>NC_082720.1:18369675-19097175 GCF_030144855.1 Hypanus sabinus
CTCCAGGCATTGCTACTGCACCCGTCTCTACTTGTGGCCGGTTGCTTGTCTCAGCTGATATTTTTCTACCCTTACACCCACCCTCCAATGTTTCAGACTTGTGCTATTATGCTGCCAACTGCAAGTTGAAAAACTCGGGCGCTGCAGTTGAAAACAGCAATTTTCCGAGCACAACCTCTACCACCATGTTTCGAGACAAATATTTCAGATAAAAACAATGGCGCACGCACACCAGCTTTAATCATCTGCTCACGAGTGCATGTACACGTGCATCATAACAGCATCTATGCAAAAAAGTACAGTCAATGTTTTGGGCCAAAGCCCTTGGGCAAGAGTGGAGAAAAAATGCGGAGGAGTAGATTTAAAAGGTGAGGGAGGGGAGAGAGAAACTCAAGGTGAAACCGGGGGGGGGGGGGGGGGGGAGGGATGAAGTAAGGAGCTGGGAAGTTGATTAGTGAAGGTGATACAGGACTGGAGAAGAGGGAGTCTGATAGAAGGGGACAGAAGGCCATGGGAGAAAGAAAAGGAGGGGGGGAAGAGCAGCTGAGAGAGGCAATGGGGAAGCAAGGAGATAAGGTAAGAGAGGGAAAAAGGAATGGGAATGGTGAAGGAGATGGGGGAGCATTACCAGAAATTTGAGAAATCAATGTTCATGCCATCAAGTTGGAGACCACCCAGACAGAATATAAGGTGTTGTTTCTCCAACCTGAGCATGGTCTCATCACAACAGAAGAGGAGGCCATTGATTGACATATGAGAATGGGAATGGGAAGTGGAATTAAAATGGGTGGCCACTGGGAGATCCCACTTCTTCTGATAGACAGAGCATAGCTGCTTGGCGAAGCGGTCTCCCAATCTATGTCGGGTCTCACCGACATACAGGAGGCCACATTGGGAGCACCGGACACAGTAGATGACCCCAACAGGCTCACAGGTGAAGTATCGCCTCACCTGGAAGGACTTCTTGGGATCCCGAATGGTAGTGAGGGTGGGGGTGAAGGGGCAAGAGTAACACTCGTTCCATTTGCAAGGATAAGTGCTAGGAGGGAGATCAGTGGGGAGGGATGAGAGGGCAAGAGAGTTGCGTAGGGAGCGATCCATGCGGAAAGCAGAAAGTGGGCGGGGAGGGTAAGATATGCTTGGTGGTGGGATACTGTTGGAGATGGCGGAAGTTGCAGAGAATTATGTGCTGGACTCGGAAGCTGGTGGGGTGGTAGGAGAGGACAAGAGGAACGCTATCCCTGGTGGGGTGGCGGGAGGATGGGGTAAGCATTTTATGTGTTTTTGCTTTGGTTCTCCTTTCTTATGTTTGTATCAGGAAGACACATTATCACCAAGTGAGATATAAGGCACCTACTAATTATGGAGAAATGCTGTTACCCATTCAAGGACTAAACAGACGTCTCATCCCTTCCCTTGCTCCTCTTCTGCGCTAAATGTTTGCAAATGGGAAGGGAGTTGCACGTAACAGGACTGCAGGCCGTGAAAAGGATGGTGGCCATCTGAGAAAGCAGGGTGTCTAGGGACACAGGACAAGTGTGCAGTGATAGACAATGGTGGCAGTCTTCAAAATTTCAAAGTTGTTCGCTGTTTATTGATGATGTATTTATTTAATGTAATCCCATCTCTGCAACATTGCAAGAAGGAAATTGTTTTTCACATTTAAGCAGTCAAAGTGAGTTTTTATCAGGCTGAAGAGCTCTTGACAGAATGGATCGGTTTATCAAAACAAAGCATTACTCATCCCCACTGCCTGCTTAAGCAAGTCCCTGAAGATTGAGACCTCAAACCAATTATTTTTATCTGTGTCCTTGGAGAAATGGTAGATGAATTTCTGTCACGCCTTCTACCTCCACCCCCCCCCCCCACTCTAAGCACTTGCTCTTCTTCCAATGTACAGAGCCATTTATGTGGGTGATATTAAATCTAGGGCACTTACAAAGCTGAAATTGTTCCCACTATTGATTCTGAACGTTTTCCAAGTCTTTTGGAACTAGAAGCTCTTTGCAAGAAGATTCACTACTGAGAACCATCTGATTTCAATTAGGTAAAGCGGTCTAAAGATCACAGAATTTTTGGTTCATCGTGTCACATATAATACACGTGTACTCTGTGCAGAGGACGGTTTTAAAAGCTGCCAAACCCTACTAAAAGCCCCTGAGATTGCCCCATGCTTTAAAGCAAACTCACTGAAGTCTTGTGCAATTTTTTGCTCTTTGTTACCTTCAGTTTCTATTTAACATGGTCATCAGTGAGATATCCAAGAGTTACACCAAACCACTCTGGTGGCACAATGTTTTATTTTGATTTTTGTTTTATATTGACATATGCAGCTGTATTAAATGCATAATTGATTGTATTTTCCGAGGCTTTATAAAACAGCTACAAATGAAAATAAATGAAGAATGCAAAGAATTGCAACCTTGCGCTAAAAAGGCACCTCGAAGTCGGATCATGGAGCATTTTTTCTCCCAGGGTGCACGGCAGAGGTTAAACTTTACTTACACAACTACTTCTAACTCAGACGTGAAGAGCTGGTGAGCTGCGCTCTACTTCTGAATACCCTAAGATCATCTTCGGGTCCAAACTCTGCTTTGTGGAGCAGGATAAGACTTGCTCATGCCCCTTCTTCCAAAAAAAATTCGAGCAGGGACACTAAGCATGCAGTGTGGTGGTTCCCTGAGCAGACTGACTGAAGAGTTTGGCGGAACGCTCTTCACAAGAACTCACCGGGCTGGCAGTGAGGGGGTTCGTCCACGCCAGAGCCTTCCTGTACAAATGACATATGGGGGGGCACTGTATGCTGCTTTCTGGGTGACTGCAGTAGGGAAGAGACAGTCACCCACCTCTCTGCAGACTGTGTATTTGCAAAGAGGGTGTGGAGAAGGATGCAAGGATCTACATCCTGGTCATTCCCCTGTGGCTCTGCGTCAGAGGATTCTCTGATCTTGGACATCAATGGCTGCTGGAATGTATTTAGCTCAGTAAGAGACATCCTTTGGTCTTCCAGCATGTCTATAAGGGAATGCTGCTGAACGGCACACTCCACAGTCCCTGAAATCAATCTCTTACTCACCTACCCACCCTCTTGGTCCTTTCTACTGCCTTCGGGAAAAGTACCATTAAGAGCTGATGACCTTCTGCAGTTAGCCTGCAGAACAGTGTAGGCAGCTGAGCACGTGTCCCATCAGGAACCACGCAGCTCCTGTTTTAGCACTTTTCTGGGTGTGAACCAGCCCACTGCAGTTTCAAATGTCTTTGTAGTAGAGTTCACAGTTTTTATATGAGGGAAACAATGGATGTTGGTGCTCGCACACGTAGCTGGTAATACACACTTAAAACAAAACATGATCCAATTCCTAGGCTCTGGTGCCTTATCGTAGAACAGAAAGGATCTAAACAGCCACACAGGTGAGGATAATTGACTGGGAGATAAAAAGAAAATGTATAATTGTTGATATATCTCAATGCAGCTGTGTTCAGAGATCACTCTCCCTTTCCTTGCCACAGCAATGTGACATTTGCATATACTTTATGACACTTGCAAATTAAACCAGAATCATCAGATGTTTTATTCAATATCACCTTTGTGCCGCTGATCTATGCCCACTCGAAAAGCCAATTAGTTTAGTGCACTTAATGAGCATCAGAGAGATGAAACTGGCCTGCTTTACATCGGTGCTGTGTCTGATCCAGGATTCAGACATGCTGGGTCAAGGTAGTAAGAATTCCTTGTAGCCAGGAACACAGTTGTGAGCTGGTTAAAGCTTTACCACAACTTCGACTGAAGTGCGCGGTTATGTTTGTGGTACTGTGAAGCCAGGAGGCCGTGAACAACACGCACGAGAGACGGAGAGGTCAGGGACAAACGTAAGTCATCTACCCAGAAATCACTCCCACCTTGTGTTCCGGACATAAAACACAGGGTCAAGATATACACAAATACATAACATCTCCTTCCCTACTTATTCTAGAGCATAAGGATAGGAGCAGAATTAAGCCATCTGGACCATTTTTTATAGGTTTCTCCCCATACACAGACCAGCTGCTGAAGTAATGAGATATCATCATATTCCAGACCTCTATGCTATGACCCAAGTCAGGATCTGACTATCAGAGGGATTGTAACATCTAGTCCTACGAACTTGAACTATAAATCTGATTCATCAGTGACTGCTGTGAAAGAGCAGATGACAACCAGAGAAAGTCCTGCTGACATCTTGGAAGGACTGATGACAGGAGGGAAAGACCCCACTGGGGTTGCCATGGGCTAGTTACCCAGACTCCTCTTGCTTACGTAGCATATATGGGTCAACCAATGATGGCTACAAGAACTACAAAAAAGAAGATACCCCCACAGTCCGCGAGAGCAAGGTGACTCAGGGATGGATCTTTCGGTAACTGAACAGGGCACGACTTCGACCATGAGAGACACGGGCAGTATAGTGACATCAGCAGGAAGCACACTCCAAAGTTGCATCTGCAGCAACATCAGTTAGGGGCTTGAAGATACACCAGGGCAGGATGAAGTGCAAGACTGGGATCTTGCATCGACCAGTGTCTCTTGAGGGAAAGGACGGGCAAGTCAAATAAAGTTCAGCAGCAGGGTGGAACCCAACGCCCGCAGAGCATCAGTAACACAGGTGCAGTCTCAGAAGTGCACGTCGGCTCTGAAGACAACCGCTCACAGGGAAGACAAGGCAGCAGCTGGAGGTGAAAAAGCTACCTGTGAAATAGCTGAAAACCAGAATAAGAAAGAGCAGGCAACGGTCGATGCAGACTTCTCAGTGGTCTACAGGGCACAATTGAGAGGATGGGTGACCTCATGTACAATTACAGAGCAGAAAGATTTGGACTGCGGGAAAATATTAAGATGAAGCTGCCAGCACAGCTCAAGTCAAGAAGACAAAAGGAGATAGAGGCCCTCATTAAGGAGAGACAGCAACTGAAGAAACAGTGGAGAAAATCAGCCATGGAGGAAAGAGAAGGAATCAGCATCCTGCAGGTAGAACTGCGGGTAAAGGCATGTCTGTCGACTCTAAGGAGGGCAGAAAACCTTAGGCTTCAAAGAAAAAAGAAAGAACACACTCAGTCATGATTCTATAAGGACTGCTAGAAGTTTGTGAAAAGCATTTTTACAAAGCAGAAGAATGGAACTGCTAAGGTGTCAAAGGAAAAGTTGGAAGATCATCTGAAGCTGAGATACTCAGACAGCTGGAGAGCTGAGAACATCTCAATACCTTCAGATATGCCACCATCCACCCTCGATATCAGTCCCCACAGACAGAGTGAGATAATAAAAGCAGTAAGGTGAGCACGAGCTGCTTCAATGCC
This sequence comes from Hypanus sabinus, assembly GCF_030144855.1. Taxonomy (NCBI): domain Eukaryota; kingdom Metazoa; phylum Chordata; class Chondrichthyes; order Myliobatiformes; family Dasyatidae; genus Hypanus; species Hypanus sabinus. The sequence goes on from NC_082720.1 coordinate 18,375,010, forward strand.
AGGGCCAGATGGAGTTCCGTACAAGCTCTACAAGAATGCACCTGGAGTCCTGAACTTCCTACGGAAAAGGATGAAGGGGGTCTGGAAGAATAAACTTATTCCTAAAGCTTGGCAGTGGGCAGGAGGAATTCTAATTCCTAAAGAAAAGGATTCCTCAGAAATTGGATAGTTTTGGCAAATAAATCTATTAAATGTAAAAGGGAAAATAGTTTTCAGAGTTATAGCACAAAGTTTGTCTGCTTACCTGGAGGAAAACAACTTCATCAACACATATGCAGAAGGCAGGGATGCCCGGTTTCTTTGGCTGTTTGGAACACACAAGCATAATCTGGCATCAAGTACGAACTGCTAAAAGGGAAAGAAGAGACCTCCACGTCTTGTTCTTGCACCTAACCAATGCCTTTGGGTTGGGTCATGTAACCTCCTACGGTCTTCACTTGAATTCTTCTGTGTACCAGTTTGTGTTACAACCCTGGTCAAAGCCGATTTCGAGATCTCCAGTTCTCATTGATAACCACAGAGTACAACACAGCCTGACAACCTGTGGAGATGGGCGTAACGGCAGGTTGCACCATCTCTCCGCTGGCAATGGAAATAATCATTAGAGCTTCTAAATCGGTAGTAGAAGGAGTACAACAGAAGTCAGGACTACACCTCCCACCAATCTGGGCATTTATGGGTGATTTAACCATCCTGACAACTACCATCCCATGTACCAAATGGTTGCTTGAGAAACTCCATTCAAACATCAAATGGGCTGGAGTGATGATTAAAACAAAGACGACTGGGAGCATTTCTATTTTTAAGGGAAGGCAGGTCGACTGTAAGTTGCACGTGGTTGGGAAGTAATTCCTACAGTGTCAGAATTGCCATTTCAAAGCTTGGGACGTAGGAACGATGTGACCTCAGTGATACAAATCAAGTGAAACTGCAGGGAGAAGAGATCATCAAAGGGCTTAAAGCCATGGATAAGACCTTGCTGCCAGGAAACCTCAAGCTCTGCTGCCTTCAGTTTGGATTGCTCCCTCAGCTGTTGTGGCCACTGACTCTGTATGAAGTCCCCATCACTCCTGTTGAAAATCTGGAGAGGACAGTTAGTTCCTTCATTAAGAAGTGGATTGGCCTACCAAGATCGCTAAGTAACATCCACCTGTGTGGCAAAGGAGCTCTGGGGTTGCCTGCCATGGGGCTGACTGAAGAGTTCAAGTGTCCAAGGTGACGCTTGAGATGAATCTCTCAGAACCCTGTGACAGCATTGTCCGGGATACTGCATCCAGGACCTTAAGGGGGAGAAAGTGGTGTCCAGCAGAGTCAAAACAGGCAAAAGCAGCAATTAGGTTTGCAGACATGGTGGGCCAGGTAGAACCTGGAAAAGAGGGGGCCTTCTCACAGACTCATGTAGGCCCATTTGGCAAAAGGTGACAACACGAAAGCAAAGGTGAGTTATGGTGGTGGAGGGAGCACAGCGACAGGAGGACCAGATGAGATATGCAAGAGCAGTGTCTCAGGCAAAACAGGGACAGTGGACAAGGTGGGAAAACATTGAGAAAACAAAATTCAGCTGGAAGGGCTAATGGGAAAAGGAAGGGAAAAAAATAGCTTCCTTTTAAGAGCTGTTTATGATGTTCTCCCAACTCCCAAAAACCTGAACCAGTGGCTCGGAGAAGACTCAGCTTGTCCACTCTGTGAAAGAACCACAAACCTCAGGCTCATCCTGCAAAGTAGGCCTTACCCGATGAAGATACACATGGAGGCACAACCAGGTTCTCGGATGTTTGCCATCCATTGTGCAGAAGCAAAGGCTGAGTAACAACTCTAAACCCCATTTGACTGAAAGAACCACCATCCCCTTTGTCCAGCAAGGACAGACAATACCACCCTCAGTGACAAGGTTGGTGTCAGGCATACTGGAGCCTGCTCATGACTGTTGACCTTGACAAAGGCTAATATTTACCCAGTAGATAGCCACTACAACCCTCAGAGCAGATTTGGTCTTATGGTCCAGCAGTCTGAAGGCTGTAGGAAACTCAGAGCTCACCGTGCCCTGGGAAGATGCAGACTGTTAGGCATTATAAGCGGAAACATCTGAGATACACTGGACTGGCCACAGATGCTAAGCAGCGTGGATGGAAGGTGCAGAGTTTCCCAGAAGAGGCTGGCTGCCGAGCTACCTCCACGGTCAGAATCCTGAAGGGACTGGGAGTCCGAGGCCAGCAGCAAGCTATAAAAGAACTCTCGGAGGTAGCTGAGCGAAGCAGCCACTGGTTATGGATGAAGAGCAGCAGTGTCAGCTGGGCCCTAAAATGACCCATGGGTGGCCAGAGCTGGGGGTGCACCTGGGACGCCAGGTCCCACTGTTGAGCCCTCTGGAATGTTTGAAGGGGGGTGCCCACCTGATGACCCCTGGGAAGCATCTGCCACCCACCTCAGATCTCTATGCTATGACCTGAGCTAGGATCTGCCTATCAAAGGGATTGAAACATCTGGTTGCATGAGCTCAAACCAAAATCACAGAACATTTTTTTTCTATGCTAAGGAAAGAGGTTGACTGCTTCTGTTCCCAGATGTAACCCTGGGGATTATTCTGCCCCATATGCTGAGGTTTAGTCACTAAACTAGAGATTTAATCTGGAGGCTGCCTGTTTCTGTGAGGTACTGCCAACCTGGGGATGACACCAAAGTCATCTCATAGCGGTGCATGTATAGATCTTGGCTTGGGAACTGCATTATCAGTAGGGGGCACCTCAGACAGTACAGGGGATGGAGGAGAACTGGCTGTGTCATTCGATCTTAACAGAGGTTCTGCAGTCATAGTCTCAGAATCCTGTCCTGGTTCTACAACCGGATCAGGGTTGGTCAGTTTGTGCTGGTTTTCAGTAAACTCAGAAGTGGGCAACGTGCCTTGTGGTTACCAGTTTCCGGTGTGTACGACACAGGACCAGTTTGTGCTGCCATCACCGGAGGTATCCACTTTGTTCCAGTGATGCAGTTCCAGGCAAGCACTCTCCCTCCTGCTGTGAAGCTTCTGTACTTTGCTCTGGATGTCTCTCTGCTTGTATTTCCTGTTCATTTAGCACAACCCGTTTTGTGTTTGGGAGTCAAAGCAGGTCAAGCCAGGTGCAAAGCGGTCTTTTTATCACTGGAGCCATTTTGGTGGTGGTGTGAAGTGTATTGTGGTAGGTCAGCAAGGAAGCGTTAAGATACTGGTTGAGGGATCCACTTCCCACTGAAGTCTCAAGGGCTTGTTTCATTGTTTGTACAAATTGTTCAGCAAGGCTGAATAATACGGTGCTGACTTGATGTGATGAATACTGTAGACTTCCATAAATGCCTTGAACTCTTTTAGACAGGAGTTGTGTGTGCCATTGTCACTTGCAACCTGATGGGAAAGCCCTAAATTCCTAAAGATGGAACATAGCTCCTCAATGCAGTTTTCAGATGCAGAGCTCCTTGTACCACTCGCTGTGTGCGTCCACTACAGCCAAGTGCATGTGGCCTTCTATAGATGCTGCAAAACCAATGTGCACCCTCTGCCATGGTTCTTCAGGCCATTCCCATGGATGCAAAGGAGCTAGCTGAGGAGCATTTCTCAATCACTGACAATGTGGGCGTGCTTTGGCCTTCTCCTCAATGGTTACATCCAGAAGTAGCTGCGTGCAATTTCTTTCATGCGCATTATGCCACAGGGTCCAGAGTGTGGCTCGTCAAGCTCTTGCTTTCTTAATGGTAGTGGAATGACAACATGGTAAACATCCTGCTTGGACTGTGAGCTCCTTCCAACAGTCTGGTAAGCTTTCAGTTCTATTGTTGGCTCTCCTTTCCATTTATGAGTTACCATGTCCACCACTTTAGATAAAACAGAGTCAGTACGTGTATGCTTCCAGACTTGCACCACAGTTATCGGAGCTGTAGGTACTCCCTTGAAGTAAAAGATCTCTTCTGGAAGTGCCTCTGAAACTGTAACATCTAACAGAAGGCCATCAGCATTTGAACGGTGCTCAGACATCCTTTACTTTATATCGTACTGATGTGCAGATAGTAACAAAGCCCAACGCTGCATTTAACTAGCAGCCAGGAAAGGAAGGCCCTCTTGTGGACCAAAATTTGATGCCAAGAGGCGATAATCTGTCAGTAGAGTAAATCATGACCTGTCAGTTGTGTAAATTGTCAACCAAAGAGAAATTGATGGAATTTAACTCCAAGGACAATAGCGAGTGCTTCCTGCTCAATTTGGGCCATAGTGGCTTTCTGCCTTGCTTAATGTCCTTGATGCAAAGGTGATTGGATACTTTTCACCCCATGGCCTGACGTGGGGGATAACAGCCCCTGCACCATAGGGTTGTGCATCACAGGTCAACTCTATGGGCAATGATGGGTTAAAGTGTGAATGCTTCAGATTGTGACAAAGCTGTTTTGGCCCTTTTAAAAGCCTCTTCACAGTGATCTGTGTGTTGATTTAATTAAAAGCTCATATAGTGGTTTCAACGTCCTACCTAGGTTAGGAACAAGCTTTGCGTAGTAATTTAGAAAGTTCTTAATTGACTTACACTCTGTGGTGATGGAGCCTCCACGGTTGTCTTCACCTTTGCTGGTGCCTTGTGAAGCCCTGAGTTGCCGATCACATGGACCAAATATTCAATCGAAGGTCAAAAGTGTTCACACTTGTCCTTCCGGACCCTTAGCCCGTATTTCTTGAGTCTTTGTCGTGTAGCATCCAAGTTTTGTCAGTACTCACGCTCATTTTTCCCAGAAGTAAGTAAGTCATCCAAATAGTATTGCACTCGCGTCAACCTACTCGGGATCTGGTCCCTTGCTCGCTGAAAAAATGCGGGGGCAGAGGTGATGCCAAACAGAAGCCTTCAGTACCTGAGCATTCCTTCGTGAGGCAACGGTTTCAGTGACTCTGGCTCCACGTATGCTCGACATAAGTCAATCGTCTGTCCTCCAGCTAATCCTGCAAAAAGCTAACCAGTGAGGGGAAGAGAGTACTGTTCAACCCAAAAGAATTAGGTTAATGGCTACTTTGAAGCCTCCACAAAGCCTTAAAGATCCATCCCTTTTTAGAATCACTGAAGTTGCTCATTTACTTCCACACACTGGTTCCAGTCTTTCCAATTCAGCTTCTGGTTTGAGGGTATAGGAACAGGTCTTGTCTTCAGGCTTTTGGGTGTTGTGTTGGGCTTAACAGCCAATTTGACAGTGATTCCATTCATACTGTCCAGTCCTCCATTCAATACTTGGGCAGGTTTCCTCAATGTCTCTTGTAAACCAGCGCTCCCACCAAGCAAGGGCACTTCATGCAGATACATTTGAGCTGCTCAAACCATGAATGGCCCAAAAGCGCTGGGCAGCACCTTTAACAACATACGGTGGAAGTTTCTTTCTCTGTTTGTTAATCTCCATGGTAACATGTACTAATACCCTCACTGGAACAGCCTTACCAGTGCAAGTCTTGAAAATCAACCTTGCCCCGTCTGGGGTGAGATGCTGCAGTTTCTGCTTGTAAACTGTCTCTGGCACCAGTGATACCACAGCACCCGTGTCCACCTGCTTCCTCACTGTGGCCCCATCCAACTGCAGGGTCACCCAATAGCCAACATTGTGTCCTGAAACAGATAAAACATGCAAAGCTTCTTCAACCACAGAGTGAGAGTCACTCAGTCCACCTTCAATAAACTCCATCTTGTTCACGTTTCTTTTTGTTTTTCCAAAAGCCGTCTTTCTTTACTACAGTGTTTTTGATTGACAGTCCTTTTACAAGTGCTTTCAATATGTCCCTTTCTGCCACATCTTTGGCAATCTAAATCCTTAACCCAGCATTCTTTTGCTGAATGCCCAGTTTTGCTATAACTGTAACAGTGATTAACAATGTGTGTCTTATTCTTAAAGTCAGTAGAAACTTTATGAAGTTGGGGAGATGTGCTCAATAGCTGCCATCTTCATAGACGTATTTAACTCAACTACCTTCTGTAGTGTTAGTCTGTCTTCGGTAAGGAAACGTTTCTGAATTGCCTCAGACTGCCCAAAATCACAGTGCTCGGACAATTGCTTCAGCACTGCCATGAACTGTGAAATAGTCTCACCTTCCTCTTGATTCCGTATATGAAACCTAAACATCTCAGCAATAATCAAAGGTTTGGGTGAATAGTGGCCTGTAAAGCCTTTAACTATGTCCTCATAAGGCTTATTGCCAGGCTTAGCAGGCTGCATTAGACTCCGCAATAAATTAAAACACCCATCGTGGCCAGATACTGGAGCACAAATACTGGAATTTGATTTGCTAGTGAAAAACATTCAAAGCTTCCAGTATATGAACTCCATTGCTCCGTCATTTCATCATACAGCCCCACACTTCCAAACATTGTCACCGTTTTCAAACACAATCACGTTCCAGAAAAGTGAACTAGCCTTATCTATCTCTCTTTCCCTCTGTTTTATTTAGCCATCCTGTTCTCATTCTCTCCCCTCAGATTCTTCACTTGCCATGCTCCCTGCAGCCGTTTTCTTTTCGCTCACCCACACTACACAACGGTACATCGCCAGCATTCCACGCAGACTTTTCTTGCCAAAGGGAACAAAACAATAAATACCGTGCGAGGACTTGTCACCTCGTCACCTGCTGTTACGTTTGTGGTGCTGGGAAGCCGAGTGGCCATGCCGTGAATAAGACGATGGAGTGAGGAACAAATGTTTGTGTCATCTTCCCAGAATGTCCCCTCACATTACGTTCAGTACAGAACGCTCAGGGAACCTTGACAGAACCTGCAAGGGTCAGAATACACGTGAATACATAACGTGCACCATGCTGGCAGTGTATTGCTGCTATAAATAGTTGTAGTACAGTCTGCACAGTTAATTGAATTTACGTAGAAAATTTTTAACAATGCAATCATTATGAGAGAGGAGGTTAGGAGGGTTAATGGCACCTAACAGCAACTCCTTTTCCTTGCATCTTCAGACACAGCTCTGTTTCCATCTTTAATATCTCTATTTTTCCCTTTCAGGTTTCTTTTGAAGACCCTGATCTGGAGTTACATGCTGACTACGGTTCTTTGCGGGAACGGGACCCGCTCTCAGGGTCTCACAACGGGCCGTTGTTCGGCACGCCAAGGGCTTGGCCTAAGAGCTCCACTCGCCTTCAGAGGACCAAGTTTTCATGGCTCTGGAGACAGATGGGTCGGAGGTTGGTGTCCGAGCAGAAGACTGGTGTGCCGTGGGAAATGGAAGATCTAAGGCCATGTGCCCAGGGACCCAAGATCTTTGGGCACAGAGCTCAGAAAAAGCGATGCAATGGACTTTTAACTCCACAAACCAGCGAGTTGTTTGTTACGTCTCCCAGGGGATATCTCCTTCTCCCTTATTAGGGAGAGAGAGAGCCTGTGGTATGTCGAATACCGGGTGAACAAGCAGTTTTCAGGGTAACTGCAGGTCTGTGCCTTTGCTGTTGCTTTGCTCACGTGTGAGGGCTCGGTGGCGGGAGCCGATGGTTTTTTTGCCGGTGAAGTGGAGGGGGGGGGTGTTGTTGCTTGCTGTTGCTTACATGCGGGAGGGAGGAGAGCTGGGGTGGAGGGACTTTGGGGTTCTAACATTTAACTGTCATTCATTCTTTGGGGCACCCCTCTGTTTTTGTGGATGTTTGCGAAGAAAAAGCATTTCAGGATGTGTATTCCATATATTTCTCTGACATTAAAACCTTTGAAACCTTTGATTATAAGGTGTCATTAGTTGCTTTATTTCCCAATCATGTAACAGTGGACTCAGGTTTTTTTATCATCAAATTCTCCTTCATTCCTCTTTCATTTTCGCCCTTTTTTTTAACTTTAGTTTATTGTACAGTTGCACCTGTAGCAGTGTTTATGAAAGCCTCATCTAAACCCCATGTAACATAAACACAATTGATGGTTACATTGCAGTCACATTCACCTTGGGCTGAAGAGCCAAGATTCACAGACACATATAATTTTGTATGTGGAAGCCCTGTTTCTGATTCTGTCTGAATATTCAACTAAATAGCTTCATTTTAAAAATAGCTTTTATAACTGTGTTTGTTACTTTCAGAAATGTCATCGATGAGCTACTTTTAGGTGTTAGGCTTTAAAATATTAGTTTGCACATAGTGTACTTCTAAATGTGTTGGCACATGACCAAGTGGTTGAGGCGTTCGTCTAGTTATCTGAAGGTCACTAGTTCGAGCCTTGGCTGAGGCTTGCATGTGTATCCTTGAGCAAGGCACTTAACCACACATTGCTCTGCAATGACACCAGTGCCTAATGCCCTTCCCTTGGACAGCATCGGTGGCGTGGAGAGGGGAGACTTGCAGCTTGGGCAACTGCCGGTCTTCCATTAAAAAAAAACCTTGCCCAGGAAACTTTACAAGGTGCAAATCCGTGGTCTACGGAGGCCTACATTTCTAAAAGAAAATATGCATTTTTTTGGAAATTATGAAAGGGATAAATAAGATAGAGGCAGGAAAGTCATTACCACTGTTAGGAGAGACTAGAACTAGAAGACAGCCTCCAGATTCAGGGGAGTAGATTTTGGAAAGAGATGAGGAGGAACTACTTTTCCTAGAGGGTGGTGAATCTGTGGAATTCTCTGCCCAGTGAAGCAGTGGAAGCTACCTCAGTAAATACATTTAAGACAAGGTCAGATAGATTTTTGCATAGTAGGGAAATTAATGGGGAAAGGCAGATACGTGGAGATGAGTCCATGGTCAGATCAGCCATAATCTTATTGATTGCTGGAGCAGGCACGACAGGCCAGATGGCCGACTCCTGCTCTTATTTCTTGTGTTCTATGTATATGACATTATTTTAATCTAATTTCAAGGAACAAGATGACAAGGTTTAAGGTTGGGGGAGATGATTTGCAGAGGTAGCAGTTTTGGTTCACAGCACCCTAAAAGATCGGGAGCTGAGCCGATACCTTCTGAAACAGACAAGAGAAGAACAGGTGCTGAATTAGGCTTTTAAAGACTGCACAGAGGTTTTATGAATGCAAGATGCAATAAGTGCTGGAAGAAGGAGATGCATGGAGCTTAATCCCTGGTCAGTAGTCCAATAGACTTCTATGTCTGAGAAGTGGATTACTGAGTTCTAATCCATTTCCCAAACACAGTACTATGGAAATCAATGAAGCCTAATTATAGAAGCAGACTACAATACATCTGTGACACTGCATAATGTAACTGCTGATGGGAGTTGCAGAGAAAGTGTGGGCAAGAATATCAGAGCATATAAGGTAGTGAATCTGTCCTTTGTATTTGTTCAGGCTCTTTAGAAGGTAGTCTTAACTTCCCGTAGTCATTCTAAACATCTTATTTCAGAGATAAATCCAATTTCCTTTTCAAAGCTGTAGCCATTAATATTTGTTTTCAGCCTTGTCCACATACAGAGTCATTGGCCTCACCATTCTATTGTTTCTCAAAGTTCAAAGTACATTTACTATCGAAGTATGTACGCATTACACAAGCTTGAGAGTCATCCCCTAACAGGCAGCCACGAAACAAAGAAACACAAAAGAACACATTCAAAAAAGACCTCTCTGACCACCCAGTGTGCAGAGAGGGAAAAAAAAAACACATCATGCAGAACAGTAGCCACAAGCAAGTCGCGTTCTGAACTGAAGCCCGCAAAGGGAGTCCCTTAGTTCAGCATTGTTTAGCACAGAACCAAGCCGTGGATCAGCAATCTGACAAGGCCCATCCCTCTCCTTGGGCCCTGACACCCTGGCCTTTTCAATTTGGCCCAGCTCCTAAATCCATGTCCAGACATCAGGTATAAATGCCACCAGACTAGACATGCCCAGGCATGATGAAGATGGCAGAGCTTGTCATCCAAACATCGGTTAAAATCGATACCTGCTCCCAGCTGGAAGCCCGAGAAGAGTTTACTTGTACATAAATATTTCTCATAGCTGCACGTTCCTGACCTCATGAGCTTTCAGTGTAGCAATTTCTACTGTTTCACTAAGCCATTCCGCTTCAAGTGACAAACAGGAGAAAATCTGCAGATGCTGGAAGTCCGAGCAACACACACAAAATGCTGGAGAACTCAGCAGGCCAGGCAGCATCGATGGAAAAGAGTACAGTCAACATTTCAGTCCAAAATGTCGACTGCTTTAAACAAACTAGTGGTTCTTTTGCATTCCACTTCCTTTACCTCTTTGGGATTCAACGTAGTGAACCAATAACTTTGTCAATAAAAACAGTAAAAATAAGACAGTTGTAACTCTTGCAGACAAATCATTGTAAACTCCACGTTGTCAACACTGTCTGCATCAGAAACCAGAAAATGAAATGTGGTTGCGTACGATCATGAAATGCACTTATCATGCCAATGAGGCAGAGCATGACAACCTTTTGTGCGCAGTTTAACTTCCTTTGTGCACTAGTAGCAAAAGAGGTGTGCATGCACATAAGTGTGTGTTTTAAAGGGACCATTGCTTTCTTGCAATATAAGGAGCAGGAGCAGGAGTGGGCCATCTGTCAAGCCTGCTCCACCATTCAATAAGATCATGGATTCCTCTCCACCAATCTGCATTTCCCCATAACACTACTACACAAAAATCTATCCAACCTGGTCTTAATTATATTTACTGAGGTAGCCTTCATTGGGCAGAGAATTCTACAGGTTCACCGCTCTTTGGGAAAAGCAGTTCCTTCTCATCTCTGTCCTAAATCTGCTCCCCTGAATTGTGAGGCTACATTCCCTAGTTCTAGTCTCACCTACCAATAGAAATAACTTTCCTGCCTCTACCTTATCTATCCCTTTCATAATTGTATATGTTTCTGTAAGATCTCCTCTCATCCTTCTGAATTCCAGTGAGTACAGTCCCAGGCGACTCGATCTCTCCTCATAGTCTAACCCCCTCATCCCTGGAATCAACCTGGTGAACCTCCTCTGCATCACCTCCAAAGCTAGTATATCCTTTCTTAAGTAGGGAGACCAGAACCGTATGCAGTACTCCAGTGCGGCCTCACCAGTACCCTGTATAGTTGCAGCATAACCTCCCTGCTCTTAAGTTCAGTCCCTCTAACAATGAAGGCCAATAATCCATTTGCCTTTTTGATAGCCTGCTGCAGCTGGAATGCACCCTTCTGAGATTCATGCACAAGCACTCCTCTGCACAGCAGCGTGCTGCATTTTTTGTCATTTAAATACTATTTGATCTTCCATTTTTCCTTCCTGAGTAGATGACCTCGCATTTACCAACATTGTACTTCATCTGCCAGACCCCTGCCCACTCACTTAACCCGTCAATATCTCTCTAAAGACTCTCCGTATCCTCTGCACAATTTGCTTTTCACTCACTTTAGTATCAGCAGCAAGCTTAGATACACTACACTCGGTCCCCTCTCTGTTAATGTACAGTAGATCATGAACAGTTGTGGGCCCAGCACCACCCCTGTGGCATACCACTCACCACTGATTGCCAACCAGAGAAACACCCATGTATCCCAACTCTCTGCTTTCTATTGGTTAACCAATCCTCTATCCATGCTAATACATCACCCCAACTCTATACATCCTTATCTTATGGATAAGTCTTTTATGCGGCACCTTATTGAATGCCTTCTGGAAATCCAAGTAAACCATGTCCATCTGCTCCTCTCTATCTACTGTGCTCAAAGAACTCCAGTAAGTTTGTCAAACAGGACCTGCCTTTGCTGAATCCATGCTGCATCTGCACGATGGATCCATTTCTTTCCAGATGACTCAATATTTCTTCTTTAAATTAGCTTCAAGCATTTTCCCAACTACAGAAGTTAAACTAATTGGCCTATAGTTACCTGCCTTTTAGCTACATCCTTTTTTAAACAGTGTTGTGACATTTGCCCTCTTCCAGTCCACTGGGACTTGCCCAGAGTCCAGAGAATTTTGGTAAATTATCACCAAAGCCTCAACTATATCCTCTGCCATTTCTTTCAGTACCCTGGGATGCATTCCATCAGGACCAGGGAACTTGTCTACCTTTAGGCCCACTAGTCTTCTTAGTGATAGCTATTGTATCGAGTTCCTCACCTCCTGTTGCATCCATAACATCTCTCTTTGGCAAATTAGACATGTCCTCCACCATGAAAACAAACACAAAATAGTAATTCAAAGCCTCGGCCATTTCCTCATTACACAATATCAATACCCCCTTCTCATCCTCCAAGGGACCTATCTTCACTTTGGCCACCTTTTTCTGCTTTATATAATTATAAAAACTTTTACTATCTGTTTTTATATGTCATGCTAGTTTATGTTTCATAATCTTCCCTTTCTTTATTGCTGGCTTAGTGGTTCTTTGTTTCAAATGTCATGCTGAATCTTCGCAAACTTCTAAGGAAGTAAAGGTGCTTTCTTTGTAATTGCACTAATGTGCCTGGCCCAGAACTGATCCTCTGAAACGGTCACTCTGAAGAATTTAAATTTGCTGACCCTCTCTGATTCTAGCACCTTCTGTTTTTTTGTCTCATTAAAGGAAATTCAATGTCAATCTCAATCTTGCTCCATTTTTAAGAGGAACCTGAACAATTGAGTTGACTTCTGGCCATGCTTTCAAAGTTTTGTACAGAACCCACTACACTGATAACATCACATCCCACTGTTACAATATAATCTTATTTTCCTTTGAATAAGCAAAAAAATGTCATTACTGCACCAGGCTCACATAGAAAAGAGTCTTTTTAAGTCCATCTACATTACATTACATTACTTAGTTTAGCCCAATGCAACAACTTAAGCTTGCCTTCTGCAAACGTTGTACATTTTTTCACAGGATACTTCAGCTGACTGCAAAAGCTATTTGATCAAGTGGGATAAAAACGTAAAATGCTGGCAGAACTTAGCAGGCCAGACAGCATCTATGGGAGGAGGTAGTGACGATGCTTCGGGCCGAAACCCTTCATCAGGAGTGAAGTAACATGGGATGGTCGGGGGGGGGGGGGGGGTGGGTATAAGAAGTGGGGGGAGGGATGAAGTGGAGAGCTGGGAAGTGATAGGCTGGAGGGAAATGGGCTAGGGGGAAGGTGGAGAATTATGGGAAATAAAAGAGAAAGAAAGGTAGGGCTGGGGGGAGATTATACTGAGGGGGGAAAAGAGAGCGAAAGAGAACCAGACTAAAATGATGGATAGGGATGGGGTAAGGGGAGGCAGGGGTATCAACGGAGGCATTTCACGCACCTCTGCCCTCACCCCATCCCCCCACCAGCCCACCAGGGATAGAGTACCCCGGTCCTCACCTATCACCCTACCAGCCTACAGATCCAACGTATAATCCTCCGTAACTTCCGCCACCTCCTACGTGATCCCACCACCAGACACATCTTCCCGTCCCCTCCACTCTCGGCTTTCTGCCCGGATCGCTCCCTACGCAACTCCCTTGTCCGTTCATCCCCCCCATCCCTCCCCACGGACCTCCCTCCGGGCATTCATCCCTGCAAATAGAAGAAGTGCTACACCTGCCCCCACACTTCTTCCCTCACCACCATCCCAGGCCTCAGACAGTCCTTTCAGGTGAGGCGACACTTCACCTGCGAGTCAGCTGGGGTGATATACTGTATCCGGTGCTCCCGATGTGGCCATTTATACATTGGGGAGACCCGCCGCAGACTGGGAGACTGTTTTACCGAACACCGGCGCTCAGTCCTCCAGCAGTGGCGGGATCTCCCTGTGGCCACACACTTCAATTCCACAGACCACTCCCACTCCGACATGTCTGTCCATGGCCTCCTCTACCGTCAAGATGAGGCCACACGCGGTCAATGGAGCAATACCTTATCTCCCACCTGCCGGCATGAACATTCAACTCAGACCTCCGTTGATACCCCTGTCCCCCCCTTACCCCCATCCCTATCTATCATTTTAGTCTGGTTCTCTTTCTCTCTCTTTTTCCTCCCTCACTATAATCTCCCCCCAGCCCTACCTTTCTTTCTCTTTTATTTCCCATAATTCTCCACCTTCCCCCTGGCCCATTTCCCTCCAGTCTATCACTTCCCAGCTCTCTACTTCATCCCTCCCCCCACTTCTTATACCCACTTGACCATCCCACGTTACTTCACCCCTGATGAAGGGTTTCGGTCCAAAACGTTGTCACTACCTCCTCCCATAAATTCTGTCTGGCCTGCTGAGTTCTGCCAGCATTTTGTGTTTTTATTTATTTCCAGCATCTGCAGATTCACTCACATTGCCTTTGATCAATTGGGACTACCATCTTAGCTTCTTTAAGCATATAGCTTTTTTAATGCTTATTTTTTAATCTTGTAGGGATTTTAATGTTTGACTTCAAATAATCATCCCATAAAACTTTCAGTTAACTTAATGATGAACTCCCTGAGAGGCCAGATTCCCAGCACGTTCAGTCTCCCTGACATCGGCTGAGTTGTGAAACTTCCACTAACCAGGCAGAAACTGACAGAGCGAAGAAGAGGGTGTGAATTTGTATAACATATTTTAATATGTTTCAAGGTGCCTTGCAAGCATTTGAAGTGTTGTCACTGTTGGAACAGAACCACCAAAACACAAGCAGCAGACTCCCACAAAGAGCAATGGGACAATTCGCAGGTAATCTGGATAAATAATGAATACTGGATTTAGGGATAAGTACTGGCTAAAAATGATCTAGGACCTTAGTCGACATCCACCTTGCAGGGCAGATGTTTAACATCGCTCCCAAACATTAGCTACTCTGACAGTGTGGTCACAACTCCATTGAAACAACAGCCTTGATCTCCCTGCTCAGCTCTCTGAGGTTGAAATTAAAAGTCAGAGAAAACCTTTCATTACAGGTTTCTAGAGCTGGGCCTTCTATAAAAGAAAACAGACTGGGGTTTAAGTAGTCTGTGGAATGCAAGTATCAAGCTTTGAAAGGAGACAATCTAATCGCATCCCCTTGACTTTCTATGAGACATTGATAAACTTTCCATCCAACACTAAAACAGATCCCAATATTCTTTCCTTTTTTTTAACTGAGCTAAGGCCAGGTCAAATATAAATGCACCAAGCAGATTAGCAAAAACCAGTCCCTCTTGCGTGTGGGTTTTACCAGTTTGTACCCATGTTAGGCTCGATTCCTACATGTACAAAACAGCATTGTTATTGTCCTGGCTTTGTGATGTTGCCCTCCAGATAATTTGGTTAAATCTAACGGGCTAGCTCTCTCCCACCACCTCAGTTCAGGTGCAATTAGCGATGGGTAATGGAAGTGGCCTGGCCAGCAATGTTCACAGCCCATAAACCAATACACAAAAACGTGAAAGAAGCACCTGTGACTGTAGGAGCAAACTCGAAAGTCACACAGAGCTGGTGGTCAAAGTAATGGGCGATTTGTTAAAAACTGGAGCCCAGCCAAAGCTGATCCACCTGAACATGAATTTGGTAGAAGTTTTACAGTCTCAGTTGATGAGATTACCAGTAAAACAGGTAACAGAACAGTGGCTACAGGAAGACGTGGTTAAGTGATAGATTAGGTCCTGGTTACAGAATAGAATGATTATCCACAGGTCTAACAGTAAATCTACTTTTCTAATGGGTGCATTGGGGTGGCACAGTAGTGCAGTGGTTAGCATAATGTTTCCCAGTCCAGGCCACCTGGGTTCGATTCCCGCTACTGCCGGTAAGGAGTTTGTACATTCTCCACGTTACTGCATGGGTTTCCTCTGGGTGCTCCGATTTCCTCCTTGATGCACCATCAATAACTCTCTGAGACGTGAGGCAAGATATCGGCTTTTACTGGCTGGAAGAAAGAACAAGCAGTAATTGACCACCACACTACATCCTGGAGACTGAGACCAGGGCGGAGTCCCCAGTCGCCTTTATACCAGGGTCAGTGGGAGGAGCCACGGTCAGTGGGAGGAGCCACAGGAGCAGTCAGCGGGGGGGGGGGGGGGGGGGAGGCGTGTCCAGACAGGTATAGGTGGTTCACCATATTCACACCCCCCCTTTGTTTTAAAAGAGAGTCCCCATGGGGCGAAGTTTCTTACAAGTATATTTACAGGTTAAGTCTATCAGGTGGTCGAATCTGTCGCTGCGATCTGCGTAGCACCGGTGGTGATTGCACCGGAGACGGTGGTTGTGCTGGTTCCGGCCTAACTGGAGGTGTCAGCCCACTAGGCATCAGTGATCCCTCACGCGTGTGCGAGGCACCTGGTATATGCACGTTCTAGACGCCCGGTATAGGAGTGTCGTGAGGAGTCTGTGTAGGGCTCGGTGTGCGCGGTGTCACCTCGGGTACAGGGCTCATAGTTACCGGGGAGTGTTCGGGGTAGTGGTCTGCTGCTCTTGCGGGCACCAGGTCGCGGACGGAGACCGTGTCCTCCCACCCATCAGGTAAGACCATGTAGGCATACTGGGGGTTCGCATGTAGAAGGTGAACCCTCTCGACCAGCGGGGAGTATTTATTGCTCCTCACATGTTTCCGGAGCAGCACTGGACCTGTGGACGTCAGCCAAGCCGGTAGGGTTGTCCCAGTGGCAGACTTCCTGGGAAAAGAAAATAGGCACTCATGAGGGGTGGCATTGGTGGATGTACATAACAGGGAGCGGATAGAGTGGAGTGCCTCAGGGAGGACCTCCTGCCATCGAGAGACCGGCAACCCTTTTGACTTAAGGGTTAAAAGTGTGGCCTTCCACACTGTGGCATTCTCCCTCTCCACCTGTCCATTTCCCCGGGGATTATAGCTCATGGTCCTACTAGTAGCAATGCCCCTAGCCAGCAGGTACTGACGCAGCTCGTCACTCATAAAGGAGGACCCTCTATCACTGTGGACGTAGCAGGGATATCTGAACAGAGTGAAGAGCTGGCGCAGGGCTTTTATGACGGATGTGGCAGTGGTGTTGGGGCAGGGGATGGCAAAGGGGAACCACGAGTACTCGTCGATAATGTTGAGAAAGTACACATTGCGGTCGGTGGAGGGAAGGGGGCCCTTAAAGTCGACATTCAGTCACTCAAAGGGGCGGGTGGCCTTGATAGGTTGCACCTTTTCAGGACGGTAGAAGTGCAGTTTGCACTCAGCGCAGACTTGGCAGTCCCTGGTCATCATCCTGATGTCCTCAAGGGAGTACGGCAGGTTCCGGGCTTTCACGAAATGGTAAAATCGGGTGACCCCCGGGTGGCAAAGCTCTGCATGGAGGGCGTATAGCTGGTCGAGCTGCGTGCTGGCACACGCTCCCCGGGATAGGGCATCAGGGGGCTCATTGAGCTTCCCAGGCCGGTACAGGATGTCATAGTTGTAGGTGGAGAGTTCTATTCTCCACCACAAAATTTTATCATTTTTGATTTTGCCCCGCTGTTGGTTGCTGAACATGAACGCAACTGAGCGCTGGTCGGTCAGCAAGGTGAACCTTTTGCCGGCGAGATAGTGCCTCCAGTGCCTAATACCCTCCGCTATGGCCTGGGCTTCTTTCTCCACTGCGGAGTGCCAAATTTCAGAGCCTTGAAGGGTACGAGAGAAGAATGCTACTGGCCTGCCTGCCTGATTGAGGGTAGCAGCCAGCGCGAAATCGGAGGCGTCACTCTCTACCTGGAAGGGAATGGTCTCGTCCACCGCATGCATCGTTGCTTTGGCAATGTCCCCTTTAATGCGGCTGAAGGCCGCGCGGGCCTCGGCAGAGAGGGGAAAAGTGGTAGACTTGACCAGGGGGCGGGCCTTGTCTGCGTAATGGGGGACCCATTGGGCGTAATAGGAAAAGAAGCCCAGGCATCGTTTGAGGGCTTTGAGGGTGGTGGGAAGAGGGAGTTCTAACATGGGGCGCCTATGGTCGGGATCAGGGCCAATGACCCTGTTCTCCACGACATACCCAAGGATAGCGAGTCAGGTGGTTCCGAACACACACTTGTCCCTGTTATAAGTAAGATTCAGAGCTTCGGCCACTTGGAGAAATCGTTGGAGGTTGGCATTGTGATCCGACCAGTCGCGACCACAGATGGTGATGTTATCCGGACAGGGAAATGTGGCCTTCAGTTGGCACTGGTCCATTTCCCTCTGGAAGACAGAGACACCATTTGTGACACCGAAGGAGACGCGTAGGAAGTGATAGAGCCTGCCGCCCGCCTCGAAGGCGGTGTAGGGGCGGTCCTCTGGGCAGATGGGGAGCTGGTGATAAGCGGATTTCAGATCTATTGTCGAGTACGCCTTGTACTGAGCTACCTGGTTGACCATATCCACGATGCGGGGTAGGGGGTACGCGTCAAGCTGCGTGAACCTATTGATGGTCTGGCTATAGTCCACCACCATCCTATTTTTCTGCCCGGTCCGAACAACAACCACCTGGGCCCTCCAAGGACTTGTGCTTGGCTCAATGATCCCCTCCCTGAGCAGCCGCTACACCTCTGACTGAAAGAAGGCCCTGTCCCCCGCGCTGTACCTCCTGCTTTTAGTTGCCACAGGTTTACAGTCGGGGGTCAGGTTGGCGAACAGCGATGGCGGAGGGATCTTGAGGGTGGAGAGGCTGCAAGTGGTGTCAGTAGCACAGCTGTCGGCATGGTGCTGGGTGGGATGTGTGTGTGTGTGTGTGTGTGTGTGTGTGTGTGTGTGTGTGTGTGGTCAGTAGTGGGGTATATGACGAAGTCCCACAAAACTGAGGATTCCGGGCAGTGAGTGGTGGGAGGGGCCCGTCGTATACCATAGTCACACTTTTGAGATGACTCTGGAAGTCCAGCCCCAATAGCACAGGTGCGCACAGTTGAGGCATGACCAGTAGCGCAAAGTCCCGATAATCTGTGCCCTGCACCACCAATGTCACTACACAACCCACCCCCCTCCCCAGATGTCTGTGGAATGCGACCCAGAAGCCATGATGACCCTCTGGCTCACCAGCCAGAGGGTCTGCAGCGTTGCACCGTGTCCAGGTCAATAAAACTCTCAGTGCTGCCCGTGTCAAACAGGCAGGGAGTCCTGTGCCCCTCCACCAGGATGTCCATCATTGACCTTGCAAGCTGGTGTGGGGCGCTTTGGTCGAGGGTTACAGAGGCCAGAGTTGAACTGCCATCTTGGTGCCCAGTAAGCACCCATGGGTCAGAGGTGGGGCGAGGTGGCGCCGACAAAGATGGCCGCTCCCATCTGGGCAGGCAAGATGGCAGCCCCCATGCCTCGCACGAGGTGGGCAGACAAGATGGTGGCGACTAAGATGACGGCCCCCATGCCTCACACGCAGCGCTGCCGGACCCCACTCGTGGTTCAGACTTACAGACCTTGGCAAAATGGCCTTTCTTCCCGCAGCTGGAGCAGGTCGCTTCTCGGGCCGGGCAGCATTTTCGGGGGTGCTTTTTGAGTCTGCAGAAGTAACACTGCGCAGACTTGCGACTGGCAGCCACTGTGGTCGGGTTCGGGGAGTTCGTGGACCCGCGGCCGAGGTCGATTCGCTCGCGGGTGGCGGGGTCTGAGGTGTCCAAAGGACCGGCGGGGGATCGCGCGGCTGGACAATGTCAGCGTTGTGCAGAGCAGCCTCCAGCGTGTCGGCTGTCTCAATCGCCGAGCGTAAGGTAAGATTGGCATTTTCCAGCAGCCACTGGTGCACGTACACTGACCTGATCCCCGTAACGAAGGCGTCTTGTACTAGCAGCTCCGCATGTTGTTCCGCTGTGAGAGCTTTGCGGTCGCAAGTTCGCACGAGTGTCTGTAGGGCTCGGAGAAATGCAGGTCTCGTCTCATCGGCCCGCTGTCACCACATCGCTAAGCGATGTCTTGCATAGACAGTGTTCACCAGCCACAGGTACTGTCTTTTGAGGGCGTCCAGTGCCCCTTGGTAGGTCGGCAGGCCTCTGATAACTGACTAAACTTTCGGGGTGACCCTCAAGAGGAGAATTCTGTGCATTACAGCGGGCTCAGTCGCACAAACCTCCTCCAAGTATGATTGGAAGCATGCAAGCCAGAGTTCAAAGGCAAGAGCTGCTTCTAAGTTTTGGGGGTCCAAGTCTAATTTTTCCGGACGTAAAGTACTTTCCATGTTTTAAAACTTCCGGCCAATAAAATTGATGCACCTTCAATAACTCTCTGAGATGTGAGGCGAGATATAGGCTTTTATTGGCTGGAAGAAAGAACAAGCAGCAATTGACCACCACACTACATTCTGGAGACTGAGGCCGGGGCAGAGTCCCCAATCGCCTTTATACCGGGGTCAGTGGGAGGAGCCACAGGAGCAGTCAGCGGGGGGGGGGGGGGGGCGTGTCCAGACAGGTATGTAGTTCACCGCACTCCCACAGTCCAAAGACATACTGGTTGGTTGGTTAATTGGTCATTGTAACTTGTCCTGTGATTAGGCTACGAGTAAGTCGGGGGATTGCTGGGCGGCCTGCTCCAAGGACTGGTCGGTCCTAGTCCGTGGTGTATGTCAATGAATAAATAAACAATGACATTCCTGAAGTTTGGGTGCCATCGCTGCTGCATTCCATGCCTCTACTTTTGTCCACAGTTCCGTTACCACCTTGCCCAATCCATGCCCCTGTTTGGCCCCCACTATTCTTCCTCCTACAGCTGTGGACGGGGAAAAGAGCGTAAGTGTTCAGCGAAGGAGAGAAACAACTGTTACTCCTCCCTGTTTTATACTACACTGGAATAGGGACACGAGTGCCCAGAGATGATTATTGAATCCTAATCAGAAAAGGGAAATTAGAAATGTTCCTATTTACATTGCAGGAATAGGTTTACACCCCCACTGCCATCCTACCCCACCACTGGGATCAGGTGATAAACTTGGACATATCACCAATTGTACTGCATCAGTTATTTTATTAATGATGTGAATGTTCAAGCTTTTCATCCCCTTGCTTGGTGACTGGCAGCTTCCTGAATACCACTGCTCTTCGTTTCAGTAATTAAACATATCTATTGGAAGATTAAGTCTTAAAAGCTGCTTGTCTAACATTGGAAAAATTGCACAGACTCTACAGTAAAACCTCTTTTATTCCAGAGTCAATAATTCCACCTGCTGAGTCAGGGAAATAAAGTTTTACAGCCCTGGAAAATTGTTGCACAGCTGTAATATTTTACAATACGCAAAGCATTTCCAATTGTGACTAGATTCATTCCCACCTGCTCAGCAAAGTCCCATTGATTGCTTATTCAAAGAGACATAAGAAACTGCAGACGCTGGAATCCAAAGCAAAAAAAAAACAGGCTGCCCGAGGAACTCAGTGGGTCAGGAAGCATCTGCGGAGGAAGGTGGATGTTAATGTTATGAGTCAGGATCCTTCGCAGATGGTTTTGAAGGCATGGACTAGATGGGCCAAAGGGCCAGTTTTGGTGCTGTAGTTTTCTATGACTCTGAGTCGGTTTTGCCCAGGCACCGCCTTCTTTCCGCGGGTTGTATCATTTACGTTACTTGTTTGTAGCTCGTTGATTTGTCTCGTTCCCCAGGGTAATGGACGCTCATTGTATGCCTCTCCTCTTGCCAATGTTACATCCATAGACCCCCCTCCCTGTATTCCTTTATTATACAATTAGAGCCTCTTAACTCCTCTCATAAACAAAATGTTCAGTCGAGTCAACCCTCACGTGCTTTGTTAGCTTCACCTGACCACTTTCAGTTTTAATGTTCTGTACAATTTATACAACCAGCCTTGAAACTCATGATTTCCAACACCTACAGGGCACTTAAAGAACACTTCTTCACATCTTGCTTCCTGAAAGGATTCTATTTCGTTCTCTGAATATCATAGTCACAAGTGTTCTAACAGTATCATCTTCCACAACAATATTCCTTCACTTCGTACTGAGGATTGCCCCCCCCCCCTCCACCATAGCCAATAAGATCTTGGATACAAATCTTTATTTTCCCTTAGGCCTGCCCTTCCCCCTTCCTCTTCCTCACAGAACCACAATACAGTTTCTCTTGTCCTCACTTTCTACCTCAGCAGCCACCACATCCATCCAATTTCCATACCCACACCTGCAGACATCTACTGCATGATCCCACCACTAGATACATCCTCCTTCCTCCCAAAGGAGCTTTCCGAAGGGACATTCCCTCTGGAACATCCTGGTTCATTTCTCATTCACCATTCAGCAACTCAATCCCCCTTCCCACTCCACAGTCAATGCAAGAACAATGGACATCTACTCCCTCCAACCTTCCAATGCTCCAAACCTTCCTTCCAAATGAAATAGTGATTTATTACTACTTTTCAAGTTATAAGACTGTACCAGCAACTCTGTACATAGGAATATAACTGACTTTTGAAAATTTCAAATAATTACAATAATATTGGGGTTTGCTCTGCGATGTACCCTGTAACATTTGTAGAACTCCCCAGTGTAATGTACCATCCAGTTTTTGTGGGTAGAGCTCCCCTTGGTGTTAGCTTCACAACAACCTCTAATGTCCTCTTCCCTCATCTGTTGGACACGTCAATCGATTTACCTCTATGAAGAGCGGGAACTGAGGTTCTGCAAGGTTCAAGCCCTGTTACAACTCTGGTGGCTGTTTCTTGGTTTAAAATTCTGCCACCCACAATACTTAACCTTACTTTGCCAGGGTTCTCAGTGTCTGTACTTCCAGACCTGGTCTAGGCATGGTGGGAATGGTCATCCTTCCCTCCTCCCTTTCCTCAGAGCCCCCATTTTGCAACTCTCCTCATCAGAAGCAACGTCTACGTTGGGCCTGAGAGGACAAAGATCGGCACAGCAAGAATGCAGGGGTACTTTCTGCACGCGTTGATTACTAAGGAGTGTTGGTGTAATACACTGCAACAGATAACTATGTGACAGACCAATATTAACAATGTCACGTTTAACTGTTTGTTTTTATATAGAGATAAGGCAGGGTAACAGGTCCTTCTGGCCCAGTGAGTTCATGCCACCCAATCACCCACATGACCAGCTAACCTAGTACCCACACGGTCAAGGGAAAACACACAAATTTCTCACAGGCTGCAGTGGAATTGAACCCTGGTCACGGGTGCTGTAATAGCATTATGCAAACCGCCCGAAGATGCTTTACGGAAGCATTAACTACACAAGGAGATATTAATGTGGTGGAAAATATGTGTTTTAAAGAAGGGAACTAGAGATGGAGCTGCAGAGAAGTTTCTGAAAGGATTTCCAGAGCTTTTGTGCTTGGCATCTGAATGGGATTAGCAGCAACATTTTAGATACCCAGGAGGCAAAACTGGAGGAATTCTGATTTCTCCAACAGTTTTAGGGCCCGGTGGTATTTCTGGGATAGAGAAGAATAAGATTCCAGAAAGAAAACGGGAACCTGGAAGTCAAACTATTACATGGCTGGGTGCTGGTGTTTGTGTCAGCAACTACAGGAGCAACCAGTGAGTGAGATTTGGTGAACGTCAAGAGAAGGAGATCAGCTTTTGGGTGAGTTTGCTTATAAAGAGTGGAAGGGGGAAATCTTTGGCATATCAGATCTATAGGAAGGAAAGGC
This sequence comes from Hypanus sabinus, assembly GCF_030144855.1. Taxonomy (NCBI): domain Eukaryota; kingdom Metazoa; phylum Chordata; class Chondrichthyes; order Myliobatiformes; family Dasyatidae; genus Hypanus; species Hypanus sabinus. The sequence continues at coordinate 18,398,366 of NC_082720.1, forward strand.
AATGAGCATTCACATGAAATGATGAGTTGATCCAGAGTTCACCCATGCTATAGTGTGGAAATTGTAATGGGAGGAAGATGGAGTCAGAAACCCAGCATTCCGGAAAGTGTGCACAGGCACTGAGGATTTGAAGAACTGTCTGTACTTGAGGAGGATCCATTTAACCTGTTACCACGTCAATGTTTACAGCCAAAAAGTCCTCAACACTGGAGCAAGAGGTTAGAAATTCAAAGACTAAAGTTGGCTTCCAATGGCACACTGCAGAAATAGGCCACAAGGATCTACATGCCTGGCTTTGTTTCAGGATGAAAGCAAAAGGCCCCAAACTTGGTGAGCAGTGCCCCTGGTCTAGAGGGGGACAAGTCGATTATGTTCCCTGATGTTGATCTCACATGAAAACAGTGCAGATGAAGTCTAGGGAAGCAGCAGGCATGGAAGATGTCACTGACAATTCTGTAAGGGTGTTTCTAAGTGTGATTTCTAATGGTCAGGTATCATATAGCCTTGAAAGCTTACCACTTGGAAATGAAGTTCAGAGACTGGTGAATGAGGAGCAGGAACTGGGTGAGCAGCAGAGACATGAATGAAGAGATCGGATTGGTGGATGAAGGTCAGGGATTGGTGAATGAAGGGCAGGGATTGGCAGATAAAGGACAGGGATTGGTGGCTGAGGGATAGGAATTGGTGGATGAAGGTCAGGGATTTACGGATGAAGGATAGGGATTGGTGGATGAAGGATAGGGATTGGTGGGTGAAGGGGCAGGGATTGCAAATGAAGGTCAGGAATTAGTGAATGAGGGGCAGGAATTGGTGGATGAAGGTCAGGAATTTACGGATGAAGGACAGGGATTGGAGGATGAGGGATAGGGATTGGTGGATGAAGGTCAGGGACTGGTGAATGAAGGGCAGGGATTGGCAGATAAAGGACAGGGATTGGTGGCTGAGGGATAGGAATTGGTGGATGAAGGTCAGGGATTTACGGATGAAGGATAGGGATTGGTGGATGAAGGATAGGGATTGGTGGGTGAAGGGGCAGGGATTGCAAATGAAGGACAGGGACTGGTGGATGAGGGGCAAGGACTGGTAGATGACAGATGTGAGCGGATGGATGAAAGTATGGTGGGCTTCCATAAGATTTTCATCAGGGATAGGACCTCAGAGACCTCTTCCCTTCCTGAGCCTCCTCTTCCCAGTACAACCGGGGAGGTTTTGCATACAAACTGGAAGCACAACTGGCCAACAGCTGACTCCTGAATGAACAGGCTGATGCTGGGACTGAGGTCAAAGGTGACCATTGGTGAGACAATTCTGTGGCTACCGATCCCCTGAGAGCACAATATGAGGCGCTGCATGGGCCTGAAATTAGGTTGGCTTTAATTTGATAATTCTCTCGTTAAGAAAGTGAAGAAAGTCTTTCTCCCAATAGATGCTTGATGACATTAGGCTGGTGCAGGGATGGAAGTAAAAGGCTGCCTCTACAGGGAGGGACTGATTACTGTTAATGCACAAGTCAGTTCATTACGGTGGAAGGGGACACTGCTGTCATTGCAATCGATGGCAATGCAATCACTGCACGGGGTTGGTGCTCTTCCATTGAACGCCCAGGGCTGTGTTTAGTGAAAATTCAATATACATCAGACAGACAGGAGCAGAAAATCATTTAGAACTGCTCTCTGCAGCAGCAGATACAGATGTACTAATCACGCCACTTGCTGCTTTCCAAATATGCCACATCTATCAAATTCAGAGCCATAATTTTTTTTTCACAGATAAACTGTGCTGAAGAAGAAGAAAAAAGGAAGTCTGTTAACCCTTTTGTCAACTCTGACCAAGCTGCGGGGTCGAATGAGAGAGGCCTCTGGTATTGAATGCTGGGCAATGCAGTACTATCTGCACATGCCCCAGGGAAGGGTAACTAGTTATTCATACCAGGGTCTGCCCTTGTTCTTGGGAAATGTTTGCATTTGACTTGGCTGGTAATTTATGAAAGTAAGCATGGGCTGGCGACTTGAGATTATTATGAATCATCATAGAGTGGGATAGTTGTTTCTTATCCCTAGCCGTACATGCACACCCACCCCTGCTTTGCATGTACACCTACAATCCTAAAGGTTCTCAGGGTCAGCCAACTGTAGAAGTCCTTAAGCCATTTTGCCCACAATTCGATGCAATTTTCTCTAAGTGTCTTCACTCCATGTTCTAACCTCAAGCACAGCAAAGAGAGATCTGCTACAAAACTGTCTAATTCTTCTACAACATTTCCTGCATATCGGTCTGAGACCACACAGAGGACTCCACTCACTGTTCTTGGTGGAAGGAGGACTCTGCATTTCAAAGCTGTGCTCCCAAAAAGAGCAGACACATGCAGCATAGTTTTTTTAAAAAGGCACCCTATGTTCTGCAGGAACATTGAGGGGAACGAGTGATTCTTGGTTTGAATCCAGTAGGTTAATCCTGATCCAGCATTTATTGTACGGGGTTGTAAAATGAGGCAGTTCACCTCATTGTTAGTGTTCTACACATGCTTCACAAGGCAGGTAAATGGGAAGGTTTTGATTTGGGGTTACCATCTGATAGGTTATTTCAGTAACAGTAAATTTACATTATACTGTGCATAAAAGAAGACTGTTTGTGGCACGGTAGCATTGTGGTTAGCACAAAGCTTAAGTCCGGGGATCGCTGGATGGCATAGCTCACCTATTCCCCATGCTGTATCTCAGTCAATCAATCAATAAGTACATAAGAGATAAAAGAAATAACTAACTTCCATTAGGTAGCTTCCCTGTGGCTCATCAGCTTTCTGATTCCTTGTGAGTCCCTTCAGGAATCAAGTGTTTACCCTGTGTCTTTGCGCTGGAAACCCCAGATCAAACCCATCGTCTATGCCGGGGGTCGGCAACCCGCGGCTCCCGAGCCATTTGTGGCTCTTTCACCTCTGTGCTGCGGCTCCCTGTGGCTTTGGGAAATAATTGGTCAGTATTTAATTAAAATGTATTTTATGTTACTTTGTTAGCTTTTGAAATGTAATTCTAAATTTGAAGATTATGGTGATCTTGTACAATCTAAGTGTGGCGACACATTTCCTGGCACATCCGAAACGGCTCACAATTAGCCAACATTCCGGCTAAGGGAGATAGCCTACGGGGGTTTGTGAGTACGCGTCTTTTGCAGCATCTGCGTCCATGGGGGCTGGGTTGAGGGAGGCTTAAAAGCAAGGCTGTTTAGTTCGAATAAAGTTATTCGACTGCAGTTTACTGACTGCGTGAGCACACCGCTACAACGTGTTTTTATCGCTGGCTGTCCAGAGGGGAGGTGCTGAAATGCTTTGTCGCGCGTCTGGAAGAAGTGAAAACTTTCCTGGGCAGCAAAGGGCTCACCTTTCCTGAGCTGGAACAGCCAGAGTGGCTGGAAAAGCTACACTTCATGGTAGACATGACAGCGCACCTGAACACACTGAACACAGCTCTTCAACGGGGTAAGGACGTACAGCCCTACACATGTTGGAGGATGTTTTGCATTCGAGCGCAAGTTGACAGTGCTTGCCAGAGATTTACAGAAAGGCACATTGTCTCACTTCCCAAATTTGAGAGAGTTCAAACAAAGTCACGACATGATAAATTCGGAGTATTTACATTCTGCAATCATCGCAATGCAAACATCATTTGGGAAACGCTTCTGTGAGTTCAGAGAGGAAAAAAACACATTATCCTTCCCGGTCACTCCCCTAAGCATCGATCCATCCCTACCGAATACGACTGCATTGTCAGGTGTGAGTCAACCTGACCAAGTATGATAAATATTTTAATTGCCTATTATTTTACGTATATTCATATGTTTTCATTGTTCAGTGAAATAGTCCTTTTATTTTTCAGGTTGACAGCTGGCTGACGTTATTTTTGGTTTGCTGCTGGCGGCAAATTTAAGTTTAGCGTTTTTCATAAACACAAGAAGGACTCAAATAGACGTTGAGTATTTTACTTAAAAGTAACCTTCAACCCAACATCTTATTTTCGGAGTTCAAAATGTTTTTGTTGCATGCAGAAATGTAATTTCGTTTTCTCTGCAGGAGCTCATCAATTTCATAAATGCAACACATTATAGTTTGTTTATACATAGCATAAAGGCAAAACAAAACGTTGTATGCAGTGTTATTTCATTTTAAATGTCAAACGGGTTTTGCGGCTCCCAGTGTTTTCTTTTCTGTGGGAAACGGGTCCAAGTGGCTCTTTCAGTGGTAAAGGTTGCTGACCCCTGGTCTATGCCAAGTTAGTGGATCTCAGTTGGACTCATGCTGCTGATGTGTGGGTGGATAGATGCAAAGGAATGGGGTGAGAATTGTGGTTGCTTCTGCAATTCAACAGCCTGCTAGATATAGATACGTGAAAAGAAAAAGATTGGTCAAGACAAATGTAGGTCCTTTACAGTCAGAAACAGGTGAATTGATCATAGGGAATAAAGACATGGCAGACCAATTGAATAACTACATTGGTTCTGTCTTCACTAAGGAGGACATAAATAATCTTCCGGAAATAGTAAGGGACCGAGGGTCTAGTGAGATGGAGGAACTGAGGGAAATACATGTTAGTAGGGAAGTGGTGTTGGGTAAATTGAAGGGATTAAAGGCAGATAAATCCCCAGGGCCAGATGGTCTGCATCCCAGAATGCTTAAGGAAGTAGCCCAAGAAATAGTGGATGCATTAGTGATAATTTTTCAAAACTCCTTAGATTCTGGATTAGTTCCTGAGGATTGGAGGGTGGCTAATGTAACCCCAATTTTTAAAAAAGGAGGGAGAGAAAAACTGAGGAATTATAGACCAGTTAGTCTGACATCGGTGGTGGGGAAAATGCTAGAGTCGGTTATCAAAGATGTGATAATAGCACATTTGGAAAGAGGTGAAATCATCGGACAAAGTCAGCATGGATTTGTGAAAGGAAAATCACGTCTGACAAATCTTATAGAATTTTTTGAAGAGGTAACTAGTAGAGTGGATAGGGGAGAGCCAGTGGATGTGGTATATTTAGATTTTCAAAAGGCTTTTGACAAGGTCCCACACTGGAGATTAGTGTGCAAACTTAAAGCACACGGTATTGGAGGTATGGTATTGATGTGGATAGAGAATTGGTTGGCAGGCAGGAAGCAAAGAGTGGGAGTAAGCGGGACCTTTTCAGAATGGCAGGCAGTGACTAGTGGGGTACTGCAAGGCTCAGTGCTGGGACCCCAGTTGTTTACAATATATATTAATGATTTAGACAAGGGTATTAAATGCAGCATCTCCAAGTTTGTGGATGACACAAAGCTGGGCGGCGGTGTTAGCTGTGAGGAGAATGCTAAAAGGATGCAGGGTGACTTGGATATGTTAGGTGAGTGGGCAAATTCATGGCAGATGCAATTTAATGTGGATAAATGTGAGGTTATCCACTTTGGTTGCAAGAACAGGAAAACAGATTATTATCTGAACGGTGGCCGATTAGGAAAAGGGGAGATGCAACGAGACCTGGGTGTCATTGTACACCAGTCATTGAAGGTGGGTATGCAGGTACAGCAGGCGGTGAAAAAGGCAAATGGTATGTTGGCATTCATAGCAAAAGGATTTGAGTACAGGAGCAGGGAGGTTCTACTGCAGTTGTACAAGGCCTTGGTGAGACAGCACCTAGAATATTGTGTGCGGTTTTGGTCCCCTAATCTGAGGAAAGACATTCTTGCCATAGAGGGAGTACAGAAAAGGTTCACCAGATTGATTCCTGGGATGGCAGGACTTTCTTATGAAGAAAGACTGGATCGACTAAACTTATACTCACTGGAATTTAGAAGATTGAGGGGGGATTTTATTGAAACATATAAAATTCTAAAGGGATTGGACAGGCTGGATGCAGGAAGATTGGTTCCGATATTGGGGAAGTCCAGAATGAGGGGTCACAGTTTAAGGATAAAGGGGAAGCCTTTTAGGACCGAGATGAGGAAAAACTTCTTCACACAGAGAGTGGTGAATGTGTGGAATTCTCTGCCACAGGAAACAGTTGAGGCCAGTTCATTGGCTATATTTAAGAGGGAGTTAGATATGGCCCTTGTGGCTAAAGGGATCAGGGGTATGGAGAGAAAGCAGGTACAGGTTTCTGAGTTGGATGATCAACCATGATCAAACTGAATGGCAGTGCAAACTCGAAGGGCCGAATGGCCTACTCCTGCACCTATTCTCTATGTTTCTATGTTTCTGCTAAGACTCCCAGTCAAGAGCAAGCTTGACTTGCAGCAGAATTGTGTCGAGAAGGAATCCCGTAAGCAGTATGGAGGGATCTTGGGCAAGTGGGATTGGTGGTGGAAAGAGTTCATGGTGTGTTGTGATAATAAGAGGCGAGTCCCAGCATTCCATAATTTTAGTGGAAGCAGACAAACAAAAAATATTTTTAAAAATCATGATATGGGGAAACATTGATAACCCAGTGACGTCAAATGTTGGCTCATATCCCTTGATAACTCATCTGTTATCTCTTTTCTTGTAAACACAGACAACTCAATTGGCTATTAGTCTATTGTTTTGTGTGGTGACAGAAACTATCCGTTACGCACTGTTTAATGCATGCTGCCTCCTCAACAGGCTGCTGTTCACAAGGATTGTCATTCCTAAGGCACCATTGGGGAACTTGACTGACATCAGCCAACATCCATGTAATCCAGACCAGCACTAAATATTAATCACCTGCTTTTACAGCAAAATCTCTCAAGATGCCTGGTAATGAGGAGGGACGTGGAGCCGTGAGTCAGAAGTCAGGGGCAAGGTCAAAGAGTAATATTTGTAAGAACCTTCTCTTAAAGAGGAGGTACAGTGCAATAGTGTTGTGAGAATTCCTGATGTCTGGAAGATTGGCCATCAATGATGCAGCAGAATAAATATTATCTGGTAAATACTATTGCTGAGCATGGGATTGCTGTTAGTAAATTATGGTCTGTAATTAAGACGATGGTCTCAGAATGTGTAAATCAAGTACCCTCCTTCACAATCTGTATGCTCACCTGAACTGCTTGTAATTCACTAACAGCTGTCCAGCAGCCTCTGCATAAAGATAATTTATCATCTTGCCTGGTCACCTGCTGGCGGTAAGTACTCTTTTAACGGATGAGGACTGGAGAATGAGACAAAGGGGTTGAGAGCTGTCTCGCTCCAGATTAGTGTGTTAACGGTGGTTTCTGAGGGCGGGTTTTCTTTTTAGGTAATACAGCCCAAACGCTATTGATACAGTGCTCATCACCCTTGCAACTGCAATTATCCTAATCTGATGGTTTTATGGGGCTTTGGCCTTCAAAGCCTAATGCTAACCGCAGGGCAAAGGTGATTAGCTGGTGCACAGGTCAAAGAATTAACTGATTTCCTCGGCTTTAGAGTGAGAGTGCCTGAAAGTGATTGTTTTCCAGATATTCCATACGGACAGGGGCTGTGTGCAATTGATATTCCAGCACCTCCCCAGTCGATGAATAGAGGACTCTGCTGCTACTTAGGAATAAGTGGAGGTATTCTGGATGCATTAGATTTCTTATTATGAGGATTTATATTTAACAGAGGCAGGGGGTGGATGTAACAGTGTTCTCCTCCCCAGGGTAAACTGCCCAATTCAGCCCGTCAGTTCCTGGCCACTGATCCGTTAGTAACTCAATCCAGCAGCCTTCTCTCTCACTGTCCTTGTTCCTTTAACTCCCGTTATGATTGCCTCTCTGAGACACGAGAATTTCAGCTGACATAACCTCAACAGCTTTATGAGGCAGAGCTCCAGATTGCCTTTAACCATTGTGAAAACAACACACACACACACACACACACACACACACACACACACGCTCAGTGGCCACTTTATTAGGCACACCTGCTCATTAATGCAAACAACTATTCAGCCAATTGTGTGGCAGCAACTCAATGCATAAAAGCATGCAGACATGGTCAAGAAGTTCAGCTGTTGTTCAGACCAAACATCAGAATGGGGAAGAAATGCAATCTCAGTGACTTTGACCATGGATTGACTGTTGGTGCCAGTTGGGGTGGTTTGAGTATCTCAGAAAATGCTGATCTCCTGGGATTTTCATACACAACAGTCGCTAAACTTTACAGAGAATGTTTGGAGAAGCAAAAGGCATCCAGTGAGCAGCAGTTCTGTGGGTGAAAACACTGTGTTAATGAGCGAGGTCAGAGGAAAATGGCCAGAATGGTTCAAGCTGTCAGAAAGGTGACAGTAACTCAAATAACCATGGTGTTCAGAAGAGCATCTCTGAGCGCACAATATGTCGAAGCTTGGAGTGGATGGGTACTCAGTGGCTTTATCCCTTTATTACTGTTGCGCACAGGAGACACCCAATAAAGTGACCATTGAGTGGATATATCACCAATAACAGGGCTAAGCATCCCTCAGAATTCCACAGGTGTATTGTCAAAGCTTGGCACTCTAACAGATAGCGGATGAATCAAGGGATAGGGTTTGAGATGGAAGGGACTTGGGTGTTTGAGTGAAAAGACCTTAAACTTGCTAGAACTGAGGATGAATCTGAGCAAATCAACTCATCGACTTGTCTAGCTTTCTCCACCCCGCTCAATGCAACCAAGAAGAAGAAGAAGATGGAAGGGACTTGGGGAACTTACAAAGTTCAGACAACTGAAGATGGTGACCATGAATGACGGTGAGGTTCAAACCAGAGCGTATTGGAGGACAGTATGGTTGGAGCAGACTTCAGGGGCAGGTAGGGCAATCAGCTTCATGGACAGTATGTACGATACAGACATTTGAAAATGACAGCCAGTGAAAGGGTTTTGTTGTGTGTCGGGATATGGGTTGCAGGATTGGAAATCTACTGAAGGGCCTCGGCCCAAAACATCGACTGCGCTCTTTTCCATAGATGCTGCCCGGCCTGCTGAGTTCCTCCAGCATCTTGTGTGTGCTCCTTGGATTTCCAGCATCTGCAGATTTTCTCTTCTCAGTAATCTACTGTATGTTTTATTTCTATGTTGATCAAAACAGAAACATAAATCATTTAAAATAAAATAAATAAAGCAATTCAAAGAGAAATAAGCAAAAAGAGACCAGGTTATATGCAGGACTTTCTGACATCCTTCCTTCGTGTTTGACACAACCCGTGATAAAAATACTGCCCTTTCCAAACAAAATTACTATCTGTGGGCTTTTGCGTGCTGGAGCAGTTTATTTTGTTCCTGTCAGTTAGCTTGTACCTTGTGAATGAAACAAAACATTTTATTACCAGTAATAAGTCAATGTTCCGTGGCACCAGTCACGGAATTTTCAATCTCTACGATCATGTCTGAGAGCTCTGTCACATCAGAGCAGCACTCAATATACTCACTCCGCACCAACTCTCAGAATCGCACTCACTCCGCACCAACTCTCAGAATCGCACTCACTCCGCACCAACTCTCTCAATATCACTGACCTATGCCATGAAATTTCTTGTTTTGCAGTACCTTGCAATCCATGATAATCAAAATACTATAAATCACAATATGAAATATACATAAAAATTAAATTGAATAGGTAGTGCAAAAAGAGAGCAAAAAAGTAGTGAGGTGGTGTTCATGGGTTCATTGTCAATTCAGAAGTCTGATGGCAGAGGGAAAGAGGCTGTTCCTGAAGCGCTGAGTGTGTGTCTTCAGGCTCCTGTACCTCCTTCCTGATGGTGGCAGTGGGAAGAGGGCATGTCCTGGGTGATGGGTGTCCTTAATGATGGAAGCCACCTTTCTGAGGCGTCACCTTTTGAAGGAGCCCTGGGTGTCGGGGAGGCTCATGCCCATGATGGAGCTGGCTGAGTTTCCAACTCTCTGCAGCTGGAGGTCGACGGGAGAGAAAACAAACTCAGCTGGTAATTACAGCTGTACAGATGATGCACAATGGTACATTGCAATTCAAATATCGATATAATACAGACAGTAGGAGTAGAGTGAGCTCCCATAATGGAGCTGGCTGAGTTTATAGCTTTCTGCAGCTTTTTCCGATCCTGTGAAGTGGCCCCTCCATACCGGACGGTGATGCAACCACTTGGAATGCTCTCCACGGTTCATCTGTAGAAATGTACAAGTGTCTTTGGTGATATACCAAGTGTCTTCTGGCTCCAACTGAAATATAGCCACTGTCATGCCCCCTTTGTAGTTGCATCAACATGTTGGGCCTAGGATAGATCTTCAGATCTTCAGATCCAGATCTTCTGGATTGACACCCAGGGGCTTGAAACAGCTCACCCTTTGCACGGCATTTGAGCTGTGCCCAGCCACACAGTTGTGGATACAGAGAGAGTAACACGGTGGGATAAGGGCACACTCTTGAGGTGCACCAGTGTTGATCATCAGCGAGGAAGAGATGTTAATTCCGATCCGCACAGAACTGTGAGCTCCTGGTGAGGATCCAGTTACAGCAGGAGCTACTGAGGTCCAGGCTTTCGAGCTTGATGATTAAAACTGAGGGTATGATGCTGTTGAGTGCTGAGCTGTAATCAATAAACAGAAGCCTGATGTAGGCACTATTATTGTCCAGGTGACCCAAGGCTGAGTGGAGAGCCGGTGAGATTATGTCCGCTGTAGACCTATCGTGGCGATAGGCAAATTGCAGCAGGTTCAGGACCTTGCAAGGCAGGAGTTGTCTGCAGCCATGATCAACCTCACAAAGCACTCCATCACAGTAGATGGGAGTGCCACTGGGCAATAGCTGTTGAGACAGCTCACCCTGCTCTTCTTGGGCACTGGTATGATTGTCACCCTTCCGACAGACTGGAAATCTCTGACTGTAGCAGTGAGAGATTGAAGATGTCCTTAAACACTCCTGTCAGTTGGTTGGAAAGATTTTCAGAGCCCTACCAGGTACACCGTCAGGGCTTGACATCTTCTAAGGGTTCACCCTCATCAAAGATGTTCTGATAACAGCCTCCAAGACAGAGATAAAACCATAGAACCATAGAACACTACAGCACAATACAGGCCCTTCAGCCCTCCATGTTGTGCCGACCCATATAATCCTTTAAAAAAAAGTACTAAACCCACACTACCCCATAACCCTCCATTTTTTTTCATCCATGTGCCTGTCCAAGAGGCTTTTACATACCCCTAATGTTTTAGCCTCCACCACCATCCCTGGCACTCATAACCCTCTGTGTAAAAAACTTACCCCTGATATCTCCCCTAAACTTCCCTCCCTTAACTTTGTACATATGTCCTCTGGTGTTTGCTATTGGTGCCCTGGGAAACAGGTACTGACTATCCACCCTATCTATGCCTCTCATAATCTTGTAGACCTCTATCAAGTCCCCTCTCATTCTTCTACGCTCTAAAGAGAAAAGTCCCAGCTCTGCTAACCTTGCTTCATATGACTTGTTCTTCAAACCAGGCAACATCCTGGTAAATCTCCTTTGCATCCTTTCCATAGCTTTCACATTCTTCCTATAATGAGGTGACCAGAATTGTGGATGAACAAAGGGACCTTGGGGTTCAAATCCATACATCCTTCAAGGTTGCTGATAGGGTAGTTAAGAAGGCCTATGGGATGCTAGGCTTCATTAACAGAGGGATTGAGTTCAAGAGTAGAGAGGTCATGTACATTGGCAGGTTGTTGATTTATAAGGGGAAGGTTGGTTAAGGATTACAGGGAGAAGGTGTGTGAACAGGGATGAAAAGATCAGCGATAATTAAATGGCAGAGAGAGTCGAAAGGGTGAAATGGCCTGGTCTGCTTTTATACTGTAGTTATGGTCCTGTTGCTGCAAGAAATCTACTAAGCCACTCAACAGAAAGGCAATTTGCAGACATAATATTTTATCATTGACATATAAAACTCATAAGACAATGGGCACAATTCCTACTGTAAGATGCTCAAAGCCCTATCATGGTGGAATTCAAAAGTTTATGCAAAGATTTTGTGAAAGCCTGTTCTATTCTCTATCTCAAAATTTTGGCTAGGTATCTTGTGAATTCTGCAAGGTCAAATTTCCCAGATGCAAATTCAGATTCCAATAATTTAATTATTGCGTATATCAAAGCATATAGTAAAATGTATTATATGCATTAACAAACAAAATAACCCAAGGATATGTTGAGATAGACCGCAAACTTTATCACACATTTTAGTACCAGCATGATATGGCCACAACTTATCAGCAGAACAGCATCAACAGAAGAGCAATAGCGAGTTAATCCCCATTCCTCCCTCCTGTCCGTGACACACACGCACACACACACCAGCACAAGCTGTCTCCAGGCCTTCATCCTCCACTTGACTTGCAGACATTAGGCTTCTGACTTCCCCAGTGGAATTGCATTGCAGACCTGCAGACCCAGGGCTTCAGCCATCGTGTGCTGACTTGCGGTCACCTGATTGACCTTGGGTATTGACCCCAGGGGTCACGGTGATAGGACCTGAACTCCAAACTCACCAATGACGGGACTCTGTACTCCAGGCCTCGAACCAGACTTGCCAACGCGGATCCCTATGGAGCCACCGTCCCACATAGACCACCAAGCCTACGTCCTCACTGATCTTCATCCACAGCTCTTGCCATCCCGACATCAGTCCATGGATGTCCTTTGACCATGTGAAATCAAAATTCATTATTATTCAAACCTTACATAGGTACTGCTGAATGACTCAGTGTTCCTCTGAGACCAGGGTGCAAACACTCAAAAATAGTGAGTAACATAATCAGAATAGCAAGCAAAGCTGCATATTCACTCGGAAAAAAAAAATAGATATAGTCGAAGATCCTGAGGAACAATGTCCGGCAATCGATGGTACAGTCTCCCGGCAGTGTGCAGACACACTTAATCCAGCTCTGCACTGAACTGAACTGAGGCTGTGGCCTACCCCAACTGCTCCGGGCTTCATGTCTGTGGATTTACATTTACTCTAAACACCATCTGCTTATTTTCATTGTTTGCACGATTTGTTTTTTTCCCCCTCTCTGCACATTGGGTGTTTGGCAGTTTTTCTTTGTGGGTCCTCTTGGGTTTCTTGTTTTGCGGCTGACTGTAAGGAGACGAATCTCCGGGTTGTATAACATACACATACTTCGGTAATAAACGTACTTCGAACTCAACTATCCTGACTGACATCTCAGCTGCTTCCTCCTCTTACTGTCTTTCCTTTCGATTAGTCCTGACGAAGGGTCTCAGCCCAAAATGTCGACAGCGCTTCTCCCTATAGATGCTGCCTGGCCTGCTGTGTTCCACCAGCATTTTGTGCGTGTTGTTGCTTCATTTGAAGTCGGTTGATGTAAGGAAATGGAAGTATGTTCAGTACCATCCTGTTGATAAAGTTGCTTCCTGACCTCATGAGTTCCTCCAGATGTTTGTTTTTAATATTGTTAGGAATGTATCACACCATATCTCTCTCCTGTTCAACATGATCTCAATATGTCCACACATACAGATGCACAAAATCTTCATGAGCAGAGCTTCATATTGAAGTACAGTCAGTTTTACATGGGCAATATCACCACCATCATACAGAGTAGCCACTTTACTACTTACCTCTTCTACCTAATAAAGTGGCCACTGGGTGTATGTTTGTGGTCTTCTGCTGTTGTTACTTCAAGGTTCGATGTGTTGTGTGTTCAGAAATGCTCATCTGCATGTCACAGTTGTACCATGCGTTATTTGAGTTATTGTTGCCTTCCTGTCTTGAACCAGTCTGGCCATTCTCCTCTGACCTCTTTCATTAACAAGGTGTTTTTTGCCCACAGAACTGCCACTCACTAGATATTTTTTTGTTTCTCGCACCATTCTCTGAGAACCCTGGAGCAGGGGTCCCCAACCATTTTTGTGCTACAGACCCCTACCATTAATGAAGGGGTCCATGGACCCCAGATTGCGAAACCCTGCTCGAGAGAGTATTCTGTGTAAAAATCCCAGGAGATCAGCGGTTTCAGAGATACTCAAACCACTTTTGTCTAGCATCAACAATCAGTCCATGGCCAAAGTCACTTAGATCACATTTCTTCCCCATTCTGAAGTTTGGTCTAGACAACTAAACCTCTTGACCATGTCTGCATGCTTTTATGTTTTGAGTTGCTGCTATGTGATTGGCTGATTAGATATTTGCATTTACGAGCCGGTGTACAGGTGTACCTCGTAAAGTGGCCACTGGGTGAATGTCAACCATAATGATCTGGGGTGCTAGAATTTAGTGAATCTAACTCTATGCCAGTTTTGAATTTCAAATATTAGACCGTGGTGATTCATTTTTCCAATGGCTTCCAAAAGCTGATAAACTGAAGTGCTGTTTAATTACAAGATACACTGTCACTTGTTCATTAGTCAGCCTGTTCTCATTTCCTCTCCTGCCATTTCTCCACCCCCATCACCAACTGCTGTCCCAGCTGCAATTGGTGAAGAAGGACAAAGCGCATATTATAACTGCTTTTTTTATTGCCGTACATTAATTTAATTAACCATTACTTTGATAAATCATGTGTTTACGCGGCAGTGACAAGATGCCTAAGCCTCCTAGATCATCAGAAATTCAATGAATTGATTCTCATTAGCCACATTTACTGGAGTTGATGCAGACAGATAGAACATCCCCAGAGACTTGTGCAAACATGACACTCTTTCCAGAATTGTTGAGTTTACCGTTGAAATTTGAAACGGCATTGCCAGGAGACATCGGAAAAATTCGTCCGATGGGATTTTTTGTAAGATATGATATGGTCATAAAGAACTGATGATGTGGTATAAGGTAACAGTGAGGGAGCAGATTCTCTTTGAATCCTGCAGCAACTGCATCAGCTGTGGCTCAGTGACAGATCCTCTGCCTCTGCTCCAGGAGACTGTGGGTTCAAGCCCACTGCAGAGACTTGAGTGCAAACTCCACACCAATACTGCTGAGCCTTTAGTTTCTAACGTTAGACTGAACTTACACCTGACTGCTCTTTTCTTTTCAGTCTTGGATGACTGCTCTGAGAATGCTGGGGAGCTGCTCAAGGTTGTTTAATGTCACACAAGTGTGACGAAGAGCAAAATATTAGTTAAAGCATCACACACAAAATACTGGAGGAACTCTTTTATGTGTGTCTTGGATTTCCAGCATCTGCAAATTTGCAGATTTTTGAAAACAAAAGTTAATCCGGATTTGATGCTGCAAAAAAAAATCATAATAAGACAATACATAATACATAATACAATAATAAAAAAATAGAAAAGCATATTGATTGTACGTCCATAAAGTGTCTGTACATAAGGTGACTCTGATAGGAATTGACAAAGAAGCTGTGGTTCGGGGTGTGGAGGGGTGGGTTAATGGGTGGAGGTTTCGATCAGCCGAACTGCTTGGGGAAAGCAACTGTTTCTGCATCTGGTGATCCTGGTGTGGATGCTACGTAGCCTCCTCCCTGATGGGGGTGGAACGAACAATCCATGAGCAGGGTGGGTGGGATCCAGCATCTTTCTGTATGGTACACTCTGTACACCTCCCCTGGCAGCAGTGAAGCACTGGGCAGTTTCAGCCACCCATTGTGGAGCCTTCCTGCCCACTGCAGAGCAGGTTCCTCCGCATGTTGGAATGCTCTCTACTGCACATCGGTAGAAGGATGAGATGCATAATCCAGCTCTCTTCAGTCTCCTCAGAAAGTAGAGGCGTTGCTGAGCTTTCCTGATTGTATAAGGCGTGTTCTGGGACCATGAAAGGCTGTGTGAGATGTGGACTCCCAAGAGTTTGAAACTGCTGTGGTGCAAGAATCTCCACTTCAACCATGGATCTTCACCTGCAATCGCTTCAGCTTGGGCCGCCCAACAGGACTGAAGCTGATCTGACTCAGTGGGTGCTGAGGTGACAGATGAGGCCAGAGTTGGGACCACTGAGTCTTTGACAGATGGGCTAGGAAATTCCTGACAGGGCGGGTGAGTAGTGGTTTTGTGGAGATCCATTCTCCTTTTTAACTTAATGTAGCGCTCGTGTGTGCTTCAGATAATTAGATCGGAGGTTCTCAATGACATCCAGAATGCTTGTTCACACAGAGTGATTGAGCGCCAGGGATTCCCAGGAGTTGTAATTCTTCAAAAAAGTTTTAAAAAAACAAAGGAACTTCAGAGATCTAGTACATAGTAACAAAAAGCTAGTGGGCAGGTACAGACAAATAATGTTGGCCTTCATTACAAAGGAATGGGAGTGTACCAAAAGGGAGGTTTTCATACAGGTGTAACAGTGTTGGTGAGACTAACCTGGAATATTGTTTACAGTCTTGGTCCCCTTACCTGAAGATGGATATAGTAACATTGGAGGCAGTCCGAAGAAGATTCACCAAGCTATATTCTTAGAATGAGAGGATCATCCTATGAAGACAAGGAAGACAGTCTGTTTTTGAATTTTTTGAACTTTTGAAGAACGAGGGGTGACAAGATCCTAAGAAGGTTTGACAGAGTAGATGTTGAGATGCTTTCACGAGTACAGGTAGAACAAGGGGACACAGCAGCAAAATAAGGGTCCGCTCTTTTAAAGCGTAGGTGTGAGGGTACTTCTCCCAAAGAATAGTGAATTTCTCTGTGTAAATAATTGAAAGATCAAGAATTGAGGAGTATGGAGAACTGACACAGAAGAAGAGTTGAGTCCAGCATAGACTTCAGGGCATCAGGAAGGGTAAGACGAGGGAAGACAAACCAATCCTCATGGAGGGATCGGAAGTGCAGTGAGTGAGCCGTTTCAAGTCCCTGGGTGTCAAGATCTCTGAAGATCTAACCTGGTCCCAACATATCAAAGCAGTTATATTTCATTAGGAGTTTGAGGAGATTTGGTTTGTCACTTAAAACACTTGAAAATTTCTACAGATGTACCATGGGGAGTATTCTGACAGGCTGCATCACTGTCTGGTATGGGGGGTTCGGGCTACTACACGGGATCAAAACATGTAAAGATGAATCTTGCCTGACAAATCTATTAGAGTTCTTTGAGGAAGTAACAAGCAGGATGGACAAAGGAGAGGCAGTAGATGTCATTTACTTGGATTTTCAGAAGGCGTTTGATAAGGTGCCACACATGAGGCTGCTTAACAAGATAAAATCCTATGACATTGCAGGTAAGATACTGGCATGGATAGTGGCATGGCTGACAACCAAGTGGGAATAAAAGGGGCCTTTTCTGGTTGGCTGCCAGTGACTAGTGGTGTTCCTCAGGGGTCAGTATCGCAACCACTGCTTTTCACATTGTTTTCAATGATTTAGGTAATGGGATTGATAGCTTTGTGACAAAGTTTGCGGATGATACAAAGACAGGTGGAGGGGTAGGTAGTGCTGAGGAAGCAATGTGATTGCAGCAGGACCTAGGTAAATTGGAAGAATGGCTAAAAAAGTGTCAGATGGAATACAGTGTTGGGAAATGTATGATAATGCATTTTGGTGAGAGGAACAATAGTGCAGACTATTATCTAAATGGGGAGAAGGTTCAAACATCAGAAGTGCAGAGGGACTTAGGAGTCCTCATACAAGGCTCCCGGACAGTTAATTTACAGGTTGAATCCGTGGTAAAGAAGGGAAATGCAATGTTGGCATTTATTTCAAGGGGTATAGAATATAAACACAAGGAGATAATTCTGAGATTTTATAAGACACTAGTCTTGCCACACTTAGAGTATTGTTAACAGTTTTGGGTCTCATATCTCAGAAAGGATGTGTTGTCATTGGAGAGAGTCCAGAGGAGGCTCACAAGGATGATTCTGGGAATGAAGGGGTTAATGTACAGGGAGTATTTGGCAGCTTTGGGCCTATAGTCACTAGAATTTAGAAGAATGTGGGGGGGATCTCATTGAAACCTACAAATGTTGGAAGGACTAAATAGAGTAGATGTGGAGAGGAAGTTTCCTATGGTGAGGATATCCAGATCTAAAGGGAAGAGCCTCAAAATTGAGGGGCAACTCTTTAGTATGGAGGTAAAGAGGAATTTTTTAAGCCAGTAGGTAGTGAATCTGTGGAATGCTCTGCCACAGACAGAGCATCAAAGGATCAGGCGAGAAGGCAGGTGTATGGGGTTGAGTAAGATCTAGGATCAGCCATGAGGGAATGGCAGAGCAGACTCGATGGGCGGATTGGCCTAATTCTGTTGTTATGTGTAATGGTCTTATGGTCTAAGCTACAGAATGTTGTAAAATTAGTCAGCTCCATCATGGATACTAGCTTTCATAGAGTATTCAAGACATCTTCAAGGAGCGGTGCCTCTGTTATTGAGGACCCTCATCACACAAGTCATGCCCTCTTCTCATTGGTATTGTCAGGAAGGAGGTACAGAAGCCAGAAGGCACACACTCAGCATTTTAAGAACAGCTTCTTCCCCTCCACTACCTGATTTCTAAATGGACATTGAACCCATGAACACTACCTCACTTTTTTATTATTTCTGTTTTTGAGCTGCTATTTTTAATTTAGCAAGTTTATATATATATATAAGTTTAAAAGTTCAAAGTAAAGCTTATGATCAGAGTACATACATGTCACCACATACAACCCTGAGATTCTTTTTCTTGTGCCATACTTAGCAAATCCGTAGAACAGTAACAGTAAACAGGATCAATGAACATGTAAATGTAAATAAATAGCAATAAATAATGACCATGAAGTAACAAGACAAAGAGTCCATGAAGTGAGACCATCGGCCATGGGAACACCGGGAATAGAATCAGTGTAGTTATCCCTTTCTGTTCAAGAGTCTGATGGGCGAGGGGTAGTAACTGCCCTTGAAGCTGGTGGTGCGAGTCCTGAGGCTCTTGAGTCCTGATGGCATCAGTGAGAAACGAGCATGGCCTGGGTGGTAGAGATCTTTGATAATGGATGCTGCTTTTCTGCAGCAATGCTTCATGGAGATGTGCTCAGTAGTTAGGAGGGTTTTACATATGGCGTACTGGACTGAATCCATTACTTTTTGTAGGATTTTCCACTCAGAGGCATTGGTGTTCCCATACCAGGCCGTAATGCAGCCGGTCAGCACACTTTCCACCAGTTTGCCGAGATTCTTGACGAGATGCCAAATCTCCGTAGACTCCTCATGAAGTCTGTTGTGCCTTCTCTGCAACTACACTTATACGATGGGTCCAAGACAAGTACTCTGAGACAGTAACACTGGGAAATCTAAAGTTACTGACTTTCTCTACCTCTGATCCTCCAATGAGGTTCGTAGACCTCTGGTTTCCCCCTCAGAATTCTACCATCAGTAGTATTACTTGTAATAGTTGTATACTTACTGTAATTCATTTATTTTTTTCTGTATTTATCATGCATTGCATTGTGCTGCTGCCGCTACATTAACAAGTTTTACGATATATGCTGGTGGTATTAAACCTGAGGTCAGCCAAGTTTATATTCAACACAAGGCAAGTTTAAGGGACCTGGTGACTATTCCTTCTCTAATTCCTTGTCTTCTATTTTGCTTGGTCTTCCTCGTAACCTTTTCCCATTTCAGAACCTGGAATAGAGTGACTGCATTGGGAGTTTGGTTTTGATTGAAAAACGACAAGTAGAAACGTTAAATAGAAATCTTTCGGCTACTCGGTTATCAAAGCTTCAGCATCTCTCTTTTTAATAAAATCTTGTAAATTTTACAGACTGGAGATCAAACTAGGTTCTGCCTTTCGTAACATGCGATCTCAATTATGAAATCCCCCCCTTCACTATGTCCAAATTCTCAAGGCTCATTACTTTTTAATTTTGGTGGAACTAGTAATTGATACCTTATTTTAAAGTATACTTTTGTGGAATGAATTTGGTCAGCCATTAAAAAGATGGTAATTGCAGGAGGCTTTTATGCAGATGGCGTACTGACTTAAAGTTCTATTATCCAATTAATGAATGCCCTGCAAAGGCCATTTTGCTGAGAGAAACACTATTTATAAATCTGACTGGTGGTGGATATGGTGGGAAGACTTGAACTGCCAGTAAAACTCCGATAATCCAGCACCCTGGAGACTTCGGCGGTGCTGGACAAGCAGATTTTTCCAGTTATTGGATGTCATTCAACACTAAAAGTTAAGCATTTAACTCTTTTTACATCTCACCGTAGTGTAATAGATTTTCCAGTGACCCCACCCCCATGAACTTCAAGGGAATAGGAAATATTGTTGGGATTCAGGCTCCAAACACAGCCCTACCCACCTTTCTGACGCTTAGTGTTCAAACCCCAGCTCTGACTGCAAAATGGCTGCAGTTACAATCTGGACCCATGACTCTGCTGTGCACTACTTGTATTCTGAACACTTATCTGACGCTCCAGGGCATTGAGAGAGCTGGATACTAAACGCTCGGCACTTCTGACCAATCAGATGCTGGATTATTGGAATTTTACTGCACTTGGAGTTTCTACTGTTGCAAATCTGTTTTATACTATTTTTGAAGAAAGTAATTCAAATTGAACAATTCACTACAACTCATAGAGGTGGGATGATTCGGGAAAAAAGTCTGCGTTGCCTTCTCGTGTTCACCACGGGCGAACAAAGGAGCACAAGGAAGAAACTCCGGGAAGAAGTTACTGATTAATAGGCAACCATTTTCACATCAGGGCCATCAATACCAGATCTGTGCTTACATCATTCCCTTTTTGCTGAGCTCACATCAATCAGCAGGTATATGATTCTGACTTCCAGTCCTGCAGTGCGCAGCCTGTCTGATCTTTAAATGAATTTGTGTTGGGGAGCTTGAGGGCAAAAGTCTGCTATGATATGTAGAGCACTTTATAACTCGATTAGCTTGGTAATTGAAATCGTACATCAATTTGTGTTGGAAAATGTACACTTAATTATTTATAATGGATACTCTGCAACTTTAAGGATGGGGAAATGCAGAAAGTTTATCAATAAAATAAACTTCTAGCAGAATTACCAAAATAATGAAGGTCTCTCCTCAGAATATTCCATTGGCATGTTGACGCAGCAATAATCAACTTTCTGGCTGTCTGCTGATTTGTTCTTTGTGTCTTGGAAATCCATTATTTCTCCCCTAGCAGCTGTCAGTGCATTAAGGTCTATAACTCCTCCCTTCCTTCCCAAACCTCTCCTCCCCGAAGCACTTCTGAAATATCACCCCTTCAGCCAAGCATTGGGTCATCAGTGCCACCATTTCCTTTTATGGCTCAGTATTGAGTTTTGACAGGGGAGAGTACTGGTGCCACTGGTAAAGTACTTCCCCACCCTGAGTACTTCTCCAGCAGCCTGAGTTCAATCCCGACCTCTCGCGCAATCTGCGTGCAGCTTACAGCTTCTCCTTGTGACCATTTGAGCTTCTCCTGTCAAAGCTGTTGATTAGTTAACTACTCATAATCTATATTAATGACGTTGCTGGGGAGACGGAACAAGATATTCTCAAGTGATCTGAGACAAAATCAGGTGGGTTGTAAGTTGATATGAAGCTGCGAGGCGGCTGCTAGAGAATATAGTCAAACCGAGGGAGTAAGAATTTGGCAAATGGAATATAAGGAATAATACTATTAGGTTAGATCTTTCACTACACAAAGGGTGACTTTAAAAAAAATGGTGGCAGATTAGGAAATGTTAATGTTCGAAGGACCTGGGCATCACAAATCACTGAAAACTAACATAGGTGAAAACGTAAAAGTAGGTGCAGAAATGGTGTTTTGGAGTCACAGAGTTACTCAAATTGGGAACGGCCTTTCAGCCCAATTCCTCCATCAAACCAAGGTGCCTGCCTGAGCTCGTCCCATTTACCTGCATTTGGCCCACATCCCTCTGGACCTTTCCTAACCACGAACCAATCCACTGTCTTTGACACATTGTAATTGTTCCTGCCTCGAGAATGTCTCCAGGAAGATCATTCCACATATTCACCACCCTCCTGCGGAAGAGGTTGCTCCTCAGATTCCCTTTAAATCAGGGGTTCCCAACCTGGGGTGCGAGATGGAATTTCAGGGGGTGCGACAAAGAGTGGCTTGTGTCCTTGAGTGACGAGTCACGAGTCATCACTCAGCTGGCTGCCAGTGCGCCTTGAGAAGTGGTAGTAACGTTTGTCCCAAGCGCACTCCAACTCATCACATTAGTGAGGTATGTCAATGATGGTGCTGTGAAGGAAGATTTCCTGTTTTGTAAAGATCTGAAAACAAACACAACTGCAAAGGATGTGATGCAGCTGGTGCCAAACATGATTTAGATATCAAAGTCATTGGTTCTGTGTGCACTGACGGGGCACCTGCAATGTTTGGAAATAAATCTGGCTTTTCTGCATTGATGAGAAAAGAGATTCCAGACTTGCAAGTTACCCATTGTTTTCTTCATCGGCATGCTTTGGCATTAAAAACATTGCCTCCAAATTTGAAGGAAGTCCTTGATACATGTGTGAAGATCATCAACTGGATCAGGGGGCGTGCTTTGAAACATCGCATCTTCAAATCATTTTGTGAGGATCTGGGAAGTGAGCATTCAGTTTTGTTTTTCCACACAGAAGTCCGTTGGTTGTCACGAGGACAAGCTTTAACCCGCTTCTTTGAGCTTCGGGAAGAAATCAAAGTTTTTCTGGAGGAGTGTGAATGTGATCTGGTTGGGGCAATGGAATCACAGGAATTTGCCCAAATGCTGGCTTACTTAGCTGATATTTTCACTCGTATGAATGACCTGAGTGTTTCTCTTCAAGGAAAAGGGATAAGAATATTGAAGGCTTGTGAAAAGTTGAATGCCTTCAAAGAAAAGTTACGTCTTTGGCGTCGAAGGATGGAAAGAGGCAGTCTCTCAAATTTTCCTTCACTAGAACAGATGGTTGATGATGCTGGATCCATAACTCCTACTGTGAGTGAAGAAATTGTGGCTCATTTGGAAACACTGTCAGAATCGTTTGATGTATATTTTGCTGCTGGAGACCTGAAGATTTCAGAAGAATGGATCATGAATCCATACTCCTACAATTTGGAGGAAATGTCAGATGATAAAGAGCTGAAGGAAGATCTTAAATTGAGCTCTTGAAATGCAATTTGAAAGCAAGACTTTGGAAGAGTTTTGGTGTGCAGCACTGGATATGTTCCCAAGACTTAGTGGAAAAGCACTCCGTGTCCTCATTCCATTTGCAACAACATACTTGTGTGAATCTGGATTCAGTTCGCTTTTGTCAATCAAGACAAAATCTCGGAATGGTCTGAATCCACAGGCAGTCCTACGGATCGCAGTCAGCAAGGAAGTTCCACGTTTTGACAAAATCATGAATGAGAAGCAGGAGCAAAGATGTCATTGAATTTTATGTTCACAATTGGGATTGATTTTACTGTTTACAATTTTTTCTGAATAAATTAGAATCTAATTGCTCAATTTATATTTGCATTTTATGCACTGAGTCAAAAGCTTATTTTTTTAAGTTCAACTTGTTCACCCGCAGTGTTGTATGTGGTTCAATTTGTGGTTCAAAAATTAGAAATTAGACTTCTTCATCTGCAAATGTGATATTACTTTTGTAGGGGGTGCAAACATTAATCAAACATTTCCTAGGGGTGTGGGGCATAGAAAAGGTTGGGAACCACTGCTTTAAATGTTTCCCCTCTCTCCTGAAACATGCCCTGTGGTTTTAGATTCTCCTACCCTGGGGACTTTAAAGAAAGCAAAAGGGTGAAATTCACCCTATCCATGACCCTCGTGATTTTATAAATCTCTATGTCTCCCCTTAACCTCCTTCATTCCAGGGTAAACAATTCCAGCTTGTCCATTCTATCCGTACAACTCAAGCTGTCCAGTCCTACCAACATCATTGCAAGTCCTTTCCACACCCTCCCTAGAACTCCTCCTATCTCGTCTTTCCTATAGTAGGAACCAGATAGGTATTGGAGCTTGATGAGACCATATCTGCAGTATTGTGCTTAGCTTTCGTCTATTATTGTTATTGTTATTATTGTCACATGTGCTGAGATACAATGAAAAGGTTTTCTTGCATATTGTTCATGCAGATCAATTTAATGTTCAATGCACTGAGGTAAAACATGGTAAAACAATAACAGAATGCAGGTTAAAGTGTAACAGCTACAGAGAAAGTGCAGTGCAGGTCAGCAATAATGAGGTAGATTGTGAGGTCAAGAGTCATTCTTAACATACTAAGGAACCATTCAATAGTCTAATAACAGTGAGGTAGCACTGTCCTTCAGCCTGTTGGTATGTGTTTTCGGGCTTTTGTGACAGTGCGTCCTGGTAAACCTATTCTGCACTCTCTCCAAAGCCTCAACATCCTTCCTATAGTGGGGCAACCAGAACTGTACATAATACTCCAGATGTTGTCTCACCAGATGTTCTCTCTGTCTTCCTCTCACCATCCCTTAATCTACTGCACCTTTGGGCTGGGATCACATGGCTGCCCCTCTCCACTTCCCCTTCTCCGACCGCCAGTTGGTTCTTGACCTTGCATCAACAGAATATCACTTTTGCTCTTTAAGCCCAGTGTAAACCCCACTTTTCCTGATCAGTTTTCTTTTATTCAAACATTGAGCTACACCATAGAAATCCCAGGACAGGAGGCAACATTGCAGTCTATATTTTTCCCTTTCATTTTAGGTTTGTTTATACTTCAACTTCTGCTATCTAAAAATCCATAACGACCTTTGCCACTGACAATTTTATTTAGATTAAACATCAAAATGTAACTATTAACAAAGGTCAGTTGAGTATGGATGATTGCTGAGTTACATATTTCATTTACATTGATATAATTTTCATCTGAATCAGTGGCTTAATTGACTATTAATGGTTAATCATTGTTTACAGGGTGGTAGTTTAATAGCTGGGAGATAATTGAGTATCTGTTGCTTGTTTACCAGCCTATCATATTTCAGCTGTGAATAATATGATACTGTACACTCATCACAATTTTATTTGGATGTAGAAGGCATTCTGTGTGTTGATAAAAATACTGTATTGTTGTTCTGTGTTTTTGATTTGAGCCCACCGTAGTGTGTGGCACAAAAGCTGTAGCTGAGTGTAAATTGGATTCAATTTATCTGAACAGATCTGAGTGTGAAAAATGGGCACTGAAACCACAATTTTATTTTATTTATTTGACATACAGCTTGGATTAGGTCCATCCATCCTTTTGAGCCACACTGCCCAGAAATTCCTCGATTTAACCCGAGCTTAATCACGGGACGATTTACAATGACCAATTAACCTACCGACCGGTACGTCTTTGAACTGAGAGAGGAAACCCACACAGTCGTGGAGAGACTGTACTAACTCCTTACAGACAGTGGCAGGAATTGAACTTGGGTCAACTGTCCTTTAAAGTCTTGTGCTAACCCTATCTCAAGATTCAAGATTATTTAATATCACAAGTGTAAAAGAGAATGAAATAATTGTTACTCTGGATCTGGTGTAGCACACACAGACAAAAAAAAGGTAAAGAAAACAATCATTTAAAAAAATGCAATAAATATAAATACATGATTACTTATATACAGAGACAGATCTTATGTCCATAAAGTGATGCTAGGCACAGGAATATCTGTACGTAAGGTGACTGACAGGAAATTATAAAGTAGTGGTGGTGGGGAGTTAGTGGGTGGAGGTGTTGATCAGCCTCACTGCTTGGGGAAAGCAACTGTTTTTGAGTCTGGTGATTCTGGCGTGGATGCTATGTAGCCTCCTCCTTGCTGGGAGTAGGATGGACAGTCCGTAAGCAGGGTGGGTGGATCCTTCAGGATGTTACTTTCCCAGCTCCTTCCTGCTTATACATCCCTGACGGCGGGTACGCTGATGCTAGTGGTGTGCTGGGCAGTTTTCAATACCTATCGTAGAGCTTTCCTGCCCATCACATATTTCAATGATATCCCCTCTTGCTTCTAAACCCAAGCAAGTAGTGGCCCACAACAATCAAATGTTCCTCATACATCAATCCTTTCATAGAACAGTAGAGCACAGGAACAGGCCTTTCAGCCCACAATGTTGTGCCAAGCCAATTAAATTCACAATCAAACTAAACTCTTCTGTCCACATCCTTCCAATTTCCTCACATTCATGTGCCTATCTAAATGCTCTTCTCATCTTTAAATGCCACTTTAATGTGCCTAAAGTATCTACATTTTCAATCATAAACATAACAAACAGCAGAGATCCCAGTACGGAACACCACTAATCACAAACCTCCAGCTAGAATAAGACCCTTCAACCGCTACCCTCTATCTTCTATGGCAAGTCAGTTCTGAATCCAAATGGCCAATTCACCATACATCTTCATCATCTGGACAAGCCTCCTCTGTGGGGCCTCGGCAAATGCCTTTCTAAAATCTATATAGGCAGAATGTACAGCCCTACCTTCATCAATCACCCTCATCACCTTCTCAAAACACTCGTTAGTAAGACACGACTTGCCCCACTCAAAGCAATGCTGATGTTATGACTGTGATCAAAGTCACCAGAGAGACACTGAAGCTGTTGATATAGATGTCCTTATTCAGCATTTCAAGCAGGTGTTCTCACGGAGACAATTGTGGTAGAGTCTCACAAACTCAAACATTTTTGTATCCTTAGCATCAAAGGTAACAGTAGGTGATACAATACAATTTCAATAGTTATAATGACATCGTTTACTTCAATATTGGGTTGACAAAGCTTCCTTTGAATTACTTATCTATAATGGGATTCACCTCTGAATGTTCAAATACCCCTACTGGGACAAACTTATTGATACAGATATTCTAAAAACTTCTGAAGATGGAGAGCCAGATGCCCAAGATTAGTGTCTGTGCAAGCTGACTCTCTCAGCACATAATAGATGAATGACTGATTGCAACTATACCTGTGGCCAGGTTTGATATGATAAGTGATAACGTCAGCCTGGTCTGATCTGCCAGCTTGACTCATCACAATGGTGAAAATAACTTAGCCATGTTGCCTGGTTCAATGCAAGCCAATTAACACAACCCCATTGTCTTAACACACACACACACACACACACACACACACACACACACACACACACACACACACACACCGGAGGAACAGTCCATTCAGTCAATGTTTCAGGCTAAGACCCTTCACCAGGACTGGAGAGAAAAAAAAAGACGCAGAGTCAGAGTAAGCAGGTGGGGAGAGGGGAGGAAGAAACACAAGGTGATGGGTGAAGCCGGGGTGGGGGAGGTGAAGAAAAGAGCTGGGAAGCTGGCTGATAAAAGAGATATAGTGTTGGAGAAGGGGGAATCTGACAGGAGAGGACAGAGGGCATGGAAGAAAGAAAAGAGGGAGGAGTACCAGAGGGAGGTGATGGGCAGGTAAGGAGATAAGGTGAGAGAGGGAAATGGGAATAGGGAATTGTCTTAATGTTTGGTTGGTGCATATGGGGATGTGTTATAGTCACTATTTTGCAAACCATATGTCTTAGTCTGTATGGAAGCCTGGCTTTTTAACTTCAATTTATGGCTTGCAATTTACATTAAGAACTGAAGACAGGTTCTTGCTTGAATTAATATCTGCTATGTTGACATAACTCCAGAATAATTCCTAACCCTGGCATTCCCAGAAGGTTTTCAAAATGCTCATAGATCCTGTGCCTAAGAATCCTCTCCAGTACCTGACCTACCACTAATATGAGACTCACTGGTCTGTAGTTTCCAGGTTTATCCCTCGTTCCCTTCTTGAGTAATGGAACAACATCAGCTACTCACCAGTCCTCTGGGATCTCGCCTGTGGCTAGAGAGGACACAAAGATATTAGTCAAGGTCCCCGCAATCTCCTCTCTTGCCTCCCTCAATAACCAGAGGTAAATCCCACCAAGTCTTGGTTTCTTATCAACCTTAATGCTCTTTAAGAAACCCAACGATACCTGCATCCTTACCTGGAAATGTCTTAATATATAAATACCCTTGGCACTGATCTCCCTATCCTCCACATCCTCCTCCTTGGTAATACTGCTAGAAAGCACTCAGGAGGACATCACCCACACCCACTGCATCAAAGCAAATGCTCCCCCTGGAATTATTCTCATAAATCTTCTCTGGACCCGTCAAGAGCTAGCACACCCTTTCTTAGATACGGGGCCTAAAACGACTCACAACACTCCGAATGTGATCTGGCCAATGCTTTACAAAGCTTCGACATTACATGCTTGTTTTTATATTCTAGCTCTCGCAACGTGAATGCTAACACAGCATTTGCCTTCCTTACTACCAAATCAACCTACAAGAAAACCTTCAGGGAATCCTGCACTAGAACACCCAAGCCCCTTAGCACGTCCAATGTCCGAATTCACTCCCCATTTATAAAATAGTTTCTGGCAATTTCCTTCTGCCAATGTGAATGACTGTACACTTCCCTGCATTGTTTTTATCTGCCACTTCTTTGCCCACTTCCTGATCTGTCTAAGTCCCTCTACAAACTGGTTCCTCTACACTACTGCCACTCAACCTATCTTTATATCATCTGCTATCTTGGCCACAAAGCCATAAATTCTACCATCCAGGTCATTAACAAATAATGTGAAAACCCATGGACACACCAACCTCTGTGCAACACCACCAGTCACTGGCAAGCAATCAGAAAATGTGCCCGTGTTCCCACTCTGTGGCTTCTGCTAGACAGCCAATCTCCAGTCCATGCAGATATTTTTCCTGTAATACCATGAGCGCTTATCTTTTAAGCAGCCTTATCAAGGCCTTCTGAAATCCATGTAAACAACACCCATTGACTCTCCTTTGTTCATCCTGCCTGCTATTGCCTTAAAGAATTCCAACAGAATGGTCAGGGAAGGTTTCCCCAAAAGGAAACCATGCCAACATCAACCTATTTTATCATGCAACTCTAAGTAACCCCAAAACCTCATCCTAAATAATGGCCTCTAACATTTTGTCAACCACTAAAGTCAGACTAATTAGCCTATAACTTCCTGTCTTAGGGAGTGGAATGACACTTTGATTTTTCAGAACTCTGGAACCATTCCAGAATATAGTGCTTCTTGAGGTTTCTTAATGCCTCAATAATCTCTTCAGCTACCTCTTTCAGATCCCTGGGGATCTCTAGACCATGACCTATCTAATATCTTCAGTCTTTTCAGATTCCCAAGCATCTTCTCCATAGTAATAGTAGTTACACTCACACCAGCTCTCTGGCTCTCTTGAATTTCTGGCATCCTGCTGGTGTTTTGCAAAGTGTGAAATACTTACTCAGTTCATTCACGATTACTTTGCTCCCAATTACTCTCTAACATGTTAAGGAACTAGAGCTGTAGCTGGATTACCTTCGGCTCACGCGGGAAAATGAGGGGGTATACAGAGGCAGTCACCCCTAAGATGCAGGAGACAAGTAGCTGGGTGACTGCCTGGAGAGGAAAGGGGAACTGACAGAAGTATTGGTACCAATGGCATAGATAGGGAAAGGGAGGCAGTCCTGAAAAGAGAACATAGCGAGTTATGCAGAAAGCTGAATAGTGCTACCTCTGGATAGCCATGTGCCAGTGAGGGTAGGAAAAGATGATATGGCAGACGAATGCATGGCTGAAGAATTGGTGAAGGGGGCAGGGTCTCAAGGTTCTGGATCAATGGGATCTTGTTTGGTGAAGGTATGACCTGTACAAAAGGGTGGGTGACCCTAAACCCGAGGAGGGGACCAATATCCTTGCAGGCAGAGATGTGGAGGAGGGTTTAAACTAATTTGCCGGAGGAATGGGAACCAGAGTGATAAGGCTGAGGATGGGGCAGTTGGTACACAACTAGATGCAGTGTGTTGTGAGACTGTGAAGAAGGACAGGCATCTGATGGGGCAAAATTGCACTCAGTGGGGTGTGTTAAAGAGCAGCAGGTGGTCAAATTCAAAAAGACTGATGCATAAAGGACTGCAGGCATTATAATTGAATGCACACAGCATACAGAATTAGGTAGATGTTCTTGTAGCGCAGTTAAAGATTGGCAGGTATGATGTGGGCTAAAAGAAGATTTTAGTCTGGAGCTTAATATCTAAGGATACGCATTGTATCGAAAGGACAGGCAGGT
Source organism: Hypanus sabinus (assembly GCF_030144855.1). NCBI lineage: Eukaryota > Metazoa > Chordata > Chondrichthyes > Myliobatiformes > Dasyatidae > Hypanus > Hypanus sabinus. The sequence continues at coordinate 18,428,263 of NC_082720.1, forward strand.
AGGCAGAGGGGGTGAGGTGGCTCTGTTGGTAAAAAGTGAAACCAGATCTTTAGATCGAGGTGACATAGGATTGGAAGATGTAGAACCCTTGTGGGTAGAGTTAAAAAAGTAAGAGTAAAAGAACCCTGATGGGAGTTATATACAGAGCCCCCCCCCCAACAATAGAAAGGATGAGGGCTACAAATTACAATAGGGGAAATGATCCAGATTCCAGCATCAGCAGTCTCCAGATTTTAAAGCACACCTAGCCCACTGTTTCATTCTACAACCCTGCATATCCATGAAGCTTATTCCCACGTCCTGCCTGTTTTCGTCTTTGGCATTGTGCAATGCGTTGCTGCTGAGTTAAATTGTCAGGGCAGGTTGCACGGCATAGGAGGTTCTGGAGATGCTAGACTGGGTTTGTGGTCCCTCCACTGTGAGAGGGGATCGTAAACCTGAGAGGGTGTGGTGTGAGTAGGATCTTAAACGGCTTGACGTGATAAGGCTCCAATATCTGCTCCCTCTAGGTGCACGGAGCAAGAATGAGGAGGTGTAACCTTGCGGCTGGAAATTGACTGTGCAGGATTCAAATCTGCAAATACTTCCTCATACAAAGGTAAATAGAAATGGGGTTTCCAAGACTACAAATTATTAACATTTTGGAATACAGGAGACATGGAAGCAAAGAAATGAAGATGTAGATCAGCTTTTATGTTATTAACTGGTGAAGTGAATTTAAAGAGGTTGGATCAGGTAACCAGGTGCTGAGCGAGGTTACTAGAGCCACCCTCGGTTGCTGAGAAGCCCCTGTATATTGAGGCATACATTGATAACTCATGTTCCTCTTCCCAAACTTGCTCTTCTCAACAATGGATGAAAGAGAAAGCTGAATGATGCCCATCAATTAACACCAATTACCAGAATTAGATGGATACCATTAACTTTAAATAGCCTGCTTTTCTTTCATGAGGCTTGTGGTGAAAGGAGGAACTAACGTAATTGTAGATTCACTGATGCATGTTAGTGGGGCCCTCTGTTGACAAAATGGGGACAGAGCAACATTCTCATGCTTCCATCATAGTCTAGAAAACAGTTCATTCACTGCCATTACACTACACGTAACGGTGCAAGGTTTAGTTTACCCCAAGGTAGTGCTGGTGATCTCTCTGGATGTAATTGCAGCAACTGTGAAATTGAACCTAAAATCTTCAGACCTGATAACCTCTCTGTAGCATGCTCCTCTCCCTATTGTCGGTTATACATAGACTCCAAATGTTTCCTCCAGTTCCAGTCAAGTTGGACTCAATACTTCACGTTACGTGAGAAGTCTCAATGAACCAGCAGCATATTTTATCATTTTTCTTTTAATGAAACATTAAGATGACCAGACACCTTTGAACTGACCTTCAGTTGCTCAGACGGTTTCACTCAATTTCACAGAATACGCTTAAACTAACGGGGGTATTTTTTCCAATCATGATAGAGTTTGTAGCACTCTTTAGCTGGTACTTAGGATGGGTTGGGGACCACAGGGCAGGAAGTGCTGACATCTCCATCAAGTCTTCAGGAACAGCCTAGAGAGCCTTGCTAATGAATATCATCATGATAAGCTTAAGTTTTCCAAGGCTGTCATCCCTGAGATAGGCAGTGGTCTGTAGTAAGATCAGCTTATGTCTGAACTTTCTGTGGAGGTTCAGGTTGTGTTGACTCTTGAATTTATTGCCAACTGAGCTTTCAAAGTTCCAGAGCATTCCACAGATTTGCCACTCATTGGCTAAAATACTCCTCCTTACCACCATTCTAGAAGGTTGCCCCTCAGTTTTGAGGCTGAGCCCTCTAGTTCTGGGTACCTCGACCATAGGAAAGTTCTTCTCCCCATCCACCCAATCTAGCCCTTAAACATTCAGTAGGTTTCAATGAGATTCTCTCACATTCTTGTAAATTCCAGTGACTACAGGCCCAAGGCTGACAAATACTCCTCATATGTTAACGCCTTCATTCCCAGAATCTCCTCTGGACTCTCTCCAATGATGGACATGGCCCAGTCCATCACAGGCAAAGCCCTTCCCACCTCATGTACAAGGTGTGCTGTCACAAGAAAGCAGCATCCATCATCAAGGTCACCCAAAATCCAGACCATGCTCTCTTCTTGCTGTTGCCAACAGGAAGGAGGTACAGGAGCTTCAGCTCCCACACCACCAGGATCAGGGACAGTTATTACCCTTCAACCATCAGGCCCCTGAACCAGTGCGGTTAACTTCACTCGACTCAACTCTGAAATGGATCCACAACAGACGGACACACTTTCAAGGACTCTTCTTGGTACTATTTATTCATTTATTTAGTCAGCTGTCATTTATTTATTTATTTATTATTTTTGTAATTGCACATTTTGCCTTCTTTTGCACATTTGTTGTTTGTCAGACTTTGTGTATGGTTTTTCATTGACTCTCTCTTTGTTCTAATGTGAATGGCTGCAAGAAAATGAATTTCAAGGTAGAATATGATGACATATGTATACTTTGACAGTAAATTTACTTTGACCTTTGATATTATGAACCTGCTGTGAATTACGCACTGGAGTCCCAGCTCCCTCTGCACCTCAAAGCTCTACAATAGCTCATCATTCAGAGTAAATGTTTATCTATTTTTCCTGTCAAAATAGATAATTTCCCTTATTCCATATTAAACTCCATTGAACTTATTTAAACCTATCCATGTTCCTTTATAGGCTCCTAATATTCTCTTCATAATTTCATTTCCTAGTTATCTTTGTGTCAATAGCAAACTTATCAATCACATCTCCACTGGCTTCGTCCAAGTTATTTATATAAACTGTAAGAAGCTGATGGGTAGGGGTGGAGATACGTCTCTACCAAAGTGGGTGGTAGGAGCTCCTTCCCTCCGCTAGCCTGCAGGTCACCCTTAGGCAAGATGTAGCACCTGCTGAGCCCCCGATCAGGGTCATGAGAAGCCTTGGGAGCAGGTGGTGGAAGGTCGCATGAGCAGGTGGTGCAGATTATAAGTCCTGGTTATGTGACCATTGAAGCCGATCTCTGAAGAGTATTGATAACGGCTGGGGTCACCCTTCTTGTAAAGACACTGCCCAGAAGAAGGCATTGGCAAACCACTTCTATAGAATTCTGTAGAGTTTGCCAAGAACAATCACAGACCATGATCATATGACGCAGCACAGAATGATGATGATGAAGAAACTGAAGCCCCTATGACACATCTCTCATTATATCTTACCATTTATCCCTGCTTGCTGCTTCCTAAGATTAATTAATTTAAGATAAGCTAGGTAATCTTCCATTCATACCAATTTGCTATCTCTTTTGTCATGAATTTTTATTTTCTGCAAGATTTTGATTCAGCTTTTTATCAAAAGTCTTCTAGAAATCTAAGTACATCCACCGGACTCCCTATATAGCGTTGCAAATTGCTTCTTCAAGTGGCTCAAATAAGCTGGTAAAGCCTGATTCCCTTTCATCAAACCACGTGGACATTGCCCAATGACTCTATATTTTTTAACTGCCCAGCCTACATAGGATTGACCATCCCAGGGAGACAAGTGTAACCAATCCCTGCCAGGCTCTTCTTTTCCTGGGCCTGGTGGTTTTCCTGACACCTGCTGCACAGGACATTGCTTTAGGTATGCATCTTGTTGACCCTTTGAGTGAATGTGCAAGCTGCTTCCCTCCCCCTTCGGTCTCTTCCCTGGCAGACAGGTTGTGCTCCTGCCTTGGAGAGTGCGGCTTTAACTGCTGACACCTATCATTGAGTGCTGCTTAGTGAAGAGGTGGCAGCTGAACTGAATTGAGTGACGTCCTGTCTGGAATTGCACAGACAGAGGTTAATAGATTTTTTAATTTCAAGGGAATTAAGGATAACAGAGTTGGTACAGGAAGGTGGTGCGAATACGTCTCGATCTTATTAACTGTTGAAGCAGGTACGAGAAGCTGTATGACCTACCCCTGCTTTTATTTCTTATGTTTCTTTGTCAGGTAACTATTGCCACTCGCTTGAGGGCCCTGGAGTGAGGGGGAAAATATAATCCTGGGAAGTAAAGAATGCAAGTTTAATTCACCCGCAATCCTATTGTTGTAGAACACGAGGGGCGACAATTTTGAGTTTCTTTCTTTAACAGGGGTGGAGGGTGAGGTTGATACATTGTTAGAAGCACCAGCTTTTGGATCAAATATTAATCGAGGTCCTATCTCCCCCTCCTCAGGGGGAAAACTCACATTCTGTTACGTGGCTGAACAGAAATTAGTTTGTCATCATTCATCCGTCAGCATCTGAAGCAGATTATCTGGCCTTTGCTGTTTGGTGCACACAGATCGGTTGTCTTTAGTCCAACATTACAACAATGCCCACTCCAAAGGTAGTTCATTGGCTGTAAACTGAAATGATTTGGGTCTTCATCGGCTGTAGAAAGATACTTCAGAAGATAAAAGAAAAATCCTCCCACTGTTTTCTCCTGCTTAAGTTAATATGCAAGTTCCACTAATACTGATCAGGAGGACAGTTTTGGCAGGGGGACAAGTAATTGTTGGATCTCTTCCATTTAATTGTAGACAGCTTCAGGTGGTTGGACTGTTAAATTATTCATTTAAGTGTGTTATGAATTCCATCATTCACTGCCATGAATATCTCTCTGCCAGCAGGGGACAAACCAATCAGTCCCCTCACCTATTATGGTTATTAGAATCATTAAACCCTCATAATACCATCTGCCTCCCAGCTTACTCTACACTGGATTTAATTACTGTGGAATCAATAGCAGCGTTGTGATCAGTATCATGAAATACTTGGTAGGATCACTCAGCATTCTGGGCTTGGAAAACTTCTCAGCCCACAATGTTGTGCACCAGTGGCACGACTCAATATTAGAACTCCCATCAATAACCTTCATGCTCTAAGCTAAATCAGAGAATCATTAAAGTTTCTCTTTCCAAATGATAATTGATTTATAGTGGCAATAACCTGCATTCATAAGACTGTACTTAACAATGAAAATGTCCCAAGACTCTTCATCAAAGTCATCTGAAAAATACTTGGCCCAAAAGAGTGGAAGTTATAACAGATGACCATGCATTTAATCAGTGTTAGAGACTGAAGCCGTATTTGAGGAAAAGGATGGAGAGCTTGGGGAAGAGAATTCCGGAACGTGGGAAGCAGGAGAATGAAGGGCCCAGCCACCAGTTCGGCTGGGATTATTGCAGTCCTCTGTCGTTTCCCCACACATTTACTTTTGGAGATGTCACAACAGAGTTGTGAAATACCAAGAAGTTGCTTAATTCCAAAGGGGAATCTCAGAATCACAGATGGTTACAGCTTGGAAAGAGGCCATTTGACCCATTGATGCAGTACTATCCGTGTGAAATCATTTTCCTAATTCCACTACCCCATCCTTTCGCATTGCCTTGTAAATTCTTTCTTTCTTCTGACTTCCTTTTGAATGCCACAAGTGAATAAGCTTCCATTACTATGCCTAGCATTCCACTCCAGACCTGAATTACAAACTGACAAACTAAAGCCCCTCATCCCTGGCATCACTCTGCTCCCTTTCTGAAGGTGTGGTGCCCAGAACGGGAAACAGTACTCCACCTGTGGCAAGGGCAATATTTGAAAAAGGTTCAGATTAACTTGCATTGTACTCTATGTCTGTATGAGCTTGGGATCTGAATAACATTTTAACCATTTTCTCAACCTGTCTGGTTACTTGCGATTCTTTTTTTTGTAATTTATTTTTTTATTGAAGTTCATCAAACAAACATTTCCATAAGATGTATTTCAGTCATTGTACGTGTATATCATATAATCATATATAATCACAGAATCTCCACAAAGTATTTATCTGAGGTATACACTTATAGAAAAGAGTGGAAAGAAAAAACAAGCAAAAGGAAAGAACTATGTACAAGTAGGGAGTGATCTTTTTTTTTACAACAGATTCATTGATTTGTGAGAATAAAATCAGGCCTATGAGGCATTATGTAGTTAAATTATTTTTCCCAGTATGAATCAAATTGTTCCAGCTTATGATTAACAGCTGCTGTTATCTTCTCCATTTCTGGTTACTGTATTCCCCACAGTCCTTTTGGATCTTCTCCCCTTTCAGAATTTTGCCCTCTAGTTTATATCACCTCTTCTTTTTCTTCCTATCACTATGTAGCCTGTCACATCTCTTAGCATTAATTTCCATCTGCCAGTGACCTGCCCATTCTATTGCTATGTTTGTATTTCCTTTCAGTCTCTCCCATCTCCTCATCATTCACTACAACTCAAAGCTTTGTACATTCTGTACATTTGGAAATCATTTCACCTCCAAGCTCAGGTCATTAATATACATTGAGAAAAGCAGCTTTCTCAGTACTGGGCTCTGGCGGTCTCCACCCAACTCTTCCTTCCAGCCTGTAAAGTAACCTTCCAGTATTATATTCTTTCATATTTATAAATGTTCTATCTGTACAGCCAGACTCCCTTTTATTTCATGGATTTCAAACTTTATGACACCTAAAATATGCAATTTTATGAAAGTCTCTTGGAAGAACATACACATACCAACAACGGATCTCCAACTGACCACAAGTAGTCCATCAGTGGGAGGTCATGCCATGCATGTTCAAAAGCAATATGGCAGAAGGAAACCCAGTGGGTTTAAGAGGGTTATGGCAAATAAAATCCTCGTGAGTTTAAAAGAAATGTGGAGGCAGAGGCCTAGTAAGTTCAAAGGTAGTTCTAGGCTTAATTAGAGCTGAGGAATTTAAAAAGTTTATGTGGGTGAGTAAAATAACTGCAATAGTATTTTAAGTAGATTATTTGTCAAGCCATCAGTCAAAACTGTCAGGGCACCTACCCAAGATACAATTCCACAGGACCTTAAGTGCTGGGTAGAGCAGATAAAAGCTAAACTCATAACTGCTTCCTTTACCAAGACATCAATTTTACCATCAGCTTTGAAAACACTGAAGTTTCTTTAGGCCTGGTTTTGTGTGATTTGTACTTCTTGTTCTGTTTCCCACTGAGTTCCACTTAGCTTTACCATCAATTGCCATTATTTGCAGTGCCATTTAATATCGATCCCTCTTGCTTGTGTCCTGACGTAAGTTTTATCTGCAGATTATGGAAAAGCAAAGGTTCTCACTGGAGTGTTGGTTACTAAGCTTAGAGATTGGCATTAGGTCCTCTTACCAGAGAGCATGCACTTCAGATGTGAGGGTAATTTCAAGGGAGATGTGCAGGACTAGTTTTCACCGCAGAGCTCTTAAACACTGTGAACGGAAGAATGTGCACAAACGCAGGCAGAAGGGACGATTTTAGTTCATCTGGAACATCAAAGGCTGAAGGACCTGCTCCTGCGCTGTACTGATCTATTTTGAGCGGAAAACCAATTGTCTGTTTCTCCAGTAGTCTCCAAGAGACCAGTCATCAGGTGTCTGAGAGTGACAGCGTCGCACTGACATGCATATGATCATGGGGAAATGCTGTTCTTTGTGTGTGCTGATGGAATGACTACCAGAAGCTCCAGATAATGGGAAGAAATGTGAAGAATCATCAAAGGTTCTTCATCTCTACAGATTAGGCAGTCTGGCAGAAGTAGGAGGAGCAGTGCTTGAATATATTTTTAAGGAAGTGGTAACAGGACATTTTGAGAATAACAATTATGCAGTCTCAACAAGGATATTTGAAACAGAAATAATGTTTGACAAATATGATCATTTTTATGAGGTTGTAACTAGCAGAATATCCACTAGCAGGTGGATGTACCATTTTGAACGTTCAGGCATTTGATAAAGCGCAGCACAAATCATTTTGTTGAAGGATTCAAAATATTCATATCAGCTTAAGACTGAAAGCTGTCAGCTGTGCGAATCACCAGGGGATGTAGACCGATGCAGTGAATTGGTGAGGACATGGTAGATGGCGTGAAACATGAAAGGTTTCAGAGTTCTGAGAGATATTAAACTCCTTGTACCCCAAATCACTGAAAGATTTTTAAAAGCTCTTTTCTGATTGGTTAAATGTGTGGCAGCTCTGCCAATATACACAAGATAGGGTCAAGTGGATAGCCATTGTGAGATTAGGCCAGTGTAAGGTGGGGAGCTGAGGCTTTGTCTCAAGTGTCTTGAATCACAAGTAAGAACTTTACTTTCCTGTTGACCCCTGAACTTTGACTTCAGACAAAATGGCAGTCAGGACAGTGAAATGCTCCTCCTGCAGGATGTGGGAAGCCAGGGAAACACACCGTCTCTCTGATGACTACATCTGTGGGAGGTGTACCCAGCTGTAACTCCTGACAGATAGGTCAAGGAATTGGAGATGCAGCTGGATATTCTCAGGATCGTTTAGGACGCTGAGGATATTACAGGTGAGAGTCTTAGTGAGGTGGTCATGTCTAAGGTGCAGGCTACAGAGGCATGGGTGACCATCAGATAAAGAAAGGGAGTAGGCAGAAAGCCCAGGGTTCCCCTGTGGCTATTCTTATCTGTAATGGGTCACTGTCAGGGGTGGGAGGAGGAATGACCTTTCAGAGGCTTTTCGGGTCAATGGCATCATGCCTGGCTCTGAGGGAAAGAAGGGAAGGGTGATCAGGCAGAGCGATAGTGATAGGGGACTCGTTAGTGAGGGGCACAGGCAGGTGATATTGTGACTGCAATCCGGACTCCAGGATGGTATCAAGGTCAAAGATGTGTAGCATTGGGTATAGGTATTCGGTATATCCTGTGAGTAGACAGAGGTTATGGCCACAAAGGTACTGATGACGTAAGCAGTAGCAAGGTTGAGGTCCTGCAAAGGGAATTTAGAGAGCTAGAAAGAAAATTAAAAAGTAGAACTTCCTGAGATTCAGTCTTGGGATTACCACCCACGTCAAGTGCCAATGAGATGAAAAATAGATACATGGTGCAGTCCAATATGTGGCAAAGGAACTGGAGCAGGAAGGGGGGCTCCAGATCATTGATCGTGAATCACTGAGCTCTCTTCCAGGGCAGGTAGGACCTGCACTACAAGCATCTGAACTGGAGGAGAACTAATATCCTCACTGGAAGGTTTGCCAGCACTACTCAATGGGCTTAAATCTGAGCGGCAGGTGAATAGAGTGGAGCCGAAATGAGAGCAAGAGAGATGGTGTGACAAGTAAGACTAAAGAAAGGACAGCGACAGGCAGGCTAGTAAATGTGGTGGATTGATTTGCTAAAATGTGTTTATTCTAATACACGGTGTACTATGCGTAAGGAGGATGAAATTAAAGTGTGATTCAGTACAATAGTGTTGTTACCATGACAGAGACCTGACTGTCTGACGAATAGGACTGGCTGATCATCATTCCTGGGTCTTGCTGTTTCAGATGTGATATGGGGAGGGTGTGGTAAAAGAGGTGGAGGGGTTGTACTATTGACAGTGGAGAGTGTCACAGCGATACTCAGAGAGGAAACACTGGAGGACTCATCCAAGAGGCAACTTGGGTGGAGTAAGAAATAAGAAAAGTGTCATTACGATCAGGGGATTTACTATTGATGCCCCAGTAGTCACCAAGAGATGGAGGAACAGATATGCAGATAGGTTAGAGATAAAAACATTTTCTTCTTACCCTTTCCCTTGCATGAACACCGAGCTCTCATGATCTATGAAGGTGTTAACCTTAGAACAGTACAGCACAGTACAGTCCTTTCAGCCCTCCATGTTGTGCTGACCCATATAATCCTTTAAAAAAAAGTACTAAACCCACACTACCCCATAACCCTCCATTTTTCTTTCATCCATGTGCCTGTCCAAGAGGCTCTTAAATACCCCTAATGTTTTAGCCTCCTCCACCATCCCTGGCAAGTCATTCCAGGCACTCACAACCCTCTGGATAAAAAACTTACTCTTGATTTCTCCCCTAAACTTCCCTCCCTTAATTTTGTACATATGCCCTCTGGTGTTTGCTGTTGGTGCCCTGGGAAACAGGTACTGACTATTCACCCTATCTATGCCTCTCATAATCTTGTAGACCTCTATCAAGTCCCCTCTCATTCTTCTACGCTCCAAAGAGAAAAGTCCCAGCTCTGCTAACCTTGCTTCATATGACTTGTTCTCCAATCCAGGCCACATCCTGGTAAATCTCCTCTGCACCCTCTCCATAGCTTCCAGAGGTGATCAGAATTGAACACAATACTCTAAGTGTGGTCTCACCAGAGATTTGTAGAGTTGCAACATGACCTCTCTACTCTTGAACTCAATCCCCCTATTAATGAAGCCTAGCATCCCATAGGCCTTCTTAACTACCCTATCAACCTGTGCAGCGACCTTGAAGGATGTATGGATTTGAACCCCATGGTCCCTTTGTTCATCCACACTCTTAAGTAAATGACAATTAATCCTGTACTAAGTCTTCTGGTTTGTCCTTCCAAAATGCATCACCTCACTCTTGTCTGGATTGAACTCCATCTGCCATTTTTCTGCCCAACTCTGCAGCCTGTCTATATCCTCTTGTAACCTTCAACCACCTATAGCTCCATCCACAACTCCTCCAATCTTCGTGTCATCTGCAAACTTACTCACCCATCCTTACACTTCTACATCCAGGTCATTTATAAAAATCACAAATAGCAGGGGTCCCAGGACAGATCCCAGTGGCACTCCACTAGTCACCGACCTCCAGGCAGAATACTTTCCTTCCACAACTATCCTCTGCTTTCTGCCTTTAAGCCAATTTTTTATCCAAACAGCCAAGGTTCTACTTATCCCATGCCTCATGACTTTCTGGATGAGTCTCTCATGAGGGACCTTGTCAAATGCTTTGCTAAAGTCCATGTAGACCACATCCACTGCCCTACCCTCATCAATTTCTTTTGTTACCTCTTCAATAAACTCAATCATGCTCATGAGGCACGATCTTCCCTTCACAAAGCCATGTTGACTATCCATGACTTCTCCAAATGCTCATAGGTCCTTTCCTTAAGAATCCTTTCCAGTAGTTTGCATACGACCAACGTTAGACTCACCGGTCTATAGTTCCCAGGTTTCTCCCTATTACCTTTTTTAAACAAGGGAACTATATTTGCCATTCTCCAGTCCTCTGGCACTTCCCCTGCAGCCAAAGCGGATTCAAAGATGGCAGGCTAATGCTCCTGCGATCTCTTCTCTCAATTCCCACAACAACCTGGGGTGTATCATATCCGGCCCTGGGGATTTATCAAACTTAATGTTTTTAAGAAGATCCAGCACTACTTCTTCCTTAATCTCCACACTGTCCAGCACACAGGCCTGCTCTACTTCGACCTCATTCTGATCACGATCCTTTTCACTTGAGAATGCTGAAGTATTCATTTAGGACCTCCCCAACCTCCTCCGCCTCCAGGCACATGTTGCCCTCTTTACCCTTTAGTGGTCCCACCTTCGTTCTCATCATCCTCCGATTCTTCACATACGCCTAGAACACCTTGGGGTTCTCCTTAATCCTACATGCCAAGGCTTTCTCATGCCCCCTTCGAGCTCTCCCAAGTGCTTTCTTTAGCTCCTTCCTGGCTACCCTATATTTCTCATAAGCCCCTCCTACTTCCTGCTTCTTATATCTAACATATGCTTCCTTTTTCTTCTTGATGAGTTGCCTCACATGTTTCGTCAGCATACTGTGTCAGGAATCCTTCTTGAACACACCTGACAAATTCAGCCCCATCCATCCCCCTTGCACTCAGGAGCTGCCAGTCAATATGAGGGAAGTTGAAATCACCCATAACTACTACCCTGTATTTCCTGCTCCATTCTAAAATCTGCCTGCTTATCAGCTCCTCAGTGTCCCGAGGGCTATTTGGGGGCCTATAGACTGCTCCCAGCACAGTGACTGATCCCTTCCTATTTCTGACTTCCACCCAGACTGACTCCGTGACACTCCTTCTGCAGCATCCTCCCTTTCTATAGCCGTGATACTATCCCTGACCAGCAATGCCACTTTCCCCCCCCCCCCTTTCTACCTCCCATCCTATTCCTTTTAAAACATCTGAACCCCGGGACCTGCATCATCCAAACCTGCCCTTCCTCCAACCAAGTTTCAGTAACGGCCACAACATCGTAGTTCCACGTACTAATCCACGCTCTAAGTTCCTCCTTGTTCCTAATACTCCTAATATTGAAATAGACACATTTCAACCCCTTTAACTGGCTACAATTATATTCTGTCCCCTGCCTGTCCTTCCTCATCAACTCCGAACTCTTAGCATCATGCCCTTGTCCTTCTACCTTAATCCCTGCACTCACATTCTGATTCCCACCCCCCTGCCAAACTAGTTTAAACCTGTCCTTTTTGTACAGGTCACACCCACTCCAAAAGAGGTCCCAATGATTTAGAAATCTGAATCCCTGCCCCCCTGCTCAGCCACGCATTTATCCTCCTCCTCATTCTATTTCTATTCTCACTGTCGCGTGGCACAGGCATTAATCCCAAAATTACTACCTTTGAGGTCCTGCTTTTCAACTTCCTTCCTAACTCCCTGTAATCTTCTTTCAGGACCTCTTCCCTTGTCCCTTTTGTTATGAGCTTTTCGATATCAATACACAGAAATTGAGTCCTCTGTTTATAAACAAGAGAAAATCTGCTTGGTCTTACTGCTGAAGAGTCTCGGGCTGAAACGTCAACCGTACCCTTTTCCATTGATGCTGCCTGGCCTGCTGAGCTCCTCCAGTATTTTGTGTGTGTTCCTTTGATTACCTTGTAATCTAATTTCCTGCTAGTTAATGATTAGTGATCTGGTAATCGTACAATCCTGCATGTCTGTGTGATTTAGATACTTCCACAAAGTTTTCCTTTACAGCAATTAAACTCAATGAAGCCTCTCAGCAGCTGTAGTTAAGAAACAAGCCACATTAGTCTGGATGATATAGATAAGGCAGCTTGGCTCCCTAAATCTCATCTGGTTTCTTCTCAGTTAACCTCTACGGTGTCTGTCTGGTCGCAGACATATCGCACTCACCTTTGGTCACAGCATTTTATTGCAAGGATGCAGAAATCTCAGGGAAGATTCAGAAAAGGTAAGAACATAAGATATAGGAGCAGAATTAGGCCATTCGGCTCCACCATTTAATCATGGCTGACTTCTTTTCCTTCTCAACCCCATTCTCCTGCCTCCTCCACATAACCTTTGATGCCCTGACTAATCAAGGACCTATCAGACTCCACTTTAAATATACCTAATGGCTTGGCCTCCACAGCTGTCTGTGGTAACGAATTCCATGGATTCACTGCTCTCTGCCTAAAGAAATTCCTCCTTATCACTGTTCCGGAGGAATGTTCTGCTATTCTGAAGCTGTGCCCTCTAGTCCTAGACTCCCCTCCCCCCCCCCTCATAGGAAACATCCTCTCACGTCCACTCTATCTCAGCCTTTCAATAATTGATAAGTTTCAATGAGATCCCCCATCATTCTTCTAAACTCCAGTGAGTAATGGCCAGAGCCGTCAAGTCAAGTTTATTGTTGTTTAACTATATATGTGTATCTAACGTATATAATCATATAATGTATATGGAAGCAAGACGTTTGTCCAAACCCGAGTGTTATGTGTACTACTGTGCTTTACACACGATAGCTTATGAAGGTAAAGATAAAATCTACAGATAATTCATACATAAATAACAAACTAAAGTGCATTAACATTAAATATTGTAAGGTATGGAACAGATTAACCAGCGATATTTCGAATACAATGCTGCCGGGAGTTCAGAAGCCTAATGGCCTGGGGGAAGAAACAATTTCTCATCCTGACTGTTGCTGTTTTTATGCATCGGAGTCCCCTGCCTGATGGTAGAAAGTCAACGAGGATGCTGGATGGATGGGTGGGATCCTTGATAACACTAAGGGCTCTGTGTACACCTGGCTCCTGATAAACGTCCCTGATGAATGGAAGGGAGACCCCTATGATCCTCTCGACCGTTCTCACAGCCCTTTGTAGGGACTTCCGGTCTGATGCTCGGCTGCGCCGGTACCAGATGGAGATGATCTCAATGGTGTTCCTGTAAAACACAGTTAAGAAGGTGGGGGGAGACTGGCCTGCCTCAATCTCATTATGAAGTGGAGACGCTGATGTGCCTTCTTGCTCAGGAAGGTGACACTAAGGGACCAGGTGAGGTTATCTGTGATGTGAACTCCCAGGAACACTTAGTTCTCTCTATGAAGGAGCCATGTATTCACAGAGGGGGATGGTCTGCCTGCACCTTCCTGAAGTCCACAATGATTTCCTTAGTCTTCTCCCCATACGTCAACTCTTTCACTTCTGTGTTCATTCTCGTGAACTTCCCCTCTCCAATGCCAGCACATCCTTTGTTAGACAAAGGGCCTAAAAATTACTCACACTACTCTGAGTGCCGTCTGAGCAACACCTGATAAAGCCTCAGCATCACATCCCTGCTTTTTATATTCTAGCCCCCTCAAAGTGTTGGCTGACGTTGCATTTACCATCTCCATCAAGATATACAACAATGAGTTCCAGTGGTGAGGTATTTCAGCCAGAAGGTTAGATAAGTTGTTCTCTGTGAGACATAGAAAATTAGGAGAAGGTTTGTTAGATGGGCTTGTGAGGTGAATAGAAAGAAAATGGTCTTGTTAATAGATGGTTTAATTGCAGAGCTGGTGAAACAATTTGAAGTTGATCTGACAAAAATCTATCATTACTTGGAACCCACTAGGTAGAAAAAGCTGGTGGAAACAGAATCAATTGGGGTTTCCAGAAGGAGTTGGAAAAATACTTGATGGATAATCGTTAGCAGCATTTTGCAGATAAGCAGGGTTTGGTGGACTGATCTTTCAACCACTAGCAAGGTTGGGATGGACCAACTGGCCTCCTGCTCTGATTCACCTAAAAATACATTCAAGTGTAGAATCAGAGCCAGGTTACTCTGGAATGTAATGACGAATATTGTTGTCACACAAAAAATTAAGGGAAACATTTAACTCTCTTCAGAAAGGTTATGAATGCTGGATCATTCCACGGGTTCAATACTGAATTCAACAGACTTTCATTTGAATTTGAAATCTGTCAATCAAAGAAAATCAAATGCAATCAGGTGAAAGGATATGGATCAAAGTAAATCGTACCTTACATTAAGGTAGAACAATCTTGTGGATGGATATCAGAACCTGTTCCTGTAAACTTTGCGAGATCTTTCTCTGTCTGTATGTTGCAACATTTTCATAGCTAGGTACGATGGGAAAATGCACAGAAGTCTGTTCAGATTATGTAAATTACTAACCTTAGTAGTTACCGCAATGCCTTATAGCAGCTGATACACGGGTTCGAATCCCACCACTGCCTGTATGGAGTTTGTACATTCTTCCCGTGACCCCATTGGTTTCCTCGCTGTGCTCCGGTTTCCTCCCACAGTCCAAAGACGTACCGGTCAGTGGGTTAATTCGTCATTGCAAGTTGTCCCATCGTTAGGCAGGGGTTAAATTGGGAGTTGCTGGGCGGTGCAGAAGGACCTCCTCCACACCGTATCTTAATAAATAGATAAAATTTTTAAAAACCTTTCTAAGTTGCCACTATAATGATATGATTACATCCAAGCATTTAGTCCACCTTCACTGTCCTTGTGGTGTCCTTTCACCAACAGATCTCTCACAACATTGTCTGCATGCCCCATTGTTATTAATGATCTGTGTCCAAGCCATTACAGAGAAAGATATGTGGACCTCTACATAGAGATATTGTCTTCTCTTTACAAATTAGATCTTAGACTACCCACAGGCAAGATCTACTAATAGATTGCATATTGTGTGCCTGTGTCATACACGTAGGATCCATAGGTATGAGACAAACATGCACACACACATATATACATACCTGTGGATATATAAAATGCATATGCACATATATCACAAACACGATTGTATACAAACATATTCTCTTTTAGTGGGATCTAATATTCTGCACATACTATTATTAAATTGCATTTTACAGGGTGCAATACCACTGCATGTTATTAATAATGTTATTAGGTATAACGTTTCTTTGTGCTGCCTAAGCTGTTTGTGTTTCTGTAGCTGATACTCTTATTTGCATTGGATAACAGCAAGCAATAACTCACAATTCTGGGCTTTCTTGATTTTGGTCAGAAGTTATGTATTGCTGTAAAGCTAATGCTTTCATTCTAAACGTGTAAATCTCATTTGTGAATCATTTTCATTTATCAGCATTAAGCTTTATTGTTTTTGTATTTTGTACTATGCAGTTTGGTATCGAATGTCAGCCCAGTTGCCTGAGAGTGGGTCAGTGCTGTAATGCAATCACAGCTTTCTGGTTCGGCTGTAAACAAGGTGATTGTGGCTGATCTAGTTGATTTACAAGAATCAGGATATCACTCATTTGGGATCTGCCTTAGATTCAATGCTGGCTATTGTCTGCAGTACTAACAGCACACAAAGTTGCACCAAAGATTTGCATTGCTGAGTTACCACACTCCCTTGCTGTGCGCTCTTCATTCTTCTTACTTGGAGGACCCGCCTGTGGTGAGCTGACCGAACAGTCACGAGTGCGGTTCCATCCTGATGGGTATGTACGAGAGATATCTGAAAATGAATACTCCATAGAGAACTATCTACTCTGCCTGGTGTCATTTGAGAGGTTTGTGGGGGTGAAATAGTAAACTGATTTATCACTATCACATGTGCTGAGGGAGAGTGAAAAATCCAGGTTTTGCATGCCTGCCATACAGATCATTTCATCCCTACCCCGGGTAGCACAAGGGAAAAGCATTCACAGAATGCAGAATATGGTGTTACAGAGAAAGTGCAGTGCAAACAGACAACAGGGTGCAAGGCCGTAATGAGGTATATTGTAAGGGCAAGTGTCCATCTTATTATACAAGAAGTTCATTCAATAAGCTTACAACAGTGGGAAAGAAGCTGTCCTTGAGCCTGGTGGTACGTGAATCTTCTGCACAATGGGAGGAGGAGGAGAATGAACTTCTGGGGTAGGAGGGGTCTTTGATTGTGCTAGCTGCTTTACTGGGGCAGTTTAGTGTAGATGGAGTCTTTCGGAGGGGAAGCTGTTTTCCATGATGTGCTGAGCTGTCCACAGTTTCTTTCAGTCTCAGGCAGAGCAGTTGCCGTAACAAACCATAATGTGCTTCTTTCAACGGTACATTGATAAAAATTGATGAATGTCAATGAGGATATGCTAAATTTCTTTAGCCTCATGAGGAGGCTATATGAGTAGAGAAAATAACAGCTCATTGACAACATTTGATGATATTTAGTGGCTTCAGCACAGATACAAATGGCAGAACTAGCCATCCATTGATATGACATGGGCACACATTAATCTTCCTATATTTCTAGAAGTTTGTTCAAATTAGTTGTCATTCAACCATACATGAATACCCATGAGTACAGCCAAGTGTCACTCTGGGGTCAAGGTGCAAAACACAATACCAACAGTCATATACAGCACAAGGCATATAAAAGACAGCATTAAAATGCAAAAAAATATATATATAGTCCAAGTCCCTGACCCTGTGAGTGACCTGCGGTTGAATATACTACATCTTGTCTACAAGCGAACACCAGGGGGCAGCACTGACTCCAACATGTATGCCGTGCCACAGGGCCTCTGGTTCTCCAGTGGAGTGCACCAACTCCTACACTTCCCCGCTGGGCGGCCACAAACAGGCAACGCTGTGGCTTGATGCCTACTCCTCACCGTGACCATGGCTACGCAGCTGCCCCAATGCCCGCCCCTGCCGCTCGCTGTTAGGCCACGCACTGCCTTCGTGCACCGACTCCAACCCTCCAATGCAGATAGCCACACGATCACAGTCTCCCCACCAACGAGCAACTGGCTGACGGGGTAGATCTGCAGTACAGTTCTTAATGTCCAGCAGGGTCTTGTGATCATGAAAAATACGTTTAAAAAAGACAATAAGACTGTAAGAGCTAGGAGCAGAATTAGGCCATTCAGCCCATCGAGTCTGCTCTGCCATTTCATCATGGCTGATCCCGGATCCCACTCAACCCATATCCTTTGATGCCTGACCAGTCAGGAAATGATCGACGCCTTTGGTTGGTCCCACAGAAGCCGCTGTGTCCGAACATGCTGGAAGAAATACATGTTGGAGGAAATTGGACATCCTTCACCATTGGTGCTGTTCCGTGGTTTTATATGGAGGGTTTGTTACAACTCAAAAAAATGCCTCTTTCCTTAGTGAATCACCACCCTCTCCAGGTCTTCAAACTCTCTGTACTGGAGAAAAAGAACTGGGAGCTCTATTATTATACTCTTACAGGCTTTAATCTCTTTAATACGTTTCAGCCCTGTAACTAAACAAGTTATACGCACTCCGCTTATATTGAACTCTTTCTCATCCCCAGACTGAATTGTTCCACCATTGGTGGCTCTGCCATCAGCTATTAAGGTCATAAGCTCTGGAACTCACTTCCTAAAACTCCACCCACACTAGGTTTTATTTTCTCCTTTTAAGACCTTCCTTAAACTTTAACTACTTTAACCAAGCTTTTAGTCACCTGTTCTAAAAATACCACATCTACGGCAACGTCAGTTCATGTTGCTGTGACATTTTGCCTGAGTTATATATACCCCTGAGTTCACTCTGTGAAGTAACCTCAAACTCCTTCTGGTTAATTGCAGCATAATTTAATAACTTTAACAAGTAAAAAATAGACAACCTAGAAAATAATTAACATAAAGAGGATGCATACTTGCCAGATTATCATAATTGGTGCTACCTCAGTACTTAGCCATTATAGCGTGGGAATAAATCTCACCGCATGATTTGGAACCATAATCGAACTTGGCACCTCAGAAAGATATTGAGGGTACGAGGCGTTGGCGGTGGATCAGCTTCTGGCTGAGATTTTAATTTTATTTAAAAATGTTAAATCAACATCGCCTTTTCAAGTTTGAACATAAAAGATTGCACAGTACTACTTGGGGAAAGAATATAAAGTCCTTCAGGTGTCCCAAGCAGAATGTCTGCCTCAGACAGTACCAGCAAAACCGGTTAACCGGTGAGCTGCTGTTTGTGGGGCTCCACCATTCCCATATTTACCTGAACTGAAACAGGAACTGTGCTTATTAGCCATGACGCACATGGGGAAATCCGAACCCCCATGATAAATCAATGTAGGTCCCTCCTCACGTGGCCACCTAATGGACCACAGGCACAAATTTCTATGAGAAATAGAATTAATCTGCCAGTAATGCTCTTGTCTGCAACCCGTCTTCCCAAAGGGAAGATTTGACGTTGCTGCCATCACTCACTTTAACAAGCATTTAAAAAAATCTGCCTCATCCTCGGTCACCCAGGGACTTTAATAAACAACTCCAACATTAGATTATTGAGTTGTTTACACCACGTAAATTACTTACCGAAGGATTATTTAAACTAAGCCCAGTGCCTGCAATTTGTACTGCTCCCGGGGGAGAGGACTAGTGCTGATGGGCACTCTCTGTTCATTATGCTTTATGTTCTTGAGCATCTACTCCACAGCCTGTCCACCTTTCCACAATCACACATCATTACCTTCTCCCATGTATGCTCTACTTCTGCCTCACACATCCAGCTCCTGAATTCTTTCCGTCCCAAGTCATTCACAGTCCTCTAGTTAATAATAGACCTATTACAGTCACCCATCAAGATTCATGGAAAAGTCCCTTCAGTCCAACATGTTGTCTCCGGTCACCCAGTACTCATCTATACTGTTCCTACAGTATTCTATGCCTTGCTAATTTAAGTACCTATCGACATGCTGATGTAAGGTTGCAACCTTCACAGCAGGAGTTGAATGGTGAACCAGGAACTATTCAGGTTGAACACACAAAGTGCCAGAGGAACTCAGCAGGTCAGGCAGCACCAAAGGAAATGAATAAACAGTTGATGTGTTGACTTCATCAGGACTCATTACTATTCAGGTTGAGTTTCTTAAAATGTGCTTTTGATGTTGACTGGTGAAATTTTAAATTAAAAGTAAAAATAACAATTTTTTGTCTGATCTGAAATAGTGGCCTTTATTTATTTGTTTGTGTCTTTGTTTACTTATTTATTGGTTTACAGTATAGATTGGGCCCTTCTGGTCCTTCCAGCCACGCTGCCCAGCAATCTCCAATTTAATCCGAGCCTAATCACGGGACAATTTACAATGACCAATTAACCTACCAAACACTACATCTTTGGATTGTGGGAGGAAACCGGAGCACCCGGAGGAAACCCACACAGTCATGGGGAGAACGTACAAACTCCTTACAGGGAGCAGTGGAACTGCACGTTCTGTCAACAGCACCCAAACTATTTAGATTTTCAGTTTGTCCAGTGCCTCTCCTTTTGTATGATGTCAAATCTGGTCAGTCGATTGCATTCTTGCCTCTAAAGCTTTATTCTGGAATTCCAGCATCTGCGGTTTTTTTTACTTTTACACACCCCAGTGACTTGACCACACCATTTATAGAGGAACTTCTATTGAGGCAAAGATCACCTGACAACATCACCTGACTGTGCGGGTGATGCCTCCCTCCCAGATGCGCTGAATAACTTCTACGACCATTTTGAGGCACAAAAAGATGTGGCGGCGAGGAAGTCCACCCCTCCTACAAATGACCAGGTGCTGTGTCTCACTATGACTAATGTGGATAAGAACCCTGTGCAGGGTCAACCCACGGAAGGCTGCTGGACCAGACAACATCCCTGGTAGAGTGCTCAGAGGATGTACAGATCAGCTAGCAGATGTTCTCAGTGACATCTTCTACATCTCCCTGAGCAGCGCCAATGTTCCAATGTGCTTCAAGGCCGCCACCATCGTCCCCGTGCTGAAGAAGTCTTCAGTGTCCTGCCTCAATGACTACCGTCACATTGCACTTACATCCATCATCATGAAGTGTTTCGAGAGGCTTGTCATGAGGCATATCAAGACCCTGCTGCCCCACCTCACTGGACCCCCTGAAGTTTGCGTACTGTCCCAACCGCTCAATAGATGACACCATTGCCACCACCCTCCACCTGGCCCTAACCCACCTGGACAAAAAAGACATATACGTTCGAATGCTGTTCATAGACTTCAGTTCAGCATTCAACACAACCTTCCCTCAGAAACTGATTGGAAAGCTGAGCCTACTGGGCCTGAACACCTCCCTCTGCAACTGGATCCTAGACTTCCTGACTGGGAGACCTCAGTCAGTCCGGATCGGGAGCAGCATCTCCAACACCATCACAATGAGCATGGGGGCTCCCCAGGGTTGTGTGTTCAGTCCACTGCTGTTCACTCTGCTGACCCACGACTGTGCTGCAACACACAGCTCGAACCACATCATCAAGTTCGCCGATGACACGACCGTGGTGGGTCTCATCAGCAACTACAACGAGTCAGCTTACAGAGAGGAGGTGCAGCGGCTAACAGACTGGTGCAGAGCCAACAACCTGTCTCTGAATGTGAACAAAATGAAAGAGATGGTTGTTGACTTCAGGAGGGCACGGAGCGACCACTCCCCGCTGAACATCGATGGCTCCTCGGTAGACATCATTAAGAGCACCAAAATTCTTGGTGTTCACCTGGCGGAGAATCTCGCCTGGTCCCTCAACACCAGCTCCATAGCAAAGAAAGCCCAGCAGCATCTCTACTTTCTGCAAAGGCTGAGGAAAGTCCATCTCCCAACCCCATCCTCACCACGTTCTACAGGGGTTGTATGGAGAGAATCCTGAGCAGCTGCATCACTGTCTGGTTCAGAAATTGCGCCATCTCCGATCGCAAGACCCTGCAACAGATAATGAGGTCAGCTGAGAAGATCATCAGGGTCTCTCTTCCCGCCATCACGGACACTTACATTACACGCTGAATCCGCAAAACAAACAGCATTATGAAGGATCCCACACACCCCTCATACAAACTCTTCTCCCTCCTGCCGTCTGGGAAAAGGCACCGAAGCATTCGAGCTCTCACAAACAGACTATGTAACAGTTTCTTCCCCCAAGCCATCAGACTCCTCAATACCCAGAGCCAGGACTGACACCTTACTGCCCTATTGTCTTGTTTATTATTTATTGTATTGCCTGCACTCTTTTGTGCACTTTATGTAGTCCTGGGTAGGTCTGTAGTCTAGTGTAGTTTTTTTCTGTGTTGTTGTTTACGTAGTTCAGTCTAGTTTTTATACTGTGTCATGTAACACCATGATCCTGAAAAATGTTGTTTCATTTTTACTATGTACTGCTACATTTTATAGGTATAATCTTTCTGTTCACCTTGTACCCTGATTTCAATTCCTATGCATAATCCTCTTAAAACAAAACAGTGCCAATATTGTTGATAAGTAACTTGGAATCAAAGAATTTCAGACACATTTCTGCATTTATCAGGGACTATCAAGAAATTTGACTCCTGACTTTTAGGAATTTTCATTTGATCCAGGCGTTTCAATCTAGCGTACTGTATCAGTACTGTAAAATACCAGAAAAATCATCTCCTTGTTGATTTTCAGTCTTATTTGTCTAATTCACATTACTGATTATTTATTCATAAAATTGCCAGGTTTGCAAACTTAGTTCTCTCAAGACTATTTCAAACTTTATTATTTACCCTCACTTAAATCTGTGAACCTCTAGGATTTCAAATGTACTTGTGCCAGGAATGCTGTGGCTGAGAGCCAGGCCATGGTTACTCTCAGCTCCTATCTTCGTGCTCATTCTAAGCTGCCACTGCTGAATTCTTCCACATCTCACAGTTCACTGCTCACTGCTACATCAAGGAGGTCACAAAGCTCTAGTATACGTGACAGAAGACTTCAGTCATTTATTCTTCAGCCCACAAGAGTAGGCCTAATGACGTGGGGATTTAATCCCATTGTAGATTTCCCTGAAGTTCAAGCATTGCAGACTGAAGGCATCCTTAGAGCCCCCCACCAATAACTCTCAGCAGGAGTCCCATGCTGCAGTTCCATGGCAGGCTTGGGGAGGGGGGTCTCCATAGCCCTTTACAGAAGGACCCTTGCTCTGGCTACTGCTCTCCACTAATCTGTTTAGGTCTGTCTGACCACACACACAGTCCGCTTCCCACCTTTCCCCATCTTTTCTCCCCCTCCCCCCAACCCCTCACCCCCCACCTTCCCCCTTCCATCCCTCACTCCCCCACTCCTCTTCCTGTTTCTAAGCTCCCTTCTCAAGTTTTAGGCCTCAATCTCTCATCTCCAATGCGTAAAAAATAAATCTGATTTGAAAACGTACAAAAATGATAAGGAGATAATATTTCTAAGCTAATATAGAGCACTTGTCATAAGGAGGACATTGGGTGTGGACCCAAAAGCAAGACACAGACACTGAACTATCAGGAACAGGACTAGGCATGAGAAGGAAGCAAAGAAAGTGGGGAAGAAAGGACACTGAACATGACCCCGGCCCCGGACGAGACAAGGACTCCGGGCCTGGGCTAGGACCTGACGAGGACAGGGAACCAGGACATGGAACTGGGGACTAGGAGCCTGGGCTTGGACTCCGAGCCAGAGACAGGACAAGGACCCAGAACCTGGGCCTTGACTCGGGCTCGGACTCCAGAACCCAGCTGAGGTTACAGGACGAGGATGAGAGGCTCCTGGATGGGACAAGGGAACCTCAGCACAGGACGAGGGAATCCCAACACCGGGCTGGGCAAAGTACTCCTGTGCTAGGTGAGGCACATGGACATGACGAGAACCCAGAGCCTACGGAGAGACAGGAACATGGAACACCTAGCCGGGACCCCTCCTTGGATACAGGACATAGGGCCGGGACTCATCACACAGAACACCAAACATGACAAGACAGTTCCCCACTCTAGGTAGCGGCAAAATGGCCGGACCTACCTAGCGAAGATGTGGACATGGACAGACAGTTCCAAACAGGGTGAGGCTCCCGGCACAGGCATAGGCAAAGCGAGACGAGTCTCCCGGCACAGGCACAGGCACAGGCGAGGTGCGAGGCTCCAGGTGAAGGTGAGGCAAGGCAAGGCACCAGGAGGAAGGTGAAGGGAAAGGATACAGACAGGGGGCTTAGACAAGAGCAATCGAGCAGCCAGAGTCTGAATCCTGAAGCTATTTATGAGAGCAGCCCAAACAAGAATCAGCTGCCTCAACAGAAACTGGGAAAACCCAGAAAACCTGGAATAAGGAACATTGACCAGACCGTGAACCAGAATGCAGATTTCATGGACCAGACCATGACAGCACTACAGAACAAAATCAGCCCTTTGACCCATCTAGTCCATGCCAAACTCTTACACTGCCTAGACCCATTGACCTGCACCTGGACCATCACCCCCTCATACCCCTTCCATCATGTACTTACCCAAACTTCTCTTAAATGTTGACACATCCACCAATTCTGCTGGCAGCTCATTCCACCTTCTCACCACCCTCTGAGTGAAGGGTCATATTCCCTCATATTCCCCTTAAACATTTTACCTTTCAATCTTCACCCATGGCCTCTAGTTCTAGTCTTACCTGAGCTCAGTGGGAAAAGCCTGCCTACGTTTACCCTATCTATACACGTCATAATTTTATAAACCGTTATCAAATCTCCCCCCATTCTTGTGCACTCTAGGGAATAAGCCTTTCCCCATAATGTCTCAGCAACATTCTTGTCAATTTCCTCTGTACTCTTTCAGTCTTATTGATAACTTTTACTGTAAGTGAACAATGTGTTCAGAACTGCACACAATACTCCAAGTAAGGCCTCACCAATGCCTTATACAACTTCAACATAACATCCCAATTCCTGTACTCAATACTATGAGGGCAAGTGTGCCAAAAGCTTTCTTTATGACCCTATCTACCTGTGACGTCACTTTGAATCCCTCTGTCTATACAGCATTCTTGAGTGCCCTACCATTCACCATGTAAGTCTTATCCTGGTTTGTCCTCCCAAAATGCATCACCTCACAGTTGCCGGCATTAAACTCCATCCGCCATTTTTCCAACAAGCACGTTTGATAGCCTCACTCGCTGTCCACTATGTTCTTGGTATCATCTGCAAATCTGCTGATCCAGCTTCATCCATATCATTGATACAGGCTGTGGGGGAATTTTACCATATTTCAAACCCGCAAGATCTCAGATAACCACCTTCTCTGTTTGTACTTTAGAAAGTCATTGAAAACACAGGCAGTTCTGTAGTAAGAAAGCCCACAACAGTTCCTCTCAATCATAAGCAGCCTTTTAGAGAGTAGGGTTGCTAATAAGACTATCTGTGATCAGAATATCCGGATGATTAAGTACATTTTAGAAATGGCCCCTTTTGTAACTAAATTATCCTCCTTGGCAGTGTTGTAAGACAACATTTGCAGATCTCAATCAGCCACTTACAGTAAACATTTTCCTTCATGCTGTGCATTGGGAGCTGAGATCAGTGATTTGCCCTTTACTCTTTAAAGACAAATCCACATAGGAACAGGACCTGGATATTCAGCATTCCAAACCTGGCGGATTTGTACATGACCTGTTTTGTCTCCGAATACACTGCGCTGACATTGATGTTCAGATCTTAGATGTGACTCACTGAGTAGCAACTGCACGCTTTCACACTCCAGGTGTGATTAGACTTCCCTTGACTTCTTTACTGAGTGACTGGAATCTAACTTTACCTTTAAGACCTTGAGTTCTCCCCACTTGCAGAGAGAGGGTCTCTGTAATTACCAGTCCTGGTGAAACACTGACCGTTCATTTCACTCCATAGATGCTGCCTGACCTGCAGATCTCCCACAGCCTTTTGTGCGTGTTGCTCTATAATTACCACCCTGCAATTTCAATGACAGTAGGTGCAGTAGAAGGCCATTTGGCCCTTCTAGCCAGCACTGCCATTCACTGTGATCATGGATGATCATACACAATCAGTACCCCGTTCCTACCCTCTCCCCATATCCCTTGACCCTGCTATCTATAAGAGCTCTGTCTAACTCTCTTGAATGCACCCAGAGATTTGGCCTCCACTGCCTTCTGGGGCACAGCATTCCACATAGCCACCACTCTCTGGGTGAAAAAGTTTTTCCGCATCTCTGTTCTAAATGGCCTACCCCTTATTCTTAAACTGTGGCCTCTAGTTCTGGACTCACCCATCAGCGGGAACATGCTCCCTGCCTCCAGTGTGTCCAATCCCTTAATAATCTTATATGTTTCAATCAGATCCCCTCTCATCCTTCTAAATTCCAGTGTACACAAGCCCAGTCGCTCCAATCTTTTCATTTTCATTTCAAATTTATAGAAACTTCAGTTAAATCACCCACTCTGTGTAATGCCGTGTTCTAAGGAATGCAAACCTATTTAATTTACTTCTCATCATTTAATCCTTAGGGCCCTGATAACATTCTGGTTGAACTGCATTTCCTCCAATTGGTCCTTTCTAATGGGGCCTGCAGTCCTCAGACTACGGGTCCCTAGTATCATTCAGAACCCACAGAACTAGGGTGGAAGGAGCACCTCCTAACCCAGAGGGCTGCTTAAAAAGAAAACATAACCACAGTACAATTTATTCCCCTTTACTTGACATTCAACCCTTGAACATTACCTCACTATTTCTCTTTTTCCATTTTTACACTACTTCATATATATACGTACACACTTAATACAATACACATTTTTCTATTATTATGTATTGCACTGTACTGCTGCTGCAAAGACAACTAATTTCACGACATACACTGGTAATATTAAACCTAATTCTGATCCACACCATTTAACCCAACATGGGAACATGGTGTTAAATAAACATGGGGAGAAGTCAAGGGTTGAGTTGAATTAATTAGTTTTTCGTGTGAACGCTGCTTGTGTAATGATATGTGCCAATGATACTTCTGCTGCATCTGTGCACACATAGAATTCTGCATATGACAATAACTCAGCATTTGACTTTGACTGTGACTGTTCAGTGTTTCACTTACAAGACTAATCGAACCATCCTCAGTCATTCTATCAGACAAGTGCTTGGCATGAATATTCCATCACCGCACCAGTCTGCCTGCAGAAAAAAATACTCCCCTCAGACTGCTTCAGCTGTGACCCAGTCAGTGGCATGCTCGCCTTTATTCCAGAAGGTTCCGGATTTAAATCCAACCTTTGCAGCACTGAGGGAACATTACTTGGTTCAAACTTCCTTTGGTCTAACAATGAACAACTTAAGGAAATGCCTGACCAGTGAAGTATTTTGGGACAACCTGAGGTTGTGAGACACAAATCTTTTCTCTTCCTTCATCTGCTGTTTTTGAAACGTGGTCTGCTACACCTTCTGCATTACAATAGACTTGGAAAGTACTTTATTACCTGTAAAGTGGTTTGAGATGACCTAAGATTATGAAATGCACTGTATAAAATAATTCATACAGAATTATAATGTTCAGCAGATTTGAGGGGGTGCTGGGCTGGAAATATATTCATGTTGCACTGCCATTAGAGCCCTGAAGGTAAAGTAATTATGGTGGCTCTGGTTCAAATCACGCCATTCTGAAAAGGTACCTTCTGAGCACACTGGGTTGCAAATTGCTGATAGGATTATTGAATGTCATTCAGCTTGTTGCTCTCTCACCTGCACCAAGTTTGCATGACCCTGCTCGCAGACTGAACCTCACCTTGCACTGGATACCCCTCAATTTTACCAACACCCCAACTCCCAAGCTTCACAGTCTCATGTCCCAGCAAACACTCCTAACTCCTAAGTTCCCACAGCCTCTCACTAATCACCTCAAAGGACAAACTGATCCCAGGCCCTCCGCTACCAACAACCTCAACAATCCCAGCCCCTGATTTTAACGTGCCCTCCAACCACCATTGCCTCGTCTTACCATCTCATTGAACCTAGGCTCTGATTAAACCCAACACTTCAACTTAATAATCTGAACCATTGACTACTGCCATACCACCTCCTCGGTGATCACAGGCACCTGACTGACCTTCTCCCAATCACATCCCCAGCCTCAAACGATCCTCCCCATCTACCTCAGTGACAACAGCTGATCTGACCTCATCCTGACACTCGTTCCATTTCCCAAGTTAGGTGAGTCATGAGCTTATTGATTGTTAGGGCAGGCTCAAGCTTTCAAAAGACTTACTCAGTTTATTCTGATCTTCAATGTTCTACAGCTTAAGGAGAAGAAAAACATTGAAAAATGCCCTTAAATGGGTTCTCCACATTGATAGAAACAAACAGAAACAAAACAATTAGCAAGGGGGAAAACACCCAGAACTAAAAACAAGGCTGCAAAAGAACTTTGGAAAACTTTTTTAAAATAGCAAGACTACTTAAGTTGAATGAAACCAAAGTCAACCATTGTCGACAAAGGACATTAGTTGTCACGTCATCTTTGGTCTTCCACCACCGGCATGCAGACTTCCTCTGGAAAGATGGTGCTGGGCCCCATCTCCAGGACTGCCTTGAGAACTCATCCAGCCCTGCTCCAGTGTCAGGCATCTTTACGCCTGTGCCCTTAGCTCCCAGCGGAGCACAGGATATTGATGACCTCCCTTCGCCATTGTCGATGGTATGAGTGGAGTTCATGTACACTTCTGAAGTCCATTGCATCCACTGTACAGGGGATTGGCCCTTACAGCTTCACCAGAGCCCTGTTGGCCAGCCTTACCCATTCCCACCTCTCACAACAGAGATGCAGTGTTAGACTTTGAGAGGCTGAGCCTTTTCACAGACATTGAAATCCTTTTAAAAATATTACATATAATATTTTAATTAAAATTTTAATTGAAATGTTAGAAAATATTTATATAGTTAGATTTAAATAAACAGATTTAGCTTAAAAAAAGGAAAGTTACCTCATATTGATGATTTTTCTGTTATTGTAGTCTGCTGAGTCTGCAGCAGATTAACCCTGACAAGCTCAGTACACGACCATCTTAGCCAATGTATTGGGACATCAGCAGAGGTTTGCAGTGCCTTACGTGATTGAATACTAAACCACACTCATCCAGAGTTTCGGATGCTCCTCTGATCAGGATCACAAACTTCTATCCATTTGCATAGGTAATGGTTGGCAGTTCCAAGTCAAACTGCAGGATTTTTAAGTGGAAGACCCAAACCATTTTATTTCAAACCACTTGCTTGTTAGGCAATCCAGGGACATGATAAGCTGACCTTTCTATTCAAGTTTATTCTTTATCTCGCCCTGTGCTTCAGTAAGCATTAAACCAATGTTTATTAAATAAACATTCAGAAGTCCAAGTTTTATGCTATACTACCAATTATGGAACCCATTTCAGTTGAGTGACCAGGTACCCATAACTCCCCCTTTAGGTTGTTCCTATCTCCATCTGTTCTACATGATTCTCACTCACTTGACCAGCCGCCATTTCAGACTGAGGATAGAGTCATCTCTTAAGGTGACCTATGAATATGAACTGTCTGTCTTTTTAATTGACAATCCTCTCGGGCCAGTTTTAATGTGATGAATGACAGTGACTGTCTTCCATTAATATTGGTGTGGATGTGATTTATCTGGCTTGAAGCAATGCTTTGAAGATATCTGTACTCCTTGGCCAGTGCTGCAAGCCATTTTGTGCTGTACCAGCCTTTGTTTGAAGACTATACCATTCTCCCAGTCTGCGTTCTATGAATTGTTTTATCAAGACTTAAGAATTTTTATAGAAAAATAACAGAATTGGTTATTTTTCAGCTTGGACACAAATAGACCAATGGACACTGAGTGCCAGTTACTTACATACAAACAAATTCAGAAATTCAGACACATGACAATCTGCAGTTGCTGGAGATCTAAATGAACACCCACAAAATGCTGGAGGAACTCAGGAGGCCAGGCAGCACCTATAGAAAATAGTAAACAGTCGACATTTCAGGCCAAGATCCTTCTTCAGATAGTCAGGGTACCAAAGGGTATGAGGTGAAAACAGGGGAGTGGAGGTGACTGGAAGAATTGGATCAGCCATGATTGAATGGTGGAGCAGACTCGATGGACTGAACGGCCACTTCTGATCCTATATCTTATAGTCTTATGGTCTTAAGTACTGATGAAAGGTTTTGGCCAAAACGTTGACCGTTTTACTCTTTTCCATTGATGCTGCCGGGTCTGCTGAGTTCCTCTAGCATTTTGTGGGTGTGTCCCTCAGAAACTCAGACTATTGATGTAAATGTTGTGGCCAGTAGTACTAATAATAATGACGATGTTCAATATTACAGGAAAACTGACTGTCAATCCTTTTCAAAACTTAGGATGAACAGAAACATAATTTCACAGAAGGTCCCTACAGTTATATATTAAACCATGCATGCACTGATATATTAACTAAGCATAGTCTCCTCAAAATACTCAGATACTAGAGATTAAAGCAGGAACTCTCGTTCTAGCAATGGCAAGAGTAGTTGACTGTTGGAGACTTTTTGGGTCCATTCTGTCCTTGTGCTTGTAAAAGAGGGTCTTGTAATTCTCTGTCTATATACTCTATCTCCTCTGCTCTTTCAGTCAAAATGAGAGGTCTTGATTGGAAAAGTCGATTATCCATTTCCCTCCCTAAATACTGCCCAACCCATTGGGTTATTCCAGCTGCTTGTGTTTTGCTCCAGATTCCAACATCTGCATCATCTTGTATCTCACCGTGAAAGAGGTCCCTAGCTGCTTTTTCATATCTACTTTCTGTTGTCGCCTTGGTTTGTCAAGGTCAATACCATTCTGGTGCTGCTACCTCACACCTCCAGCGACCCGACTTCATTCCTGGCTTCCGGTGTGGATTTCGCAATTCCTACCAGGAATTCCCAGAATTCTCCCACATCCCAAGAGTCTATCCAACAGATCCATTACATTCTTCAAAGCAGTGTCAAAGCCTAATGAAATCTTCAGCAACAATGTGTCATTTTCATGAAGTTTCCTGGGATAGAAATGAAGGAGCTTCTTTCTGCATCTAAACAAAACTTCCCTGATCTGGAGACAGTGCCAAAGTAGACATTCAGAACCTGGAGCCAGAGGATAGAGGCAAGGTCTTAAAGGAATAATTTAGAGTGGTGGTGATGATGATAGTGGGGGAGTGGACAATGTTATTTTGTGATATGTTCTTTGTAAAAAGAATACTCTAGTAGGTGAATCGCTAGTAGATGAATCATAATATCTATCTTCGATATATCACAGGCTGTTATCAGAGGCAAGCAAGGACATTCAAACAATCTGCTGCAGGAATTCAGTGGGTCAGGCAACATCAGGTCTGATGCAGGGTTTCAACCCAAATCTTCAGCAATTCCTTTCCTCCCGTTGGTGCTGCTCAACTGACTGAGTTCCTTCACTAGATTGTTTGTTCAATGGTTCCATTTAATATCAGAGAATATGTACAGTATACAATCTGAAATTCCTACTCTTCGCAGACATCCATGAAACAGAAGGAAAAACTCCAAAGAATGAATGGCAGAAAATTGTTAGAAGCCCTGATTCCAGCAACTACAGTCACTTGTGTCTCAAAGAGAGAAGACTGCTGGGTCCTGATGGAGATTTTCTGATCTTCATTTGCAGTAGGTAAGGTACCAGATGACTGGGTGACGACAGCCAATATGGGACCTTTAATTAAGAAGGCAGCAAGGATAAATCAGGGAATTATAGGCCTATGAGTCTAATGTCAGTGGTCAGAAAGTTATTGGAAAAAATTCTGAGGACAGTATTAATTTGCATTTGGAAAGACAGGGATCAATCAGTGGTTACAGTGAAGAGGTAGCAACATATATTGTTGAGGGCAGAGTATCTGATGTAGCTTGCATGAACTTCAGTAAAGTCTCTGACAAGATCCCACATGGAAGAATGAAACTCAGAGCAAGTTGGCAAATTGTATCCGATATTGACTTGGTGATAGGGGGCGAAGAGTGATGGTTGCTTTGTGATTGGAAGCCAGTAACCAGTGTTCTATTAGGATCAGCGCTGAGACCACTACTGTTTATTATGTACATTAAAAATTTGTAAATGAATGTATGGGATACAAATAATAACTTTGAAGATGACACAAAAATAGTGGACAAAGCACATAAAATGTTGGAGGAACTCAACAGATCAGGCAGCATCTATGGAAATGAGCAAACAGTTGATGTTTTGGGCCAAGAGCTTTCTTCAGGACTTCAGCAACAACAGTGGTGGTGTTGATAGTGTGGACGATAGTTGTAAACCATAGGATAATATTATCAGTTAGCAAGCTGAGCAGAACAATGGCAGATGGAATTTAATTCTAATGTTATATGTAATTTCAGATGTCCCATTAGATTGAAGGATATGGAGGCTTTTGAAAGGGTACAGAAAAAAACTACCAGAATGCTGATTGGATTAGAGTATATAAGGAGAGGCTGGACATACTTGGGTTGTTTTCTCTGGAGTGTCAGAGACTAGGGGGAGGCAGGATAGAAGTTTATAAAATTATGAGAGGCATAAATAGTGTAGACAGTCAGACTTTTTTTTCCCTGGTGTGGAAATGTCAAACTCGAGAGGACAAACATTGAAGGTGAGATGGGAAAATTTAAAGGAGATAAGTGGTAGGTGACTGGAACGGGCTGCCAGGTTTGGTGATGAAAGCAGATGTGATAGTAGAATTTAAGAAGTTTTTTAGGAAGACACATGATAGTGGAGGGAATGGACTAATATGAATCATGTGCAGATAGAAGAGATTTGGTTTAATTTGGCATCACATTGGAACAGCACCTGTTCCTATTCTGACTGTTCTAAGTGTAAGATGATGCATTACAACAGGACTAACATGGGTAGGACATGCACCATGAATGATTAAGCCCTGGGAAGTATTAAGGAACTGAAGAATCATGCTGTACAATTCCAAGGATCTCTGAAGGTGGCTTTACAGGTAGATGAGGTGGAGAAGAAGGCATTTGGGATACTCCACTATTGATGCTACCCTCACTGGCATCTCCTCCATTTCCTGAACACCCCACCTTCCCACCACCTTTTGTCCTTAACTACAAACCTATCAGCATCTGCATCCAACACATTACCCTCCGCAAATTTTGCCATCTCCAAAGGGATCCTACCACTAAATATATCCTTACCTCCTCCCTCCTCTGTTTTCTGCAGGAATCTGCAGTTCCTATTTGTCCATTCATCCTTCCCCACTCACCTCCCTCCCAGCACTTAACCCTGCAAGCAGCCTGCCCATTCACCGCTTCCCTCATCTCCATTCAGGGCACCAGTCTTTCCAGGTGAGGCAACACTTCACCTGTGAATCTGCTGGGGTCATCTATTGCATCCAGAGGTGCTGATATGGCTTCTTCTACATTGGTGAGACCCATCAAAAATTGGGGGAACCTCTTCTCCATCCACCAAAAGTGGGACTTTCTGGTAGCCAAACATTTTAATTTCCATCCCTGTTCCCATTCTGACATATTGATTTATCTTTCCTATTAACAATTTCCACAATTCTCCCTTCTATTCCCCACTCTGACCTTTTACCTTTTCCCACCTGCCTGTAACTTCCCTCTGGGTCCCCTCCTCCTTCCCTTTCTCTTATGGTCCACTCTCGTCTCCTATTAGATTTCCTCTTCTCCAGCCCTTTACCTTTCCCACCCACCTGGCTTCACCCATCACCTTCCAGCTGGCCTCCTTCTCCCCCCCCCCCCATCCTTCTTATCCTGGCACCTTCTCCCTTCTTTCTCAGTCCTGAAGAAGGGTCTCGGCCCGAAATTTCAACTGTCTATTCATTTCCATAGAGGCTGCCTGCCCTGCTGAGTCCCTCCAGCATTTTAGTGTGTTTTTCTTTGGGATACGGTCTTCATTAGTGTGGTTAGAGCAGGCAGAGTATGGTCCAGTTTTATATAACATTGATTTGGCTGGGGTACCGTTTTCATTTCTGGTCACTGTACTGTAGGAAGGGCATGGGCTGCAGTGGAGAGTATGCAGAGATTCACCAGATGTTGCCTAGGGTGCACTTTTGTCAGTTAGGATAGATGGTTGGAAACATTTCCACACTGGTATCTAAACCTTTAATGGCAAATATTAAAGTGAAGGGTGAGAGGTGCAGAGGAAGGGAGATCTTTTTCATCCAAGGGATGGATGGAACCTAGAATGTACTATTTGAGTGAGTGTTGGAGGCAGATACCCTCACAACATATTAGCACTAGAAGAGGGCTTTAAATCCCTAAAGTATAGAAGCTTTACAGACCAAGTGCTGGTAACTAGGATTCATGTAAATGTATGGCATGGAGATGATGGGCCAAAAGGCCTGTTTGTCTGTTGTAGGACTCGATGACTCTAATGAGCCTGCAATTAAAAGTGTTCAAAAAGTGCTAATATGTTTAATATTAATAACACAAACTTCACAATAAGGAGTGATGAATGATAAAACATGTTATATTGAGTTTTCACCTTGAGAAAACAGAAGCATTTGGCATTTGGTAACATTTGCTAGTCGTCTTTCACCAGTATATTTTTGTACATTTTAAACAGCTGGTTGGCAGCAATGTGCGTGCGAACATTTAATGTTAAGCTGTTCTATTGACAAGTCCTGTGTATCTCTGTTCATAATGCCAAGGACTGCTACACAAAGCAGTTTCTGAGTCTGACAAGAATTGCTCCATGTAGCATTTGTCATGCAGTTGAAAGATTTTCAATTTCTTTTTTGATCACAGCTTTCCTTTTGTATGTATTCCATAACTACTTTCAGAATAATGTTTTAACCATTTCAGATTATCGACTGAAACAGATTAAAATAAATCAGACAATCAGAGATGAAGGGGTTTGAAACATTATTCCTTCACTGTCCTTGAGTGAATGTTTCTTCAGCAGATACAGCAACTTTCTATTACATCTATATAGCCTTTCTAGTACCATTTAAACTGCAGTCACTGTGAAAAGCACAGAGCACAGGAGATGCCACAAACAACAAGATGACAATGATCAGGTAATCTGCATGCTGTCATAAGGGATTTTCCTCTTCTTCCAATGATGTGTTTCCACTCCAGTTTGGAGGGTTCTCAGGCAGATCATGGGGCCAACATGGTAACCAAAGACTGTTGGACAGGCATGTTGGCTGTTCAATATCTGCTTTGGATATCATTGAGCTCTGTTAAATTGGCCCTGAAGTCAATTGAATCCATGCTGTACGCACCTCCTAAAACATTATAAAGATGAAAAATGGGATGTAACTGTAGTTACAAATAGAGGTGATCCCACACACTGTGTTCAATACAACAACAGTAGTCAAACTACCTGACTGAAGCTAGTGCCCAAATGTATAAACATCATTCCGAATTTACAGCTTATTGGTGTGCTTGCACAGTTAGTATTGCTATAAATATGTCAATGTGCGTCACCACACTACGAAAATACCCAGTGACATATTGACGAGATTATGTGCTGTAAAGTTGTGTTGACACAAGGAATCCACTAAGACCTGTAAACAAATGTTACCAGGGAAGAGCATGGCACAGTAGGGAGTATTACAGAGAAGGATGTATTTAATATATATTATCTTGCTTGGTTTTAAATCCTACGTTTAGTTATTGTTGATGTTACTGGCTTGCAAGCTGAAGTACATATAACCATTGTTGAAGACCTATGTCATTTAATTAATGATTCTGTCCAAACTGCTTGCTTCTGGAACCATTTGAGGAAAGTTACCCTATCCTAGACTGAGCTAACCATCAACCATTCAGGTTTGACTACACTCCAAAGCAAAAAACAAACCATGAGTTAAATACTTAGTATTAAAAACGATACATTACAGTTTAGTGCACTGACACATAACAGAAAGCCGGTTAACTTGGCGGAATGTGAAAACAGGCTTGCCAGATATATGGACCTTGTGTGGCACATCACTTAGGAATTGATTGGATAAGTGTGTGACATACACTCAGTGGCCATCTTATTAGGTACAGGAGGGGACCAGATTGGTTTTCTGCTACTGTGGCCCATCCACTTCAAGGTTTGATGTGTTATGCATTCAGAGCTGCTCTTCTGCACACCACTGTGGTAACTTGTGCTTATTTGATTTACCATTGCCTTCCTGTCAGCTTGAACCATTCTAGCCATTCCCCTCTGACCTCTCGTGTTAACATTAGTGAATAGGTGTGAGTAGGTGACCTCTAAGTCTATAGTGTAAGTTGCAATATATTAACCTAGTCATATGTAGCAAAGCCTGAAAAGAATGGCATAACATATTCGAAAATAGCTTCCTCCTCCAGTAGAGCAACATTGCACCTGTTTGTAGGCCCTAGAAACACAGGGTGTTCTTCCTCTCATCACCACAGCTTCCATCACTGAGCAGCAGCACTGTCTAGTAACTGGAAGAGTGTAGCTTGTAGCTTGCATTTGTTCCATTGTGGACAATCTCCCAAAGTTACAGACTTAACAAGAAACCTTGATGATACTGAGAAGTTTGCAACTGAAAGTAGCAGAATTTGTTGCACTTTAAAAAATACTGCTATAAAACACTGAAAAAGTAGTAAAGCAATTTCTCGGCCATAGACTGTAATCTAACTAGCTGGGTGTACACATATTTACAAGAAGCATAGAACAAATAGCAGGGCTACAATTATATATAATAGTTCCATAGTATCAGAGGGCTAGCAGAGAAATAAAATTATTCAAGGCTTTAACAGGGGAGCCATATTAGCTCCAAGGAACTGCAGGCTTAGTTCAGAGTTTAATACAGGGGGTAGGGAGGATGTTTGCTCAACAACAGAAAATCAGCTACAGAAGGAGAATAAGGATTAACACTCATTGCAGAAGGGAAGGGTCAATTTGACCATTATTAAATTATTTGCAGTTGTAACAGAGCATAGGCTGGGATAATGTTTTAAATAAGCAAGCATAGAAATTGAATATCTTTGCACACGTTCCTCATGCACAGACCTGGACCATCTCCAGGTCAAATTATATCCAATGGGAAACTGGCCTGGCATTTTTGCTGAGGGAGAAAGCACAGGCCCTATTGTAGTGCAGAAGTTCCATATATAATATGCAATTGTGCTCAATGGGTCTTTGCTCAATCACACAAGATGTATCATGTGTTTTTTCTTTAATTTTATCTGAGATTGCAAACAGAACCTTGCAATGTGTGATTCACCTTATTCTGGCTAATGTTCCTTTAAGTGTGCTTAATGATATTGCAGGTCATGTCCGCACATTTCCTGCATTGCTCAGATAAGTTAGAGATCTCAGGCTCAATCTATGACCCTCATTGATCACTCATAGAAAGCTCAGGAACTCATTGTATTGAGGTGTGTAATGAGACCACTCTCAAAGCACTTGCTCTGTGATATAGAACTCTTCCATACAACATCAGCCAGTTTCTGTTTCTGATAAAGAGTGGGCACTGGGACCCTCTTCACAGTTTGCAGTCTCTTGTGAAAGTCATTTCTAAGCTGTACATCCCTTCTTCACCCACACCTTGCAGCAAAACGGGGCCACTCCCAGCACAGGAGTCACTCGGAGCAGAGCATCACAACAGGAGCACACGGTTACTCTCTTCTCCAGCATTTTCCTTCACTTTCCTGGCAAACTTTTATCAAGCTGTTCAGTTATTTGGGAGTGGGTTTCTGAAAGTCCAACCCAACGGCCAGTGATCAGTGAGGCAGAGATTCAGACACTGTGAGCCTTTCACACAGTGAGAAAGAGCACAGGTACCTTTGCAGTGCAGAAGTTCCAAACACTAAACGTTGTTGTACTTGTCAAAGTTTTGCTCAAGTTCACAAACTTTATCATATAAAAGATAGTGGATTCTGCCCAGCACATCACAGGAAAAGCCTTCCTAACCACTGAGCACATCTACATGAAACGCTGTCGTAGGAAAGCAGCACCCGTCATCAGAGGTCCCCGTCACCCAGGCCATGCTCTTTTCTAGCTGCTGCCATCAAGTGGAAGGTACAAGAGCCTCAGGACTCGCACCACCAGGTTCAAGAACAGTTACTACCTCTCAACCATTAGGCTCTTGAATAAAAGGGGATAACTACACTCACCTGCCCATCCACTAACATGTTTCCCACAATCAATGATCTGACTTTAAGGACTCTTTATCTCATGTTCTTGTTATATATTGCTATTTATTTATATTTGCATTGGCACAGTTTGTTGTCTTCTGCACCCTGGTTGATCTTTCTTTAATTCTGTTATAGTTACTCATAGAAACATAGAAAACCTATATCACAATACAGGCCCTTCGGCCCACAAAGTTGTGCTGAACATGTCCAGACCTTAGAAATTACCAGGCTTACCTACAGCCCTCTATTTTACTAAGCTCCATGTACCTATCTAAAAGCTTCTTAAAAGGCCCTATCATATCCACCTCCACCACCGTTGCTGGCAGCCTATTCCACGCACTCACGACTCCCTGAGTAAAAAATTTACCCCTAACATCTCTTCTGTACCAACTCCCCAGCACCCGTGTCCTCTTGTAGCAACCATTGCAGCCCTGAGAAAAAGCCTCTGACTATCCACATGATCAGTGCCTCTCATCATCTTATACACCTCTATCAGGTCAGCTCTCATCCTCCTTCGCTCCAAGGAGAACAGGCCGAGTTCACTCAACCTATTCTCATAAGGCATGCTCCCCAATCCAGGCAACATCCTGTAAATCTCCTCTGCACCCTTTCTATGGCTTCCACATCCTTCCTGTAGTGAGGCGATCAGAACTGAGCACAGTACTCCAAGTGGGGTCTGACTAGGGTCCTATTTAGCTGCAACATTATCTCTCGGCTCCTAAACTCAATTCCATGATTGATGAAGGCCAATACACCATGTGCCTTCTTAACCACAGAGTCAACCTGTGCAGCTGCTTTCAGCGTCCTATGGACTCGGACCCCAAGATCCCTCTGATCCTCCACACTGCCAAGAGTCTTAACATTAATACTATATTCTGCCATCACATTTGACCTACCAAGATGAACCACTTCACACTTATCTGGGTTGAACTCCATCTGCCACTACTCAGCCCAGATTTTCATCCTATCAATGTCCCGCTGTAACCTCTGACAGCCCTCCACACTATCCACAACACCCTCAACCTTTGTGTTGTCAGCAAATTTACTAACCAATCCCCCCACTTCCTCATCCAGGTCATTTATAAAAATCACGAAGAGTAAGGGTCCCAGAACAGATCCCCGAGGCACACCACTGGTGACTGACCATGCAGAATGTGACCCGTCTACAACCACTCTTTGCCTTCTGTGGGCAAGCCAGTTCTGGATCTACAAAGCGATGTCACCTTGGATCCCATGCCTCCTTACTTTCTCAATAAGCCTTGCATGGGGTACCTTATCAAATGCCTTGCTGAAATCAATATACACTACATCTATTGCTCTTCCTTCATCAATGTGTTTAGTCACATCTTCAAAACATTCAATCAGGCTCGTAAGGCACAACCTGCCCTTTATAAAGCTATGCTGACTACTCCTAATCATATTATACCTCTCCAAATGTTCAGAAATCCTGTCTCTCAGGATCTTCACCATCAACTTACCAACCAGTGAGGTAAGACTCACTGGTCTATAATTTCCTGGGCTATCTCTACTCCCTTTCTTGAATAAAAGAACAACATCCGCAACCCTCCAATCCTCCGGAACCTCTCCTATCCTCATTGATGAAGCAAAGATCATCGCCAGAGGCTCATCAATCTCCTCCCTCGCCTCCCACAGTAGCTTGAGGTATATTTCGTCCGGTCCCGGCAACTTATCCAGCTTGATGCTTTCCAAAAGCTCCAGCACATCCTCTTTCTTAATATCTACATGCTCAAGCTTTTCAGTCTGCTGCAAGTCATCACTATAATCACTAAGATCCTTTTCCATAGTGAATACTGTAGTAAAGTATTCATTAAATACCTCTGCTATTTCCTCCGGTTCCATACACACTTACCCACTGTCACATTTGATAGGTCCTATTCTTTCACATCTTATCCTCTTGCTGTTCACATACTTGCAGAATGCCTTGGGGTTTTCCTTAATTTTGCCCGCCAAGACCTTCTCATGGCCCCTTCTGGCTCTCCTAATTTCCTTCTTAAGCTCCTTCCTAGTAGACTTATCATCTGCTAGACCTCTAACTTTACGTAGCTCCCTAAACCTTTTGTATGCTTTTCTTTTCTTCTTGACTAGATTTATTACAGCCTTTGTACACCATGGTTCCTGTACCCTACCATAACTTCCCTGTCTCATTGGAACGTACCTATACAGAGCTCTACCCAAATATCCCCTGAATATTTGCCACATTTCTTCTGTACTTTTCCCTGAGAACATCTGTTTCCAATTTAAGCCTTCAATTTCCTGCCTGATCACCTCATAATTCCCCTTACTCCAATTAAATGCTTTTCTAACTTGTCTGTTCCTATCTCTCTCCAATGCTATTGTAAAGGAGATAGAATTATGATCACTATCTCCAAAATGCTCTGTCACTGAGAGATCTGACATGTGACCAGGTTCATTTCCCAATACCAAATCAAGTACAGCCTCTCCTCTTGTGGGCTTATCTACATACTGTATCAAGAAACCTTCCTGAACACACCTAATAAACTCCACCCCAACTAAACCCCTCACTCTAGGGAGATACCAATTGATATTTGGGAAATTAAAATCTCTCATCATGACAACTCTATTATTATTACACCTTTCCAGGATCTGTTTCCCCATCTGCTTCTCAATATCCCTATTACTATTCGGTGGCCTATAAAAACACCCAGTAAAGTTATTAACGCCTTCCTGTTCCTAACCTTCACCCACAGAGACTCTGTAGACAATCCCTCCATGGCGTCCACCTTTTCTGCAGCTGTGACACTATCTCTGATCAACAGTGCCACGCCCCCACCTCTTTTGCCTCCCTCCCATCTTTATCTACTCATCTATAGATTTGCTGAAAATGCCTACAGGAAAATGAATCTCAGGGTTGTATGTGGTGACATATTTACTTTGATAATAAAATTTAGTTTGAACTTTGAATTTTGATCTTTTTGTTTTACCTGAGATTGTAAACAAAACCTTGTTCAAACATTTCATCTGGAAGAGGACACATTTGTAATGCCCTGGTTAGGAATTCTACTGCTAATGCTGTGGAATATTTCACTTAGTAGTTTTCTGTAAAAGTAGTTTGTCCTTCTGGTAAAATGTTTTGGTTTTGGCTAAAGATAAGGGGCTATGATGTTTGACTTGGGAATGTGTATGTCGGCCAATCAGGATGGTGGACTTGGGTGAAGGTTCTGCAGACAGCTGGGAGGGGAAAAATTTGTGATGGACATTGGTGGGGTTTGTGGTATTTTTTGTGGGAGATGCAGGGAAGAGAAGATAAGAAGAGATGGCCATAGAATTTAATCTGGTGGGAAGATGTGATTGCAAGGAGTGCTTCACAAGACAAAAGAGTCCAAGGTGTTAAACTTTACTGGTGATTGGAGATGAGAATTCAGTGCTGCAAATAATGGTCATACCCAGCTTTTCGACAATATGAGCTCCATTTAGACTGGTTTAACTGTAATGGGCCCTTTTATCTTTTTTTTTCTTCTTTCTCTAAATAGCTGTTTGATAAAGCTGAAATTAGTAAATACACTTTCTTTATAATTGTATGAGGTGTACAATCTGTTATTTCTTGCTGAATGAAAATTGTGTATGGGCAGTTTTTTCACAGCATTTGTTCAAATTGGGATTCCATTAATCAGAACATCCCAACTTTCCTGCTTGGTTGTACTCCAAATCATACTGACCCTAGACATACATTGTTTATGAAAGGTGGCCTTCTCACCACTGAGCCTGCTAACAAAGTTTGCACACGAGCCTAGTGAGGGGTTACATTTTGGGGGCTCATCCGGGATTCTCAGAACGCTGTATAATCGCTGTTAAGAATTGATTAATTGGTTTGTGCCTTTAAACTCATGTTTAAATGACTGTCAGAGAAAGTGATTAAAGTAATTTATTATGGATGCTGCATGGATTAATTTTTGATGTGATTCAAAGTAATTACCCACAAATAATGCTGGTGTTCTGTATGGGGTGGATATCCAAAGCCCTGATGAATAGCTAATTAGAGTGCTGAGTTCTGTAAAGGTATTGGGGGAAGTTACGCTGGTGAACAGCAGTTTTTTTAATGAGCAGGTAAGGATGCCGTGTTAGCCCAGACTAGCCATGACGTGATTGAAATCACATTGTCTGATAGGATACGGACACCTGGAGAGGTGGGGTCATAGACAGTCCATATTCTTCGAGAACGGAGGGTGAAAATGTTAAAGATAAATTGTATATAGCTAAGGGTGAAAACTTTAAAGACAAGTTGTTCTTGTTTCTGCAAATTGAGCTAAAGGTCCTTCAGCTGGTGATGGAAATTCTGAGCTGGTTGCAGCAATTACATCACTGATACATAAATGCGAAAGTGCACCAGTGGAGAGCCAAAGTTATTGTTGGCTGATAATGTCCTCTGGAGTCAAGCCAACCCCCAGTGGGGAGGAGGAGTACGGGATTGAACGGGCAAACATCTCAGTGACTGGATGAGCGGCAGTGCTCAGATAATAAGAAAAGACAATGACTGCTAAAGTGTTGAAAAAGGTCCAGCTGCTGAGGCAGCGGAGTCCCTAAAGGCAGAAAACCCACTGGTCACATCCGTGGGCTATGTGCAAGTGTTAGAAAACTTTTTTTGCATGACGGACAGACCCGCGGAGCTTATTTTGAGGTTCAGGCACACATTCCAGGAGAAAGGGCTGAAACTTTCTGCCTACATTTTCAGGCTAGATAGACAGTGCCTGTGCCAGAAAGGGGCCATTCATCTGGCTGAGATAAATCGATTAAGGATGGGACAAATTGTGAAGGGCACACTGCCATGCGATGTGATTGCTTTAAGCATTCAAATGTCTCAATCAGATGCCTTCATTTGTTGAGCTGATCAGACAAGTAAGAGAAGAGGAAAACATGCTGGAGGAAAAGGTGGCCCCCATCAGCAGGGCAAAGTCCTCAGTGGTAGTCCTCGTTGCTGAAGCAAAGTCAGATGCCACACAAGTAGGGGTTTTGCAGGATGTAGTGATAACCTGCAAGTCAAGGCATCTTGGTTAATGTCAGCAGGTGCTGCCACCAAGCATGACAAGACCGATAAGAAACCGGACCCACCTGTAGGACGGGCTAAGCAGAGGGCTGCTACTTACAGGGGTCTCTGGACAAGGGAAGCAACCGATACTTTCTGTTACAATTGTGGTGAGGTTAGACATTACAAGCAGAAGTGTGAAGGACAGGAAAGTAAACCAACAGTTATTAAACAGAAAAGGAAGTCCGAAAACACTGGAGAGATCCAGTAAGCCTGATCTCTCAGAGGGAACATGTTCCAATCAATGTATCAAGGAAAACATTAACCCTGTTCCTGAAAACTTAGTGGGACCAAACTGTGTGTATCCATATGGATTGAGGGTGTTTGTGCTACAGCCATGCTTAACACAGGTTCTCAGGTTACTTTACAGATCCTTTTACAACCAGTATTTGATGTATTTACCATTGATGCCACCCAGTGCCGTAGAAATTTGAGGCCTTAGTACTGATGATTCCCCATATGATGGTTGCTCGTCATTGAAGCTGGAGTTTTCAGAAGCAGTTGTTGGAGTAGCTGAGACCGTTGATATACTAGTGTTGGTCTGTCTGGATATGGGTGCTCGTGGGACCCTGCATGGAGAGAAATATTTGAAAACCTTGTCCATTCAGTTGATGTTCAGAGCTGATTTGAGAAGGTGCAAGTTCTTCCTAAGCGGGAGGATGAGCATAAACAAGGAACTGCGTGGTACATCCTGGGGAAGTAACTAATTCCCTGGAATACCTGATGCCGAGGCCCTCCTGCTGGATACTCCAGAGGATCGCGAAGAAGAGACAGG
Source organism: Hypanus sabinus (assembly GCF_030144855.1). Lineage (NCBI taxonomy): Eukaryota > Metazoa > Chordata > Chondrichthyes > Myliobatiformes > Dasyatidae > Hypanus > Hypanus sabinus. The sequence goes on from NC_082720.1 coordinate 18,471,992, forward strand.
ATTACCTGCTGGGGTGCTGGTGAAACCTGAACTGCAGAAACCTTCAGCTGTACATGTAAACAGGGTGGTGGTGATTGTCAGGAACACCTCAGGGAGAGAGAGGTCACCCTCAGATGGGGGATGCAGATGGCTCATTTTTTCCCCGTGACCATAATGTCTAGATTTCCAGTGAGGAATCTGGGAGAGGGACAATCCCCTGGATTGGAAAAGATAACAGCAAATTCATTTAACTTTAGTGACTCCCCGGTACCTGAGGGATGGAAAAGGAGACTAACAGAGAAGATGTTTAAGTTCAAAGATGTCTTTTCTACTGACGAGTTTGATGTGGGTTGCTCCAAGAGTACTCAGCACACTAGCCAAGTGACAGAGGACACCACTTTCAGAGAAAGGTCTTGATGGTTAGCACCAGCAGAGGGGGAAGATGGTTAGCAGCACCTGCTGAAGCTGAAGGAAGCTGGAATTATCACTGAGTCAAGGAGTCCCTATGTGTCACCTATTGTGGAGGTGAAGAAGAAGAATGGGAAAGTACAAATGGATGTTGACTATCGGACACTGAACTGACGTACAGTCCCAGACTAATTTACTGTTCCATGGGAGTATGCTGTGGCCTGCCTGAGTGGAATAAAATCATTCTGTGTGTTGGATCTAAGGAGTGTGTGTTATGAGATACCCATGACTGAAGCTGATAAAGAGAAGATGGTATTTATATGTCCACTTAGACTCTTTCAGTTTGAAAGAAAGCCCCAGGCATATCAGAAGCACTGGCTACTTTCCAAGATGCCATGAAGACGACTGTTGGGGACATGAACTTGCTTGAGGTACTGGTGTACTTGGATGATCTCACAGTGTTCAGGTCCACACAGGAGGAGCATGAGATAAAACTACTGAAGGTGCTAGACCACCTGAAAACTGAAGGGGTTAAACCTGTCAATGGACAAGTGCCAGTTCTGCAAGGCCTCAGTCAGCTATCTCAGGTATATAGTGTCAGAGGATGGAATAGCCACAGATCTGTCCAAGATAGAGGTGGTGACCACTTGGCCAAGGCCCAAGAACGCAAGTGCCTTATGCTCTTTCCTGGATTCTGTGGGAACTTCTAGAGATTTGTGAAGGGCTTCTCCAGAGTAAGCCACCCTTTGAATCGGTTTCTGTGTGGTTACCCTCCCTTATGGAAAAAAGGGAGGAGAACAAAAGGAGAAGGTGGTGAAGTTTATCTTAGGCCTTTGGAGTCTCTAGGAGAAAGATAAGATGCAAAATGTGAAGAGGCCTTTCAGCTGCTAGCTAAAGCAACTGTGTTGGCCTTTGCAATCCCCCAGTTGCAGTACGTACTGCATAGTGATGCCAGTTGTGAGGGTTTAGGTGGTGTTCTATATCAGGACCAGGGCAAAGGGTTGAGATCTGTTGCTTTCATCAACCGGAATCTGTCACCCTCCAAACGTAACTACCCTATGTACAAATTGGAGTTTCTGGCATTGAAATGAGCTGCGGTGGATAAGTTAAATGACTATCTATATGGTGCCAAGTTCAAGGTGAGGACTGACAACACCTGACCTTGACTTACATCCTGACCTTGCAAAAGTTGGATGCCACAGGATATCTTGGGTTGGTGGTGTTGTCTGCTCATGATTTCAGCCTGAAATATCAGCCAGGGAGCAGGAACATTGATGGGGATTCATTGTCCTAACACTCGCATGAGGGGCTGAAAGTGGACAGAGAGTGGGAGAGCATTCCTGCCTCTGGTGTTAAAGCAATGTGCCAGTTTTCTACAGTGGGGAAATCAGAGGCAAGGCTATGGCATGGTAGAGCCGTGGATCATTTGGGAGCTTCTGGTTGTGCCATTCCACAAGCTTATTGCAATGACTGCTCTGGATATGAAGCAGTTGCCCGCCTTGAGTCTTGCAGAATTGGCAGCAGCCCAGCAAGACGACTCCTGTATGGGTGCCTTTTGGTCATCTGTTGCAAAAGGGAATAAGACCCAAGATGAAAAGATGAAAAACCCTACCATAGCTCTAATGGTGAGAGAATGGGACAAATTGGAGTTGAGGAACCAGGTTTTATACAGGGTCATCTCTCCTCCAAACAGACCTCAGCGTTTCCAGTTGGCTTTGCCAAAAAAGCATCAGAGGATTGCTTTGGGGTCACAATGATGGTTCAGGTCATTTGGGGTTTGAGAAGACATACAGATTGGTCCAAGATCAGTTCTATTAGCCCCAAATGAAGCCTGAGGTCAAGAAGTATTGTAGGTCATGCATCCGATGTATTTGGAGGAAGACGCTGCCTATGAGAGTTATCTTACTTGATTTAGTGTGTATGGGTTTCCTCTCCACAGAGCCTGATCCCAGCAATGCTGCAAATGTCTTGGTCGTCACAGATCACTACACCAGATATGCTCAAGCTTTCTCCAGGAAGGAACAGAGAGCACCTGCAATTGCAAAAGTGCTATGGGAGAAATATTTTGTTCATTATGGCCTCCCAAGAAGGACACACAGTGATCGGGGAAGGGATTTTGAGTGTCGGCTCATATACAAGTTACTAGGCATGCTTGGAGTTGAGGACTTTGCTTTATCACCTGCAGGGTGATCCCCAGCCTGAAAGGTTCAACTGGACAAGTTGGTCATGCTTGGAACCCTGGTTATCAGCAAAAAGAACAAGTGGAGTCAACATATTGGGCATTTGGTCCACTGCTACAACTGCTCACAGAATGAAGCTGCCAGATACTCACCATTCTATTTGACAATTGTATATGGGCAGTATTTACACAGCATTCACTCAGATCGAGGTTCTGTTAATAGGGACATCACAACTTTCCTGTTTGGTTGAACCTCAAATCATACCAACCCTAGACATATATTGTTTATGAAAGGTGGCCTTTTCACCACGGAGACACATGGCTGTTAGCAGAGCTGGTTAACAAGCCTAGTTTGTTTATGAGCCCAGTGAGGGGGTTACACATTTGACAGTGTAGCCATCCCTTCTTGCTGCATTGCGGAATCAATCCCATTTTGCACTCTTGCTTTCTGAGAAACTATAACTCAGCTACAAGATCCTGATAGCAAAACTGAGAAATTCATATAATCAAAAAACTAGCTATTTTTAAGAATTTACTTGCAACAATACTATTAACATTCTGGAAAAGACAACAAATATCTTTAATACTTGCTATCATGAGCCTACAAAATCATTTGCGCAATTTGGTTTTTTTTTTTGCTCGTGGTTAGATGGTGGGGTTAACGTTTTTCTTTGAACAGCTTTCATGGTTTTCTTTGTTTTGTGACTGTCTAGAGAAGATAAATCTCAGAGTTGTATACTGCATTCTTACATTGATAATAAATGTGCCTTGAACCCTGAAACCTCTGCAGGAATACTTCTCACTAACCTGTGTGCGTTTTCCTTATTTGTCAAACATTATTCAGAATTGAGCATTTTTTCATTTCCATCAGAAACATGGACATCAGATATTTCATCCAGAGGACTGCCACCTGTGTAAGAAATGGGAATGGGTCCTCTGTCCAGATATGTACTGACTGGATGCCAGGTATTCACTGCACCCCCAAAAGTTGTACCCTCAGCAGTCACACACGACAAAGTTACAGGTGCATAAAACTTTACCAGTTAGTTGTGGTTACCTTAAGTTCTGGCAGTCTGCACAAAGACGAATATTTTATACCCATGCAATATTCACAATACCATGATGTGTTTCAGCTCAAGAAGAGATAGATAGTGATGGCCTCTCCTTGCCCTTGAGGGTTAAAACCAACCAAATAAAAATCTAAATTGGAAGCAGTTTAAAATCTGAAATGCCATTAAGAGCCAGGGGCATTGAGAAGTTGAGTAATTACCTCTGCAGCAGCCTACAGCAATGTGAGCTTGATCAAAAGAATATTAATGATTACTTCACTTACTGCAAGCACAAATATTATTTCTTCAATTTAAGATTGCCTGGGCATTTAATGAATAGAGCTTTGACCAGCGACCATTTGGTGTTTAGGATTGATTAGTAAGAACAAATTAAAGGAAGGCAGGGGCAAGTGTAGTGGCCGTTGCCTGAGCGGATATAGTCTGAGTGGTGATTTTAAGCCTTTGGCTCTTCAAGGTTTTCGCAAAGAGAAACTTCACTCAGAGAAAGCAAAGGAAATGCTCCTTTTTCCTACGTTCTCTTCTTTATATCTGCTCAGCTAGGACAGTAGGGATGACAGGCAGGATAGTGAAATGCTCCTCTTGCGGGATGTGGGAAGGCAGGAAGACCACCAGTGTTCTTGGCGACTACAACTGCGAGAAGTATATCCAGCTGCAACTTCTAACAACTGTGTTGAAGAGTTGGACTTGAAACCGGATAAACCCCAGATTATTTGGGAGGCTGAGGGAATGGTAGAACATACAGTGGCATGCAAAAGTTTGGGCACCCCGGTCAAAATTTCTGTTATTGTGAATAGCTAAGCGAGTAAAAGATGACCTGATTTCCAAAAAGGCAAAGTTAAATATGACACATTTCTTTAATATTTTAAGCAAGATTACTTTTTTTACTTCCATCTTTTACAGCTTCAAAAAACAAAAAAGGGCCTGAAACAAAAGTTTGGGCACCCTGCATGGTCAGTACTTAGTAACACCCCCTTTGGCAAATATCACAGCTTGTAAACACTTACTGTAGCCAAATAAGAGTCTTTCAATTCTTGTTTGGGGGATTTTTGCCCATTCTTCCTTGCAAAAGGCTTCAAGTTCTGTGAGATTCTTGGGCCATCTTGCGTGCACTGCTCTTTTGAGGTCTATCCACAGATTTTCAATGATGTTTAGGTCGGGGGACTGTGAGGGCCATGGCAAAACCTTTAGCTTGTGCATCTTGAGGTAGTCTATTGTGGATTTTGAGGTGTGTTTAGGATCATTATCCTGTTGTAGAAGCCATCCTCTTTTCATCAGCTTTTTTAAAAAAAACAGACTATGATGTTTGTTCAGAATTTGCTGTTATTTAATTGAATTCATTCTTCCCTCTACCAGTGAAATGTTCCCCGTGCCACTGGCTGCAACACAAGCCCAAAGCATTATCAATCCACCCCTGTGCTTAACAGTTGGAGAGGTGTACTTTTCATGAACTTCTGCACCCTTTTTTCCTCCAAACATACCTTTGCTCATTGCGGCCAAAAAGTTCTATTTTAACTTCATCAGTCCACGGGATTTGTTTCCAAAGTGCATCAGGCTTGTTTAGATGTTCCGTTGCAAACTTCTGATGCTGAAGTTTGTGGTGAGGACACAGGAAAGGTTTTCTTCTGATGACTCATCCATGAAGGTCATATTTGCACAGGTGTCACTGCACAATAGAACAGTGGACCACCACTCCAGGGTCTAAATCTTCCTTAAGGTCTTTTGCTGTCAAACAGGTGATTTTCATTTGCATTTCTAGCAATCCTACAAGCAGTTCTCTCAGAAAGTTTTCTTGGTCTCCCAGACCTCAACCACTCCTGTTAACTGCCATTTCTTAATTACATTACAAACTGAGGAAACAGTTACCTGAAAAAATTTTTGCTATCTTCTTATAGTCTTCAACTGCTTTGTGGGTATCATTCATTATAATTATCATATTGTTAGTCAGCTGCTAATTGTTGGGAGAAGGTCTGAGGAGTCAGGGTATTTATAAAGCTTTGAAATTGGCATTAGCTGGCCTTTCCTAACTATAGCTGTGAACAAGCCATCACCCTAACAAGCTAATTAAGGTCTGAGACCTTGGTAATAGTTATCTGAGAGCTCAAATCTCTTGGGGTGCCCAAACTTTTGCATGATGCTCCTTTCTTTTTTTCACTCTAAAGTAGTACAAAACAAAAATAATACATTAATCTTGTTTAAAATGTTGAAAAGAATGTTTCATCTTTAACTTTATGACTTCTGGGGATCAGTTCATCGTTTACTCACTTAATTATCCACAGTAACAGAAATTTTGACCGGGGTGCCCAAACTTTTGTATGCCACTGTATAGAGAGATAATTACACTCAAGGTGCGGGATACAGGAAATTGGGTGACAGTCAGGAAAGGAAAGGGGGTTAAGGAGCCAGTGCAGAGTACACCTGTGGACATTCCCATTAACAACCAGTAAATCACTTAGGATACTGTTGGGAGGGATGACCTAAAAGAGGAAGGTTGCAGTGGGTGAGTCTCCGGTACTGAGTCTCCCTCTGTGACTCAGAAGAGAAGGGGGAAGAAGAGGCACGCTGGGGTGATTCATTAGTCAGATGAATGGACAGGAGGTTCTGAGGGTGAGACTGGATTTCCCAGATGGTCTGTTGCCTCCTGGATGCCGGGGTCCAGGATATCTTGGATCATCCTCAGGATTCTCAAGTGGGAGGGTGAACAGCCCAGGATGATGGTCCATGTAGGTACTAATGCTGTGGGTAGGAACGTGGGTAGATGACCCACGTAGGTACCAATGACGTGGGTAGATGTTTTGCATTGGGAATTCAGGGAGTTGGGTGCTAAGTTAAAAGCCAGGGCCTCCAGGGTTGTGACCTGAGGATTGCTACCTGTGCCACGTGCTGGGAAGATTACGCAGCTTAATAGGTAACTAAGGAGCTTGTGTAGGTGGGAGGACATCAGAGTTTTGGATCATTGGGCTCTCTTCTAGGGAACGTGGAACCTGTACAGAAGGTACAGCTTGCATCTGAACTGGAGGGGGACTAATAACTTGGCGGGAAGGTTTGCTAATGCTGCACAGTGGGGTCAAACTAAAGTTGCAAGGAGATAGGAACCAGACTGTCAGAACGGTTAGTGGAGAGGCTGTGGAGGCAGATGTTGGTAAGACCTCAGGCACAGTCAGGAATCAAAAGGTTGAGCATGGTGAGACTAGAGTCCTAAGCTGCATATACGGAAGTTCAATGCAAGAAGTATCGTAAGAAAGGCGGATAATAGAGCTGAAGATGCAGTGGGGAAAAGCTGTTGACAGGGCAAATTACAGTCAACTAGAATGAGTTGCAAAGTAAAAACAAACAAATAAAAAAGGGTGAATACAGTACTAAAGGTGTTGTACTTGAATGCACACAGTTTATGGAATAAGGGAGATCAACTAGCAGCACCATTGCAGATTGGCAGGTATGACGTTGTAAGCATCACTGAATCATGGCTGAAAGAAGATTATAGCTGGGAGCCTGATGTCCAAGGATACACATTGTATCAAAGGACAGGCAGGAAGGCAGGGGGGGCTGCATTGTAATGTTGGTAAAAAAAAATGAAATCAAATCATTAGAAAGAGGTGACACAGGGTCGGAAGGTGTTGAATCATTGTGGATAGAGCTAAGAAACTGCAAGGGTAAAGAGACCCTGATGGGCATTGTATACAGACTGCCAACAGCAGTAAGGATGTGGCCTACAAATTACAAATGGAGAAGGAAAATGCATGAGAAGGGGCAATGTTACTAAAGTCATGGGGACTTCAAAACGCAGATAGATTAGGCAAAGGGGAAGAAGTATATTCCAAAGAGGAAGAAGTATTCTAAAGGAAAGATGACACAACTGTAGCTAACAAGAAAAGTCAAAGCCAACATAAAAGCCAAAGTGAGGGCATGTAATAGAACACAAATTAGTGCAAAGTTAGGAGATTGGGAAACTTTTAAAAACCAATGGAAGGCAACTAAAAAAGTCATTAAGAAGGTAGAGATGGAATACAAAAGTAAGCTAGCCAATAATATTAAAGAGGATACCATAAGTTTTTTCAGATACATAAAGTGTAAAAGAAAAGTGAGTGTGGATATCAGTCTGCTGGAAGATGATGCTGGAGAGATAGTAATGAGGCACAATGAAATGGTGGGCAAACTGAATAAGTATTTTGCGTCAGTCTTCACTGTAGAAGACACTAGGAGTATGGTGGAAGTATCACATGTCAGAGGTCATGAACGTGTGAAGATACCACAACTAGAGAGAAGGTTCTTGGGAAACTTGAAGGTCTGAAGGTAGATAGGTCACCTGGACCAGATGGTGTACACCCCAGAGTTCTGAAAGAGTTGGCTGCAGAGATCATGGGGGCATTAGTAATGATCTTTCAAGAATCACTAGGTTCTGGAATGGTTCTGGAGGACTGGAAAATTGCAAATGTCACTCCATTCTTCAAGAAGGGAGAGAAGCAAAAGAAAGGAAACTATAGGCCAGTTAGTCTGACCTCAGTGGTTGGGAAGATGTTGGAATTGATTATTAAGGATGAGGTCTCAGGATACTTGGAGGTGCGTGATAAAATAGGCTGGTCAGCATGGTTTCCTCAAGGGCAAATCTGTTGGAATTCTTTGAGGAAGTAACAAGCAGGATAGACAAAGGATAATGGGTTGATGATATGCACTTGAATTCACAGAAGTCCTTTGACATGGTGCCACACATGAGGCTGCTTAACAAAGTATGAGACCATGGTATTAGGGAAGATTCTAGCATGGATAAAACAGTGGCTGATTAGCAGGAGGGAAAGAGTAGGAATAAAGGGAGCCTTTTCTGGCTGGTTGTGGTGACTAGTGTATTCCACAGGGGTCTGCTTTGGGACTGATTTTTTTTACATTATATTTTAATGATTTGGATGATGGAATTAGAAACATAGAAACATAGAAAACCTACAGCACAATACAGGCCCTTCAGCCCAAAAAGTTGTGCCGAACATGTCCCTACCTCAGAAATTACTAGGCTTACCTATAGCCCTATATTTATATATATATATTTTACTAAGCTTCATGTACATATCCAAAAGTCTCTTAAAAGATCCTATCGTATTCGCCTCCACCACCATTGCCGGCAGCCCATTCCATGCACTCACCACTCTCTGAGTAAAAAACTTACCCCTGACATCTCCTCTGTACCTATTCCCCAGCACCTTAAACCTGTGTCCTCTTGTGGCAGCCATTTCAGCCCTGGGAAAAAACCTCTGACTATTGATGGCCTTGTTGCAAAGCTTACAGAGAATATGAAGATAGGTGGAGGGAGAGGTTGCTTTGAGGAAGTAGAGAGGCTATAGGGAACTTAGACAGATTAAGAGAATGGGCAAAAAAGGTGTCGGATGGAATACAGAGTCGGGAAGTGTATGGTCATGCACTTTGGTAGAGGAAATGAAAGGGTTGACTATTTTCTAAAAGGGGAAAAAATACAAAAAACTGAAGTGCAAAGGGATGTGCTGAAACTGGAGAGAGCTCAAAGGTGGTTCACGAAAATTACTCCAGGATTGAATGGCTTGTCACATGAAGAGCATTTGATGGCTCTGGGCCTGTATTCACTGAAATTCAGAAGAATGAGGGGTGACCTCATTGAAACTTATTGAATAGTGAAAGACCTTGATAGAGTGGATGTGGAGAGGATGTTTCCTATGGAGGGAGAGTCTAAGACCGGAGGACACAGCCTCAGAATAGAGGGGCGTCATTTTAGAACAGAGATGAGAAGGTATTTCTTTAGTCAGAGAGTGTTGAATCTGTGGAATTCTTTGCCATGGGCAGATATGGAGGCCAAGTCTTTATGTATATTTAAGGTAGCGATTGATAGATCCTTGATTGGTCAGGGCATGAAGGGATATGTGGAGAAGGCAGGAGATTGGGGCTGAGAGGGAAATTGGATCAGCCATGATGAAATGGCGGAGCAGACTCAATGGCCCAAATGACCTAGTTCTGCTCCTATATCTTGTTGTCTTATGATCTTAATTGGCCTTTAGGATTTAGTGTTGAATGAAGATCTTAATGTGGGCCCCACCCCCTGCAGTTTTCATTAAGAACTCAAATCCTTGATTTAAAATACATTTTGGGTGGCTGAATTACTGAGGTGTGACAGAAGTAAACACTTTGTTTTCCCCTGGTCTGAGATCCAACAATATGTCCTTTCCACAAACAGGAAAGCTGCCTTTTATGACAGCTGACGCTGACAGGAAGTGGCTTAGTGTTAAATCTGTGTAAGACTGAAGGGTGCCACGTATCACTTTCCCCCAGTCTATGTACTTTTATTTGTATGTTATTGAAGTGGGAAATGTTAATGAGATATAAAACGTGATGCAAAAGTTTAAAGTTAAGAGAAATCCTTTTTTTCAGCCACCTATTGTAACAGCTACTGCCATCAACTCATTATTGGGGTCCTTTGGGGCATTCCTGAGTAGGCGTGGGGTCAGAATAATGTAGCGATTAAGTTATTGGATTGTTCGCCCAGTGACATAAGTTTCAGGCATGGGAGTTGTGGAAATTAAGTTCAAATAATTAGTTATTTAAAAAGGAAGCAGAAATAAACCAATCTCACTGCAATTAACAAACTGCTGGAAAAACCCTTTCTGGTTCACTAGTATCTTTCCAGGGAGGAAATTTGGTATCATCATCCACTCTAAGTAATATTTGGCTCCAGCCCCAGCAATGTCACTGTTAGTTGCTTCCTCAGTTTGGGGGCAATTAGGGGTGGGTGATAAATACTCCCATTGCCAGTGGTATCTACATCCCATGAACAAATAAAAATATATGTAATGCATTGAATGAATTGCGTTGTACATATTTATGTTGGTATGGGATCAAAAAAAATCCAGAAATAAACTAAATAAATTGGTGCCCTTGTGAGTATTTCTGGGATTGTGTTTGACAAGCTGTTTTCATAAACATTACACTCCTTGTGCATAGAATTCTCTATCCAACAAGTGACTACAGTTGACCCTATTGGTTCCCTTGGAGGAGAGTTGATCAGTTGTCATTAGGTTCCCGTCCTCTCTTTCTTCTCACTGCAGACATCAGTAGAAGGTACAAGAGCCTCAGGACTCACACCACCAGGTTCAGGTGCAGTTAATACCCTTCAACCATTCAACTCTTGAAACACAGGGTTAACTTTACTCAACTACACTTGCCCCTTCACTGAACTGTTCTCTCAAGCTATGGACTCACTTTCAAGATCTCTTCATCTCATGTTCTCAATATTTATCGATTATTTATTTATTGTTGTTTTCCTCTTTTGTATTTACACAGTTTGTTGACTTTTGCCATGGTTGTTTGACCATCATGTTGGGGACAGTCTTTCATTGATTCTATTGTGTTTCTCGGAGTTACTGCGTAAGACTGCAAGAAAATAAATTTCAAGGTTGTATAGAGTGATGTATATGTACTTTGATATCAAATTTATTCATAGAAGAGGTTTAAGTTGCCCCAATGCTGAGATGAATATTTATCTATCAATTAAAACTTTTATACAAATTATTTGGTCATTATTAACATCGGAAATAATATCTCCACCTCGCTGACAATCAACACTGGTACACCTCAAGGATGCATGCTTTGCCCGCTGCTCTACTCTCTCTACACCCATGCTCATGTAGTTGGCCACAGCTCAAACACCATCTGTAAATTTGCCAATAACACAACTTGAGTTGTCAGAATTTCAGATGGTGATGAGGAGTGCAGGGGTGGGGTGGATCTGCTGGCTGAGTGGTTTTGCAACATGAGCATTGAACTCAGAGTCAGTAAGAGTACGGAATTGATTCTGGACTTCAGGAAGGGGAACTCAAGGGAGCACACACCGAGCAGTCCACATTGAGGAATCAACAGTAAAAGGGGTAAGCAGGTTCAAGCTCCTGGGTATTAACATCTCTGAAGATCTACCCTGATACATTTACAAATGAGGCACAACAGTGGCTATATTTCATGTCAGTGTTATTAAACCTGATTTGGATTCTGACTCTGAAACAGTGTCGTTCCTGCGTCCATGGTGTATAACTGACCACTCAGTGTCCTATGTAAATACAGAATTCAAGTTCTCATCCTGGCAACAAGATGAGGCTCAGCCTAGCATGAAGTGACGTTTTCTTTTGACTTGTTCCGGACTGATATGATCACTCGACTGAACATGGAGTCATTTCCCTTTAATATATTGGCTCACCTTCCTGCATTGATATGCTGGCAGTAATTGGCTTTGTGTGATGGAACTTGATAACCGCTGCTGAGACTGACTGAGCATAATATTAAACAGCATCCTTCTTAAACAGGCTTTTCATCAGCTAATGCCAGATGTGGCAACTCTATCCATCAGTGACTGAGCCTGGTCACTACCCTGAGGCTATAACAGCTCGAACCATGGAATAAGTTTGAAGAGAGGAATGGGACACAAATGGACGCAGTCGCATATACTCCTCTGATTCAGTTGACCAGTGTCCTGAACTCACTCAGCCAGAACCTCCTCCGCAACTGATGTGCATGTCCGCAGTCATTTCCTTGGCCTCACACAATATACCACACCATTTTAGTGGAGACACCGGTAGATCCTCCCCTTGTACGGAGAAGTGTTTTGCACAACTGTAAGATCTGGTGCTGGGCCCCCCACACACACAGGGCAGCAGCAGAGGCTGTGATGAGATTACACAGTGATTACCACTACACTGCTACGTGAACACTTCAAAGAGTTTTGATAGAGACTGGAGCAATGTAACAAAAACTTATTAGTGCAAGAGCTGTGTTAAATTAACATGTTTATTCTCTAATTTTGTAGCTCTGTTCAATAAACAATTCAAGTTCATAAAACAAATTAGATGTGCTTTTTGAATACCCACTTCACAGGAGAAAGAAATCCTCTACTGCATATAATCCCACTCTTTGTATTGAGAAACCTCAGTCAAATAAATGTTCTGTTTTTATGATTCATGGGTAATATCCACCATCGAACTAGACCCATTCGATATTTTCCCGAAGCAGTAGATTGATAGAGGAGGCGCACAAGTCAGGAGCAGGGATGATGACATCACGACCGTAGATATATTTCCATAATGGGGTAAAGGGCTGAAAGGAACGTCAGAGGTTTTTGTGGGCCTGGGCAACTTCTTGCAGTTCATCCGTGAAACACTTTAAATTTCCTGTTCTCGTGTCCATTGTTTTCCTCTACAAGGTGGCTAGGGTCCGGAAGGAGACCACGATCTACAAGGTGGCCAGGGTCCGGTAGGAGACCATGATCTACAAGGTGGCTAGGGTCCGGTAGAAGACCATGATCTACAAGGTGGCTAGGGTCCGGTAGGAGACCACGATCTACAAGGTGGCCAGGGTCCAGTAGGAGACCACGATCTACAAGGTGGCCAGGGTCCGGTAGGAGACCACGATCTACAAGGTGGCCAGGGTCCGGTAGGAGACCACAATCTACAGATACTCAAGCTACGTTCTTCATGGATGGTGGGTTCTTGCTCTTCACAACCTGTGCTTCAGGATCTCCAGGAGCAGCTTGGAAGACATGCGCCTTCGGGCTGCGGCCTTGTGGGTGACCTGATACCTTGCCGATGCCCTGACTGAAGCATCGCAGGAGATCGAGGCATCAAGGCTATCGGAGGCCTCTGCACTCGGGCGATCCCTATCCTCTCCCCCTCCGTCTCCTGATTCTCTAGTCAGGGGAACTTGAATTAAGTGATTGTAACAGTGAGCAGTTGCAGGAGTGATATCTCCCTCTCTCTCACTACTGAGAGGGCCTGCTGAGATGTCGAGGTGTTGGAGTGAACGGTAGTTTTCAATGGTTCACGGTCTTTGGGGGCTTGCTATTGCTTGGGTGGTGGGGAGTGGGGGCTGATACTTTTTGCTGAAACAAGTGGGGGGAGAGGGAGGGGTCAGCTGACGCTTTGCTGCTGCTTGTGCGTGGGAGGGAGTAGGGGGCTTTGCGATTCTGATTTCTGTCATTCATTCTTCGGGACTTTTCTCATCCTGTTTCGTGAAAGTCTGCGGAGTTAGTATTGCAGGTTGTATACTGTACACATTCTCTGACATTAAATTGATATACCCAGTGACTTGGCCTCCGCAGCTACTGGTGACAATTAATTGGACAGATACACTACCCTCCAGCTAAAGAAATTCCTCCACAGCTCTGTTCTAACAGGACGCCCCTCTATTCTGAAGCTGCGCCTTCTGATCCTAGACTCTCCCACCAGAGGAAACATCCTCTCCACATCTACTCTATCCAGGCCCTTCAATATTCAATTGGTCTCAATGAGATCCCTCCTCATTCTTCTAAACTCCAACCAGTACAGGCCTTTCCCCTTACTGGTTTTTCACCTGGCACCTACCAGCCTCTCCTTCCCACCCTCCCCCCACCTTCTTTATGGGGCCCCTGCCCCCTCCCTCTTCAGTTCTGACGAAGGACCTCGGACCGAAACGTTGACCGCTCGTTTCCACGGATGCTGCCTGGCCTGCTGAGTTCCTTCCAGCGTGTTGTACGTGTTGCTTTGACCCCAGCATCTGCAGAGTATTTTTTGTTTACCAAACGCTCCTCATAACTTTCATTCCCAGGATCATTCTCATAAATCTGCTCTGGACCCTCTCCAATGCCAGCACATCCTTTTTTAGACATGGGACCAAAAACTGCTCACAATACTCCTAATGTGGTCTGACCAACACCTTGCAAAGCCTCAGCATTACATCCTTGTGTTTATAGCCTAGCCCTCTCAAGATGAAAGCTAACATTACATTTGTCTCCCTTTGTGGAACACAGTTTAATGTGTGCTGGGTTAACGTTGCACTGCCCACTTTCTCTGGCTACTTGATAGCCAATTAAGAATTTCTGAAATTTGTCACTGTTATAATTAGTGCACCCTGCAATGTTCCACTGCTGCTATCTACTTACGGTAATATTTCTTGTCGATGATAATGGGAAGAAATCTTCTGTTCTTCAGAGGAACTGTCTTTGTTCCTTTTCATCTGTGCGAGTGGCTTGAGGGTACTTTGTCATCTCATCTGACTGGGTAGCATTAAATATGCAAACTACTCGAAAAAACAAAAGATCCTCGCTTTCCTAATTGGAAGGCCACTTCTGTGAGGATTGGTAATAACATCTCCATCTCACTGACAATCAACACTGGCACACCTCAGGAATGTGTGTGCTTAGCCCACTGCTCTACTCTCTCTACACTTCTGATTGTGTGGCTCGGCCTAGCTAAAATATCATCTATAAATTTGCTGATGATACAGCTATTGTGGGCAGTACCTCAGATGGTGACAAGAGGACATACAGGAGCGAGATATACCAGCTAGTTGAGTGGAGTTGCAGCACTAACCTTGAACTCAACATCCGTAAGACCTAATTGTGGACTTAAAGACGAGGAAACACGTACCAATCTTTATAGAGGGATCAGAAGTGGAGAGCAATTTCAAGTTCATGCGTGCTAATATCTCCAAGCACCTAACCTTGTTGATGCAGCTATAAAGAAGGCAACCTAGTGGCTGTACTTCATTAGGAGTTTGAGATTTGAAAACACTCAAAAGTTTCTACAGATGTACCATAGAGAGCATTCTGACTGGCTGCATCACTGGTGTGGGGGATGGGGGCGGGGAGAAGCTATTACTCCATTCGTGATAAGCTGCAGAGAGTTGTAAAATTAGTCAGCTCCACCATGAGTATTAGCCTCTGCAGTATCCAAGACATCTTCAAGGAGTGGCACCTTAAGAAGGCGGTGTCCATCATTAAGGACTCCCACCACCCAGGACATGCCCTCTTCTCATTGTTTCCATCTGGAAGGAGGTACAGAAGCCTGAAGGCACAGCTTCTTCCCCTCTGCATTCCATTTTCTGAATGGATATTGGAACCATGAACACTATCTCACTATTTTTTCATTCTATTTTTGCACTACTTATTTAATTTAATTACTTGATATACATAAAAATACTCACTGTATTTCACTGTTCTTTTCTATATTGCCTTGTACTGCCGCCTCAAAGTTAACAAATTTCACAACATGTGCCGGTGATATTAAACCTGACTTTGATTCTGAGCCAATCAGCATCTGTGGTGGCAGAGGGATGGCCAACGTTTCAGGTTTAGACCCTGCAACGGGAAT
The DNA here is from genome assembly GCF_030144855.1 of Hypanus sabinus. NCBI lineage: Eukaryota > Metazoa > Chordata > Chondrichthyes > Myliobatiformes > Dasyatidae > Hypanus > Hypanus sabinus. The sequence continues at coordinate 18,487,750 of NC_082720.1, forward strand.
TGATGCAGGATCGTGACCCGAAATATCGACCATCCCTCGGCCTCCAGAGGATACACGACTAAGAGTTCCAAGTCTGTTTGTTCCATCCCCTCCAAATCTTCAGTTGGGTGATACAGCCCTGAAAAATTCAAAAAGTTTCCATTAAATTATCTCTTTTTTAACTCAATGGGCCTCACTTTATTCAATTACCCCCTCCAAAGGACTTGACCAGCTGGAGATGAGAGTTTGAAATAGAGATATTTGGGCAAGGAGAGGCAAAGGCTAGGTTGAGGGTTTGGTTTCTGTCAAGTTTCTCTTTGTTTCTTTATTAGTGCCGAGCTGGAGGAGTGAGAAAGAGTGGAAGAGTGATTGCAGATTAGTGGTATGTTCCTCATGAAAGGTGTGGGATATCTGGGAGATCTCCAGACTCCCTGATTGCTACATCCGCAAGAAATGCTCCTGGGCCCAGCTTACAGACCAGGTTAGGGAACTGGAGATGGAGCTGGATGACTCCATTCAGGAGAATGAGGAGGTGATAGACAGGAGCTACAGGGAGGTAGTCACACCTAGGTTACAGGAAGCCGGTGGCTGGGTGACTGTCAGGAGAGGGAAAGGGAATACACAGATATTGCAAAGACATTCCAATCAATGCAAGTATACCACTTTGGGGAGGCAGGGCAACAACCTACAAGGAAAAAGCTACAGCAACCAGGTCTCTGGCATTGAGTCTCACTCTGTGGCTCAGAAGTGAAGCGGAGAGCACATGATTGGGGGGGGTCAATGGTTAACGAAACAACTGAAAGTGTGAGTTCAGAATTGACTTGCCTCAGAAAACAAAGGCAGGTAGTAGATGGAGGGCATCCTGCCCAGACGTTGGTGACCACTGGTATTCCACAGGGATCCGTTCCGGGACCGCTGATGTTTTTTTAAATTTTTTTATAAATGACTTGGATGGAGAAGTGGAAGGGTGGGTTAGTTAGCAGATGACATGAAGGTTGGTGGTGCTGTGAATGGTGTAGAAGGTTGTCATTGGGGAATTGATAAGATGCAAAGCTGGGCTGAGAAGCAGCAGATGGAGCTTCAGCTTGAGAAGTCTGAAGTGATCCACACTGGAAGGTCAAACTTAAAGACAGATTAAGTGGATAGTGGTGGGATTTTTAGCAGTGTGGAGAAATAGTGGGATTTTGAGGTTCACATCCACAGATCCCTCAAAGTTGCTGCGCAAGTTGGTAGTGTGGTTAAGGAGGTGTGTGGAGTCTTGGCCTTCATCAATAAGGAGGTTTGCCTTCAAGAGTCGTGAGGTAACATCACAGCTCCATGACCCTTGGTTAGACCACACTTGGAGTATTGTGTTCAGTTCTGGTCCCCTTGATATAGGAAGGATGTGGAAGCTTTAGAGAGGGTGCGGAGGAGATTTACCAGGATGCTTTCTGGATTAGAGAGCATGTCTTAAGAGGATACATTAAGCAAGCTAGGGTTTTTTACACTGGAGTGAAAAAGAATGAAGAAGAATTTGATAGACATGTGCAAGTTGATGAGGCATAGATCGAGTGGATAACCAGGGCCTTTCTCCCCAGGGCTAAATGGCTAATACAAGGGGTATAATTTTGAAGGTGTTTGAATGAAAGTACGGAGCTGGGGATGTCAGAGCAGTTTTTTTTTACATAGTGTGAAACACACTGGGGGGCTGGTGATAGGGGGCAATACATTAGGGATATTTAAGAAACTCTTAGACAGGCACAGGGATGAAAGAAAAATAGAGAACGATGTAGGAAGGAAGGGTCAGTTAAAAGGTCAGCACAACATAATGGGCTGAAGGGCCCATACTGTTCTATGATGTTTATCATGCCTCTTTATGTTGGGGGGGGGGTCCTACTGCTGGCTGCTGCCAACCTCAGAACACACTCCCTCTCTCTTTGGAGGGAGCTCCCGTAGCCCGTCCTGGCATCCACTATAGGCCATATACTTAGTGAAAGATCAATAGTGAACGCAGTACTCTGGGTATGAGGGTGTATCAGGAGCCCGGAAAGGGGAAGCACCTTCGGTGAAGGAGCTTGTCATCTCCATTCTAGGATCGCTCACTCACCTCTGGTCCCCACTGGATACCTGGCTCCCAGCAGCTGTTTGCATGAGACAGCGGTCACACCCCGGTACATCGTTTCGACAGGCGGCCTAGACCCAGTGGCGGTGCTGAGGTGGTGATATAGCACCAGCGGAAATTACAATAGCACCACCAAGAAATTAACTGAAATTTGACGTACAAATTGCAGCTGCTTTCTCTGTATAGTTTTGAATACAGCTTGTTTTTCCAGTTGATCTAGTGAAGCAAAGCCCCCCAACTACCATAGCACCCACACAGCAATAATGTTATAAACTCTGTGCAGGTCTGGGGTCAGATCCACTCTACACTTCTGTTCATTCGTTCGTTGTCACTGTCTCGCCGTTGCTGTCCTCACTCAGGTCAGTTAAGTCACTTACGGTGGTGATGTCACTCACGCGAGGGATTGATAGTATACATACATTATGCAGGATCCATGGTCTCGCGAGACTAACGGATGACATTGTGCTTTTACAAGCTAGTGTGGGCCTGGCACGTGCATTATTTTGGCCAGCACGTAAAATGGATTGATTTTTAGTGAGAAAACAACCTCATCCAGGAAAATCAGTGGTGTCTCAGCCTGACCCTGTCTAATTGAAAGTGACATGCAGAGAGAAGTAAGTGGGGATGAGGACGACAGCAGTTCGTCGAAGGAGTGTGAGGGTGAAGTAAAGGAACAAGAAATGGAATGAGAAGAGAACGTGGATGAAGCTGCTCTTAGTGCTAGTGGGAATACTGGTAGCGATGTTAGCCAGCAGCCTGAGGAAGGACCCCGTCAGCCAGCATTGAAAAAGTACCCTTCGCAACAGTTTGGCAATCAGTAAAAGAGTTTTATTCGTGGCTGGTTTGACCTGTACTCCTGGCTGGAATATTCGATCAGGAAAGATACTACATTCTGCTTCACATGCAGGCATTTCCTGTGTGGAGGACGTGGGTTTCATTCTGAGTCTACCCTCACTGTCACCGGTTACCACAACTGGTGGAAAGCTACAGCAGCTTTCAAAACCCACCATGTAAGTGCAGCTCATGAGTTTGCTATGGAGGCATGGGCCAAATTCAGATCGAGAAAACAAGACGGTTCAAGATTGGGAAATATGCTTGCTAAAGGACATGCAAAGATTGTCCAAGAGAATCATGACTCTATGAGAGCAGTGGTTGAATCTCTACTCTATACTGTGTGCCAAGGCATTGCCCAGCGAGGACACTGGGAGGATGATGGATCTGGCAACAGGGGAAACGTTGTTGAGTTGCTCAGTGTAATTGGGCAGTTTGATAAGAAAATAGAGGACAACTTTGTTGAATACAAAAAACACCCATCACAACATCCAAAATGAAATTCTGGGTATTATGGCAGATATGGTCAGATGTCAATTAAGTGCAGAAATCAAGGAGGCTGGACATCTTGCCATCATGGTGGATGAAAGGAAAGACTTGAGTAAAAAGGAGCAAATATCAGTGGTGGTGTGGTATTCGAATAACAAAATAGTGCTTGAAGAATTCTTGCACTTCACTCCAGCAGAAGGGTTGGACGCAGAGTCGCTTCTTAAAAGCATTGAACAGATGCCCACCCAGTGTGTTATTGATAAGAACACGTGTATAGGTCAGTGTTATGATGGGGCGGCAGTCATGTCCAGGTGCAATAGCAGGGTACAAGAGAGGTTCAGGAAAGAGGTCCCGCAGGCATTATATATACACTGCCATGCTCACAGACTTAACTTTGTTTTAGTAGATGTTGTGAGCAAAGTACAACAAGCGGGTGAGTTTTTTGAAACTGTGCAGCTGCTTTACAACTTCTTTTCAGACTCTGTTGCCCACGATCTTTTCATGAAGAAACAGAGAGAACTGGAATCAACTGCACGGCCAGTGGAGCTGAAGAAATTGGCAGATACATGCTGGGCATGGCAGTATACAGCTTTGTGGGCTATAAGGAAATCACTCCCTGCCATTCTAGCTACACTGCAGGATATTATGGGTCAACCAAATGCACAGAGGAAAACAGAGGCCAGAGCTGGAAATGGACTGATTGTTGAGCAGTTTGCTTTAATTCTCACTCTGTCTGAGGATTTATTCCAAGTCACCAAGTTCATGTCAGGCCAGCTACAATCTCCCAGTTTGGAGTTTTCATCCGCTGTGGACTTGTCTCAGTCTGTTATCGATGCACTCTCAGCAAACCGGAGTGAAATTCCATGGAGTGAAATTCAGGCAAGAGCTAGGGATATGAGCATCAAGGCCGGTGTACGGAGCAGACCATATGAAAGGAGACAGGCCCAGCCACCCCGACGCCTACATGATTTTGTTGTTGAGGCCCAAACCGAACACACACCTGTCACATCCTCTGATGACCTTCACAAGCACTGTTTCTATCCGGTTATAGACAGACTTCCGACTGAAATGAAAAGACAGTTCTCAATTGAGACTGGGGGTGTTCTGACTGGAGTCTCAGCACTGAGTCCCAAACACAAGCTCTTCCTAGACAAGAATTGTCTTTGGCCAAAGGTCCAATACTATGGAATGACTGAAGTGAACCTGATTGCAGAGCAGACCAAACAAAAGCGAGACAGACAGTGAATGACACAGTGGAATTTCCAGCTCTAATGAGACCCTACCGTGATGCAATTATAGATTTATACAAACTAATCTGCATATCACTGACTCTGCCTGTGACACCTGCCTCATGCGAACGGAGTTCCTCTTGCCTCAGGCACCTCAAAAACTACCTAAGGAATATCAGCGGTGATGCTCGGAACAGCAACTTGGCCCTGTTGGCCATAAAAAGCCGGAGGACCAAGGCACTGGACATCCAGAAAATCATTGATGCTTTCGCCGCCAATCACAACAGGCAGATTGTGCTTCTCTGAAAAATCAATGGTGAGTGCAGTTGATTTTTTTTAAATTTATGCCTAGACTAATGCTGATTATAACTATTATTTTGTGGTGGATACCCCATAGTCCTTATGTTTCCTGCAAATCCTAAAATATTACATTTACTGCTATTAAGCCTATTGGTTTTGCTTAGACTTTCAAACAGTGATTCTGTTGATTTTTGTTTTAAATTCAGTAGCCGAATTAATTAAGGTGTTGCATGGTCAGAGTACGATTTGTCCAACTCCCAGTAAAGCCTTGCATCTGTTGTTTGACTTATTTGACTTTAATAACGGTGCATCTTTTGGCATTGTCTGCCTATGTAATGTGAATAGCAGTGGACATTGTGGGTTAGTAAAAATACAAAATGCTGGCAGAATTCAGCAGGCCAGACAGCATCTATGGGAGGAGGTAGTGACAACGTTTTGGGCCGAAACCCTTCATCAGGAATGAAGTAACACGGTACATCCCTCAGCACCATCTCTGAATAATTCAGCCCCACTGCAGCACCAGCAAGAATAACTCTCTGGCGCCGCCAGTCCCTAAACCAGGTGAGGGTAGCTGGCGGCCTCATACCCCGGTGAGGTAGGGCCACGCCTGTCCTAGCTTGTGAAGTCAGCTCTGGAGGACTGGGCAGATGAGATCTGACGGCCAGGGAGGCGGTAATGCAACGCTCCGTGGAGAGCGAAGGGCATGACGAGGCACAGAAGATGTCATGGTCATCCACGGCAACCAAGGAGGACCCCAGTTGGTGACGCTTGTTCGTACCCCTGGACCTGGACTCCCCCGCACTGGCTTCCCGTCATCGTTGGTCACGATAGACAACCAGCACCCTGGTATAATCTCAACAACGTGCTATTTTATTGCAGAAAATTTTGCCTCTCTTTATACTTCAATAAAGGCTGACATTCTATTCATCTTTCTGCATTTATCCGTGTCTAGGAAAGGAAGTGAACGGCTGTGTAACAGCACCTCCATAAACACAACAGACGAGATCCTCAGCCGTGTTATTGCCGTAATATGTCACTAAGACTGAGACCAACAGAATCACCACAGTAATTAAAGTACAGGAAGAACATCAATTTTCACTCTATCAGAATTGATTGTGTGTTAAAAGAAAAATCAGTTCACTAATAATGTCAGGAAGAGGCCTGAAGACAGTGCAATAAAATAACAAAGTAACTTCATCAATGATTGAGCCCTTGGGCTTCAGACTGAAATTCACCCTGACCGTTCGTGCTGGTGGATATTTCTCGGAATCCCAATAGCTCCCAGGATGGTAAAACACAAGTGGTGCCACGTTATATATAGTTCATATGAAATCCTCCTCAGTGTTATTTCAATTAAACTTGTGAAATCCCTGTTGATGTTATTTCAACTAAACCTGTGCAAGGCTTTGGGACGGCTTCTGGTGCTGCGCGGGGAATTGATTGGATAGATTGAAGTCAACAACCGCGTGCAATGTGTAAACACAGAAGAGTACAACACAGGGACTGGCCATTCAGCCCATTATGTTGTGCCCAACCAGCTAAAAAGTAAATCAAAATACCTCCAAAAACAAATCCCTCCTACCTACACAATGTCCATACCCTCCATCTTCCTCACATCCATTTGCCTGTCTAAACATCTCTTAAAAGCGCCTAATGTATTTGCCTCTCCCATCATACCAGGCAGCACATTCCAGACATCCACCATTCTGTGAGTAAAAAGCTTTTACCCTGACATCCCTTTGAACCTACCACCTCTCACCTTCAATGCACGCCCTCTAGTATTGGACATTTCTACCCTGAGAGAAAGGTACTCCCTGTCAAAGGGACATTTAATGTCAGAGAAACATATACAATATGCATCTTGAAATACCTTTTCTTCGCATCCATCCACGAAAACAGAGGAGTGCCCCAAAGAGTGAATGACAGTTAAATGTTAGAACCCCAAAGTATCCCCCCCCCGCTCCCCCTCCCACACATAAGCAGCAGCAAAGCAACGATCCCCCACTTCCCCCACCAGCAAAAAAAGTATTGGCACCCCCCCCCACCACTGAGTACTCAAGCGTGCAGCAAAACATCAATGAAGACATAGCCAGTACCCCAAGGACTACTCATTCACCCGGTAATTCGACAGACCACCGGCTCTCTCTCTCCCTAATAAGGGAGAAAAGGGTGTCTCTGTTTCACAGCGAGAGGGGAGATATAACAAACAACTCGCTGGTTTACAATATTATAAGTCCATTGCGTTGTCTTTTCCGAGCTCTGTGCTCAAAGAACTCGAATCTCTTGGCACACAGCCAGAGATTTTCCATCTCCCACAACACACCGATTTCCTGCACCGACCTCCAGAGCCAGGAAATCCCAAACCAGAAGGCAAACTTATCTTCTAGGCCACGTCCTTGGTATGTCGAATAACGGCCGGTCGTGAGACCCCGACAGCGGGTCCCATTCCCACAAAGAACGAAAGTCAGCGTGTAACTCCAGGTCTGGGTCTCCAAAGGAACCCTGAAAGGAAAAATAGAGATATTAAAGATGTAAATAGAGCTGTCTCTGAAGATGCAAGCAAAGGAGTCGCCTTTAGGCACCTTTAACCCTCCTAACCTCCACCCATCTATCTATGCCTCTTATAATTTTATAAGCCTCTATCAGATCTCCCCTCAGCCTCCGGCACTCCAGAGAAAACAACCCAAGTTTGTCCAGCCTCTCAAAATAACACGTACTGTAACCTCTCAACCAGGCAGCAATCTGGCAAAGCTCTTCTGCACCCTCTCCAAAGACTCAACATCCGTCCTCTAGTGGACATGCGTGTAAAAGTGCATGATGGAAATAGTGTGTGAAACAGTGTGTAAATACGTAAAATGTGGATTATGTAGGTGAAGAAAACACAAGGCCATTAGAATGAATGATTCCTGAGGGAGAGAAGCTAGTGAGAGGGGAATCTGAATTAGACATGGAATAAAATAACATTTGTATGGGCATACTTCACTATATAGTTTAGTATGTTTCTCAGATAGGTTAATAAAAAAGACCACACTATAGATCCGTGCTAGTTCTATTTGCCAAAGTTCAAGGTACATTTATTATCAAAGTATGTATACAACTCTGAGATACACAGACAGCCGTGAAACAAAGAAAACTATGGAAGCCATTCGAAAGAGAAACATCAACCGCCCCCCCAACACTGACAAAAAAAAAACAAATCACACAAACAGCAACAAGAACATCAACCAGAAATGCAAGCAGGCTTTTCCCTCCGAGGCTGGGTGGGACTACAGCTAGAGGTCAGGGCTTAGGAGTGTAAAGGTGAGAAGCTTAAGGGGAACATGAGGGGAGACTTCTTACCTCAGAGGGTCGTGAGAGTGTGGAACAAGCCGCCAGCACAAGTGGTGCACGCGAGCTCGATTTCAGCGTTGAGCAGAAGTTTGGATAGGTGCGTGGATAGTATGGAGGGCTATGGTCCCAGTGGAGGTATTGGGACTAAGCAGTTGAAACGCTTTTGTCATGGACTATGAGTCGAAGGCCCTGTTTCTGTGCTGTACTTCTCTATGAGTACAATTTGTGAAAATAAAATAGCGTCTGGTTATATAAAAAACATTTCAGTCAATTAATTGATCTAATGCATTTAATTGGTTGTGAAGGCAATCACTATAGCTGCTGCTTAGTGAGGGAGTTTGCTGGCTGGTGGTGCCCTCTGTTGGTATTTGTGTAGAGCTACAGGAATGATGAGCATTTTAGGAGAAGACTAAAGCGAATGTCAGTGCTGGAACCTGGACAGCAAAATGCTGGAAGAACTCAAGAGATCAAGCAGCATCCCTGGAGGCAAAAGGGGTAATTCCACGTTTCATGTCAAGACCCTGCATCATGACTAAAAGTGAAGATAAAACTGTCAGTGTATGTGGAAGAGGTGATGGGTGAGTGGGAAAGATTATAGAGACTTGTATGTGCTGGGGAGAACTTAATGGGAAAAGGATTTTGGGCAGATGGGACCTGGTGGAGGCGGGGGGGGGGGAGAGCTGGGAAGGGTAACCAAAGGGAGAAGAAAGCTAGGTGAGAATGTTTTGGAGGAGAACACCAGGGGGTGTGGATTACCTGAAACTGGAATATTCAATATTTATACCATTAAGTTGTCAGCTACACAAGCAGAATATGAGAATTTGTTTTTCCTGTTTGTGTTTGGCATCTCTGCAGCAGTGGAAAAGCAGACAACAGATAGACCAGTCATGGGAGATGTGGCGAGCACCCAACCGTGCCAGCTTCTGGGGGGTTCAGGCGCTCCATTTCTCCAGAGTGTGGGTTTGCTGGTGCAGACCTTTTAAAGCTTCTGGCCCGCTCTGCTAATCAGCGAGCATGTTTTGCCACCTTTCAAAGGCCTTCTGAAAATCCAAATAAAAACATCTACTGACTCTCCTTTATCTCTGTTTGTTATTTTCTCTAAGAATTCTAACAGATTTACTAGCAAGATCTCCCCTTTAGAAAACCATGCCAACTTTGGCCTATTTTATCATGTACTTCCAAGCGCCCCAAAACCTCATCCTTTATAATAAACTCCAAAACCTTTCCAACCACTAAAGTCAAGCTACTTACTTACTGCCCGTTATTCTGCTGGTGTTTAAGGCAGCAATGAAGGTCCTCCATCTCTGTCTGTATAGAAGGATTCTTCATTGCTGTTTTTGTGACAATCCTTGTTTTTTGACAAGTCAGGGTTGTTAGCCCTGAGCTGAATCCCTGAACCTGGAGGACTGGTGGACCACTCATAGGCTGGCGTCTACCTTTTGACCTGTTTGGCATGACAAACCCTACTAAGAGCCAAAGTTCAAGGCTTTGACTCCAGCCAACGTAGCTCTCTGGGTCATTGAGGCATGCAAGCCTCCAAACCCTATGACAAGGTTGGGGTCCTCTTGGAGGGAAATCAGGCTAACTGGTCCTCAATTTCCTTTCTTCTGTCTCCTTCTCTTCTTAAAGAGTGGAGAGACATTTGCAATTTTCTAAACTTCATAAGATTGTGATTCTTAGAAGATCATTACTAATGCCTCCACAATCTCTTCAGCCACCTCTTTCAGAACACTGGGTGAATTACCTACCTTCGGATTTTTTAGCTTCCCAAATACCTTCTCTTTTGCATTTGTGGCATTCTGCTAGTGTCTTCCACAGTGAAGATGGGCACAAAATATTTTTAAGCTTCTCTGCCATTTCTTTGTCCCCAATTACTACCTCTCCAGCATCATTTTCCAGCAGTCCGACATCCACTCTCATCTCTCTTTTACTCTTTATGTATCTTAAAATTCTTTTTATATCCTCTTTTATATTATTGTCTAGCTTACCTTCATATTTCATCTTTTCTCTCCTTTTGGCTTTTTTAGTTGCCTTCAGTTGGATTTTGAAAGCTTCCCAATCTTTACCTTCCCACTAATTGTTGCCACATTATATGCCTTCTCTTTTGCTTTTATGCTATCTTTGACTTCCCTTGTTAGCAACTGTTGTCTCACCCTCCCTTTGGAATATTTCTTCATCCTTGGAATATATCTTTCCTATGCCTTGTGAATTTCCCCCAGAAACTCCAGCCATTGCTGTTCTGCCATCATCCCTGTTAGTGTCCCCTTCCAATCAACTTTGGCCAGCTCCTCTCTCATGCATCCATAATTCCCTTTACTCCACTGTAATACTGAAACACCTGATTTTAGCTTCTCTTTCTCAAACTGCAGGATAAGTTCTATCATATTATGATCACTGCACTCTGAGGGTTCCTCTGACTCAGGGACTCCTGACCTGGGCTCCACAAACCCCTTGCTTAATGGTATTAAGCTTAAGCTTCTTAATCAAATCTGGGTCATTACATAACACCCAGTCCAGAATTGCTGTTCCCCTAGAGTGCTCAACACAAGCTGCACTAAAAAGCCACCTTGTAGGCATTCTACAAATTCCCTCTCTTGCGATCCAGCACCATCTGAATTTTCCCACTCTGCTCAGGTACTGAAATCCCCAATGATTATCCCAACATTGCCTTTTTTAAAAAATATTTTTTGTTCTTTTTTTCTACAAACAAAAAAAAATACAGCATATCCACAAAAACCATGACCTTAACAAAATCAAATTAAATATTGAGCAGCAAAAGAGAAAAAAAAGATAAAGTCAAAAGTAAACATACACAGCAGAGGTGCACCACACCAAAAAACGTCAGTCCTCACCCCGTAAGAAAGTCCAACACTGGGCCCCATATCCTTTCAAAGATCTCCCCTCTGTCCTCATTACATAGTCTCAGTCTCTCCAAATGTAAAGTGTTTGCCAGTTCTCTCAGCCGCAGATCGTATGTAGGCCCAGAGTCCATTTTCCACATTTGCAGGATTAACTTCTTAGCAATCACCATTCCAAACAATACAGCCATTTCTTCATACTTATTGGCTGAAGATAGGGAGCTTGTTGCTCCAAAGATGGCTATGAACGGGTCCGGTTCCCACCGCTTCCCATAAGCCTCAGAGAAACAGTGAAAAATACTTTTGCAGTATGCATAAAGCTTACTACATGACCAGAATGAAGTTACTGTTCTCAGAGTTACATCTATTACAAACTGGTGAAGCATCAGGGTAGAAGCTGTGCAACTTTTCTTTGGAATAATGGAGTCTATGTATTGTTTTAAACTGTGTAAGTCTGTGTCTGACGTTGACCGAACAATCAAGTATACTCTTTAAACACTCATCCCAGACCTCCTCTGTCAGTTCTATACCCAATTCATCCACCCATGTCTGTTTAAGACCTGCAGTATTCACCCGAGCTCCATTATGTAGGATCTGATAAAAATAAGATACGGAACTACAAGTAACCGGATCAAATTTATTTATTGCCTCCAGGGACTCAACATTGCCTTTTTGACAAGTCTTTTCTCTCTCCTGTTGCAATTTATAGCCCTCATCCTGGCTACTGTTCATTGGCTTGTATATAAACCCCCTGCAGTTTCTCAGCTCTGACCACAATGATTACTCATTTTCTGATCAGATGTCACCTCTTTCTAAAGATTTGATTTCATTTTTTACCTACAGAACCACCCCACCCCATCTGCCTAGTGTATCCTTAGATGCTTAACTCCCAACTATGATCTTCTTTCAACCACAACTAGGAGATTTCCACAGCATCATACCTGACTATCTTTACCTGCGCTACAAGATCATCTCCCTTATTCTGTATACTATGTGCATTAAAACGTAACATCTTCAGTCCTGTATTTCACCATTCAATCTGATCATCAAAAATTCAATACTCCATCTCTCCTTTATCCCTATGACCATTCATCTCTTTAGCTATATTTAACTCCTTATTGAATACATTTAATAAATGCATTTAGCCAGAGACTGGTGAATCTGTGGAACTTTTTTACCTTGGGCGGCTATCGAGGCCAAGTCTTTCTGTATATTTAAGGCTGAGGTTGAAAGATTCTTGATTAGTCAGAGTATGAGGGGATATGGGGAGAAGGCAGGAGATCAGGACTAGAGGAACATTCAATCATCCATGATGAAATGGCAGAGCAAACACACTTATAACCATAAGACAAAGGAACAGAAGTCGGCCATTCGGCCCATCGAGTCTGCTCCGTCATTTCATGATGAGCTGATCCAATCTCCCATTTAGTCCCATTCCCCCGCCTTCTCACCATAACCTTTAATGCCCTGACTACTCAGATACCTATCAATCTCAGCCTTAAATACACCCAATGACTTGGCCTCCACTGCCGCCCGTGGCAACAAATTCCATAGATTCACCACCCTCTGGCTAAAAATTTTTTTCGCATCTCTGTTCTGAATGGGCGCCCTTCAATCCTCAAGTCATGTCCTCTCGTACTAGATTCCCCCACCATGGGAAACAACTTTGCCACATCCACTCCGTCCTTGCCTTTCAACATTCAAAATGTTTCTGTGAGGTCCCCCCTCATTCTTCTAAACTCCAAGGAGTACAGTCCAAGAGCGGTCAAATGTTCCTCATATGTTAACCCTCTCATTCCTGGAATCATTCTAGTGAATCTTCTCTGAACCCTCTCCAATGTCAGCACATCCTTTCTTAAATAAGGAGCCCAAAACTGCACACAGTATTCCAAGTGAGGTCTTACCAGTGCCTTATAGAGCCTCAACATCACATCCCTGCTCCTATTCTCTATTCCTCTAGAAATGAATGCCAACATTGCATTCGCCTTCTTCACCACCGATTCAATCTGGAGGTTAACCTTAAGGGTATCCTGCACAAGGACTCCCAAGTCCGGTTGCATCTCAGAACTTTGAATTCTCTCCCCATTTAAATAATAGTCTGCCCGTTTATTTCTTCTACCAAAGTGCATGACCGTACACTTTCCGACATTGTAATTCATTGGCCACTTCTTTGCCCATTCCCCCAATCTCTCTGCAGACTCGCTGTTTCCTCAGCACTACCGGCCCCTCCAACTATCTTTGTATCATCAGCAAACTTAGCCACAAAGCCATCTATTCCATAATCCAAATCGTTGACATACAATGTAAAAAGAAACGGCCCCAACACGGACCCCTGTGAAACACCACTGGTAACCGGCAGCCAACCAGAATGGGATCCTTTATTCCCACTCTCTGTTTCCTGCCAATCAACCAATGCTCTATCCACATATGTAACTTTCCCGAAATTCCATGGGCTCTTATCTTGTTTAGCAGCCTCATGTGCGGCACCTTGTCAAAGACCTTCTGAAAATCCAAATACGCAATATCTACTGCATCTCCCTTGTCTAGCCTACTTGTAATTTCCTCAAAAAATTGCACTAGGTTTATCAGGCAGGATTTTCCTTTAAGGAAACCATGCTGAGTTCTGCCTATCTTGTCATATGCCTCCAGGTACTCCATAACCTCATCCTTGACAATCGACTCCAACAACTTCCCAACCACCGATGTCAAGCTAACAGGTCTATAATTTCCTTTTCGCTTCCTTGCCCCCTTCTTAAATAGCGGAGTGACATTTGCAATCTTCCAGTCCTCTGGAACCAGGCCAGAATCTATCGACTTTTGAAAGATCATTGCTAATGCCTCCGCAATCTCCACAGCTACTTCCTTCAAAACACAAGGGTACATTCCATCTGGTCCAGGAGATTTATCTACCCTTAGACTATTCAGCTTCCTGAGTACTTTCTCTGTCGTAATTGTGACTGCGCATGCTTCACTTCCCTGACACCCTTAAATGTCCGGTATACTGCTGATGTCTTCCTCAGTGAAGACTGATGCAAAATACTCGTTCAGTTCCTCTGCCATTTCCTTATCTCCCATTACAATTTCTCCAGCATCATTTTCTATCGGTCCTATATCTACTCTCACCTGTCTTTTACTCTTTATATACTTGAAAAAGCTTTTAGTATCCTCTTTGATATTATTTGCTAGCTATTAGGCACTGGAGGCACTACCTCACTGGCAAAACGTTCACCCTGCTGACCGACCAGAGCTCAGTTGTGTTCATGTTCAGCAACCAACAGCAGTGCAAAATCAAAAATGATAAAATTTTGAGGTGGAGAATTAAACTCTCCACCTACAACTATGACATCATGTACAGGCCTGGGAAGCTCAATGAGCCTCCGATGCCCTTTGCCACCCGGGGGTCACCTGATTTTACCATTTTACCGGAACCTGCCGTACTCCCTTGAGGACATCAGGACGATGACCAGGGATTGCCAAGTCTGCGCTGAGTGCAAACCGTACTTCTACCGTCCTGAAAAGGCGCAACTTATCAAGGCCACCCGCCCCTTTGAGCGACTGAGTGTCGACTTTAAGGGCCCCCTTCCCTCCACCGACCGCAATGTCTACTTTCTCAACATAATCGATGAGTACTCGTGGTTCCCCTTTGCCATCCTCTGCCCCGATACCACTACCACGTCCGTCACAAAAGCCCTGCGCAAGCTCTTCACTTTGTTCGGATACCCCTGCTATATCCACAGTGACACGAGGGTCCTCGCTTATGAGTGACGAGCTGCGCCAATACCTGCTGGCTAGGGGTATTGCAACTAGTAGGACCACGAGCTATAATCCCCGGGGGAATAGACAGGTGGAGAAGGAGAATGCCACAGTGTGGAAGGCCACACTGTTAGCCCTCAGGCCGGTCTCTTGCTGACAGGAGGTCCTCCCCGAGGCACTCCACTCCATCCGGTCCCTGTTATGTACGTCCACCAATGCCACCCCTCACGAGTGACTCTTTTCTTTTCGCAGGAAGTATGTCACTGGGACCACCCTAACAGCTTGGCTGATGTCCCCAGGGCCTGTGCTGCTCTGGAAACATGCGAGGAGCAATAAATACTCCCCGCTGGTCGAGAGGGTTCACCTACTTCATGCGAACCCCCAGTATGTCTACGTGGTCTTACCTGATGGGCGGGAGGACACGGTCTCCGTCCATGACCTGGCACCCACAGGAGAACCAGACCCCTACCCTGAACACTCCATGGTGACTATAAACCCCGTACCCAATATATATATACCCACGAGACACCGTGCGCGCCAAGCCCTACACAGACACCTCATGACAGTTCCATACTGGGCACGACGCACAGGCACGAGGGATTACTGATGTCTAACGGGCTGGCACCTCAAATCAGGCTGGAGCCAGCACAACCACTGTCGCCAGTGCAATCACCACTGGTGCTACGTAGATCGCAGTGACAGACTCGACCACCTGATAGATTTGACCTGTAAATATACTTGGTTTAAATATTGTCAGCCACTTCACCCCCGCGGGACTCTCTTTTTAAAAAGGAGGGGTGAATGTGGTAAACCATGTATATAGGTTGTAACCGGGCTATCTGTCTGGACATGCCTGGACACGCCCTCTGCTGACTGCTCCTGCGGCTCCTCCCACAGACCCCTGAATAAAGACGATTGTGTCACTGCTCCTCCCACTGTCCGGGACAGACATACAGCATAGATCCCTTTTACTGTTAATAAAAGCCTTTCAGTATTTACTCTACTTCCAGTCTTTTGGAGTTATTGATAGTGCATCAATCACCCAGCCCGAAGCCGCTCTCTTCAAACTAGCTCAGTGCCCAGTGTTCCACCCTCACACCTGGGCTGGTCATACAGGCACAGAATCTCCTCCACCCCAGCGCCAACTTCCTTCACGCCCAGGCCATTGGAACCCCATCTGCAATGATTCTGTAACACACCAGTTCAGCTCATCCCCCGAATTCATCTCACCATCGCTGGCCCCTTCACTGTTTGCCATGATAATTTAACACAATTTACCTCAGAAAAGGTATTTTAGTGACGTTCTGGTCAGATTTCTTAGCTTTTTGCCTACTAGAAAGCTGTTGCACATGCTCAGTAGCGCCATTTTAACTGGAAGTTCATGGGCTTTGTGTCCCCATCCTCACTTACTAGCTTCTTCCTCAAAATATTGCTTAAAATTTGCCAGGCATAATTTCCCTTTCGTAGATCCTTGCTGATCCTGTCATTATTTTCTAAATGTTTTGCTATTACATCTTTCAGAATGAACTCCTTCAATTTCTGCACTATCAATATCAGGCCAACAACTCTATGATTCCCCATGTTTCCCTTGCTCCTTTTTGAGAAAGTCTGTCTAGATCCCCTTCCACATGCATTTACTTTTAGTGTGTGGGGGGCAGGATGATGCACCATCAATAACTCACACTGAGACATAAGGCGAGATATTGGCTTTTATTGACTGGAAGAAGGAACCAGGAGTGAGTGTCCATCATACTACGTCCTGGAGACTGAGGCCGAGCATCAGGCCTCAGATCTCCTTTATACAGGGGCCTGTGGGAGGAGCCACAGGAGCAGTCAGCAGGGGGCGTGTCCAGACAGGCACATAGTTCACCACACAGGACGGACAGACTTCTTATCCCATTATCAATGGGAAAATCCATTGAGGCTAGGGAGTACCCAGGAGGTTCAAAAGCCACCTAAGGTCTTGCAGTCGGCCTCGACTTATTAAGTCGGACAGCTGGGTTAGGAGCATGCGCTATTAATTTAAGGAGCAGAAGCAGTTCTGCAGGTCTTGGATTAATTTGCAATTTATGGCATAATACCACAAAGGTGGCCGTATAACGGTGTCCTAAAAGATTTTCCCACTGGTCTGTCCACAGCAAAGGCTGCAGTCTTGCAACTGGCCAAGAGGCCCCCAACTGTCCGCTCTGGCTCCATTATAACAAACTCGCTCTGCCACCCAGAGGACAGAAATAGTTTTGCGCCTAAGTTCCCCAAAAAGCTCTTGTGACAAAAAAAAATTTCAAAATAAATTTATTAATAACCCTGAGACTCGTTTAGTATCTCACTTGCAGAGTGTCACTACTCGTAGGATGGGGACAGGTCGATGTGAACCAATGAACATTGAGTGACCGGAGCACATGAAATAAAAACTATCGAGCCTGCTTATTTATCATCAAGTTAGAACCCAATTTGTGCATCTCACTAGATACCCCCTGTGGTGAACTACATATACCTGTCTGGACATGCCCCCTGCTGACTGCTCCTGTGGCTCCTCCCACAGACCGCGGTATAAAGGCGATTGAGGCCTGAGCCTGGCCCTCATTCTCCAGGATGTAGTATGGTATGGATGTAGTACTGCTTGTTCTTTCTTCCAGTCAACAAAAGCCGCTATCTCGCCTTCACATCTCAGAGAGAGTTACTGATGGTGCATCACCCCCACTATCTGTTTCCAGCCATGCTCCAACTGACACAGACCACCCTGCTGCTGAAACCTTCATCCCTGCCCTTGTTACCTTGTTCTGCTGGATCATCTAGCTGAGCTTGTTGCCCAGGGCTACTGGCTGGGACATCACCAGCCACTGGAAGGCAATCAGTCAAACTGCTCGCTCCCAGAGCTGAGCTAAAGGCATTAATGATCGGGAGCAAGGCATTTTTGTACATGACGTCTGTTGCAGGATATGGCTGCCAACTGTCACTCAACAGCAGCGTAGCCTTCCCATAAATTTGCTCCAATCTGTTTATCCATTCAGACTGGAGCAAGTGAATATGAATCCCCTTGTATTAATATTAATTCATTACAGCCTTGCCAAAACATCTGTACCTTTTCATAGCATTACTCCCAATATGCACTACCTCTCAATTATCTGCAAAGAATTTAAGCACCAAATATTTGCCCTTTCTACTCTTACCATCTGATGCAGTTATTATTATCATCATCATTATGAATTGCAAACTACTGCTGCTGCATAACAACAAATTTCGTGCTAGTGAGATTAAACCTGATTCTGATTACAGTATTCCCATGTATTGTATGTATCCTAAGAATCTCTTTCTCACCATTGGTGCCTTTTGCAAATTTAGAAATAGCGTTTTCATTGCAGTTTATAGATTATTGATTCAAGTTATGGACTCCACGTTAATTCTTGTGAATCATCATTACCCATTTTCTTTTTTGCAAATTGTTATTTTACAACCCCCCCCCCCCCCACTCTTTGCTTTCTGTCCCAAAGCCATTCTGCATCTTAGTCCCCTGTATTCGCTATGAATATTATTCGTTTATCTTGGGCCTCTTATCATATTGAAAATCTAATTAAATGTTAATAACTCCATTACTTTTAAATTTGAACTATTAAATAAGCTGTTAAATAAGCTCATACGTCTCTTACTCTCAAGTGCAATTTTCGACAACTGGAAAAAGTTGATTAAATCGCGATACTTCAAGCACCTCAGAATCATGTTTAATATCAGCGGCATACGTCATGAAATTTGTTGACTTACCGGCAGGAGTACAATGCAATACATGATAATATAGAAAAAACAGTTAAATCAATTAGAGTAAGTATCTATTATATTAAATAGTTAAATTAAAAATGGTGAAAAAGCAGAAATAATAAAAATATTTACAAACTGAACGTTTGCTTCTAAATAGAAGACTGGAGACTTGCAATAACTATTTTAATTGCAGCAAAATGTTTGCATGATATTACCCCAGTTGTACTGTGTATTTTAACCCAAGTGCGGTGTGCGTTTCAACATAACAACGGTGACATGAGGATAATAATTGATAACTCATTTAGTTGTTAATATTTTAGCATATTTGCTAATGTTTAATCAATATTATGAACAAATTGTCCTTTTGTAGTTCCGGTAATCAAACTTGGAGCAGTGATGGACAGCTGTCGATCATCATCTGATGCGCTCCCTAGCCGAAAGTGCTTGGCCAATCAAGGAAGCGGATGCTGGTAGGTGAGGAGGTGCTGCGATTGGCTGCAAGGAAAAATGGCGACGGCGGTGGAGTTTCCAGAGCTGAAAGAGGTGAAGCGCGGTTTGATGGCGGTGAGCGGTTTGTGCCGGGAACGCGGGCTGCTGCAAAGCGCCAAGTGGTGAGTCTCAGCAGTAGGGAGCGCTGATGGCCTGCGCCCTGCGGCTCCCGTTGGCCTCTCCTTTCCGGTGCTCGGACCTGATGTTTTGCTGCCCCCGGGAGAGGCGACGTGTGGGGCAGGCCTCTGGGACAGGGGTGGTGGGGAGCCGAACGCTCCGGGTTTGGGGGAAGGAGAAAGGGAGGTGGGAGTGGGAGGCAGGTCCTCAGGGGGGAGATGGTGCAGGGCTGGCGGCATCGCCCGGTTGGCGCCTTGGAGAAGTTGCTGCTCAACTGACTAAACGGAGAACCAGGAACAACAACAGAAACTGCTGAAGGAACTCAGTGGATCCGCATTTGTGGGGTGGGTGGAGGTCAGGACTATGCATCAAGACCGAGCATGTAGACAGAAGATTGTCAGTATAAGGAGGTGAGACAGGGATTAGGAGGTGATAGGTGAAACCAGGTGAAGAGGGGCTTGGTGAGCGGTTATAGCCAGACTGGAGTTGGATGACAGTAGATGATGGGTGATAGGTAGAAACAGATAAAGAAAGGACAACAAGGGTGCAGATGCAACCAGCTTGTGGGGGGGAGGGGGGAGAGCAAAGAGTTAGAGACATAACTCGTTGGCGATGAAAGGAAACAGCCTACAGATGCTGAATCTGATGAGTAAGAACCCTGATCTAGGCATAAAGTCAAGGCAGAGGGGATCCCAAGGTGATTGGAGACTATATTTGCTGGGTGGGAATAAATCTTTTCCCTTGAGAAACTTAATACACCTTGGTCCAGGGTTATCAGGAAAGTTACTTTGTCTGAAGTGATGTGCTTCAGATGAAACAAAGTTTGATCCACTGATCTCTATTGGACTCAACTCTGGGCTTTCTCCAATGCTCCACTTATCTATTTTGTTAACAGGAAAATCATATAAAAAGTGTTTTCAATTTGTCTGAGATTAGTCTCTTCTATATTAACTGCTTACAAGCTACTCTGTACTGATGCAAAGTGTAAGTACAAGACTTCTGATTGTTGTTTGTGTAATGGAGAAGGCTGTGCTGTACATTCATCTACCAGATATAGGTGTAAATTTGTGAAGTTGTGCGTGCTTGTGGAATATTCCTTTTTTTTCAAAGAATTTTGTACTGTTATATTTGTTCTGGGTGAACATTTGTATATTAACTAGTGGCAAATTCTTAAAGGGGTTGTATGGTGGATTTGTTCTCTGGCTGAAATCTACAAGTAGGGATTGCAGTCTCAATGTAAATGGGAATTCATAAATGTGGAGACATAATGTATTTTTGGAGTTTACCAGATACCATGAAAAATGAATGAAAGACCATGAAGAGGGTCTCAACACAAAACATTAACAATGCTTTAACCTCCTACATATTGTTCCTTCCTGTAGTGTTCTACACAGTGTTCCTCCAGTTATTTGTTTCTTTGCTTCAGATTCCAGCATCTGCAATTTCTTGTGTCGCAAGAGTAAATCATAGATTGCATTCAAAATTGAAAATATTGAAGTAAGCTGCAGAGATTTGTAAGCTTAGTCAGCTCCATCATGTGCACTAGCCTCCATAATATCCAGCACATCTTTAAGGAGTGATGCCTCAAAAAGGCAGCATCTATCATTAAGGAACTCCCATCACTCAGGACATGCCCTCTTCTCATTACTACCATCAGGAAAGAGGTACAGAAGACTGACAGAACAGACTCAACAATTCAGGAGCAGCTTCTTCCCCTCAGCCATCACTTGAACACTAACTCACTACTTTCTTATTCTAATTTTTGTACTAGTTAATTTAACTATTTAATATATAATTAACATTTTTTCTATTTTACTGCCTCAAAGACAACAAATTTTATGACATATGGAGTGATACTAAATCTGACTCTGATTATGGCAGAGGAATCAAGGAATGCGAGAAAGGATAGGAAAGTAGTGTTGACATCAAAGCTCTAGTTGAATAGTTGAGCAGACTGATCGGGCAAACGGTCTACTCTGGCTTCCATTTCTAATGTTGTCAAGCACCTTTGCTAATGTTAGGTAGTTGGGTTGCTGGGCAGTGTGGCTTGTTGGACTATAAGTAATTAACCAGGCAGTGGTGCTTCAATCCAGAGAATATATAAATATTTCTAATACAAGTAGTTAAAAAGTAACTGCAGTCCTGGATGATGAAAAGGAATATTTCTTAAAATGAATAGTAACCAAGAGGTGATGCTGAAGATTCAGAGTAACACACTCAGACTGCTGAGTTTCTCTAGCATTTTGTGTGTGCTACTCAAAATGAATACTGTACTTTGAGCACCTAAGTTGTCTGCATGCAAAAATTGTGTTAGTACATGTGTGTTACATTCTGATGTCATTTGACCAGGGCTTCAGAGCTGGCTTTCTCTTTGGATCCTCTTCCTAAGGATGAGCTGCCTCCTGTCCCTCCATTATCAGAGGTATGACAGTCTTTTGTTTAAATGAATAATAAAGATTGAATTGATTTAGGCAGGCACAGAACAAAGAGTGTAATAATGCATTTGACCAGAAATTACATTTGTGTGTTTTAGAATTTGCTAGGGGGAAATGGGGGCATTAAAGGCTACAGCATGGTGTAAAAGTGGGTGGACAGATGAAATTTAATCCTTAGAGGTGTGTGTTGATGTATTTTGGGAGGGCAAACAACGATAGGACATACACAGACCCAGTGTAGGTAGAGAAGATGCTGAAGAAGTCCAGTGAATACCTGATGACATTGAGTTGGGGTGTCATGTTATAGCTTTATAACAGTGATGAAGCCACGCTTGGAGTATTATGTGCACTTCTGGCGGCTACTTTACAAGGTGCAGAGAAGATTCACTAAGAGGTCAAGCACAAAATAAATTGCTGGAGAAACTTGGTGGGTTAGGCAACATCTGTGGAGCCAGGGGAGTCAATGTTTTGAGTCAAGACTGCATCACCTAGCTGAGCGGGCACTGTGATCAGCATGGACTAGTTGAGCTGAATAGTCTGTGTCAATGCTGTATTGCTCCATCTCTGGTTCCAGATTCCAGCATCTGCAATCACTTATGTAGTCACAGTTCGTTGCTAAATTGCAGCATCTTATTTACAGGAGGTGATTGCACAGACTAGGTTTGTTTTACTTTCAGCAGAAGAGGCTAAATGGTATAAAAATTATGAAGGATTCCAGTATGGTCAGGTGAAAGATCTCATCTTCCTCATGTTGGGGTTGTTAAAGATAAGAGGGCATAGGCTTGAGTTGAGAGGTTTAGTGCAGATCTGAAGAGATCTTCTTTCATATTGGGTAGTTGAAATCTGGAAAATGCCTGAAAAGGTTGTGGAAGTATATAGAATCATTAAGAAGTGCAGCAAAGTAATAATCCATTTGGCCCATCTGGACTGTGCTGAACTATTTAAACTACCTACTCTCATCAAACTGCACCAGGACCATAGCCTTCCATGCCACTATTATGCATGTACCTATCCAAACTACTCTTAAACATTGAAATCAAGATCACATGCACTACTTGTACTGGCAGCTCATCTCACACTCTCACGACCCTCTGAGTGAAGAAGTTTCCCCTCAGGTTCCCGTTAAACTTTTCACTTTTCACCCTTAATCTATAACCTCTAGTTGTAGTCCCAAGCAACCTTAGTGGAATAAGCCTGCCTGCATTTACTCCATCTATACCCCTCAGAGTCTCAACATTCAAGAAGCATCTCGATGAGTACTTGAATCACCTACCTATAGAAAGCTATGGACCTCAAATGGGTAAACAGTATAAGTAGAGATGGGTGCAATGGCTGGCATGGATGTGGTAGCCTGAAGAGCTGTTACCCTGCTGTAAGACTTACCACTAGGAGCACTGGGTTATTTAGAAAGAAGAAGCATATTTTACTTGGAACAGAGGTTTTAGTAATATATTTGTACTTTTCACTTGTTTGCTTTGGGGAAAGGGTGGTATTGAAATTCCAGTTCAATTACTTATTTTCATTAACAAAACCCTGAAGATGAATATCTGTTGAATAGATTCACTATAAAGGATGGGAGCTATGTCTGCATTTTATAATAGATTTTATGTTTCTGTCTGATGTATCTTTCATAACATCTTGTTTGTACTTAGGAAGATCTGGCAGATTTAGATGCCTACACTTTGGCCAAATCGTATTTTGATTTGAAGGAGTATGACCGAGCGGCGTATTTTCTCAAAGGCTGTCAGAGTCAGAAAGCTTACTTCCTATATATGTATTCCAGATATCTGGTAAGGATACATTCATTAATGATGAGATTGCTGCAAGCCTGCATTGACCCTGTAAGCACCTATCAGTGTGACCGGGTGGTTTGGTGGGTTAATCGTTGTCTTTCTTCTTCTGGTGCTTCTTTCCTATTAGTTTCTCCAGATGTGTGTATATAATATATATGAATGAATGAATGTTTGGGAGATTGGTGGTATGGATTTGCAGACTGTTGTGGAGCTGTAGGCATCTTCTTTCATGCGGGAACTTTGTTATTTGCTTGATTTATGAGTAGGTTGCAGGTCGGGAATCCAGCCACGAACAGTTTTCAAAGTCATTCCTGAGTGGTTCTCTAGTCCCAATTGCATTATAACACAAACAGCATTCCCTAATTCATCCATCACATTATATCTGATCTGCATTATGGAAACACGCATTGCAGCAGAACTACCTGTATTAATGATGTGCATTGATATGACATGAGGATATAAAAATTCAAAGTAAATTTATTATGAAAGTACATATATGTCACCATGTACAATCCTGAGATTCGTTTTCTTACTGGCATACTGAGTCAATCCAAGAAACGTGGTGGAATCAATGAAAGACCGCACCCAACAGGACAAACAACTGATATGCAAAAAACAATAAACTGCAAATAAAGAAAGAAAAAATAAATAAGCAATAAATGTTGAGAATGTGAGATGGAAAGTCCTTGAAAGTGAGGGCATAGTTAGTGGGAACAGTTCAGTCATCAAGTGAAGTTAAATAAAGTTACCTCCTTTGATTTAAGAGCCTGATGGTATACAACTTCCACATAGTCCAGTATTATTTTTATTAGGAGACATTGAAGGGACAATACTGAAACTTAAATTGAATAAATATCAGAAAAAAATTATAAAAATTGCATTGGCAGTAGCCAAAAAAGTTATCGCAGTTACTTGGAAATCTGATTTATATTTAACTTTGGATCTTTGGAATAATGAAATACATAGTTGTATTCCACTTGAAAAAATTGCATACAATCTAAGAAATGAATATGATATATTTTTGAAAATTTGGTTCCCATACTTACAAAAGATAGGATTAAATACATAGTCCTTTGAAGATAAAATTATAAAGTAATTGGAGAAAGAAAAATAAAAAATAAAAATAAAATTATTTTGAACTCCATGGAGCATGTGGGGATCCTCTGATATTCAGGCAATCTTCTTCTTCCTTCTTTCTTTTTTTCTTTAGATAAGGGTTAAGGGGAGGGGGGAGGATTAATATTATTTTTCTTACTATTTTATCGTCACATTTATTCTTGTAATTTTCTAAAATTTAATAAATAAATATTTTTTTTTAAAAAAGAGCCTGATGGTTGAGAGATAATAACTGTTCCTGAACCTGGTGGTGAGGATCCTGAGGCTCCTGTACCACCTTCCTGATGGCAACAGCGAAAAGAGGACGTGGCCTGGATGGTGGGGGTCCTTGATGATCAATGCAGCTTTCCTGTGACAGTGCTTCATGCAGATGTGCTCAGTGCTGGAAAGGGCTACACCCGTGATGGATGGCTTGTATCCACTACTTTTTGTAGGATTTTCCATTCAAGGGCATTGCTGTTTCCATACCAAAGTACTTTTTAATGAAAGCTTGTTCTTTATTTCCTCCTTGAATTGCCAAGAAGGAAAGCAGACAACCTGCTTCTCCTGTACATCACCCCAAACCCATACCAAATTGCCTATGAATAGCCGTTCGAAGTGGCTTATCTAGCCTTTCAGTTTTAGCACAAAACAATGGTTTTATAGTTAAAACAGAACGTGTGTTGCAAAGATTATCCCGACTCTTGTTTCTGTAATATTGTAGCTATAATTCCAGGCTCTGATTATAAAGGTATTTTTTTTATTCTAGTCTGGAGAAAAGAAGAAGGATGATGAAACAGTTGACAGTTTAGGTAAAAAAAAACTTTTTCTGTTAAGCAGTAGTAAAGTATATTTTTGCAATATATTTTTTGCTTGGTTTCTTTCTTTGTACTGTTCATTATTCATCTTTAATGCTGTGATGGAAATGAGCTATTTAACATATATAGCACTCAAGCTATTGAATGTGATCCTTTTTCTGATTATAGTCTTGGGCTGTCTTTCAGCTGGGATCTTGGGATATTTTCTTCATGTGTCCCATTCCCTTGAAATTCTGCTGTGCACTGGCAACTGCTATATCCTATCAATTCCATGCACACCAAGGAAGAAGCCAGGAGATTTCTAACTAGTATCTATAAGAACTGAAATAAAAGCAGAAGTAACCACCTAGCTGGTCGAGCCTGCTCCGCCGTTCAATGAGACCATGGCTGATCAGGCCATGGACTCAGCTCCACCTACCTACCTTTTCACAGAGCCCTTAATTCTTCTGCTATGCAAAAATCTATCTGTGTCTTAAATATATTTAATGCGATAGCCTGTACTGCTTCCCTAAGCAGAGAATTTCACAGATTCACTGCTCTCTGAGGAAAGCAGTTTCTCCATATCTCCATCCTAAGACTACTCCCTGATTCTTGAGGCTATGTTCCCTGGTACTAGTCTCATCTACCAGTGGAAACAACATTCCTATCTCCAGCTTATCTATCTCTTTCATAATTTCATATTTTTCTATAAGATCCCCTCTCTTCTGAATTCCAATGAGTATAGTCCTGCGTGACTCAAGCATTCCTCATAGGTTAACCCCCTCATCTCTAGAATTGACCATACAAGCCTCCATCTGCACCACTTCAAAAGCTAGTATGTCTTTCCTCCAGTGAGGGGACCAGGACTGCGTTCAGTACTCCAGGTGCTGCCTTAGCAGTGCTCGGTAGAGTTGCAACATATGTCTCTGCTCTTAAATTCAATCCCTTTAGCAATGAAGGCCAGCTTTCCATTTGGCTTCTGTTGCATCTGAAAACCAAACATTTGCAATTCATGCACAAGCACTCCCAAGTCCCTCTGCACAACAGCATGGTGCAGTCTTTCACCAGTTAGATAATACATCCATTGCTGCCTCCTTAAGCAAATTGCTGAAATGATCATTGGAGTTGCTAGGGAAAATTAATCTTAAAAAGTTTAAAAACTAAACATGGAGTTTAGTTGAAAATGAACCTCTTACTCTGTAACTTACCTGCAGCATTATAGATTGGTTCAGATAATGAGTCTAATTGTATATTGTTATTTCTTTATATATGTTTAAAATATAACTAAACTGAGCTCACTGATTTTCAGGATTGGTACTAACCTGTTCAGGGACAGTGATTAAAATACCTCAATACTTGATAAACTTTAATATTTCTCACTGATTCATTTAATAATGGCTGTGAAGGCTTGTACATAGGTGCCCCTGCTCTGCACAGCACTCATTTGTCTTCATGCACTTGGCGCTGCATTCTGAGCAGTCAAATGGATGTATCCTGTACATTGTTGTGCCAGGGATCTGGGTGCTCGGTACCTGGTGTGAACCCCTGCCCTGTGTTGACCCTCCCTCAGCAAAAAATCACGTGGCGAGGCTGCCCCGGAGGGCTAGTGATGGGAGTGTCAGTCCACAGTGCAGTCTCTCAACACCGTGGTGTGGAGCTCAGGGCTACACGCTGGCTGACGCAGATCACTGCAGGGGATAGGCAGCGCCTGCTCAAGGATTGCATGTATCCTTTAGACTCTTTATTGTCAGGTAGGGTTGAAGCTGCTGTCTTGCCCTCTCTTCAGCTGCACCAGTGTTCCCAGCCCAGAGATTTCCCCGTGGTAATTAGATGACTGCCAGTTGCAGGTCATTGAGCTTGTCATAAACAAATTAAATCAGCTCCACTAGTCCCCTGCAATGGCACACACTCAGTGCCGACAGGGTACAGCCATATGAGCCTCGAGTCTCAGCACTGAGTAGCTACGCTGTTCGTTCTGCTCCTCACAGGCAGCTTCTCCATACTTGTGGCATGGAATGATAGAGTGTCTCAGTGGAGAGTGCAGGGGTTCACTTCTGGTTCCCAACTTGGCAACACATTCAGTGCTATAATTGCTCATTATAATACTGTGATTAGTGCTAATTCCTTTCACCCTCTTGCTACATGGAAATAACCAATGGTGGTGTTTTAACATTAATCACAATATTGGAAAGTCATTCTGATATTGTGTGTTTGTGTAACTGCCTGGGAACACTAGGCGACAGCATTATTGGTCTGTTAAAATGTTGGTCTCTGAATAAAAGCTGTATTTGAAATCCCAGGACTGAATGCTTATTTTCTGGCTGTTTGGCAGGCCCTCTGGAGAAAGGACAAGTGAAGAATGAGACTTTGAGGGAATTGCGAGTGGAATTGAGCAAGAAGCACAAAGCCCGGGAGCTGGATGGATTTGGACTCTATTTGTATGTATGAGTTTATGTATCTCTACTACTAGGTTATCCTGGTGAATCTCCATCTGATTTAGCATAATAGAAAAAGAGAGCAGAATGAATGTATGGACTGCCCCTCTCTTAATAATCGTGTATTACTGCACATGTTGTACATATGTGGAGCAGAATTAAGCCATCTGGCCCATCGAGTCTGCTCACCTTTCAATCATAGCTGATCCTTTTTTTTCTCCTCCTTGACCCCGGTTCCCGGCCTTCTCCCTCTAACCTTTGATGCCATGTCCAATCAAGAGCCTACCAATCTCAGCCTTAAATACACCCAATGACCTGGCCTCCACAGCTGCATGCAGCAACAAATTCCACAAATTCACCAACCTTTGGCTAAAGAAATTTCTTGGCATCTCTGTTTTGAAAGAGCACCCCTCTATCCTGAGGCTGTGCCCTCTTGTTCTCGACCAGGCATGGGCAAACTACGGCCCGGGGGCCATATGCGGCCCGTTAAGCTTTTTAATCCGGCACGCAGAACTTGATGAAATTATATTAATAAACCTTGTTAACGTTTTTCCCCCGCAATTCTGGCATTTTCCCAATAGATGACGCACTCTATATACATTGACCTTTGTTGAGGTGCAGCGTATTACTCCACATTTGCGCTTTACTCTTTGGCCTCTCACCCCTTCTGTAAAGATGAGTGGAGCTAAGAAAAGAAAAGTGGATAGAGAATGTCAGGTGTTTAATAAGGAGTGGACAACTAAATATCTTTTTACCAAACACCGATCAACTGCTGTATGCCTGATATGCCAAGAGACTGTGGCGGTTTTTAAAGAATATAATATCAGCCGTCACTTTGCCACAAAACATGCCAACTATGCTAGCAACAAGTCAATGAAAGAACGGGAAGCTAATGCTCAGAGGTTGGCAGCTAATTTACAGGCTCAACAAAATTTTTTTCACCGTCAAACTGCCATTCATGAGTCAAGTACCAAGGCGAGTTTTATGCTGTCATTCAAATTAGCAAAGGCCAGCAAGCCTCTGTCTGAAGGCGAGTTTTTAAAAGAATGTATTGTAGCGGTGTGCTACATGCAGCGCTAAAATTACGACACGGAGTCGGTAACTGCAGTCGAAGGAAAAACTTTATTCGAAATCTTCAGCCTCACTTTAAGCCTCCCTCAACCTGCCCCCCGTGGTGCAGAGGCTCCAAAGCTCTGTGCTTGCAAACCCCCGTAGGCTATCTAATTGTGAGCCGGTTCGGATGTGCCAGGAAATGGGTCGCCACAGTATGGTGGAGACAGCAGGTGTATTGTGTCCGGAGAGCAAAGACAAATTTGAAAAAATCAGTTTATCACGCAGGACAGTGACTCGCCGTGTGGAACTGATAGATGAAGATATAACCAGCGACTTAAATAAAAAGGCAGAGTCGTTCACGTTATATTCATTAGCACTGGATGAAAGCAACAATGTAAAAGACACTGCTCAGCTCCTCATTTTTATCCGAGGAATTAACAATACTTTTGAAATAACGGAGGAGTTTTTGACAATGGAGTCTCTGAAAGGAAAAACACGGGGAGAGGACTTGTATGACCGGGTGTCTGCTGTCATCGAAAATATGAAGCTCCCTTGGAGTAAACTTATCAACGTCACCACAAATGGATCTCCTAGTTTGACGGGGAAAAATGTCGGCCTGCTGAGGAGAATACAGAATAAAGTGAAAGATGACAATCCTGACCAGGATGTTATTTTCCTTCACTGCATCATCCACCAGGAATCTCTATGTAAATCGGTATTACAGCTGAATCATGTTGTGAATCCTGTCGTAAAACTTGTCAACTTTATACGTGCAAGGGGACTTCAGCACCGTCAGTTCATCACGTTCCTGGAGGAAACTGATGCGGATCACCAAGACCTACTTTATCACTCCCGTGTCCGCTGGTTAAGTTTGGGCAAAGTGTTTCAACGAGTATGGGAGCTCAAAGAGGAGATCGGTGCATTTTTGGAGTTACTGAGGAAGGCCGGTGAATTTCCTGAGCTGAGCAACAAGAGCTGGCTTTGTGACTTTGCGTTTGCTGTGGATATATTTTCACACATGAATGAACTGAACGTGAAGCTACAGGGGAAGGATCAGTTTATGCATGACATGTACACAAACATGAAAGCCTTTAAATCCAAGCTGGCTTTTTTCTCCAGGCAAATTTTGAATAAGTTATTCACTCATTTTCCCACACTAGCCACGCTGGAAGAGGCCAGCGCAAATGTGAAAAAATACAGCGAGTCACTGGATGTGCTGCACAGAGAATTCTGCCGTCGCTTTTCTGATTTTGAAAAAATTGACAAGTCACTTCAGTTGGTGGCCTGTCCCCTGTCACAAGATCCTGAAACAGCACCAGAGGAGCTACAGCTGGAACTGATCGACCTTCAGTCTGACCCAGTCTTAAAAGAGAAGTTCATCTCTCTTAAACTGAATGACTTCTATGCTTCACTTGGTAAAGAGGTGTTTCCAAACCTCCGGAGGACAGCACAGAAGATGCTGGCGTTGTTCAGCTCGACCTATTTGTGTGAACAGGCATTCAGCGTCGTGAACATCAACAAAGCCAGCCACAGATCCAAGTTAACTGACCAACACCTCAGATCCATCCTGAGAATCGCCACAACAAAACTTAATCCAGACTTTGATGCGCTGACTAAAAAGGGAGACCAACAACACTGTTCCCACTGAAATTAAAAATAAGTTTCTTTGTTGTGTTATGTAAAAAATGCATTTGAAAATATTTTTTTCAATAAGCCTTACATGTTACATGTCATATCTGTTAAGTGATGGACATGAGTAGTGCGCAGGTGCACGTACGTTCTCAAAATAAAAAATGCGCTCCAGATCAAATAACGCGCTCCGCATACTGGCGCGCTGTCACTGTTCTGTCCTTGTGCTGGTCGTTGTTGAGTTTTGGCACAGGGGACAATTGAGTAAGAAGGAGCAGGACAAGTAGACCTGCATCTCCTACCGTTTTTGAAATAAAGACAGGAGGAGAGTGATGAGGATAATATCTTGAAGGATAACAGAATTTTCAGTGCTTTAAAATAATAACTGTTACTATTAAAAAAGCTGTATTTTATTCATTTAATTTTCAGTGTTTTAAAAGTCATTTCAATAAATAGCTAAATACCATGGGACTTCAAAGACAGATATTTTGTTGTAATGCATTTGTTCATTTTCAATTGAAATTAAAGCACATGTTTTCTACATATCCCATGATATTTTATTTTCTCTTATGAGGTGTATTACCAAAACACTCCATCCATCTGCTCCTGGTCCGGCCCCCCTGTCAAATTTTAGAACCCTTTGTGGCCCACAAGTCAAAAAGTTTGCCCACCCCTGTTCTAGACTCTCCCACCATGAGAAACATCCTTTTCTGCCTAGGCTTTTCAACATTCAAAAGGTTTCAATGAGATCCCCCCCCCCCTCATCCTTCTGAATTCCAGTGAGTGCAGTCCCAGAGCCATCAAACGTTCCTCGTATAATAACCCTTTCATTCCTGGAATCATCCTTGTGAACTCCTCTGGACCCTCTCCAATGCCAGCACACCTTTTCTAAGATGAGGGGCCCAAAACGGCTCACAGTACTCAAAGTGAGGCCTCAACAGTGCCTTATAAAGCCTCAGCATCACTTCCTTGCTCTTGTGTTCTAGACCACTTGAAATGAATGCTAACGTGGCATTTGCCTTCCTCATCACCAACTTAACCTACAAGTTAATCTTTAGTGTGTTCTGCACGAGGACTCCCAAGTCCCTCTGCATCTCAGATTCCTGGATTTTCTCCCTGTTTAGAAATTAGTCTGCACATTTATTCCTACTACCAAAGTGCATAACCATGCATTTTCCAATATTGTATTTCATTTGCCACTTTCTTGCCCATTCTCCTAATCTGTCTAAGCCCTTCTGCATCCTACCTGTTTCCTCAACACTACCTGCCCCTCCATCTATCTTCATATCATCTGCAAACTTGGCAACAAAGCCATCTATTTCATCATCTAAATCATTTATATACAGCATAAAAACATGTGGTCCCAATACCGACCCTGCGGGACACCACCAGTCACTGGCAGCTGACCAGAAAAGGATCCCTTTATTCCCACTCACTGCCTCCTACCAATCAGCCAATGGTCTAACCATGTTAGTAACTTTCCTGTCATACCATGGGCTCTTAACTTGGTAAGCAGCCTCATATGTAACACCTTGACAAAGGCCTTCAGAAAGACCAAATATACAACATCCATTGCATTCCCTTTATCTATCCAACTTGTAATCTCAAAGAATTCCAACAGGTTTGTCTGGCAGGATTTTCCCTGAAGGAAACCACACTGACTTTGTACTATCTTGTCCTGTGTCACCAAGTATTCCCATCACCTCATCCTTAACAATTCACTTCCCAACCACTAAGGTCAGGCTAATTGGTCTATAATTTCCTTACTATAGGGCTGAACCAAAACCATGGTAACACGTTTTCTGAAGTTTTGCTTTCAGTTGGCATTGCTTTGATCACATTTTTATTTCTGTGTTCAGCTCTGGAAACAAAGGTGTTCATGACCTTTGAGCAACTGTAGGACTGGTAGCTAGTGCTAAGGTATTGGGAAAGTTTAGAGGGAATTGTTCTTTTCATCTTTAAAAGGAGGTGATCTAGAATGGATAAATCTAAACAGCAAATCGTACGATTGAACAAGGAGGCCCAAGTGTAGATGGATGGAAAATAATCCTGGCAATAGTGTCAAATAGATCCTCTTCAGACTAGAAATAATCTGTATGAAAGTGATTCCTGGTCAGAGTAGTGGTGAGAAAAGTCTGGAATTATGAAAGAACATTGTTAACAGAGTAAGGCAGAAGTGTGGAATTCATGTAAGTATAATGTGAATATTAATTAACTAACTAGCGAGCATTAAAAAGGAAAGTGATTGGGTGCACATTTAGAGCTCCAGTTTTAATGACTTGTGCAAGTAAGAGTCGGTACCTTTTGTAGAGATGAGGTAGAGAAAATTTGAAGAAGGCATTCACTTTAGCATGGGAATTGAAATGTATAAACTTGACTGTTTAAAATTGCACAATATCATCTCATTAAATAACAATGTAAATGAGTTTTAGTTGTAACCAGGGATATATGCTATTTGTAATAAGTTGTTAATTTAAGCTTAGACGCAAGTATAGATTGGTTGACACTGTTATATATAATGACATTAAGTTAGAATTTCTATATTAGGTATGGAGTAGTTCTACGAAAGCTTGACTTGATTAAAGAAGCCGTTGATGTGTTTGTGGAAGCTACACATAGTTTGCCGCTGCATTGGGGAGCTTGGCTTGAACTCTGTAACCTCATTACTGACAAGGAGATGGTAGGTAATTTTTTTCCTTTCTGCGGAGAATCTATCTTGACAAATATATTTACATAACATTGATTTATTTATAGAGACTAAGTTATGCCTGTGGGTGAGAAAAATGAAGGGTCTATGCTATGTAAGTGGGAAGGGTTAGATTAGTCTTGAAGTAGATTCATTGGTTGGCACGACATTGCGGGCCAAAGGGTCCATGCTGTTCTGTAATGCATTCTGTATATATTTATACTGTTCTGTTCTAAGTATCATTTTTCTCTACAGTGGAAAGATAAGCATAGAATATGTAAGCTTTAGAATATTGGAATTTGGGCTTAATGAAATTAAATATTCTCTGAAGTGTTGCTGATTTAAAAATGAATAAAAGCTAATTTAAACTATTGCATTGCATAGAAGTGCCCTTATTCAGCTCTGATCTGTATTTGAAAGGAAAGGCAGACCTCTAGTTGAACTGTTGATCTGGAGTTGGCATCTCTGCCTTTAAAAAGATTACCTACAACAGTGTACTGTTTCTGAAGATTTTCTCTATCATGGGAAAAGGCAGAGAGATGAATTTTATTTTTCTGTAAAATATTTGTTAAAGTTCTGATTGTAATGATTTTAATGTTCACTTGTACACATTGCTGTTACCAAGTATCCTTTGCTTTTCTCTTGCAGCTCAAGCCCATGGTTCTGCCCAGTACATGGATGAAAGAATTCTTCCTGGCTCACATTTACACAGAGCTGCAGTTAATTGAAGAGGCACTTCAGAAATATCAAAACCTGATTGACGCTGGCTTTTCCAAAAGCACTTATATCATCTCTCAAATTGCTGTGGCTTATCACAATGTCAGAGGTCAGTATTAGGAGTGGATTGCAGTTGCTTCATTTTTGCATTGATCCAATTGAGGTGGCCTTCATCTTAGATTAATAATTATAAAACCTATTGTTTTTCAACTTCAATTTCTAGAAGTCAATACTTTATAAAAGTTCACGTTAAGATCCTGAAGTACCTCTCAACCATCAGGCTCCTGAACCAGAGGGGATAATTTCACTCAACTTTACTCACCCCATCACTGAACTGTTCCCATAACCTATAGACTCACTTTCAAGGATCCTTCATCTCATGTTCTTAATATTTGTTATTTTCTTCTTTTTGTTGTCTTTTGCACACTAGTCAGGCCTGTTGGTGGGGTCTTTCATTGATTCTATTATGGCTATTGGATTTATTGAGTATGCCCATAAGAAAATGAATTTCAGGTTGTAAATGGTGACGTGTATGTTCTTTAATAATAAATTTACTCTGAACTGTGATAACTTATTTTGAACTAACCCAGTTACTCCAGAAATGCTTCACTCTTTTTGATAGATAATTTTGTATGTAAAATGAACAAAGACGAGTTTGGGGTATTTCATAAATGGGAATCCTATTGACCTAGTTTTAGATAAGCACATCAGCTTACTTGTGCAAGATGCCAAGAAATTTTTAAAAATGTGAGGCTTACCCCACTTCTGTGACATAGCAGCAGTTATGTTCTTGGTAACCGCCTTTAAGGAGATACTAAAGTGCTTTCCAACTATCAACCCCAAGTCTCCCACCACCACCATCAGCCATCACTGTATATTATTTTGTGATATGGCATTGGCAGCTTCTCAACCATCTCATCCATTGCTTTATCCATAGCAACGTCTCTAAAGCTTGAAACTTACTCTTTCTTCACTGTTCTACAAATTATGCACTTTGAAGTGCCTATCCATTTCTGTTTTTAAAACCTGGATGAAACCTACAGTCCAACATTCTGAATTCCAGGCAATAACTGCTTTGCACAATCTGTATCCTCTCATTCATATGTTGTGGCTTGCATTTTCTATCTGTGACTGGTCCTAAAACCAAATGCTAATGAAACAGCTTCCCCCTATCTACCTGATTGAAACCAATCACATTTATCTGATCTGCTGGAAAAGAGGCTTTGGCACAGATAAAGAAGGAGTGACACACAAAATGTTGGTGGAACGCAGCAGGCCAGGCAGCATCTATAGAGAGAAGTGCTGAGTCTATTTGGTAATACCAATGCAGATTTTTCTTTAATATGCTTCTCTTGATTTAGTTAGAGCAGCGTCTCATTAAAATTTGATTAATTGCAGACAAGATTAGTTTATCTCAAAAAATTCTTTAATCAGTGAGCAACCTGTTTGTAAATTATTTTTTAAAAATCTGAAATACACATTTTCCATTGTTGCAGAAAGGAGTAGTCATGTTCTCAATAAACCTGACTACACACAGACCTTTTCAAACATATTTATTAGTTCCTTTGCTTGCAAGAGGCTGGCAGACACATGCAATTAGCAGTAATTCCCATCACTGATTAATTTAGACCAGGGATGTGTGCTTCCAGCACTACTTAAAAATAAAAGTCTAGATGATTATGGAAACTCAAGTTGGTTTGAATAAAATTGTGCTTTATATTCTGTGACAGTTTGAATGAATTGTACCTTTTTAGACAGTTATGTGTATAAGCTAAGAGCTAAAATTGAGTTGAAGCTCTGGTTCAAGTTTAATGAGGAAAACAAAAAAAAAATTGAAGATACTGAAATCGGAACCAAAAAAACTTAAAAGCTGGAAAATCTCTGCCGGTCAAGTAGCATCTGTGGGACAAGGAATCATTTAATATTTCAATTCTGAGGAGAGTCCCTGACCTAAAACTGATTATGTTTTGGTAGATGCTGATTTACTGGCTGGGTTCTTCCAGAATTTGTGTTCTTGTTAAACTGTCCTGATAATTTGTTTATTTACCAAGAAACTAGTCCTTGCCAAATAACTATTCAAAACTCAAATTAAAATCTATCTCTTGTTTTCTCTGGCTAAAATTGTATCAGCTTCTTACCATTGACATCTGCTTTTGCTGAAGAAATTCTGTGCTACCACAGTCCAATGTCCCTCCAATTCATTGAATGTTTTGTATGTTACTGTGTGTGTGAAGGTGACTGCAAGATGATGGTCATTTACTGGCTCAACTAATTTAACTAAGTGTACCCAAGGTTAATTTTTGATTTTTTTTTAATTGAGCACTTCTATATTTGTTTTGAAATTGGGATGATTATAAACATTTCTTGTTTTAGTTTTATAACTTATAAAAACTTCTTAATCATCAGTGTGCTTTGCTGAGAAAGTATGTAAGAATGCCCAGCCCTACGTTTGCTGGATGAAAGGTTCTTCTGATTCATTATGTTCCAATCTGGATATGTTTGAGCATCATAAGTTCAGCAAATGCTGATTTTGTTTTCCATTTTTTTGCGATCCTTAGACATTGATAGAGCTTTAACCCTTTTTAATGAGTTACGGAATCAAGATCCATATAGAATAGAGAATATGGACACTCTATCCAATCTCCTGTATGTTCGGGTAAGACATAACAGACATGTTCAAAAGTATTCAACGGTCTAAAAATGTAAGCAACTAATTTCCATCTTGTGTAGTTGAAGAAATTAATATAATCTACTTAATGATTTTTGCTTTTTCCTGAAATGATACAAAACTTTATTGCATAATGCTTAAACTAGTGCCATATTCTGGTAGCAATGTTGTCAAATAATAGTAATTTTTCTAATGTAGATATGTTTTATGTGACAAAATCTAAGTTCTTATAGAATTTAGTTATTTGCTTTGCTCTCCTTTTCTGAACCTTATTGGATAAAGACCATACAAGCTTCACAAATAAAGTATTAAAATTCAGCCTAGATACATTAATGATCAGAGTGAGTGCTCTGATTCAGTGTGATGAATAGGATGGCTGACTAGTAACCTGTGCTTTGATTGCATTGAGCTTGGTGGTGTTGGAACTCCATTCATTCAGGCAGCTAATGATTACTCCATCATGCGTGTGTTTTCACTGGAATCCTGCGTTAACATTAAAGAAATTTCATCTTGCCTGTTGAAATCAACATATTTCAAGTCTTCGAAGCAATGCTGTGCATTAAAGGAGATTTGATCATTACTCTTTATACAATCAGAATAGTGTTTAATTATCACTGACATATGTCATGAAAGTTGTTTTTTTCTGGCAGCAGTACAATGCAATACTGTACATTAAAATTACAATAAGTTACAATAAGAAATTTTTTTTTAAATTGTGCAAGAGGAACAAAATACTGAGGAAACATACAAAATGCTAGAGGAATTCAGTAGGTCAGGCAACATGTATGGAAAAGAATAAACAGTTGATGCTTAAGGCTGAGGCCCTTTTTCAGCACTGACTGAGTTACACGTAGAGTCACTCCAGCCCCATCTTCAAACAAGTAAAAGGCAACCTCTGGTGATTCCTTTTGGAGGACTGTGCAGTTTCTCATCAAAAAGGAGATTGGGGGAAAAGGATTTGGAGGACTGAAAAGAAACATGGAAATGCACATATTTGATCTTGGTTTTACAAGAAAGACAAACTCTGCAATCTGTCTAATCTTTAGAAATTTTGGAGGTATTTTTCCTTTTCTGAGTCAAGGTACCCAAGTCAATAATTTTCCCAGAACATCGTATTTAAATTATCTTTGCTGTGAAAGTATGAGGACTGTTAGTGTCATCTCAGGTTGTATTTGTGCCAAAAGAATTTTCTTAGGTGAATTTGATTAAATCTAAAGTAAGTAAATGTTGACTTTAGTTCCAAATGATGATAGTAAATAATTATGTTTGTTCCCATTTTTATATTTCAATTAGAACATGAAGCCTGAGCTGAGTTACCTGGCACATAATCTTTGTGAAATCGACAAGTATCGAGTGGAAACATGTTGTGTGATAGGTAAGTGGTGTTTGTTTCAGACAGGTTCTTATTGGCAAATAAACTTCTCCCGGGCTCAGGCCAGGTGCAGGTATTGATCATAACCGACGTTTCAATGACAAACTTTGTCATCTTCTTCGGGGTGAAGATTCATCCCTGAAGAAGATGGCAGAGTCTGTCATTGAAATGTCGGTATTAATCGATATCTGTATCTGGGTCGAAGCCCGAGAAGAGTTTCTTTGTTGTGTACGTTGGGAAAGCACTAGATCCTTTTTCGGGGCATTATTGCTTAATAATTTGATAAACAAACCAAAATTCTAAGTTGATCTGTTAATGACCATTTAACCATCTTATTTTGTTCAGACTTGTGAAGGAAGTTTTATATCCTGTTTGTTGAGTTTCTACGTTATTTTGCATCTGCTACTTTGCAGTACTCACCTGCAGCCAGTAAATCATATAAGAACATGGCACAAGATAATACTTAGATATTGATTGACCCTCCTCCCACTTCTTCCCATGAAAAATGACTGTCATTGTGCTTGAGAATTAAAATCGGATATAAAGGTTCATACTTACAGTCTGTCCCACCAGCCAATGACACAGAATATTTGGACTCCAGATGTGCCATTCAGTTCTTTTTGGAAGAATTTAAGCAGCATTTCAGATCTACAGTGAAATAAGCATGTTCATTATTATTTTTTCTCTGTCCCACTCTTAACACATTTTAATGAGAATATTGAAACACCAAGCAAAAGATCATCCAACACACTCGTACCTTATTGAATAGAGGTGAAGTCTCTCTATATTTAAGACCAACAGGATTTAGATGTACAAGAGAACAGTGATTTTGCTATTTGAGAAATGTAAAACTGTCTCATCTTAAGTCTTCTTGATGGTCTGGAGTCACTGATATAAAAGATGTTTCAACTTGCCCATTGAATTCAACATTTTCCAAATCTTTGGAGCAATGCTGTGCATTATAGGAGCTTAGATAATTACTGAATAAGTGTCTCGGCCTGAAATGTCGACTGTTTACTCTTTTCCATAGATGCTGCCTGACCTTCTGAGTTCCTCCTGCATTTTGTGTATGTTGCTTTGGTTTTCCAGCTTCTGCAGACTTTCTTGTGTTTTAGATGATTATTCTTTATACAAATTAACAGATAATCTTTGGTAATTCCTTTTTGAGGGCTTGTCAAAACTATGGTTTGTTGCAGCAGGTATGTTCAAACGGGAATGAGGGAAAAGGATTTGGAGGACTTAAAAGAAACCTACTTGGAAGGTGCACATTTAATCTTGGTTTGGATTAAAAGGCAAATTGTTTGGTTCATGTAATCTTTAGTAATCTTGGGGGTACATTCCTTTTCTGAGTTGAAGTATCAATTTGCAATGCAAAAGTAGGTTATATCAAAATCAATGGCCTTCACTTGTATGAAAGGTTTTGGTACTGTTTCCATTTATGTTTATATCTTCCATTACTTGAGCATTTTCCAAGTACAGAGAATGAAATTTTGATGAATATAGAAACCATTTTCCCAGCCTAATCTTATTCTATTGTGTTGTCACTTTCTAGCCGTTATCAATTGATGGCATCAGTGAAGGGAAATGTGGTAATCTCACCTCCTGGAAAAACAGTACTCAGACTATTACCTAGCTTGAGTTACCTCACTAAGTGTGGTTTAGGATTCATCCAAAGGCCTTTGGGACTCGACTGCTTAGAGTTGCTGCACTGAATCTAAATTTTAATGGAATGTTCTTTCTCTTCTATTCAAGGCAATTACTATAGTTTAAGGTCTCAACATGAAAAAGCAGCCCTGTACTTCCAACGAGCACTAAAGTTAAATCCTCGTTATCTTGGTGCCTGGACATTAATGGGCCATGAGTATATGGAGATGAAGAACATATCAGCAGCAATTCAAGCCTACAGGTACTTTCCAGTTGATTGCATTAGGAATCTTGCTCTTTTAAGACCTGTATACATACAGTCCTTGTGCTTTTTACATTCACTCATTGTGGAAATAAGCGCAATCATCCTCACATTTGACCACCAGAGCCCTCTGTTTATCCAACCCATGTTATCTGTAGTTGATTACAAATTGCAAATGTACTACTAGCAGCGTCATTTTAGCTCTGTCATTAGTAGATCTTGTTCTCAGGCTTCAAAGGTAATAACATAAGAAATGGGAGCTGGAGTAGACCATTTGACACTTTGAGCCTACTCCAACATTCAATAAGATCATGTCTGATCTAACCGTGGACTCAACTCCACCTCCTTGCCTTTTCCCCATAATCCTTAATTGCCCTGCTATGTAAAAATCTATCTGTGTCTTAACTATATTTAATGAAGTGACCTCTACTACTACTCTAGGCAGAGAATTCCCAGATTTGCTACTTTCTGGGAAAAGCAGTTTCTCCTCATCTTGGTCCTATATCTATTCCACTGAATCTTGAGACTATGTCCTCTAATTCTAGTCTCACTTACAAGTGGAACCAACTTTACTGTCTCTATCCCTTTCTTAATTGTATATGTTTCTATAAGAAGTCCTTTCATTTTTCTAAATTCCAACAAGTGTAGTCCTAGGCGACTCAGTCTCTTCTTGTAAGCTAACCCGACACCTCCATCTCTGAAACTTCCTCTACACTGCCTTCAAAACTAGTGTATCTATCCTCAAATAAGGAGATCAAAATTGCATGCAGTGCACTAGGTGCAGCCTCTTCATTACCTAACACAGTTGCAGCATAGCCACCAGAGTTTAAGGCCAGCATTCAATTTGCCATCTTGATTTTCCTTTCTAGCATAGATATGAGCAAGTTTATAAATCAGGCCAGAGCAAAAGATGTTGGGAATGCCGAGGGTGGAGTACCTCCGGAGAGGTGTGGGATAGGTGGCAGAGAAAGAATGCTGGGGTGGGGGGTACTGCAGGTGCATACACACCCAGCCCTGAGACACCAGGCAAGATCAGTTGATTCCAAACAATTGGTTTATTGATCGTTGCAGAATGTCTCTCTGGTGCTTACCTTTACCTACCCCCTTCCAAGTACCGAAAGTTTTGGTACTTGTGCATTTTCACTTCTTTTAATGTGTTGAACATTTCTGCATTAACTCATGCTCAGGCACTGAGTTCTGGAACCCCACCACTTTGTTGAGGATTTTTTTTTGCCCACTTGTCTATTGCCTGTTTACTATTTACTCTGTCTAGGCTTCACATAATTTCAGATACCTCAAATCAGCTCAAATTCGATCTCCATCCAACAGAAATAACCTCAACACATCTAGTCTTTCTTCAGTTAAAATTCTGCCATACCATTGGAAATTTTCTGTGTCCCCACCTTGTCCAATTGTACTTTCTGTGAATTGATCTGAAATGTAAGCAGCACCTACTTGCAGCTGTATTATTGTTTTAAAGTTCTGGCATCATCCCTCTTAACCTAAGCTTAGAATAGAACAACTTTCTATGCATTCAAATACTATTTATTGCCTTGACTTCTGTTCCTATAAACTTCATTGCGAAAGAAGTTTACAATTCATATTATGAATTCCTTACAACACCAGTGTAGGGTCTCGGACCAAAAGTGTCAACTGTTTATTCATTTCCATAGATGCTACCTGACCTGCTGAGTTCCTCCAACATTTTGAGTGGGCTGTTCTGGCTTTTGCACATCTGCAGAATGACTTGTGTTTGTGAATCCCTCCCTTGGTTTGTTCTCTCCAAAATCTGTTGCCTCACACTTTATTAAATTGAAGTTTATTCTCTGCTTTTCTGTGCACCTGACTTGTCCATTGATATCTCCCTGGAGGCTATAACTTTCTTCTTCGATGCTACTGGTATTTGAAACTTGCAACAGAAACTGGGGAATTGTTGCCTTGTTAACCTAACATCTTGTTGGGAAGGTACTTGAGCTTATAATTAAAGTAATTGAACACTTGGAATCTCCTGCCTTTTGTTATTGTCTTGCTCAGTGTATCTACATGGAAATATTTCAATGCCTTGTGCATTTTTATATGTCTTGAGACTTCATTGCATTATTGAGTATTAAATCTGATTTTCAAAATTGTTTTTCTTACTCAAGGCTCTTAAACACAAGGTCTCACCCATTTGCTCAGTGTCAGCTTTTTGCTTCAATGAAGATTTCCTTTCCAGTAAATGTATTTGGTCCACTTTTGCTAAAGTAATCTACAGTTGAGTAAAATCAGATTTTTTTGGTGAAGGGGTCTGCATATTATTGCTCTATGGTGGTGGGTTGAATAATTTGGTCCTTTGTTTCTTTTCGTTTTTTTCTTATGTCCTTGTTTGATTGTCCTTGTCAAGATTGCAGAGAGACATTGATAGGATGCAGAAGTGGGTTGAGAAGTGACAGATGGAGTTCAACCCGGAGAAATGTGAGGTGGTACACTTTGGAAGGACAAACTCCAAGGCAGAGTACAAAGTAAATGGCAGGATACTTGGTAGTGTGGAGGAGCAGAGGGATCTGGGGGTACATGTCCGCAGATCCCAGAAAGTTGCCTCACAGGTAGATAGGGTAGTTAAGAAAGCTTATGGGGTGTTAGCTTTCATAAGTCGAGGGATAGAGTTTAAGAGATGCGATGTAATGATGCAGCTGTATAAAACTCTAGTTAGGCCACACTTGGAGTACTGTGTCCAGTTCTGGTCGCCTCACTATAGGAAGGATGTGGAAGCATTGGAAAGGGTACAGAGGAGATTTACCAGGATGCTGCCTGGTTTAGAGAGTATGCATTATGATCAGAGATTAAGGGAGCTAGGGCTTTACTCTTTGGAGAGAAGGAGGATGAAAGGAGGCATGATAGAGGTGTACAAGATATTAAGAGGAATAGACAGAGTGGACAGCCAGCGCCTCTTCCCCAGGGCACCACTGATCAGTACAAGAGGACATGGCTTTAAGGTAAGGGGAGGGAAGTTCAAGGGGGATATTAGAGAAAGGTTTTTCACTCAGAGAGTGGTTGGTGCGTGGAATGCACTGCCTGAGTCAGTGGTGGAGGCAGATACACTAGTGAAGTTTAAGAGACTACTAGACAGGTATATGGAGGAATTTAAAATGGGGGGTTATATGGGAGGCAGTGTTTGAGGGTCAGCACAATATTGTGGGTCTAAGGACCTATAATGTGCTGTACTGTTCTATGTTCTATGTTTGCTGAAGCTTCCAATATATCATCCATCTGCCTTAAGCAGCCACTTCTTTATTTGGTAGTAATTTTTTTTATTAATTATCACCATCTTATAAGAAATTTCTGTAAGTAGAAACAAAGAGCTACTTTATATACCTTTTTTCTGTGATGTTTTACTTAAAGCTGTAGTACTTTGTGGCTTTGGCTTTTCCACCTTATTCATCAACTTGCTTGTATTTAAACCATGCCTACTATTGCTGTCTGCATTCCAGCCTTTTTATTTGCCTGCCTTCCTGCCCTGTTTACTGATTCTTTACCTTCTGTTTCCATTCTTTTCTTCTGAATCTGCACACAGTTTCCCATGCCCTGGCAAACTAAACCCCTCCAAAATGAGTGAGCACACCTCAGTGATATTGATCACAGTTCTACGGCCATGCATTCCCCAGGATTGATTAGGTTCCATCTCCACCAGAATCATACCCGTAGACCACAGGAATCTAAATTAATCCTTCCTATGTGTTCCCTCACACTATCTTCCCTTTCCTGTATTTAATGGTATTAGTTCATTATTGTCACATGTATCAAGTTACAGTGAAAAGCTTTTGTTTGAATGCCATTCAGACTGATTATTCCATAGACAAGTACACCAAGGTGATAGACAATAGACAATAGGTGCAGAAGTAGACTATTTGGCCCCTCAAGCCTGCACCGCCATTTTGAGATCATGGCTGATCAACTACTATCAATACCCGGTTCCTGCCTTGTCCCCATATCCCTTGATTCCCCTATCCATAAGATACCTATCTAGCTCCTTCTTGAAAGCATCCAGAGAATTGGCCTCCACTACCTTCCGAGGCAGTGCATTCCAGACCCCCACAACTCTCTGGGAGAAGGTTCTTCCTTAACTCTGTCCTAAATGACCTACCCCTTATTCTCAAACCATGCCCTCTGGTACTGGACTCTCCCAGCATCTGGAACATATTTCCTGCCTCTATCTTGTCCAATCCCTTAGCAATCTTATACGTTTCAATCAGATCCCCTCTCAATCTCCTTAATTCCAGCGTGTACAAGCCCAGTCTCTCTAACCTGTCTGCGTAAGACAGTCCTGACATGCCAGGAATTAACCTCGTGAATCTACGCTGCACTTCCTCTACAGCCAGGATGTCCTTCCTTAAGCCTGGAGACCAAAACTGTACACAATACTCCAGGTGTGGTCTCACCAGGGCTCTGTACAAATGCAAGAGGATTTCCTTGCTCTTGTACTCAATTCCCTTTGTAAT
The DNA here is from genome assembly GCF_030144855.1 of Hypanus sabinus. Classification (NCBI taxonomy): domain Eukaryota; kingdom Metazoa; phylum Chordata; class Chondrichthyes; order Myliobatiformes; family Dasyatidae; genus Hypanus; species Hypanus sabinus. The sequence goes on from NC_082720.1 coordinate 18,532,043, forward strand.
AAAGGCCAACATTCCATTAGCCTTTTTCACTGCCTGCTGCACTTGCTCATTCACCTTCAGTGACTAATGAACAAGGACTCCTAGATCTCTTTGTATTTCTCCCTTACCTAACTCTACACTGTTCAGATAATAATCTGCCTTCCTGTTCTTACTCCCAAAGTGGATAACCTCACACATATTCACATTAAACGTCATCTGCCAAGTATCTGCCCACTCACCCAGCCTATCCAAGTCATCCCGAATTCTCCTAACATCCTCATAACATGTCACACTGCCACCCAGCTTAGTATCATCAGCAAATTTGCTGATGTTATTTTCAATGCCTTCATCCAAATCGTTGACATAAATTGTAAACAGCTGTGGTCCCAATACCGAGCCCTGTGGCACCCCACTAGTCGCCACCTGCCATTCCGAGAAACCCATTCACCGCTACCCTTTGCTTTCTATCTGCCAACCAGTTTTCTATCCATGTCAATGTCTTCCCCCCGATGCCCTGAGCTTTGATTTTACCCACCAATCTCCTATGTGGGACCATATCAAATGCCTTCTGAAAATCGAGGTACACTACATCGACTGGATCTCCCCCGTCTAACTTCCTGTTTACATCCTTGAAAAACTCCAACAGATTAGTCAAGCATGATTTACCCTTGGTAAATCCATGCTGGCTCGGCCCAATCCTATCACTGCTATCTAGATATGCCACTATTTCATCCTTAATAATGGACTCTAGCATCTTCCCCACCACCGATGTCAGGCTGACAGGTCGATAGTTCTGTTTTCTCCCTTCCTCCTTTCTTAAAAAGTGGGATAACATTAGCCATTCTCCAATCCTCAGGAACTGATTCTGAATCTAAGGAACATTGGAAAATGATTACCAACGGAAAACAATGCAGAATATAGTGTTACAGTTGCAGAGAATGTGCAAAGGGCCTGATGAGGTGGCTTGGGAGATTGCATTCCACTTTTAGCACGAGAGGTCCTTTGAAGACCTAATAACAGGAGGCTAGAAGCTGTCCCTGTGCCTGGTGTTACTTGCTCACAAGTTTTTGTATCTTCTGCCCAACAGGAAGGAAGCAGTAATTGATTATGTTGGCTGCTTACCTGTGCCAGCGAGAAGGTTTAACGGAGGAGAAACTGGTTTTGCATAATGGACTAGGCTGCATTCACCACTCTGCAATTTCTTACTGTCTTGGGCTTGGCAATTGCCATACCAACTTCCTAATGTCAGTGACCAGCTCCTTGTTAGCTAAATTGAGGGAAATGTTGTTTAAACACCGTTCTGTTAAGTTTATCTTCTTCCTATGCTCCATCTGGTCATTACTTAAGATCCAACCAACTGTGGTGTTACCTGCAAACTTGTGAAGTTAGAGAAGAATTTGGCCACACGCTCCTGAATGTATGGGGAGTATATTCAGGGACTGAGGACACAGCCTTGCAGGGTAGCTGTGTTGATTGTGGTCTGTTGCACAGGAAGTCAAAGTTGCAGGACTGGGTGCAACTTCTTAAATCTTGGAGTGTATAGATGAGTTTGCTGGGAATTATGTTATTAAAGGCAAAACTGTAGGTCATAAATAGAAATTTCATGTAGGTGTCTTTGTTATCAGCATGTTGCATAGATGAATGTATGGCCAGAGAGATGGCATCCGCCACGGAGCTTTCTTAGTGGTAGATGAATTACAGTGGGCTGTGGTTGTCTAGGAGGCTGGAGTTGGTGTGACCTGACCAGCCTCTCAAGGCACTTCACGATGGTGGATGTTAGAGCCACCAGATGGTAGCCATTAAGGCACCTTTTTTTTTACACACCAGACTGATGATGGTCATCTTAAAGCAGATAGGAACCTCAGAAAGGAATAGAGAGAGGTTACCAGACACCATCTTTCTGGGCCTAGACTCGTTTGTGTCTGCAGCCCCTGGACTGTAAAATACACCTACTGAAACTTAGACTACTGTTTATTCACTACAGCCACTTTCAATACTATAGTTCCAAGTAAACTTATCTCCAAACTCAAAGATCTGGGTCTCAACACCTCCCTTTGTAGCTGGATCCTTTCTGACTAACAGACTGCAATAAGTAACACATTTTCCGTAATTATTCTCAATAATGGTGCCCTACAGGACTCAGGCCACAACCTCCTACTTGCTCTCTATACATCCCAACTCTTGGGGCCAAATTTGGAATACAAGTAGGAGATGGAGAGCCTACACTAACATAGCAACAACCTTTCCCTCAATACCAGCAAAGTGGAAGTACTGATCATTGATTTCAGGCAAGGTGGGACGGTGCACATCAGCAATACTGAAATCGAGAAGGTTGAGAGCTTTAAGTTCCTAGGAGTGAACATCCATATCTTGTCCCAGTCCAACCACATTCACCCCATAGCCCAGGCATGGGCAAACTACGGCCCGCGGGCCATATGCGGCCCGTTAAGCTTTTTAATCCGGCCCGCAGAACTTGATGAAATTATATTAATAAACCTTGTTAACGTTTTTTCCCCGCAATTCTGGCGTTTTCCCAATAGATGACGCACTCTATATACATTGACCTTTGTTGAGATGCAGCGTATTACTCCACATTTGCGCTTTACTTTGTGACCTTGTGGCGACCCATTTCCTGGCACATCCGAACCAGCTCACAATTAGCCAGCGTTCCGGCTAAGGGAGATAGCCTGCGGGGATTTGCGAGCACAGAGCTCCGCATATTGGCGCGCTCTCACTGTTCTGTCATTGTGCGGGTCGTTGTTGAGTTTTGGCACAGGGGACAATTGAATAAGAAGGAGCAGGACAAGTAGACCTGCATCTCCTACCGTTTTTGAAATAAAGACAGTCAGGAGGAGAGTGATGATGATAATATCTTGAAGGATAACAGAATTTTCAGTGCTTTAAAATAATAACTGTTACTATTTAAAAAAGCTGTATTTTATTCATTTAATTTTCAGTGTTTTAAAAGACATTTCAATAAATAGCTAAATACCATGGGACTTCAAAGACAGATATTTTGTTGTAATGCATTTGTTCATTTTCAATTGAAATTAAAGCACATGTTTTCTACATATCCCATGATATTTTATTTTCTCTTATGAGGTGTATTATACCTCATGTCCATCTGCTCCTGGTCCGGCCCCCCTGTCAAATTTTAGAACCCTTTGTGGCCCTCAAGTCAAAAAGTTTGCCCACCCCTGCCATAGCCTCTACTTCCTCAGGAGGCTAAAGAAATTTGGCATATTCCCATTGATCCTTACCAATTTTTATTGATGCATCATTAGAAAGTATTCTTTCTGGATGCATCACAGTTTGGTATGATAACAGCTCTGCCCATAACCACAAGAAACTGCAAGGAGTTTTGGACTCAGCTCATCAAGGAAACCAGCCTTCCCCTTCATGACTCTGTACACTTCTCGCTGCCCCAGTTAAAGCGGTCAGCATAATCAAAGACCTGACCCACCCTAAACGGTCTCTCTTTTCTCCTCTCCCACCAAGCAGAAGATACAGAAGCCTGAAAGTATGTACCATCAGGTCCCAGGCCAGTTTCAATCCCACTATTGCAAAACCATTCAACAGTTCCAAGTTTAAATGGACTCTTGACCTCACAATCTACCTCATTATGACCTTGTGCCATATTGTCCACCTACACCACACTATCTCTGTAACTAATGCTTAATTCTGCACACTTGATGTTCTACCTTGTACCATATCGTAATGAATTGATCTGCGTGAATGGTTTTTCACTATTTTGGTACACATGATTCAACAAAATGGAACAGCTCAAAAAACTGAATAAGGCACGTGGAAATTCTGCATTTATTTTAGTGCTTTAGTGTGTTACAAAATCCCGTAACTGTATCACTTACCAGCAAAGATAGAGAGGTCCGTTGAAGTCTGATGGTACTATTTTTAAAAGTACTTATTGATAAAGGGCACAAAAACAAGATTAATGCATTAAAAAATCGTAGTCAATACTAAATCTAAAGAGCGGGTATAATAATAACCAATAAGAAATAGCTGTATCGTTGTCCAGGGGATAATGTATTGTCCAATGGAAATATAACAGTCACTGTTAGTTTGTTCATGCTGCAGCGTTTTGAGTTTAAGAGAGAGGAGGTTTAAACTTGCCCAGGTCTTTTATGATGCCAATCCATTGAGTCAGGGGAGTGGCTTTCCCCGTTGTTAGCTAAAAGCCGTTTTCCGTGGTTCCAGCCACCAGTTCCATCAACGGAACTGAACGCACGTGGCCTCCTTCAGATGACTTCCTGCTGTTACGTGGTCGCTTAACGTTTCTTCTGGTGCGTCTGAGGGACTGTTCCTACAGACCCTCTTTTATCCTGACTCGCAGGGTCGTAGATGTCAATCAGGTTGGGGGTGTGCACTCTCTCCCTCAACCAGCCCACTTTGCCTGAGGGCATTCACGTAGCATTGTATCTCAATCCACAAGTTGGTCTCCAAGAGACAATGGCCATGTCCCGTAGCTTTACATCGCTGGGAAACTAGACAGTCTGCATATCTCTTCTCCCATTTCCTGGGCCCTTTGACCCAACCCAACAGTGATCTTGCGATTCTCACAAAGGAGGGGGCTACGGATGTAACAAGTGAATTTAAGTTACTGGATCTGATTTAATTATCAATTCAACAATGTCTGCAAAGTAATCCATAGAATAATACTAACTTGTATAGCTATCCATTCTATTCAGAACTCTCAAATAATTAAATCTTTGTTTGCTGCTGCAGTACCAAGAAAACAGATCAGACATAAAGTGATAACTGACATTCTACAACAAAATTATTGAAGCTGAACAACTTGGTCCAGAAACTTAAATTAATCAAGCCCACAAATAGTGTGGCTACAGGAATAGGTTAAATGGCAAATATCTTGTAGTGTAATTTATTTCTTAAATCTCCCAAAGCCTTGGACCATCATTTGCAGAATCCAAGTTAATGTATGTTGGAGGAAAAGAAATTTGAATACCCAGGTAAACTCCACCAGCATGCAAGAAAGTGAATGCTACTTAGAACAAAGTGGCCACTTGATCAGCAGTCATTCTATTTCATGGTGCTGCAATATCTACAAAATGCACTGCAGCAGCTTGGAGGCTTTTTCTACAGTAATTTCCAAACTGGTGACCCTATTAACCCTGAAGGGCAAAAATAGTGGGTGCAAGAGAACCTGGGTTCCCTTCCAAGTGCCACAATGTTTTTGTTTTGGAAATACTATGTTCTTGCTTTATTATCATTGAGTCTGAATTGCAAAATCCTACCCAATAATACTCTGGGGGTATCGTCACGATTCCTACGATACAGAAAGATGCCGAGCTAACACCTTCTCAAGAATAATTGGGGATGGGTAGTAATTGTTATCTTTGCCACTGATACTTGTGTCCATTAATTTCTTGTGCCTGTTTTTAACCTGTTTCCCTTTTAGCCTCTCCGTATTCTTTAGTTCATCTACCATAAATTTATTCTCTACTCTTGCATAAAGAGCAAATGGAAGTTAATAATTACAACTCAGTTGATCATATGGTTCAATGCTGTGCTCTCAGCTCTTTTACCGAAGGTTGGTCCATTATCTGTCACTCACCTGCAGACCTCGTTCTACCTTTCTCCTGCTCCCTGCCCTCTCACCTAACTTCTCTGTGATCCTTCCCCTATTTGCCTTCTACAAACCCAACAAATAAAATTTGATATTAAATCAGATCCAGCAGCTTAAACTTACTAAAGTACTAAAATAAATGCAGAGTTTCCACATGTGGCTTATTCAGCTTTTTGAACTGTTCCACCATTTCGTTGAATCATGCCTAATCTGTACCAGTCTAAATACATAAACTAATGGTTTTAAGTCTTGTACATAGGTTGATAACGCTGTTTGAAGGGTGGATCTGAATACTATGTTTCCATTAACTTAGTAGGGAAGAAGTTTTTTTGTGTTTCTCAAAAGCCAATAAGAAGCTAAGAACTGGAAGTAGAAGCTGTTAGTGGGCTGTTCAACTGGATTTTTAAGTATGACTACAAGTGATGGTACTTTTTAGCTCTATTTTGATTTTGATACAATTTCATTTTTCCCCTTTGAAGCACATACATTTTTCTTAAAGGTGAGAAGTCAAAAACTGATGAGCAGTCCATGTAATGCTTAAAAGATGTCATTAGTTCAAATGTCATTAGCTTGCACTAATTATTCCTTGTCTTCCTGCAGACATGCTATTGAGGTGAACAAAAGAGATTACAGAGCTTGGTATGGACTTGGGCAGACGTATGAAATCCTCAAGATGCCATTTTATTGTTTGTATTATTACAGACGAGCTCATCAGTTGAGGTAAGGGAGTGCAGATGTCAAGACTGCGACTCCGTGAAAACTTGAATTAATATATCTTTCTATAGTTTGCCCAAGTTATGGATTTGTTTTCACAATAGGATTTTTTGATTGATTTTTTGAATTAGGCCTTTGCAAGAATAATTGAAATGAAGGAAATCATTTTTTAAATTTGTCTTTTTTGAGAATTTTGTATTGGACTCTAATTATGTTAAATATCCTTATTTTGTCAAGCTCATTACTTTTAAAGGGGACTTGCCATTGAACAATTTTATTAGGAACTGTACATGTATATTCTAATCACGAGCTTGATGACTTTAGACTAAATCAAACTGTAGCCTAATGATGTGTGAAATTATTTCTGTTTAGATAATTTATGATGTGTTCACAGTATAAAGCTTAGTGTATAGCTGAGCTTAATACTATATTAAGCTGATTGAGGAGTACTCAATTTTTATTTGTTTATTTAGAGGTACAGAATGGAAAAGGCCCTTCTGTCCAAACAAGCCACACTGCCCAGCAGCCCAGCAATTTAGGGAGTCCTTGTGCAGGATTCTCTAAAGGTTAACTTTCAGGTTGAGTCGGTGGTGAAGGGGCAAATGCAATGTTAGCAATCATTTTGAGAGGACTAGAGTATAAAAGCAAGGATGTAATGCTGAGGCTTTATAAGGCATTGGTCAGACCGCACTTGGAGTATTGTGTGCAGTTTTGGTCCCCTTATCTAAGGTGGGATGTGCTGATGTTGGAGAGAGTCCAGAGGAGATTCATGAGAATTTCAGGAAAAAAAGGGTTAATGTATGAGGAATGTTTGATGGCCCTGGTTCTATACTCGCTGAAGTTTAGAAAAATGCAGGGCATCTCACTGAAATCTATTGAATATTGAAAGGCCAAGGTGAAGTGGATGTGAAAAGATGCTTCTTATAGTGGGTGAGTCTAGGATCAGAGGCTGCAGCCTCAGAATAGAAAGGTGTTCATTTAGAACAGAGATGAGGAGGAATTTCTTTAGCCAGAGGGTGGTGAATCCATGGAATTAATTGCCACAGATGACTGTGGAGGCCAAGTCATTGGATGTACTTAATCAAGGTGTCAGAGGTTATGGGGAGAAGGCAGGAGAATGGGAATAATAAATCAGCAATGGTGGAATGTCGTTGCAAATTCAGCAGACCAAATTGCCTAATTTTGCTCTTGTCATCAGCCTAATCAGAGGACAATTTACAATGACTAATTAACCTCCTGATTTATGCCCCTACAATTAGAGATTAATATCATCTGGATACTTTGCCTCGTTCTCCAAGTTATCAGCATTTCTTTTCTCCACAGACCAAATGACTCTAGAATGCTCATTGCATTGGGGGAATGTTATGAAAAGTTGAGCCAGCTAGCTGAAGCCAAAAAGGTAATTTCCAGGTTTTTATTCAGAACTTAAATTTTTAAGTATAACTACAAGTGATGCCACATGAGAACTGTGAGGCCTGCTTAAAGACAAGGCTTTAATCTCATAATTTACTTAATCGTTCATAATAAAAAAACCAGAACATTTTAAGACCTTACAAGTGTACTTTTGTATTCTGACATAGTCTGATTTTTTTATTGCTGACTATATTTAAAATTTATTGTAATTAGATGTTTTATTGTTCTGAATATTATTTGTCACCAAATTAATTATTTACTACTAATTGTCACCTATTTCTAAGAATATTGAAACTAATTAAGCATTCTGTATGTTCTGTTCATTACTGAACACAGCTTTGTGACACTGTATTGTGTTTGCCTGATCAGCCTTGAGAATATTAAGATTGTTATTTAGGTATACAACTGCATAGCATTATGTTCAACCTACTTTTGAATGTCATCTGAAACTAAATTAATTATTTACTTTCATTTCTAATTACCAGTGTTACTGGAGAGCTTTTTCTGTTGGTGATGTAGAGAAAATGGCTTTGGTGAAACTAGCAAAGTAAGTACCAAGTAGTGGGTAACTTGGTGTTATCCTTCACGGTTAAGAGAATGTATTGTGAAAGGTGTTTCTCAATATTCTTTTCAACTGCCAAGATGTGAAATGCCCAGAGACAATGCAAACCAAGTAACTCACTGCAGTCTTCAGTCATTCAAGGTTTCACTTGCAGTGATCTGTGTTGCTGTGACCAAATGTTAACATTTTCTTTCATCATTTTGCAGAATTCATGAGCAGATGGGTGAATCTGATCAAGCAGCTCAGTGCTACATCAAATATGTCCAAGACATCTGTGATTGTGGGGTAAGTTGCTTCTGCGTGGTTCATAGGCAGAGCAGCACTAATAATATAGTATCTGATGCCTTGAATTCATGATGGGCATTATGATACTGGCACTCCATCTATATCATTTAAAAACTTTGTAACATTTGATGACAAATAGAGCTACCAGCTTTCAGAATTCAACTCTTAGAACAAGTAATCAGTTCCAACTATCTAAAGGCTTGTTAGTTTGTGATGGTGCTTTTGAGTGAAAGGAAATATTCTCCTTCACCACCTCTTAACAATAGCAGCTAATTCGAAGGCCAGGGTCAATTTTGATAATTTAGTCACTCAATGGAAATAGATACAGATGATGTCGGAGTTGGTAACGGTCAGGATGGTAATCACAAAATATATTGAGGTACATACCTGAGTGTGAAGTTAAAATTAGAGGGCTGGGGAGCCCTGAGGATTCACAGCATGGTTTCCACAAGTATTTTCTTATTTGTGTACAGGCTTTCTGTCTGGAAATTGAGGTGTTAGTAATGATTCAGCCAGATTACGACGGGCTGCATGAGAATGCACCATAACATCTTCCTGTGCAATGTAGTGAATATTCTTGCGTCTCTCTGGAAGGTTGTGGAGGGGAAAACTAAGTTAGGAAAGAGGTAATGTTATTTTGTAATTTTATTTTGGTTGCAGAAATGCAGCTCTACATGAGTGAAGAACTTGCTCTGCTGCTGTGATTACACGTCCTCTAATATTAGTCTTTTTGTAATTTGCAGTTGAGTGAATTTGGTATATGTATAGTATAATTCAGATGTCTTTCAGCTCCATTTTTAAAGAGTTACTCTAATTTACTTTTGTTCAAATCTTTAGGAAATTCTGGAGCATCATGAAATGAGCACTGCATTTCGGGCCTTGGCTCAGTATTATTTCAAATGTAACCGGTGGGATGAGTCATCGGTCTGTGCACAGAAGTGTTGTGATTACAATGATGTAAGTCTCAAACCTGTATCTCTATAGAAGCTAAAGTAGAAGGAAATTTCTTATTTGGTGGGTGTAATTTGGAAAATGTGCAGGTTGATAGAGCTACCTAATCAGTGAAAACTGAATTAACATGTGCCTTCTGCAGTTCATCCCAGATGTGGGTTTTAGGTATGCATTTGATGGTGGTGTTTGAGGCTTTGGGATATGCCTCCTGTAGAGTTGGTTAGATTAACACGATACTAAGAACACAAAAACAGTGTACGAGGGGAAAACAGCAAGTAGCTCAAAGATTGTCTTATTGTTTTTAAGCTAGAATTAAAATAAATTGTAAGCCTGTTTTCAAATAAGTGAACTTTTTTTTTCCCGGTATTAGAGTACTGGAGTTACTGGACAAGTTAAAAGAACCGTTTTGGATTTTGTAATTCTTTTTCCCCCCAGACTAGAGAAGAAGGAAAAGCTCTGCTCAGACAGATTTCACAATTGCGAAATCATGCTGATGCATCACCGACAACTGTGCCTGCTGAGGTATCAAGGACATTTGGCCCTGGAGTTAACACTCCCTCTGCAAAATTACCTCCACTCAACCTTTCCTCCATTACACCGTGAAACGACAATAAAACCAAGACTCGAGCTGTTTGGAATGAAGACTACTACTAACAACTGAAACTGCAGTTTAATTTACTTTCCTACTTAAAAGTAGATTTTAAGCATCTTAATTGACTTCATGAATGTTGATGGGAAATGAATGAATTTCAGCTGGACCTCCAGAGTTGAGACTCATGACCTGAATTTAGTCCCTGGAACAGATCAAATCAAAGTACAAGGTTCAAGATGTTCCAATTACAGCATTAGTTAACTTAAGTGAATCATTACCGAAATGCCCTACTCTTAAGTTTGGGTTATGTAAAAAACCATCTAAAAGGCTGCTTCTATTAATTGTAAAATGTAGCTAGTCTTCCATTAAAGATTCAAAAGAGCCAAGAGTTCCATTTCTACTGTTATGTAAAAATAAACCCACAAGGCTACTTGAACATACTGCAGGCTAAACAAGTTTCGGTTAAAATATTTCATTGCAATTATCTGACATTGTTGCTCGATTATGCATGCTAAATACACTTCAGAACAGACTACTGCAATGTTATTAAACAATTTTAATTTTCCCTCATTCATATACATGTAGCAAGATGCAAGCATAAAGTTTATACCAACAGTAGTGTGTGAAGTACAAGGTGGGAGGTTTTAGTTTACAAATGCTTTCTTTAGAATCTCAGCCAACCAAAGCATACTTTATAATGCAGTGGTCAGAAGTCTCAGTTGAACAGTTAAATTTTTCATTTAACTGCTTTGATTTTAGTTGTTGGGCACAAGGCCTAAGAAGTTCATTACATAGTATGAAAACACATCTTAATGAAAACAGTACTTGGGATGTGATATGCAACCATTAAATCATTTAAAATGCAAATACAATGGATAATGTAAATATCACAACATGAACAACATTTGTGGATTAAAAAGAATTCAACATTGCAAGGCACACAAAACTCTTCACATTTTCAGAGAAAGTGGAAACTCATGATAGTTTACGATTTTTGGTGCAAAATGTTTCCCTTCAACTGAATAATCTGAAGTTCTTTGGCATATATAGGAAGCACAAGGTTAATTCAAATTAGTTTATATATATATATAAAAAACTAGCTCAAAAGTTCAATGTTAATACTTAATCCATATGCAGACATTTGAAATACAAAAGATCATCCCATGTCTCTGCAAAACAACTGAATCAACTGCATTCTACTTTTGAAAAAGTGATCATTCTTGCCCATTCACACTTAATTCCCTATAAACCATTTAATGCCTTAATGTTGCTTGTTATGCATGTCAACAGATGCTGCAAGGCAGAAAATACAAATTGAAAAATAGATTCTTCAGGCAGCATAAACACTTTCTGGCACAGTCTTCCAACACACCATATCCACTCATTCGAGAAATTTTATATAAAAGGAAACACCTTTACCATCTTAACTGTCAGATAACTACGGAGAAAATCCTTACTATAAATAGTTTATTGAACCTATTTTTCAAGTGGAATATAGTCCATAAGCCAACTGTGACCCACTAATAATTCATTTGATATTTTGCTTCCACACGATGTAGTGGCTTGTCCAGCTTTGCCCTTGAACGCAGAATATAATTGGAAGGAGTGGCATCACGCTGCAGGTTGGCACGCCTCAGTGGGGTCAGGAGACCAGTTAGGAAGGGCTTCTTTTCGAGGGGTGGTTGATTTTCAATATTGCCAGCGCAGCGACGCTTGTGGCAGCCAGGAACCTCCTGAAGCTGGCGGACTGTGTGATACTGCTCTGCAATGCAGGTGTTTTTGCGTTTCATGTCCAACTTAAGCAAAATCATAAGTTTCTGTAGCTCTGCCAATGTGTGATCCTGCCAGAAAGACGTTCAATATTCAGTTTCCTAGTGAAAATAACTACCAGGCACAAGTGATATTACATTAACATCAGAATCACTTCTCTTGCATCGAAATTCCCAGCCAGACACAAATTAAGGGAATTTGCTCATTTGACCCAAATCACCAAAAACAAAAAAAACCACATTGCTTCAGCCTACATGATACTGCACACCTTCCCAGAGCAGTGACTGAACCCAGTGGAAAGTCTAGTTGATAAAGGGATGTTAGTCTGCATTGATTAGTATCAAATCTATCAGAACCTAATTTATTTCTGATCTGTTTTGATTTAATTCAATTATAGATAGATTATCTGAGAATTACCACCATTGAAATTAAATAGTTCTTACACTATTACCTGTTAGTCATATTATAATAGCTTTCAACTGTCAAATGACCCAAGAGGAAACATGATCACTTCAGCATATTCAATGTGTGTTACTTTTATAGGAATTCAAGATTTGGCAATGTTGAAGCTAAATGACATCTCTAGGAATACAGATTTCTTAACAACATCAGTAGCTAAACAAGGGTTTTACTCAAGTCTTTCAATTTTTATTACAAGTCACCGTTTCACACTTGACTTGCCACAGAACTGAACAGATTGATCTTACAACTCAATATTTAGCTTCATTTTCAAACCAACCAAAATACCAGCTAAAGCTAACATCCCTAAGTGGGAAATTCAAACATGAGATTAAATCACCAGAAATCAAAATGAAAGATTATGCATTTTCCCAAAAACAATCAGAGCAGTGGAAAAAGGTTAAAAAAAATCCAGGTAGCACAGCAGTTAGCACAATGCTTTACAGTACAGGAGACCTGGTTCATTTTATACCCGTTTGCCCTTTGAGCATGTGCTTCCTCCAGCCACATACTTTACATGTGTTAGGCCTGTTAGTGAGGTACAGAAAGGAAACATCAGTGGTGCAGATAATTTGAAGAGAGTTGGAGTGGTTTAAAAAAAAGTTATTGAAAGTGTTCAGGGAAACTCACAAGAGTTCTTTTAGTGTATTGAGTGCTGCTTGGTTTCTGCACCCAAATAAGATTGATATGGCTTGATGTCATTTAAGCTACAGTTGCCCAAACTGACTCATGGGATGGGGATGATAGAAGAAAATTAGTATATTCACTACAGATCTCAGCCTCCAGTGAGATTTTGCCAAAAAGACACTTCCTCCATTTGAAAAGTCCAGAACCAGAAGGCAGAGCCCCAGAGGAATTTGCAATTGGACCAGGGCTCTCTAAAACACCTTCCATCCATGTATTGATCCAAACTTCTTAAATTTTACAATTGAATCTACTTCCACTGGCAGCTCATTCTACACTTGCACCATTCCGAGTTTTCCTTCAATATTCCACCTTAATCCATGACCTCTGCTCAGAATTCCAAATACTTTCAATCCTTTGTTGAAGCTGGGGATACTCAGTGGTTGAGGTTATTCAGCTTTGGGTACTGACAAAATAAGAACTTGGGAATCAGTAGAGAAAGTGGACAACATTAGTCACGTCAAACTGAACAACAGAGCAGATTCAATGCACAGATGCCCTACTCCAATTTGTGAGCAGTTTTGAGACCCTTGTAAAAGACATGCTGACATTGGAGAAAGTTCACAAGAATGATTCTGAGAATGAAAGGTTAATCGTATGAGGAGCAATTGATGGCTCTGGGCCTTTATTCACTGGAACTTAGAAGAACCTCATTGAAACCTATCTATCAAGTGGATGTGGAGAGGATGTTTTCTACAGTTGGAGAGTCTAGGACCAGAGGGTACAGAGGATGTCCATTTAGAACAGATGAGGCAGGATTTCTTTAGCTAGAGTATGGTGAAAATGGAATTCGTTACCACAGGTGGCTGTGGAGGCAAAGTCTTTACGTGTATATATGGCTGAGGTTGTTAGATTCTTCATTTAGTCAGGTCATGAAAGGTTACGGGGACAAGGCAGGAGACTGGGGTGGAGAGGGAAATGGAGCAGCGATGATGAAATGGCAGAGCAGACTCAATGGGCCAAATGGTCTAATTCTGCTCCATGTCCATTTCTCATGGCTAGTTTACTTTGATGTTCAGAAGGTAGTAGACATACCCAAACCAGACAGCTCACCACCACTCCAAACCTGGAAAAATCATGCAAAGTATTTTCTCTTTTTTGAAAGAGAAACATTGTTCAAAACAGAACCTATCAAACTGCAAAAATAAAAAGCAGAAGATTGCAAGTAGATCATCTGTTTAGGCTTGTGGTTTTTTTGGAAAGTTCTTTTCCCCTTTGAGATAACAACATTCGAATCCCTCCAAATACCAAAAAAACCCAGCTTTGTAAGTATCGTTTGGACAAGGTTTGAGGCTTTCCACATAGCTACATATCACCGTGGGTGGGATCTCTCCTCAGTTTTCCAACATACCTGTTTTAACATTAAATCTTTGCACTTGGCTAGAGTATGCCGCAGTTTCTCTGCTTCGGTGTTATGGCAGCATGCTCTCTCTGACGTTTGCAATATCTGCTCTATTTTCTGTAACTCCTTCTGCAATGTTTTTGCATGCTGAAAAATAGGCATGTAGATTACCAAATGAGCAAACTCATGCATATTTATGATTATGCAAAATAACACCAACCCTAACAAAGGAAACAGCAATCGTTTCAGATCAATGACTTTTCATCAGGGCAATGAGGCAAGGTTTTCAACTCTGCGCAAAACCATCAAGAAGTTACCTCACATGTAGTGGATACTCAATAACTTGATCTACTTGTACTAATCATACAAATCAAGCATTCTAGTTGAGCTGTGTTCTATATTGGTGCAGATCAGATACGAGTTTCTCACTATTGTCATGAAGCAGCTATTAGTGGGAATTCAAAGTACAATTATGCAGTATTGTAGCCACAAAATTAGAAGGTTAAATATGATAACAGAGGAAAACCAAAACTCACCCTCTGTCCCTCTTCTAGTTTTCGGTCTGCATTATTTGTAAGATGTTTCACTCCAACAGGAGGCTCCACCATCTCCTTGTATCGCTTCAATTCTGTTAAGGTGGTCAAGAAGCAGTACTTCATTAATCTTCCAGGCAAATTTGTTAGTTCAAAATAGCAATGATAAAGGTGCTAGTGAAATCCACCTTCAAGTTGCTCGTCTGGGAGGGGCAGATGTTTAAAAAAGGACCATTTCTACCCGTTTCCTGCCCAATTGTAGAGAGAATGGCAGACTGCTTTAATATTGTTTTCTCCAAGTTGGAAGCATCATTTCTTAAAACACAATAGCACATTACAGGAAAACATTATTATCTGAACGGTGGCCGATTAGGAAAAGGGAGAGATGCAACGAGACCTGGATGTCATTGTACACCAGTCATTGAAGGTGGGCATGCAGGTACAGCAGGCAGTGAAAAAGGCAAATGGTATGTTGGCATTCATAGCAAAAAGGATTTGAGTACAGGAGCAGGGAGGTTCTACTGCAGTTGTACAAGGCCTTGGTGAGACCGCACCTAGAATAGTGTGTGCAGTTTTGGTCCCCTAATCTGAGGAAAGACATTCTTGCCATAGAGGGAGTACAGAGAAGGTTCACCAGATTGATTCCTGGGATGGCAGGACTTTCGTATGAAGAAAGACTGGATTGACTCGAGCTTAAACTCACAGGAATTTAGAAGATTGAGGGAGGATCTTATTGAAACGTATAAAATTCTAAAGGGATTGGACAGGCTAGATGCAGGAAGATTGTTTCTGATGTTGGGAAAGTCCAGAATGAGGGGTCACAGTTCAAGGATAAACTTAAACTTTTAGGATAAACCTTTTAGGACCGAGATGAGGAAAAACTTCTTCACACAGAGAGTGGTGAATGTGTGGAATTCTCTGCCACAGGAAACAGTTGAGGCCGGTTCATTGGCTATATTTAAGAGGAAGTTAGATATGGCCCTTGTGGCTAAAGGGATCAGGGGGTATGGAGAGAAAGCAGGTACAGGGCTCTGAGTTGGATGATCAGCCATGATCATACTGAATGGCGGTGTAGGCTCAAAGGGCCGAATGGCCTACTCCTGCACCTATTTTCTATGTTTCTATGTTGTGCTAATCCTTTATTAATCTACTCCAAGATCAATCTAATGCTTCCCTCTCACATGCCTATGTTTTTTTCCTCTCATCCATGTGTTTGTCTAAGTCTCCTAAATGTCCCTAATGTATCTGCCTCTCCCACCATCCATGGCAGCACATTTCATGCACCCATCATGATGTTAAAAAAACCCACCTACCTCTGACATCCTCTATACTTACTGTAAATTAGCTTAAAATTATGCCTTCTCGCATTAGCCATTTCAGCTCTAGGGAAAAGGCAATGGTTATCCACCATCAATGCCTCCTATCATTATATGCACTTCTAACAAGTTGCTTCTCATCCTCCTTCAGTCTGAAGGGAAAGTCTTAGCTTGCTCAACTTTTCCTTATTCGGCATGTCCTCCAAGCCGGATAGCATCTTGGTAAATCTCCTTTGTACTTTCTAAAGCTTCCACATCCTTCATATAATGAGGTGGCCAGAGTGTAGTTTAACTGGAGTTTTATAGAGCTGTAACATCACCTTGTGGCACTTGAACTCAATCCCCGGACTATTTTAGGCCAACACACCATATGCCTTCTCAACTACCCTGTCGACTTGCATGGCAATTTTGTGGGAACTATGGATGTGGACCCGATGATTCCCCGTTTTTCCAAACTGCTAAAAATCCTGCATTGACCCTGTACTGTCCTCAAGTACAACCTTTCAAAGTGTATCACTTCACACTTTTCTGGATTAAACTTCATCTGCCACTTCTCAGCCCAACTCTATAATATTAATGTCCCATTGTAGCCCAAGACAATCCTCTGCACTATCTCACAATACCACCAGCTGTGTCATCTGCAAACTTACTAACTACCTTTCAACTTCCTCATCCAGGTCATTTATAAAAATCACTTAAGAGCAGAGGGCCCAGAACAGATCCAGGCTAACCACCACTGGGCACCAAACTCCAGCTGGAATACACTACTACCATCCTCTGCCTTCTGAGGAAAACCAACTCCGGATCTACATAGCCATCCCGAGTTTCTGAATGAGTCTATCACAAGGAACATTGCCAAATGGCTGACTGAAATATATCACATCCACTTCAACAATGCCTCGTCATTTCCTCGGAGATTTCAATTGGGCTCGTGAGGTGCAACCTGCCCCCTCAAAGTCATACTGAATATCCATAAATCAGCCTATAGCTCCATCTCCAAGAATCCTCTCCAATAGTTCCCACGTACAACACAAGACTCACTGGTCTGTAATTCCCCAGGATTATCTCCATTACCTTTCTTGAATGAAGGAGGAGCATTTACTACCCTCTAATCCTGAGGCTAGTGAGGATGCAAAGATATTAGGCAAAGGCACAGCACTTTTCCCTCACTTCCCCTGGTGACCTGGGATATATCCCATCTGTCCCCAGGAACGTATCTATCCTAATGTTTTTAAAGTTCCAGCACATTCCTTCCTAAATCTTGACATATTAGCCCATTCTACACTGCCCTCATATTCATCAAGGTCTCTCACTGAAGAAAAATTATTCATTAAGGTCCTCCCTTACCTCCATGCACATTTCCTCTTTTACCCATGATTGGTCTTACCCTCAACTCCTACATGTAGAACACCTTGAGTTTTCCTTAATGTTACTCACTAGTGCCTGCATGTTCCCTCCAGACACTCCCAAGCCCTTAAGCCACTTCCTGGCTCCCGTACGACTCTCAAAGAGTTGAGTCGCTAACTTCTGGATCTCTATTCAAGTAAAGTTCCTTTAACCTACTATCCTTTCCCTGCCTCAATTAGGATAAATCGGTACCCCATGCAAGTGCTCCCTAAACAACCTCTACATTTCCATTGTATTTCTGAGAACATGTTCCCAAATTCCTACCTACGAGCATAATAATTGGCCCTCTCCTAATTAAATACTTTAACATACTGTCTGCTCCTATTCCAGTGGTAAGAAAATGGTTTACTGTGACTGCACTCTTAAAACCTGGATGATTCTACTCTAACACAACATATCCATTCAACCTGACCTTGCTCATGCAAAACGGACTGACTGCAACCGTGTGGTTGCCGCAAAAGGACTGATGCTTCTGCCCCTCTGCAATGAACTCTCCTCAAAGGAATGTTTATTATTTAGTTCTGTAAATGATTTGAAACCACTTTTTTTTTTAAACAGAGTAAAATATTCACTTTTCAGTAAGTGATGTAAAATTCCAAAGTCTGACCAGATTTACTGATGATCGTTAACAAAGTCCCAAAATAAACTGGATCTATTCAACCAGTTTTTCCCAAACATATTCACTTTACATTTTGAAATAGAGTAGGGCCTGGGGAATTACAGGCCAGTGAGTCTTGTGTTATTGGTGGGAACTATTGAAGAGGATTCTTGGAGATGGGATATATGAATATTAGGAGCTGTAGACTGATTTATAGATATTCAGTATGACTTTGAGGGGGCAGGTTGCACCTCACGAGACCAATTGAACTGTTCACCTATTAGACAATTCTTGCAACATTTCTCTCCTCTTTAGCTATTTTATAGATATAAAAACATTACCGGACCAAATATACTCACCCTCTGCATTGAGAGCTACTTCAGCCTTGCTTTGCTCCAGCTCTGCTTTTGTATTCGCCAGCATCAGCTGAACAGCATGCAGCTCATTTCTGAGGCTCGCACTGGCCAAACGAGCGGACTGCCTTTTTGGCTGACTAGTGGACTTCCGTTCCCCCTTCAGTTGCTGAATAGTTGCTTCCAGTTCCTGGATTCTCTTTGACTTGAGGGAGGAGGAAAAAATCCAAGCTTACTTCAGTGATGTGTAAATTAAAGATCAACAAGACAGGATTCACAAGCACTTGGAGTGTCATAGTCAGCATGGCCTTGTGAGGAGCAAGTTGTGCCTCACGAGTCTGTTTGAATTTTTTTTTGAGGAGGTACATCAATGAAGGCAGAGCAGTGGATGTATAGGTAGTCCCCGAGTTGCAAACATCCGACTTATGGACAACTAGTACTTATGGACAACGCCATCCGCCATTTTAAGTCATTGCTGTTGACACTGTGTTTGTTGAGTGTTAACTTTGTATTTGGCTTAAATTTTTCTTAGTAAGATTCACCCTGACCCCGCCCCATTCCGGTCGGCTGGTGTCGCAGTGAGATCAGCGCCGGGCTGGAGAATGGAGTTTCCCAGAGTTCGATCCAGTGACAGACCATTCCCATGCCAGGTTGATGTCGATCTTGTGACTCCAAGCTCGCAACTTGACCTCGTAAAAAAAAAATACTGCCACCTCCAGTTTAAATTCCCACGTGGAATATTGTGGATGATCAAATACCCAAACCCAGCACAACTCCCACTTGTCCCATTTAGCCTGTCTCAATGCGGTGGTCCTTAGGACCCAGCGGAGGCAGTGTTTCTGTTCCATTGACGGGAAGCGATCGCAATTGAAAATAAAATGGAAATAATAAAGTGTTTGGAAAGAGGTGAAATGCCATCGGGCATTGGAAAAGTGTTAGGCTACAATCGGTCAACAATCAGAACAATTTTAAAGGATAACAGATAGTGAGAATAATGGAGCATTTGAAAGGCGCTGCCCTGATGAAAGTTACAATTATTAAGTAACGCAGTGGTTTAGTTATTGGAATACATACATTTAAGTGTTATATATATTTCACCTTTCTATGCATATACTATATACTAAGACAAATGTTTGACTAACTGACGCCAAATAATGCCGGATGTACTTGTTCTGACTTCTGTACAAATCCGATTAAAGACGGACTCAGGAATGGAACTCGTAGGTAACCAGGGGACTGCCTGTAGTGTATATGTATTTTGGTAAGGCATTTGATAAGGTTCTCCAAGGTAAGCTCATTCAGAAAGACAGGGGCATGGGAACCAGGGCATCTTGGTTGTGTGGATATAGAATTATCTTGCCCATAGAAAGCAGGCAGGAGTTGTAGATGGATCATATTCTGCCTGGAGGTCAATGATAAGTGGTGTTCTTCAGGGATCTGTTCTGGAATTTTATAAATAACTCGGATGAGGAAGTGGAAGGGTGGATTAGCAAGTCTGCAGATGAATGCGAAGGTTGGCATGTTGTGGATAGTGTAAATGGTTATCTTAAGTTACAACAGGACATTGATAGGACACAAAGCTGGACTTAAGTGGCAGAGGGAGTTCAATTCATAAAAGTGCAAAGTGATTTACTTTGAAAGCTCAAATTTGAAGGCAGAATAGGGTTAATGGCAGGATACCTGGCAGTGTAGAGAACAGAGAGGGATCTTGAGGTCCACCCACAGATTCCTCAAAGTTGTCACGCAAATTCATAAGGTGGTTAAGGTGTATGGTGTGTTGGCCTTCATGGTTGGGAGACTGAACTCAAGAGCCACAAGGTATAGCCACTAGCTAGACCACACTTGAAATATTGTGCTCAGTTATGGTCACCTTATTACAAGGTGTGGAAGCTTTAGAGGGTGCAGAGAAAATGTACTAGGATGTTGCCAAGATTAGAGAGCATGCTTTATGAGAATAGTTTGAGCAAGCCAGGGCTTTTTGGAGCGGTGGGGGGCGGGGGAGAAAATCAGAGGTGACTTGAAACAAGCCTGGCTTACACAACCATACTACACAGAATTTCCCATTCCAGAGGGAAGCATTACATTCCTTACTTTTATATTCAATTCCCCTAGTAATCAAGTCTCCCAATCATAAGGGGAGCATTTGAGGATCTCATCTGATACAAAAGCAGGATTTTTTTTTTAAATAAATTGCACAAATTTTGTTCATGAACAACTCAAGTCAGCTTAGAGAACAGTATGCTGGGTATTATAAAGATGCAAAAGGAAAGACAATAGCATTACAGAAACTGGGAGGCAAATTTCAGTACGGCCTGCCCAACTGAACAGAAATAATAGTTGTACACTTAGCATCCTGACAATGTGACAAAGAACAAGTCTAGAGATCCCACCAGCCAGGCGCTCAATTTAAAGTTTGTTAGTTATGTTCAGCTAATACTTTGACCAGTCAAATAACTTCATAATCCAGCTCCTTGGATTCTTCATACTTTGGCATCTATTGCATCACAATCATCACTGGCAAGGCCAAACAGTGAAGTTGGCTTGTTAAAATGTGCCCATTCAAGAAGCTGCCCTTTCAAGAGTGGCAGTAAACAGTTGTTCTTGAGTCACCAGGCTTTTCTGTCCAGTGAGCTACTGTAACTTAATCCATACTCCTTTCCAGATGGGATCATTGAGGAATGAAGTAGCCAGGTCCATTCACTACAGACTGATAACAGTTTAGGAACAATAACAGTGGGTAGTTATCTAAAGACATGAACTAAAGACGAGACCCAAGTTCAAATCTTATGACATGAAGAATTTTCATTTATATCCATTTAGTTGACTGCCTTTCTTTGGTCCTCTGGGTGACATGCAACTCCAGACATGCGTAACAGCCCCAACTGGCAGTAGATTATTTAAGGCCAATGAGGGATATTTCATATTGACTTTAATCTTTGCTTCAAAGCAAAGATCCTAGGTTACTGCAGACAATTCAATATTATTAATTCTAAAAATATGAATGTATCTTACCAATGCTTTATCATCACTCATTTCATCATCAGAGTCAGAACCTTCCTCTTCAGCAGAAGATTGCTGATAATAGAATTTCACATATTCTTGGTAATTTTTCATCTTTGCCTCAAAGGCATCTTCCAAACGATCTTTTTGTTCTTCAAGTTGTTCACTGAGGGGATAAAAAAAGGGAAATGTGAGATTCATCCCAATCTCAAAGATGCTGCTATTCACTGTCCTGGAAGGTAAAAAACAAACTGGGACAAAATGTAACCGAGACCAACTAAGAAATTTGTAATACAAGACTATTATTTTAGGATCTGCTTTAAAATAACAACAAAAGTGGATTATATTATGAAAGCAATTTTAATAGTACAATATGCTTCTATTGATGTTGGACAGATAGAGAACAATTAGCTATAGTTGCCAAATAACAAAAGTAATTAAATACAAATCACCGTGCATAATTGTTATTCACCCTGCAGCTGTCACCTCAGACTTCTGATTGTAGCAGCTTGTTCCTCTTGCTTACAAGCTGAAATTGGGCACAATTCAAACCCTATTAGTTGTTAAGCGCAATGTAACAATGCAAAACGTTTCTTTTAGAAAAGCACAGAAGATCTGCAGATGTTCAAAATCCAAGCAACACACACAAAAATGCTGGAGGAACACAGCAAGCCAGACAGCATCTATGGGAAAGAGTAGAGTCAACGAAGAGTAGAACCCCTTCAGCAGGCCTGAAACATTGACTGTATTCTTTCCCATAGATTCTGCCTGGCCTGCTGAGATCCTCCAGCATTTTGTATGTAGCACAGAAAGTTACTTGTCTTGTTTTTACACAATGGATCTCAATTGACAAATTACTAAATCTCAAGGGATATTGACAGGTTTGGATTTGTCCAATTAAAATATATATTTACCATATTACCAATCCTCACTAATATTGTAAAAATGACTTAAAAGTAATCAATATTACACTTCATACTTGGCATTAAGTACCTCCAGTGTTTCTCCATAGCATTATATTGTTCCATCATTTCATTGACAACACTTTCCCTGATCTCACTCTCCATCAACAGCTTCTCCTGTTTTTCCTTAATCAAGTGTTGCTGTAGACATTCAATAATTTTCTGCAATGACTAAGAAGTAAATGCATAGTTAACTAGATGACAAAAACTGAACACAAAAAGTGGAGGGCAGAATTGTTGACAATTTACATCACATACACAGGGATAATAAAGATACCAAGTTAGTTAAAAGCCAGCAGATTAACAACACTTTCACAAGTTGATTTATGCATCCACAGCAATTGAACACACTCACTGAATCAGTTACTTTGTCCAATGAAGCCTGGGGCTGTGTATTCCTGAATTCAGTTCAGGAGAGGTGATCTCCTGATTCATACAATTATTTTTTATTATTATTTAATTAAAAGGGCTTTACAGGTTATGGTTTTGTTTTCCCAGCCAGAATATTTAAAATTAGGAAGAGTCATGGTCTGGCTTGTTGGGAGAAGATTTACCTTGCCCAGAGGATAGTAATACCTTGCAATTCTCTACAAAGAACTGCGAAGCTTCAGTCACCATATGTTTTAAAGCAAAGAAAAATCAGTTAGTATTTTGGTTAAGAAGAACATTGAAGGATACTGGATTAGTACAGGAAAATGGCATTAAGGCAAAGGGTTAGTCAACTTGATTAAAGGGCCAAATAGCCTACTTCTGCTTATGATAACAAATCAGGTAAAACACAAATGTGCAAGTCTATTAATATCAACTGCCTTTAGAAGTGTTGCCACAACATAACATCCATTGTGACATTATACAGTTCAATTTATGCTTATTCCAATGCAGAAACGAGAACTGTAAAGACAAATGAAGAGGATGGGTGATGTTTTGAGTCGCCCAAGACAAATGCAAACAGCAGTTACAGCAGAGATTTTGCGTCAGTATGCAATGTAAACCCACCTCCTTGTCCAGTGTGCTGATATTAGGGTCACTTTCATTATCATTCTCTTCCTCATCATATTCCTCCTGTTCTTCAACTGGTTCTTGTGCATTGCAGTTGTTCCACCCATCGTGCTCTCGGAGTAGTGATCGGATTGAAGGATATAGCTTCATTGAAGGTGCTTGTATCAGCTACGGTGATAGAAATAGCAATCAATAGCCAATTCAACTGGGTTTACACAGTAAATAACTATAGGTTGAAGCACACTCTACTTTCTAAACATTATCTTCCAGTAATAAGTGAATGACAGAACAAAATTTTAAATACTCAATGGTTTGATATCTTTTCAAAATATAGGTCAGAAAAAATGAAAATGAACAGACTGACATTTACTTATCAAGAACAACATGTTATGACCATTTAATACATTTCAGCCATTTTAATGGAGGATAGATATTGACCAGGACACCAACTATTCATCCAAAGAATGCAATTGTATCTTTTATATTCATGCAAAGCAATGAATCGGCTTTAGTTTAACATCTGTGTGAGTAGATAACATGTTCAATATTGCAGCTCAGCTTCAGTTTTGCACTAGAAATCATCCTAGCTTTACTGCTTGTGAAATTATCTTAAACCCATAGCCTTCGGGCTTAAATGAGGAATACAGTGGATTACGGTTAAACAGGCCATCAGTTAATCAGGACCAACTCTTAAAGAACAAAAGCTAATAAAGAAAATAGTAGGAATTCCCTTCATTTATTGGGATACAATGCCACTTAATTGGGACAAGAGACTGTTGCCAAACAGTCATGTGCATTTCGTGGCCATTAGACACTACACTGTGCTTAAGAGTGAAGAGGTTTTTAAAATAGCATCAGTTATGTTCAAAATGTAGTATATTTTGTCACTGACAGTGAGAAATAATCAGCAGAACAATTCAGTGCTGTTTTGTTCACTGTGGTTTCAAGCATTCAGGTTTGGAGATGCCAGAAATGTCTGAGTGGAAAAGAAACTATTTCTCTACTTTAACAAATTAGGAACTAGAAAGAATTTGAAGATATCGACAATCATCTTTAATTTGTAATGAAAGTTAAAATTTGTAGGATGCAACTGTCAAAGATATCATATGAAAGTCCATTAACTGCACTGATTTTGTTCATTTACAGTCAGAATATCAAAGTACAGTGGATGAATTCATCCATCAATAACCATCAGGAACCAATAGTTTTACAGTACTGTAATAGTATTGGTAGTGTTCTGATTTGTTCTGTATTTTAGTTAAATACATAATTTGTTACCCAGTTAAATGATAGTTTATCTTGTTTATTCCTTTTTAACCATTTCCATGAAACTTCAGCTAACTGGGGCAGACACTCAATTAGGTCAAAATGTACTGGTCCCAATTTACTAGAATCCACTGTACAACCACAGACTACAGTTTACACACAAACTGCAAAGTAAAACACAAACTTAATGTGCAGATTCTAATCATTATAGATGGGATTCCAAGTAGAATAGTGTTTATCAGCTACAAGAGCTGCCATTTATCATGAGCTGTGGACTACTCACCTGGCTGGCAATAGCTGAAAATTTCATGACTTGTAATGTTTCATCATATGTGGATGCACACTGATTAATGTTCACAATCATACAGGATTTTCCATGGTTAGAGAAAAACCCTTGGAATACACGAGTCAATTTACTGTCCCGGAAAGGCACCACATTGGGCTTTGACCTACAAATACAGTAAAGAAACGTCAAGAACCTGGTCGTTTTGAACAAATTACTAGGTCAAATACCAGAAGGTGATACTTCAGCTGATTGCAAGGTGGCAGTCTTCACCTTCTCCACAGGCAGTCCCTCAGGGTTTGAGATCAACCCGTTTCCAGAGTGGAAGATGCCATCTGCATCATTTTTATTAACACATGCCCAGTTTACAAAAAAAAAATTAACTCTGCCATGGACAGTCCCAAGCCCGGCTGCAAAAAGAGGAAGGTTGGGTATGATGCTAACAACTCCATCCTGTTAAAAAAAACCAGAGCTACAGAAACGCCAACAGAAGCTCCAAAGACATCCGTCAGAGAGGAAGGATACACCAAGATGGGTTACACCTGGGAAAGCTTGAAAAATTGGCCCAGAACAGATGACTCTGGCAAACTATCAGCAACCTATGCCCCAGAAGGGGCAATGGGCTTAAGTAGTGGCCAAATCATCAAACTAAATCAGAAACAACAGGGTATTTTTTCTATAATTATCAGATAAGCCAATTTTCTTGTTATTTTCTGATATTTTGTTCTACCATTGTTATAAATTTTAAAACATTTGCTTTCGAAATGTTTTGTTTCTTTGTGACAGTTTTACTTTGTTCAATTAGCCCAAACAATTGTTTGAAAGATGCTCCATTAGTGGTTGTGTTACAAGACTACAAACAAGTTAAGGGCAGGGGCGATGAGAAAAGT
The DNA here is from genome assembly GCF_030144855.1 of Hypanus sabinus. Lineage (NCBI taxonomy): Eukaryota > Metazoa > Chordata > Chondrichthyes > Myliobatiformes > Dasyatidae > Hypanus > Hypanus sabinus. Next base: position 18,558,003 of record NC_082720.1, read on the forward strand.
AAAGTAGATAATGCTGCGCATACTTCATCTGCTGATTCTGACGCAAGGCACTGATACACCTGCCGAGTGTGTGCAGGGAAGTGTTGATGTTTGTTGCCTCTTTCATCCTGTTACCACACTTCTGTTCTTTACAGCGTTCAGAGCCAGCCAGGTCACATAAAGTTAATCTGGAAAAAAAAAGAATGAAGCTGTGTTCTGGTGTATTTTTGATTACAGTAAGTAAACATTACTTCCTCTACAAGCAACACACACAAAATACTGGATGAGCTCAGCAGGCCAGGCAGCATCTATGGAAAAGAGTCAACAGTATAAGTTTTGTGCTGAGATCCTTGTGAAGGGTATGAAGTGTGCGCAGTGTGCGTGCTCGTTGTTTGGATTTCCAGCATCTGGAAATTTTTCTCGTCTCTCTATTACTTCCTCTAGATGGCAGCACTAAAAGGTTATTACTGTACTATTCAGCAGACTTGTGTCTCTAACTTATTTTATATGGTTATCACAAAATTTTTTCCAAACTAACAAATTAACCTGCCAGTATTTTGTTTCAAGATTCATTTGGGAGGTCATGGAGATTAGGGCAAACAAATTCATCAATGAAACAAAAAAAGGGCGGTGAGAATTTAGAAAACAATGCACAGTTATCACATATGTACTGTTTATCTAATTTGTGTTCATTAGAAACTAGGGGCATGAAGCCCTTTGATCAACTACCCATTTTCACTCTTTAAAGACTTCAAAAATCAGGCAGAGTCTAGTAAACCAATCTTGTCCAATGGATTATGGTATTACTCCAACAGTGCTTTGTCAAAATTTACTTGAAATACTTCTGCATTGTAGACTTTAATATTGTCAGGAGTATCTACATTCATTAGACAGTCAACCAAATGTACCTTCTTCACTCAAAAGAGCAGACAGCCCACATTAACTTCAAAGCAAAAAAGTTATACAATAGAATTCATCTTTTTTTAAATCCTTATGCTTGTTTGCAATTCTGGCTGTGAAACTACTTTTACATTCCTACCTAGTCTAGTAGCTTCTATTAGATGTGTCAATGTAATCTGGATACAATGCAATACAGACAAATGGTGCTGTAGAAATTTAATTCAATATAAAATATACACTTGATTCTGAATTCAAGGTCAAATCAGCTATTTCCAAATTGTTTTTATCAGTATTAAAAAGTAAAATAGACCAGAGAACACTCAACTTAAAAATTGAAGGTTTGAGTTGTATAATGTACCACAGCCTAATTTACAAATCATCTCCCCTTCTTCCCCCTCCACCCCAACTGTGCTTTAACCGTCAAAACTGCTTTCTGCCTGTGCAGACTACCACAGTATTTATTGATCAGCCATGTAAAAGGAGAATTATAGATGAGCGCATTGATTAATACTCACTCGCTTGTTTGCAGTATAGATTTCCAATCTTCAGACACATGAATTATGCGAACAGAGAAAATACTGTGACTGGAAACAAGAATGAGGAGAATAAAGACATTTCAAATTTTCTCCGTGAAATCCATGGACCTGTATATCAGGTACAGGTAATACAGCCAATGTGCTTTAAATCCTTCTACTCAATTTTCACTCACAATAAAACTTAAATCTAATCATGCTTTTAAAGGAATTAAGTTTAAAAAGATTGATGCACAAAGTTTAGAAAATCTGAACTGTAGATAACTTTGGAATTTCAAACAACCAAGTTAAAATTCTCTACATTCATAACCAATTTTAAAAAGCACAATACCTTGTACAAATACATTTTAAAAACCACAAAAAGTAAACACCACATAAGAGCAAAGTAACAGACAATCCTTTAGAGAACCATTAGCCCTGGATGCTTAATGAGAACAATTTTTGGGAATCAAGATCAGGGATGATCATGTACTTCCCACTGCAGTCTCAGACCCTTCAAGTCAAGCCACAATAACCATTTCTAATGCGGTGAAGGGTAAAAATCCTAAATAAAAGCACTCACCTCCTGCTGGAATTGTGGTTCACATGTGTTGCAGCTATGCTTTGGTTTTTACGACCTATTTTAAGAATTTTCCAAGCTTCTTCTGCGTCACCCACATTGATCCAGGTCAAATCTGGAAAAAAAATTAATTCATCAATGAACAGTTTAAAATCTTTGAGTACGATTTCTGGAATTGGCTTTGTTTCCACATCAATTTTTAAACTGTTGGGCCTTATTTTTGCCAATTTCATCCTGAAATCAAATTATCAGCAGGGAATGTTGGTTAGCATCTATCTTGAAGGACAATGGGTGATGGTCATCACAAGTCTTAACAGATCCTGAGATGCCCAGTCGTCAAGAACCCCCTCTCAGCCTCACCAGTATAGTCCAAAGGAAAGCATATGAAGCAATACGTTTGGCACCAGTTTTATTGCAGGAGCTGCCGGAAGGATGTTCAATGACATCCAGCCACCTTAGGGGCTCCACTCCGGATTTGCTGTCTGGGTTTACTCCCATAACCTTCGTCTTTCCCGAGGCTGCCCACAAGGCACTGAATAGTCCACATGCTAATATTTGGCATTTGGTAAATCTAAATATTCATGGCTTACATTCTGGACTTTTTCCAAGAACTTTATTTTAAAGAAATAATCCCAACTTTGCATGCAGGACCCTCACTATAGCACATAATCAGAACAGGCCAAATAGTCACATGCAAGGAATTATTACAAAGATCATGCAATGAAATGATTCCCTGTGAAGAGCTGTCCCATTTCAATGTAGCAATAAAGTCTGAAGTTCTCAGTTGAGTACCAGTCAGCATATTCTCAAATTACTACATTCATAACTGATTTTAAAAAGCACATTACCTTCCTTTGAGTGTTTAAAAAGAATGAACATATGCTTCCAAAAATGTAAACAAAAGTAATGAGCCATAAAAAGCACATTACTTCCCTTTTTCACCAGGTTTAAGACAAAAATTCATGGATGAACCATATTCTTCCAAAAATGTAAACACAAAGGTAAAAAGCCATATACAGAATACGGCAATCACCTTTTATGTAAGTGTTTCCATTTTTATCCTCACATAGTTTTAAGGTTTGTCGTTTATGGTTTGCAGTAGCAGTGTCCAGCAAGTCATAGGCAAGTTCATTGTAAATTTCAAAGAAGGAGACCCAAATGGAATACTGGATGTGCTCCCCCTGCTGGAGAACAACTGTATCATGATCAGCCCAACGGGATGCAGTCTCTGGGGGAGAGCAAAGTGAAAAGAAAGAAAAATGAATGAAGATTTTTAGTAGCTAGCAAAGTATAGTGATGGCTGCATTCTTCATAGTAGTGAGCATGCAATCTCAACTGTGTACATATAGTAAGCAGTTAAAAAATCCCCAAAAGTACATCAAGCATCCTGTGAAACACAAGGAACACCCCATCCCACCTCCCCCAATCTCAGCAGACATTCATTCTTCTAGCAAAAATTATCAACTGGTCATATATTACAATTATCTGGGGGATCTTCCTCAAAAGCTAAAAATTTGCTTACCAAGATATCAGTCAGCAAAACAGCAATTTGATTTCAAAATATGTTAAATGCTTTGGTATGTTCCAAGACTATTTAACTAGAGATATGCAGATTCTTTTTACATGGCACTACACAAGCTTATTGACATGATATGGCAAATCACACAACAGGTAAGAGAAGTGAACATTGGTCACTTCTTACAAATCAGCTTCAAATGAATGACCTTCTTACCTTCTAAAGAACTGACAGATGACATGCCCCCAATACCACTATCAGAATTACAGCTGAGGCCTTCCCTTAGGCTAAATTCTGATTTCTTTTTCATTGGAGTCTGTATATCCTCCTAAGTAAAAACAATTGTAGACCAGGATCAGAAATGAAGTGTTCAGCACAAAGCATTAAGAAATTTCTAATCTTAATACATTAAGGGTAGAAAAGACAGCAGAATTTTACCTTATTTTGGGAAAACTCAGTTTCTAAACTATCAGAATGCAATGTGGTACATTTATTATCAAGAAACAGAACAAAGCTCCAACAATATTAATGATTTTTATACAAATACCATATTTATCCAACTTCTACTTGATCACACTTTAGAAGAGTGATTCCCAATGGGTGCTGTTATGTGTCCTAGGGGGCATTAGGGGAAACAGATGTTCAAGATTCTTAGGGGTGGGGGGATGGAACGACACCCTAACTTGACACACAAGACCTGCCCGACCATTAGAAGAGCAAGCACTTCAAATAAAAATAAAGCATACACAACAGCAAGGCACAGGAAGAATCATAGCTCTGCAGGTGGTGAGCACTTGTCATCACAACGTGCCTGAAACTCTGCAATCTCATCAGACCTTACCAAACACACTATTGGGGATGCATATATTAGCAGCTGACCCCGAGGATTCCATTTGGAGGGTTTTAAACTGTCTCTGCTTCAGATGTACAGTCAAGAACCCATCTTTGGGGATTATGTGACCTTACGTGATTGGCCAATTATACTAACCGGAATAGTATAAACATAACGGTAGCTCGCCGAACACCAGCTCTATCCCGACTAAGATTCCAACTGAATCCTTGTCAACATAATTTTTGGCTGTTGTGACCGTCTTCACCTTCTCATCATTCCTTTGCGTGCCACTACCACCATTCCATCCGTGTCTACTCACTGCCATCAACATCTGACATTTACAGGTGGTGTGTTAATTTTTTTAACTTTAATTTAGCTCTTTTGACAATGGATAAATATGTACAGCAAAATCTGAGTCTGAAGGCTGTGAAGCCTTGGATTCTAATCCTGCTAAGAAACAGAAACTACAGAGTGTCAATAGAATGGTACTACCTAGAGTCTGGTTTTATTCAGCTACACCTGTGTCTTATTTGTAATACTGTGCTCTCTAAGGAAGCCACAAAACAATCAAGATTGCAGGAATATTTCCATAAAGACACCCTGAAAAGGTTACTTATGTTTTTACTCAATTCCAGAAGATGAAAGCAGCATTTGAAAAGTATTGCACACTAAGAGTCATTAGCCAAGAAAGCCAAAACTGCCATAATGGTGGTCTCATTGTTTCTTACAACATTTCCAAAATAACAAAGTGTGGAAAATCTCATACAATTGGTGAAAGATTAATAATGCCTGCTGTACCAAAAGTGTTCAAAGTTCTCAAAATGGATACTAGTATTTTAAAATCAATTGCTCTGAGTAACTACAGCTCATTGTATTGATGAAATGAGTGAAGACATTGAACATTAGCCGTGCATAGAGCTACAAACAGAATTTGGAATACAACTGGGTGAGTCAACTATGTGAGACAAGGCATTGTTAATGGCATATGTAGTTCATCAAAAATTGAAAAGTTTGAGATTCTCTTTTGTAAAAAGAAAAACAAATCAACGGAGAATCAATCTACAACAAGCTCAAAATATATATTGAGGATAAAAATATTCTGACTAGGAACACAATTTCTTGTACAACAGGAAGAGACAGGTTACCATGCTGGTTTAGTGGCATTTATGAAAAAAAAGAAATTCCAAGTCTGTTTGCAACCTATTGTGTAATTCATCATCAACATCTCATAGCCAAAAACCTCGGCCAGTGAATTTTTTCCAAACATGACTTGTAAGAATATTTCTCCAGTTATGCCAAGATAATGATGGAATTTGAATGTTTGCTTCTTTACACTGAACTGAGTTGACTATGAAATGGCTGCTGCTTAAAACGCTTCTTTGATCTATTTGACACTGTGGTTGAATTTTTGCTCAAAGTCAAGAACTTGGGAAACAAGACAAGACACATCTACATGGAGATGTGGCATGGCTAGCCAATCTGTATGACAGATTGAACATTCTAGATATGAAATTGCAGGGTGAGAATTTTAGTTTAAACCAGGCAAAAAGTGCATTTTTATCAGAAAATTGGAAATATAAAGCAAAATATTGGGAGAAAAATGTTCAGTTTCCCTGCATGGAAAAATCAGACAATGATTTGCACGAGTACTGCTTACATCTGCAGTCACTCAAGGAGGATTTTCAGGGGGGACATCACGTGATGACGTAGGGTCGAGACGTTGGGATTCCAGCTCCCTCACAAAAAGTAATGAAATAAGGTTTAAATGAAGAGTTAACAAATATCTATTAGAAACTACTTATAAGTAACTCAGGATTATCTTTTGATATGGCTCCTAAACTGAAACAGAAGAAAGCTATTACTTCGAAGACTGCGCAAATCGGCTGGGAAAAAGGCCTAGCCGTCTTGGCGAAGCCTCGGACTCAAGTTGGATCTTCTCCCGACAAAGTGTATGGCACTTTTGATGTTGCAGCAATGTCGGCGGTCTCCAAGAAGAAACGGCAAGAACAACGCATGCGCGAAAGTATGCATGAACAGATGTTAACAAAAATACAATCTTTAACTATGGTTGGGAGTGAAATTGAAAGTGAGTTGGAAGTTGAAACAGACTCTTTGGGAAATCCAGAAGAAAAAGAAAAGAAGGAAGAGATTAAAGGAGACACAAAAGATATCCTGATATTTATAATCAATGAATTAAAAGTTATAAGAACAGATATGGCGAATGAATTTAAAGCTATAAGAAAAGATAAGAAACATACAGAATACACTTGACAATGTGGTGGAAGAACAAATAAGATGGATAATAAAGTTAAAGAGATGGAAGTAAAAATAGAAGAAAACACGGAAAGAATAGAAGAGAGAGAATACGATAAGCTTGCCTGGACAGCAGAAAGAAAACGGATGATGGAAAAAATGGATGCACTTGAGAACTCTAGTAGACGAAATAATATTAAAATTGTTGGTCTTATGGAAGGTACAGAAGGAGAAAATCCAATAAAATTCTTTCAAGAATGGATTCCAGAAATTTTGGAAAAGAAAGAAGGAAGTCAAGTAATTGAAATTGAAAGAGCACATAGAGCTTTAAGACCACGACCTCAACAAGATCAAAATCCGAGATCAATTTTGATAAAATTTTTTAAGGTATCAAGATAAAGAAATGATCTTGAAGGCAGCTACTCAAGGTGCTAAAAAGAGAAATGGGCCATTGATAGAAGAAGGGAAAAGAGTTTTTTTTTATCCAGACATAAGCTACGATCTGTTGAAGAGGCGGAAGGAATTTAAACCAGTGAAAAAATCTTCATGGGAAAAGGGCTATAAATTTTTATTGAGCTATCCAGCAAAATTGATAATTTTCCTGGATAATGGAGAAAGAAGATTCTTCGTTGACTACCGGAAAGCAGAGGAATTTGTACAAGAATTACCTGATGCCCATGAAGAGGACTAAAGAATTATAGAAATGAAATGGACTAATGATGAAGACTGAAATAAGGTTGGACCTGATGGACATTTATAAGAAAAAAAACGGTCAAGGAGTATTAATTGAGAGTAGAGACATTAATTATTATTTTTTTCTTTTCTTTATTTATATATTTTTCTTTTTTTTTGCGGGGGAGCTCCTGATCGATAGCTGCAAATTTCACGTGTACAACCATGGCGATTGCCATGACCCGTAAAATGGGGGGGGGGGGGGTAATGTTGTGTTCTTTTTATTCGCAACATTAGTGGGGGTGGGGTATATTGTTTTTTTTCTCTTATATATTAGTTATCTTTTTTTCTATTTTTCTTCTTCTTTGCCTAGATGATTGGGGAGAGACTCATAGCAACATGGGGAATTTTAAAGAATTCCCAAGGTACTATGAATGATTAATTTACTTAATTTTTTAAGTTTTAATGTTAATGGAATTAATGGACCTGTGAAAAGAAAAGGAATTTTAATATATATTAAGAAAATGAAAGGAGATGTAGGTTTTTTTTTTACAAGAAACACATTTAACAGAAACAGAACATAAGAAATTAAAGGGAGATTGGGTTACAAAAGATAGGATTAAATACATAGGTCCTTTGAAGATAAAATTATAGTAATTGGGGAAAGTAAAAAATAAATATCAAAATTATTTTGAACTCCATGGAACATGTGGGGATCCTCCAATATCCAGGCAATCCTTCTCTTCTTTCTTTCTTTAGATAATGGTTGGGGGGGTGGGGGGGAGGGTTAATATTATCTTTCTTACTATTTTACTATTACATTAATTCTTTGCAATTTCTAAAATTTAATAAATATTTTTTTTAAGGAGGATTTTCAGAATCGATTCAGGGATTTAAACAATCTGGAAATTCTGGACTGTGTAATCAACCTATTTCTTTGCAAGGTGGAAGAACAGGATCAGAGCTTGTAAGAAGAAATGATCAAAATTCAGAATACAGCTGGCAAAAGAGAAAGGCTCTTCAAAAATGCCGGCTTTTGTCATTACACTGTCACGTGAACCTTCCTGGTCTTTGGAGAAGAGCCAAGCTGCTTTTCATTCCATTTCTATCCTCCTCCTTTGTTGAAAGAGGCTTTAATGCAATGAACCACGTACTCACACACACAAAAAAACAGAAGCAGACTGGACCTTGTTACACACCTTTTGCTGTCACAACTTGAACCCGATATTTCACCTCTTGCTATAAACCACACTGATATCTAAGCTGCTATACAGTGCACAACTACTGTGTAAGGTAGGTTCAGAAGACATAAAAATTTATAGGCAACACAAGTGAATCTGCAGATGCTAGAAATAAATAAAAACAAAATGCTGGCAGAACTCAGCAGGCCAGACAGCATCTATGGAAGGAGGTAGTAACGACGTTTGTCGTCACTATCTCCTTCCATAGATGCTGTCTGGCCTGCTGAGTTCTGCCAGCATTTTGTGTTTTTATAAAAATTTATAGTATAATTTTTCTCATTTAGCATATGGTAAATACTATGGGGGCTCTAGAAAGCATATTGTGCCCAAGAAGGTGTTAGCAAGTATGAAAGTGTTTTAGGAGGGTATTAGACTAAAAAAGGTTGGGAATCAGTGCTTTAAAACATTCAAAGCCATCTTTAAGGCATACAATATTAGTGCCACCATTCCATACATTTTACTTGCATACATACATACTGAACGCTGGGTGTTTTATAAAAGCTGATTTTATATACAGGCTTTCCTTTACAAAAAGGCAAACACCAAACTTCAGGAACAGCAATAATAAAGTAAATGCTGCAATTACACCTGCAATTTCTTAGATTCCCCAACTATCAATCTTCATTAGTCTGTAGATCTATAAATAATCAATTAATAAGATCCCAATTTAACATCTATTCTTGCAATTTATTTCACAAGTTTTATTTATTCCAATAGACCTCTGGCTGCAGTAGAAACCTCAACATAGTTCATAGGCCACCACAACACAGAAACAGACCCATCAGCACATCTTGCTTATGTCAGAATATTAATCTGACCAGTCTCTTTGACCTGTACCTGGACCATAGCCCTCCATACCCCTCCCATCCACTTACCTACTAAAATCTCTTTCAAATGTTGATATCAAACCTGTATCCACCACTACCACTGGCAGCTCGTTCCACACACTCACCACCTTGAGTGAAGAATCTCTCACTTTCCCCTTAAACATTTCACCCACGACCTCTAGTTCCCATCACACCCAAATTCATAATAAATGCAAGCAGGCATTTTCCACTATCTTTACCCCTAATAATTTTGTATTCTTCTGTCTAATCTCCCCTCATTCTCCTACACCTTAGGGAATGCAATCCTAACTTATTCAACCTTTCCCTTAACTCAGGTCTTCAAGTCCTTGTAAATTTTCTCTGCACTCTTTCAATTTTATTGACATCCTTCCTATAGGGAGGTGACCAGACCAACACACAACACTCCAAATTAGACCTCAACATCTTATACAACTTCAATACAACATCCCATCTCCTGTACTCAGTACTTTGATTTATGAAGGTTTTTTGATTTATTGAATTGTGTAAGGTGTGGGAAACAAGTAAGGAAGTTATGGAACCTATGACAATTAAAGAGGTGGAAGTACTGGCGCTTTTAAGAAATTTAAAAGTGGATAAATCTCCGGGTCCTGACAAGATATTCCCCAGGACCTTGAGGGAAGTTTGTGTAGAAATAGCAGGAGCTCTGACGGAGATCTTTAAGATGGCATTAGAAACGGGGATTGTGCCGGAGGATTGGCGTATTGCTCATGTGGTTCCATTGTTTAAAAAGGGTTCTAGAAGTAAGCCTAGCAATTATAGACCTGTCAGTTTGACATCAGTGGTGGGTAAATTAATGGAAAGTATTCTTAGAGATAGTATTAATAAATATCTGGATAGACAGGATCTGATTAGGAGTAGCCAGCATGGATTTGTGCGTGGAAGGTCATGTTTGACAAACCTTATTGAATTTTTTGAAGAAGTTACGAGGAATGTTGACGAAGGTAAGGCAGTGGATGTAGTCTATATGGACTTCAGCAAAGCCTTTGACAAAGTTCCACATGGAAGGTTAGTTAAGAAGGTTCAGTCGTTAGGTATTAATGCTGGAGTAATAAAATGGATTCAACAGTGGCTAGATGGGATTTGCCAGAAAGTAGTGGTGGATAATTGTTTATCGGGATGGAGGCCGGTGACTAGCGGGGTGCCTCAGGGATCTGTTTTGGGCCCAATGTTGTTTGTAATATACATAAGTGATCTGGATGATGGGGTGGTAAATTGGATTAGTAAGTATGCCGATGATACTAAGGTAGGAGGTGTTGTGGATAATGAGGTGGGTTTTCAAAGCTTGCAGGGAGATTTATGCCGGTTAGAAGAATGGGCTGAATGTTGGCAGATGGAGCTTAATGCTGAGAAGTGTGAGGTTCTACATTTTGGCAGGAATAATCCAAATAGAACATACAGGGTAAATGGTAGGGCATTGAGGAATGCAGAGGAACAGAGAGATCTAGGAATAACAGTGCATAGTTCCCTGAAGGTGGAGTCTCATGTAGATAGGGTGGTGAAGAAGGCTTTTGGAACGCTGGCCTTTATAAATCAAAGCATTGAGTACAGAAGTTGGGAAATAATGTTAAAATTGTACAAGGCATTGGTAAGGCCAAATTTAGAATATTGTGTGCAGTTCTGGTCACCGAATTATAGGAAAGATATCAATAAATTAGAGAGAGTGCAGAGACGATTTACTAGGATGTTACCTGGGTTTCAGCACTTAAGTTACAGAGAAAGGTTGAACAAGTTAGGTCTCTATTCATTGGAGCGTAGAAGGTTGAGGGAGGATTTGATCGAGGTATTTAAAATTTTGAGAAGGATAGATAGAGTTGATGTGAATAGGCTGTTTCCATTGAGAGTAGGAGAGATTCAAACTAGAGGATATGATTTGAGAGTTAGGGGGCAGAAGTTTAAGGGGGTATTTCTTTACTCAGAGAGTGATAGCTGTGTGGAATGAGCTTCCTGTAGAAGTAGTAGAGGCCAGTTCAGTTGTGTCATTTAAGGTAATATTGGATAGGTATATGGACAGGAAAGGAGTGGAGGGTTATGGGCTGAGTGCGGGTAGGTGGGACTAGGTGAGATTAAGAGTTCGGCACGGACTAGGAGGGCCGAGATGGCCTGTTTCCGTGCTGTGATTGTTATATGGTTATATTGCAAAAGATTTCTTTACAACCCCATCAACCTCTGACACCATTTTCAAGGAATGGATGTATCTGTATTCCCAGATCCCTTTGTCAATGCTCCACTCTTCAGTGCTCTACTATTCACTGTTTAAGTCTAATTCTTGTTTGTCCTCCCAAAGTGGACCTCACACTTACATGTATTAAATTCCATCCGCCACTTCTTAAGCTCATTTTCCCAGCTAGTCCAGATCCTGCTGCAAGCCAATCTCACTGTCCACTCAACCAATCTTAGTGTCATCCACAGATCTGATCTGGTTTACACTTACATCAACAGTTTGGATGATAATGATGAATAATAACCAATCCCTGTGGCATACCACTGCTCACAGGCCTCCAGTCAGAGAGGCAGCCATCTACTACCACTCTCTGGCTTCCCCAATAAAGCCAATGTCTAACCCAATTTACTACCTCATTCTGAATGCCAAGTGACTGAACTTTCTTGACCAGCCTCCCATGTGGGACCTTGTGAAAGAAACGCCTTGCTAGAGTCCATGTAGACAATATCCACTGCCTCACCTTCAACTTTCTGGTAACTTTCTCAAAAAAACTGCAAGATTAGTTAGATACGCTCTACCATGCACAAAGCCATGATTATCTCCAATCCATCCCCATCTAACCAAGTACTTACATATCCAGTTTCTTTGAATACTTTCCAAACATCTAATTATTTTAGATAAATACTCAAAGAGAGGAAATAAAGGAATACGGGTTCAGAGTGGGATTGGAATTGCTGTTCACCTGTTGGTCACGAAGAACCACCATTTAATTTTTATAGCATCTATTATTCTATGAGAAGCCTCAAATATATGATAGAAATAATGTTCAAATGCAGGTCAACAAATTTTAAATCACAAATTAACACCTGTATCCTGCCCTAAATTGCATAAGTGATAGGAAATGAGGTGGATTACAAAAATTAGATGCAAAGTACAAATCCAGTATGCATCATTTTGCAAAGCACCATGAAAGACCAATGTTTTCAGCATAAAATGCTTATTTAACTCAGAAATGGCCTAGCAAATGGAGCAACTAAAAGACATTGCCTTAAGCACTAACTACAGATGCAGTAAAAATTCAAAACTGACCTCTCGAACAATGCCCAGTAAAGAAAGTTTTTTCAACTCCTCTTGTCTCACCATCTTGTCATCCAATCTGATTACATCATTGCAGAGGCTAGGCTTTAGGTCCATCCTAGGATACAGTTTACCTCGTATGCTGTTGAAAATTACTGCCAGTGACCGTGGCAAGATCCCATTATCTTGCCTGGTGCCTATAAATAGAGCAGAATCCAAATCACAGAATTATAGAAACATACAGCATAAAAACAGGCCCATTCATCCTTGCCTGTCCATACCAACCACAACACCCATCTATGCTAATCCATTGCCTGCATTAAACTCTTATCATTTTATTATTTCAAGTATCTAAACTCATTTTAAACATTGGAATTATCTGCCATTACCATCTCCTCTGGATTCCTGACATTCACTCTTGCAAAGTACACAGAACCCTTGCATGCAAGTTCAATGCAATTCCATTTACAGCAAAACAGACTACTTATTTTACCTTGAATGGTGTAGGTTTTTCCAGAGTTTGATACACCGTAGGTATAAATTAAGCAATTCTGCCCCTCCAGGGATTCTTTTACTAGGTCCTTCATGACAACATCAAAGAACAACTTCTGGCTTGTATCAGGACCAAATATCTGAAGAAATAAACCCAAAATGTGTCTGTTTTGTTTCTGTTAATTAGGACTGCAAGCTTTTACTTACAAGGAACTTATAATGATTGTTTTATTTTTTTCTTAATACCATATGTTGCTATTTTGTTTGACTATCTTGCAACAATCTAATGTTTATAAAATGTCAATTTCTATCAAACCTGCCCTAAGTAAATAGAATTTTCAGTATTTTAAGTTACAAGCAATATTAGATTAGATTATGAACAGCAACTGAATAGTCATTGAACTAATAATCACACATCAGAATAAATTTGAATTTTGTCATAGAAGTTAGGAACTTCAATGTAATTAACTAAGAACACGAAATAAAAAAATAACTAGAGGAATCAATATCAATAACAATAGCATAGTTCCCTGAAAGTGGAGTCTCATGTAGATAGGGTGGTGAAGAGGGCTTTTGGAACGCTGGCCTTTATAAATCAAAGCATTGAGTACAGAAGTTGGGATGTAATGCTAAAGTTGTACAAGGCATTGGTAAGGCCAAATTTGGAATATTGTGTGCAGTTCTGGTCACCGAATTATAGGAAAGATATCAATAAATTAGAGAGAGTGCAGAGACGATTTACTAGGATGTTACCTGGGTTTCAGCAATTAAGTTACAGAGAAAGGTTGAACAAGTTAGGTCTCTATTCATTGGAGCGTAGAAGGTTGAGGGGGGATTTGATCGAGGTATTTAAAATTTTGAGAGGGATAGATAGAGTGACGTGAACAGGCTGTTTCCATTGAGAGTAGGGGAGATTCAAACTAGAGGACATGATTTGAGAGTTAGGGGGCAGAAGTTTAAGGGAAACACGAGGGGGTATTTCTTTACTCAAAGAGTGATAGCTGTGTGGAATGAGCTTCCTGTAGAAGTAGTAGAGGCCATTTCAGTTGTGTCATTTAAGGTAAAATTGGATAGGTATATGGACAGGAAAGGAGTGGAGGGTTATGGGCTGAGTGCGGGTAGGTGGGTCTAGGTGAGATTAAGGGTTCGGCACGGACTAGGAGGGCCAAGATGTCCTGTTTCCGTGCTGTGATTGTTATATGGTTAATGAGTATGAAGCTTTCAGGCTATCATTAAAAACAATAGGAAGCTACTACATGTCATTCAGAATGCAAGGGAACCCGATGTTCATCAGTTTTAGCTTGGGTGTGATTCCAGCATGGTGGATTCTTAAATTCTATGGTAATTTAGAAAGCTACTCAATTAGCACCAAACTGCTATATCGAAACAAGAATAAAGCTGGATCAAACATTCAGCATAGACCCTGCCATTGACATAACAAAGGTACACCTACCTGCTCGACCTTGCAAACACAATTTCACACCTAATTTAGAGAGAAGTACCAGGCAACTTGAGCAATAAATCAAAATCAAAACAAAATGGTAGGTGGTGGAAATCAAAAATAAAAACAGAAAATTCTGGAAAAATTCAATAGCAGGCTACATCTGTAAAAAGAACAGTTACTATTTCAGATCTAAGATCCTCATCGTAACCGAAGGAGAGAAATACGTGCTGTTGTCTTTCCTCACCTCATAACATCGACTCGGCTATGTTAAATCAATTCTACTATCAGGAAAGCAGAAAACAAACTTGGAGGAACTGGACTACTTCCATTTGACAATCCTTATGCTTCCTAAATCAATAATTTGATCAATCGTATCAATTAGGATGGTTGGCAGAGTGGAGTTGTAAGGAGGTAACATAGGAGGTGTAAGGCACTCCGTCCCTCCGCTAGGGTGCTGGTCACTCTTGGGCAAGGTGTAGCACCTGCTTAGCCCCCTGACTAGGGTCATGTAAAGCCAAGTGAGCAGGTGGTGGATGGTTGTATGAGCGGCTGGTACATATCACAAGCCCTGATTATGCAACCAGTAATGCCAGGCAATTTCTGAATATTGGGTAATGGCTGGGGTCACCAATCTTAAAAAGACACTGCCCAGAAGATAGCAATGACAAACCACTTTTATAGAAAAATTTACCGTGAACAATCACGGTCATGGATAAGACCAGACTGCCCACATCAATACGGCAAGTCACATAAGGGTGAATTAGGAAGAGTGAAAGTTGTATGTTTGAGAGAACACCAAGCACATAATTTAAAAACAACATTTGCAATCTTTTGCAATGTGTAAGATTCTCAGATGGCAATAACGAAGTAGATTACAAGGTAGCAGAGTCTCAAATGCAGGAGCATAATTGCAAGACATAGTAGTGGACAGTTCATTTTTGAAAGCACAGCAAAAGCTGGGTGATGTGACAGTAACATAAGAGTCGAGGCCAGGGGCAGAGGAGCCATGAGAACAAGTAGCCTACTACTGCTCATATCTTCTTGTACTTAAACAGGAGATGGAAAAATTATTAATTATAATTGAATGTTTTGAAATCAGAACAATACAGACAATGTGGCATTCAAAGTTCGCAAATTAGCTGCAGTTAGTGGGAATCACTGAAGGAAACCACAGCATATTTTTCCAATAGTAGTAGATAGAAACAAAAGGAGGTGCATTAGAGGACCCTATTCTGTTCCTTAACAATAGTAAGGATGCAAAATGTTCTGTGTGAACCTGAGATTCTCTAGTAAAGTCAGCATACCAAACAAAACATATACAACCATAATATACAACAAATTAACATGCTATACAGGGTCTTTCCATTTTCTTAATAGTCTAGCAGGTAGGTTTGTTATTTTTCATTTCATTGCCCTTTCTAGTTAAATGAGGTTACTGTGCACCAAACAGGACAGCAAGAATGAGGAAATAAAAAGCCAAGCAAATCAATTCCAGTACGGTCTTGAAAGCATTGATAGTGATGTCTCACTTCTGATCAGTTTAACCTGACCCATTAAATAAATTTAATTTTAGTTCAAACCTGGGAGAAGGTAAATTTGTGCACAGCCTGCCCAATTCCTCGATCACAGCTCTTCATGGCAAACGAATCCTTCGGAGCATGCAGTACAAGTGTTTCAGAATTCTCAATGACAACACAGCCCTGTGGAAAATTCAGAAAGGCTGAGTGACAAACTGTTCAAGTATTAAAACAAGACAGAAAGGAAAAGCTGTGTTCCTTTGAAATAAGGATCTTTGCTTATGTGGTTTAACATTGTGGTGACGTTATTCTCTATAAAATGCCAAGTGTGCATACGGATGAAACAAATATTGAATTAAATACCTTTAAGTACTTTTGCAAAGAGGTAGCCAATATACTCACAAGCATGGTCAAAGGCAGGACTTGCAGGATCTTTTATTGAAGGCAGTAACTACTAAACACTAACGTTTGCTACAGCTTTGGTAATATCACAATATCACATGGCATACTCAGTAAAAGATATACATACACTTGTAAATACTATGTTGCACCTCCTTTAATACTATTCCTACTTTTCTACAGTTATACATTTGGTCAACATTCACTTAGCTATTCTGTCATTTACTCAATGTCAATAAGACCAAGGAACTGAGAGCAGACTGTTGGAGGCCACTTAGCTTTTTTTTACTCTATCTTACTTCTCTTCTAATACTTGCATATCTGTGCACTTGTTTTGCTACTGTGACACCAATTTCCTTCGGGATCATGAAGTATCTATCTAGACTTCAGGAGAGGGAAACCAGAAGTCCATGAGCCAATAATCATCGGAGGAGGATCAGAGGTGGACAGGGTCAGAAACTTTAGATTCCTGGGTGTCACTTGCACAGTTAATTTACAGATCCTGTTTACTGTTACTGTTCCATAGATTTGCCAAGTATTCCCACAGCAAAGAATCTCAGTTGTATGTGATGACATGCATGTACTGATAGTAAACTTTACTTTGAACATTGATAAACTCTTCACTACAAGCCAGGAGCCTTTTTTTTGCAGATCTGATCCACAACCTTGCAACAACTTCCAGCAGATTCTCCTGTATCCAGGTATTGAATCACACCTCCCAGAGAGGTGGTGACTAGTGGGGTGCCACAGGGCTCGGTATTGGGACCACAGCAGTTTACAATTTACGCCAACGATTTAGATGAAGGCATTGAGAATAACATCAGCAAATTTGCTGATGATACTCAGCTGGGTGGCAGTGTGACATGTGATGAGGATGTTAGGAGAATTCAGGGTGACTTGGCTAGGCTGGGTGAGTGGACAGATACTTGGCAGATGACGTTTAATGTGAATAAGTGTGAGGTTATCCACTTTGGGAGTAAGAACAGGAAGGCAAATTATTATCTGAACTGTGTAGAGTTAGGTAAGGGAGAAATACAAAGAGATCTAGGAGTCCTTGTTAATCAGTCACTGAAGGTGAATGAGCAAGTGCAGCAGGCAGTGAAGAAGGCTAATGGAATGTTGGCCTTTATTACAAAAGGAATTGAGTACGAGCAAGGAAATCCTCTTGCATTTGTACAGAGCCCTGGTGAGACCACACCTGGAGTATTGTGTACAGTTTTTGTCTCCAGGCTAAAGGAAGGACACCCTGGCTGTAGAGGAAGTGCAGCGTAGATTCACAAGGTTAATTCCTGGGATGTCTGGGCTGTCTTACACAGAGAGGTTAGAGAGACTGGGCTTGTACACGCTGGAATTAAGGAGATTGAGAGGGGATCTGACTGAAACATATTATTAAGGGATTGGATAAGGTAGAAGCAGGAAATGTTCCAAATGCTGGGAGAGTCCAGTACCAGAGGGCATGGTTTGAGAATAAGGGGTAGGTCATTTAGGACAGAATTAAGGAAAAACTTTCTCCCAGAAAGTTGTGGGGGTCTGGAATGCACTGCCTCAGAAGGTAGTGGAGGCCAATTCTCTGGAAGGAGCTAGATAGGTATCTTATGGATAGGGGAATCAAGGGATATGGGGACAAGGCAGGAACCGGGTATTGATAGTAGATGATCAGCCATGATCTCAGAATGGCAGTGCAGGCTCGAGGGGCCAAATGGTCTACTTCTGCACCTATTGTCTATTGTTTCACAATGATATATCTCCTACTTTGTCTGTTGGCTCTCAGCACGAGTCATATTCCCAGCTATTACTTTCCAAATCCAAACAGTTAGTGTAGCAAATTTCCTATTTCTGAAGAATGCCCTTCATGTGCATTAGATTGCTGAGGGTATTCTCTTTTGTTAACATTCACGCTCACTGCAAACAGACATCTGCAGCTCCCTCATTCCAACTTATTGCTTTTCTGCAACTTGCCTTGTGCTTTCTGACTACATGATACATGCATGCTTAGGTTAAGGTGCTGACTCTTCCCTCAAAACTACATCTCCACAGGCAAACCACATTCTTTGTGGGATGGCTGTTGATAAATTCCTACTTGAAACTATTCCTGTGCACAACAATCTACATCGTGATCACCACTGTGTTGCCTTTAAGGCATTTGTTTAGTTTATTATATTTTCGCTTTAGTAATTCGTTTGTTATCATTTTCTAGTTAAAGTTAAGGTTGTTTAAAGTAAATTCGTTGTCTGTGATATATCTCGGCATGCGATGATGTCACACCCGGTTTCTCCGCGTCTTGTGGAAAAATACCGGTTTGGAGAAACGGGAAGGAGGGGGCTTATATGTGTGCAGGATAAAGTTTTCTTTCTACGCACTAGAAAGATCAGAGAAGCAACGCCGTAAGTTCATGAGATAATCGATATGTTGAATTAAAAACGTTAACGCTGATTCTGTTAAAAGTAATGATGATTGATAAAAGTTTATGTTTTTGTTATTTAAAGAGTTGCGGATAGTTTGCGTTGAAGTGTGTTTAAAGCCAGTCGATGGCGTAGGTAGATTCTGACTGTATGTTGCACTTTAATGTAATATAGTTGTTGTAGTTTTACTTTTGCAAGTATTTATGATGTAAATGTGATATCAAGAAGGAAACAAATACTGTATATACTTTGTATTGTTTTATCAACAGTTTTCACCATACGTTAATGTGGAAGAGTGAACAGTAAACGGTTAATCTTACTGGGACCGCCTCATTGACTGGTTTATGCTTGGTGTTTAGTTCAGAGTTCTTTTACATCTGTGCGAGAACACTACAACCACACTTCTCTTATAGGGATGGATATCTCTCAGCCATTGCCTACCAGCTGAAATTCCTCGAGACACTCCAAACCCTCCTGACTAGGAGTATCTCAACAACCTCACTGCACAAGTTTACAATTTTGAAAGACCTCAGACTGAATCTTCTACCCTGATTGCAGGCCTGTGACCATAATAGACAAGTGAGTCCTTCTAGCCTCACCTAGAGATACAATAGTTAATTTCTCCCATAACCAACTCTTCCTTGCTAAAGTGTCCAACTTATTTTATTCTACTTCAACAGAACTAGTGAGGTATTTCACTAGAAACATTGTTTGGGAAATCTGAGAACAGTATCTATGTATTTCATATATAGATACTATTCTGAGACTTCCCAAACAATGTTTCTTCAATAAATAAGCCAGACTGAATTGCTGTTTTTCAGTATGCAACTAGTACTTTTGAAGCTTTCTTGCTCACCATCACTGGTGGATAAAGAAAAAGGTCCAAAGAGAAGAATAACAAATTATTAACAACCATAGCAGATTTAAATGATGGTTGAGAGAAACATTGAGAGGGCACCAAGTAGAACAAAACAATAGGTCTTCAAAGTACCCAGCAGATTTGGGGTGGCCCAGTAGCACAGTGGTTAAAACAATGCTTTATAGTACCAGCAACCGGGGTTCAATTCCACTGTCTGTAGGGAGCTTGTACATTCTCCCTGTGACAGTGTGGGTTTCCTCCCACAGCCCAAAAACCTACCAGTTGGTAGACTAATTGGTTATTGTGAATTAGCCCGTGATTAGACTCAGATTAAATCAGGGAATTGTTGAACATGGCTTGAAAGGTCATAAGGACCCATTCCACATTGTATCTCAGTAACCAAATAAAATCCATATAATCTAACCCAACAGAACTGATGGATAATCATTTTAACATCAAATCAATAAAATGAAATTCAATGTCCAATTGAAAAGAAAATTTATCAACTGAAAAAAATCTGGTGATCTGCTACTGACCTGTGACTCTCCTTTCTCAAGCTCAGCTTCTGTGAAAGGTCTAACCCGGAGGCAGATCTTAATTCTGTCTTCTCGAGAAGTCTCTGCAGAGGCCTGCACTGAATCAGAACTTGGCACATTGCTTGTTGGTGAGATGACAGAGAAGTCTGGTAATAGCTGCTTCTTCACATCACCACTGTTAAGGGCAGTTGATTCCCAAATGGCTGCCTCCTCTTCATCAGAGTACACATTTGGAGAAATTATACCTGTTGCCATTTTCATTCAGTCGTTCCTGTAAATACAAATTATTTAGTAACAATTCCTAGATTCATACATTTCTTATTAGTTTAGAAAGCACAAGTGCAAAGCCCAAGTAGTTCTACATCACTCATGACAAGCAGAACCTGAGAAGTAAAGGGTTATAAAGTGGCTACAAAGGATTTATGCTTTGGGTGGGTAATAATTTATACAGCTTTAACTCTTAAAGCTAAAAGTTTCAAATACAAAGTACAAGCTTTTTGCACTATCTTCGAATAAGTTCTTCCCACACCTCATTTGACACACCTGGCAGCAACTTTGCAGTTACTTTAGCACTTGCCTGTTTTACAAGGCTAAGTTGCGAGCTCGACACATAACCCAGCATAGTGAAACTTGTGCAAGGAGTCAGTTGAATTTGAACCCAGGACCACTCACCCCAACGTCTGGTACAGCTGTCACTACACCAACAACAGTTTATTACAGTACAAATTTTTGCTATTCTGTATATTTGTCAGAGCTGGCCCTTCAGCAGTGAAAAGACAAGTGGGTTTACGATGCATAGAAATAGGTAAAGCTACTGGGATTTTTTTTAAATCATGTTTGATTCATTGTGCACATGCAAAATCTAAAAAGAATTTTGAATAAAGCTTTAGAATTATCCGTGTTATGCATTATTTATTCCAGGCTAGGAAACAGGAAGGAGCACATACAATACACAGACAAGGATGACATGAAACAGAACTGCTTTGCCCTTAGCTGTAAAGATGAATGCCATCAGCTACTGTATGTGTCATTGCTTATGGGGGGGGGGGGGGCAAGACTAAAGAACTCCCATATTCTCAGTAATGAGAATGAGACTATAGTTCAGCTTGGGATGAGAGGAATTTAAGAAATGTGCATTTAAATCACTGAGCATTGTTACAGAGAGAGATGTACAAGACAGCAGCTCAGATTCAGTCCAACTGCCCGAATCTATAATAAAACACAAGCTCTTCTGTGTGGAACAGGTGGAGATTATCTTCAGGCAAAAAAATGTTGAAATTGAGAAAAAGGACAAAAGTGTGCCTGCTTTAAATAAAGCCATGGAACACAAGAGTTACATAAATAGATCACAAAACTTACACCCACGACAGCCTACTGGCACCAGCATTCATATAATGTAATGGATTGAAGAACAACTTTCAAACTCCAATTATAGAAAATTACAAACTCAGGACTAGAATCAAAAGGTCAGAATAAAAAACAATAGCAAGTATATATATATATAATGCTAAGGAAATTGCCTCAATTGCTGCAATTTTAGAGGCTTTCTGAAAATGTTGCCAAATAATTTCTCATGTGGCTCAACAGCACAAGTAACCAATTACAGCTCAAGATTTCACATTTGAATGTGCATCTAAAAAAAAATCACAAAAGCAACAACCGCCAACCAAAAAAAACAAGGAATTCTGGCCACACCTAACGTCAGCAGTATGCAGTTTTTGAGCAAATGCATACTAGGAGCGATGGGAAAGCTAGCTAGCTCAGACTTCCTGGCCATGACTGGGGCAGGGTTAACCACCACAGAAGCAAGCCTCAACTCTCCACACACACTACTTCAGTATTCTTGAAGAGCTTGTATGAAAGTAGAATTTTGTGCAAGTTCTGTCAAGTTAGTGTTGCATACCACTCAATGTTACTAGACATAAGTGGTCTCCTTGCGTACCACTCGGACCTGAAAATATTCTGTAAGCTTAAAGGTTTCAGCATTTGTATCAAAACCCATTTATTCAATGACACATACTGTTTTCATCATCATTTCAAACTGAACTCAATTTAAACCCATTTCATTAAATCACACAAAAACTGCTTTTGGTATGTTAAAGCATTTCTGAGGTCAGCAGAATTAATTCACACTATCTGCAAAAAAAAAAAGTCAAAACTTAATTCTCAGCAAGAATGAAAAAAATAACAGCTGTTAAAACTGAGTATGCACTCTTTGCAAGCTTTCTAACTGACTTCAGGCCGTAGTCCCTCTTCAACCAGTGATTAATTTCAAAATACTAAATATGCTCCTAGTTAGCAAACACCAAACACAGGACCTCACATCCAGACAGGCTTTGGAGTGAAGCCAGACACTGATCATTTTATAACAAGCCCAATCAGCTTACAAACCAAATGTAAACAGAGGGCTCTAAATTTCAGGACGGTACATAATGATTTGAGTAAACACTCCTATCACAAATTATGTTCATCAAAATCAAGAGGAAGCAGTTACTTGCTACTATGCAGAGAGCATAAATGGATTTCATTTACCAGGGCTTCAAACACCACCCCTGCTGTGGTTACACAAAATATTTTGACCATTTAAATATTTGCCTTGATTCCCCCTTCCCCAGCCTGTGCAGGTATTATCATTAAATTTTAGCTAGCGACCTACCCAAAGCAGTAAAAGTTGCACAGTGCACAAGCACTAAGAAAGCATCCTCTTGGACAAGTATTTCAACTGGTATTTTGGGTATGTTACCACAGAAAAATTACTTTGCGCCAGTTACTCTTTCAAATATTTCAAAGCAACTCAATGTAAACACCAAGGTTAAAAAGCCAATAACTGTAGCCCATGCGGAGTTTGCTCATTCTTCCTGCAAGCACATGGGCTTCCACCCAGATCAGATCAAGAGTGTGTGGGTTAACAAGTTAGTTGGCCATTGTGAATTACCTCTAGGTTAGGGCCTCTCAACCTGAGGAACACACCCCCTTACTTAATGGTAGGGGTGCATGGCACAAAAAAGGTTCAGAATCCCTGTTTTGAGAGGAAGTCGAGTAGTAGATTGTGTAGGGAAATGGAGAAGAGGGATTAACGAAGGATTAGTGACAGTGCATGGTTAAAGCACCTATTTCCATGCAATATCTCTCTATCACTCAAACTAAAACCTGTGCACTGAAAAGCTCCAAAATTTTTCAGCAAATCCAAGGTCAAGCAGGATGTGAGCATGGGGAAAGTAGATATAATGTTTCTGGGACAAAACATGACCAGATGTTTAACAGCAAGTCATTTACCAGAAACACGGCTGCAGCTAAACAGTTTGAATTAAATTGGTTCCAGCAGAAAACGAATGAACACAGACCTCAATGCCTTCATTAACAGCTCCATTTATATGCATCCTTTCTGTTCTGCTAAGGAATCAGATTAGGCAATTTCAGTTTAAATATGGCACACCAAACAAACAGCAGTCCCTCAGGACTACAGAAGTTTCTTGGACCTACAACCTGACAGGAGCAACTGGTATCAATTCAACCAAATTTAGGAGTACAGGACTGTGGTCTTAATGCAGGCAAATGGGAACGTGGATTAATAATAGGGTCAGAGTGAAAACAATGGGCCAGAGAGTCCGTATGTGGTAAACAAACTCCAATTAATTAAAAAAAGCACTGATGTTCATGGAAATCTGAAACATTCCAAAATTTGAGATTGATGGGCAACAGAGTGGTAACTGGAGTCAAGACATCAATGATAGTATAATTGAATTAGAAATCTTGTAATATAAATGATCTACTGTGCCTTGTCTCCAGCCTTATTCCACTTTCAAACACTTCATCTGTAAACCTGCAGGTCACATCTCTGCTTCTTGAGGTTACACTGAGCAGAAACTCAGAAGGATGAGCCAAACAAATCAGAGGGTGAGTACAGTATCATGCAACCCACAACCTTCTGCATTCCCCAAGCAATTCTACCACTCCATCACACATTAAAGTCAATTTATCCCACCAACCACATCTCGGGAGCCTGGTGGAATGCTCTCCATTGCCTGGATTAATGCAGCTCCAAAAACCGGCACTGTCCCGAACAATGTAGCCCACTTGTTTGGCATGCGAAACATTCATTACTTACATGGTCAGAGCACTGTACTAGGAATGTCCGCAATCTGTAAAATGCACTAGTTATCCATGCAGGCACCTCTAACATTACCCAAACTCACATGCCTACCACCAAGGTGAAGGGCTGTAGGCATGAATGAAAACACTTGCAGGTTCCATCACGCCAAGCTGCCTTGGAAATGCATTCATTTTTTGCCAAGACTAAATCTTAGAACCGCCTCCCAGAGCATTATGACAGCACCTTCAGCAGATGAATCCCAGATGTTCGAGCTCAATTAACTACAAAGCGCAATTATGGATGGACAATCAGCACTAGTCCTGCTAGTGTTACCCAATCCCACAATCAAAAGGTAAACATACAAACCATTCAAATTAATTCAAGAACTAGAACCCCTCCAGATGATTTTTCTTCCAGAACATCTCTAATCTTTGGACCATTACTTTACATCTATGTGACCAGGCTCTGACTTCTCCACCAAGTTGAATAGATCTACCCAACATCTCAGTTAAGCCTCCCCTTAGCATCTGTATTACAATGGATAGTGTCAGAAGTGGATGTGGATGAATAATCCTGCTCCCAGCACAACGAGCAGGTGCAATTTCACTCACAGTCCTGCACATCATTGTGTGGCTCTTCATGCTTACCAGACACCTCCATTCCAAGAAATAAGAATAAATGAAACCTCATTTCTCCCCCATCCGTACTTCGGAGAATAGAAGCCAAATTTGGGGCCTGAATAAACCAATAAAATTAATCCATTTAATTACTTTGTAAACTTAAATAAAATAGTTGAAACAAAATTCTTCTCATCAGTTCATAGAGAACTATGTAAATAGTTGCTGTTGGATTCCGCTTCTCACACAACAGCATGAAAATGACAAGCTCCAAACAAAATCAGATAGTCAGAACCACATACAAGCCAAAGCTAAACTTTAGCTATGCACCATTTAGAAATCCACACAGAAAAATTGCCTAACCATCCATGATACATGGACTAGGGCGGATTCAGGAATTTGGAAATTTTTTTTAAAAATCACACATACAAATTGAACTTCATTAAAGTCAAGAAATGCTGTGAAAACATAACAGAAGAGTTATCTAGTAAACTGGCTAACAATTCGGGTACAGGCTTTTTTGTGAAAGCATCTTTTGGATTCCAAAATTCCATTAGGTTGCCATGAACAATGATTTTTTTCTTGCTCCATTTAAGAGTCATTTTAAAATATTAGACAACTCACTGCTAGGAAGCATATCAGTTAATTTCAGGCACGCACAATCATCCACTCAATTAAAATCATAACATATTCCAAAACAAATCAACACCAGCCTCTTATTTTTTCACTGAATGAAAGCATTCCCTCCAGGCAGAATGGCACATTTAAGTGGGCTCTATTATAGCTTATTTCCTCCCTCCCTTGCGGTGGCCTCTGTCAAATTGCTTCCATATCAACTGCTGTGCAAGCCCTGGTAGGAAAGCCTCCAGTGATGAAACACAACAAGCAAACAAACAGAGAATTTCCAGAGGTGAAACAGCCAACAAACACTTCAGAAGATAAAATTCAAAGACGCAGATCACCAAAGGAAAATAATTATGTTGTAAACATACACATCCCTAATCTACATCCCAGAAGAAAACATTGAAAAACTCCTGTAATAAAGCGGGGCTGGATCTGCCTGTGTTACATGACATCCAATGTTGTTTGGACAATCTACCTAGGACCATGTTGGTTGCCCCGAATATTTCTTTCTGCCCAACCCCCCCCCCCAAACCTAAAGACATTAGTAGACACTACTACAATCGACTGATGTAAATTACTCCAAAAGTTGAGTGATAGAAGAACCGATGGCAAAGCAAGAGAACAGATTACATGGGAATAGGATTGCTGTAATAAAACTCACATTACAAAGATGAACTCTTGTCAATCTAGTTCGTTAGGAACCTTGCGCTCCATTCGTCTACCTGCCATTTCTATGTAATTCTACACCCTGCATTCCTCTGACCCACCCTCCTTTCTTTAATACGGAATGATCTGTCGGGAAGGCGTGCAAACACGTGTCCCACCCAGAGGGCTACCATGGACCCTGATGGATCGCCCCCAACCCCGAGCGCCAAGAAAACGGGTCCCGCACAATGAGCGGCCGAGCTCACCAGGTTCAGAATGGTCCTCGTCACTCGCACTGTAACCAAAGTAATGGTGTGCTTTGCATCGCACTGGCCGCGGAACAACAGGTTTGGCGATAATAGACCTGAATCTTGAAAGGAGATTGATAGTGCGCAGCAACTCCTCGCGTCTGGACCGGTCAATCGCAGCCCCACACACCGAAACCCTGCTCACCCTGGTGGGATAACATACCCCGCACACTCAGGGAGGAGAGAGGGCGCAATGCGGCCTGTTCCACCGTCCGTCCGTCCGTCCAACGACTCGCCTTTTTCAAACACCGCGCCGCTCCCGAAATCCTCCAATCGCGTCCACTTCCGGTGACCTCACTGCCCGGAAGTGGGTGAAGTCGCTCCTCTTATTTGAAAGGTTCCCGGCACCTGGAATCAGCAATAATTTGCATTTATATGTCGCAGTTTTAACTCTGTAAATATCCGAAATGCTTCGCAGAAGTGGATCATTCGGGCTGTTAAACTTAGAGTGTTACGGAGCTGGAACAGACTATGTCCGTGACAGATCTATAATAATGAACTTTTCCTGCACTGGACCCGCAGCCTTCTGTGCCCTAGTTTTCAAATGCACTTTTTAAATATTTTTAATGCTTTGAGTATGGTTGCCTTCACTCCCCTCAGTATGTTGTAAATTTCAAACACTGACTCTGAATCTCCTCCTACTTCTTACCTCAAATCAGTGCTCCCGTAGCAAAGTTGTTTACTCTATCCATGTCCCTCTTAGTTTTTATAAACCAGTCTCTCTTCATATCTGACTAGCTGCAATCCAGGCAACACCCTGGGGAGTCTCCAGTGTACTCACAGTTTTCCTACAGTCTGACAACCAGATTTGAGCTCTCTGCCTTTTCCTCTTATCTCCAAATATAAAACTTACATCGTTTCTAACCTACTAAGATCATCAGTCTGGTATGTTAACTGTTTCTATCCTCGCTGTATTTCTCTGATAGATGATGAAAGACTTTGTTTTGTATGGCGTCCATACAGCTGGTACGTGTCCTCCATTGTTTTTCTAGCATTTTCTATCTTGATGACAGTATAAAGAATTAAAAGAGCGTTAGAATCCTAAACTGATTTGAGTTAGGCTTTTTATCAATCCTGTCTGGAAATAGAGAAATTGTGGGTGTTTTCTCATTATTAGTAATTAAAATCTATTGACTCGGAATTTTAAAACAGTTTAGAATGAACAAGAATAACATACTTTTGAAACAAAGACAAAAAGATTCTTCAGAGATTTGTGCTCATGACAGACTCTATTCCAAAAATAAATACTTTTGCCTTAAATTGTTAGACCCTTTTGTTCAGTAACAACACCTCTTCACTGACAATCAACACAGGCACACCTAAAGGATGTGTGCTTAACCCACTGTTCTTCTAACTCTCCACTCATTTCTGTGGCTGGGCACAGCTTAAGTGCTCTCTATGAATTCCTCTCTTATGTCACCATTGTTGGCAGAATCTCAAATGATGACGAGTGAGTTAGGTCAATTAGTGAGTGGTGTCACAACAACTCATTGTCAGCAAGACCAAAGAATTGATTGTGAACTTCAGGAATGGGAAGTGTAGAACACACACCAGTCCTCGGTGAGGGGTCAGCAGTGCAAGGGATGAGCAGGTTCATGTTTCTGGGTGTCAACATCTCAGAGGATCCATCCGGAGCCCAACAAACCGATGCAATCACCAAGATGGCACACCAGAGGTTCTACTTCAATAGGACTTTCAGAAGAGTTGGTATGTCACTGAACAGCAAATTTCTGCAGATGTACAGTGACTGGTCTCTGACTGGTTGCTTCATCACTTAGAATGGAGATGAAATGCACTGGCTCAAGAGGGCTATAGACACAACCAGCTCCATCACAGTTACAGCCACCATCAGAACACGTTCAACAGGTGTCGGCATCCATCATTCAGAACCACCACCATCTGGGACACGGCCTTCTTCTCATTACTACCATTGGGGAAGCCTGAAAATCCACACTCAATGTTTTAGGAACAGCTTCGTTCCCTCAGCCATTACATATCTGAATGATCCATGAAAACTACTTCACTATTCCACTTTTGCACTTTTTTTATTGTAACTTATAGGAATTTTTTAAATCCTGCTCTGTACTGCTACCACAAAACAACGAATTTCATGACATGTCATTGATAATAAACTGGATTCCGATTCTTGAGCTTTTAACTCTTTGGGCTTTTCTGTAGCTGAGAACAACTAATGGATGATCACTTCAAATTGAAACAGGAAATTCTAGAGATATTCAGTTGGGCAGGTAGCCCTGAGAAGACAGGAAGGGTTAATGTCTCTGTGCATTCTTACATTGCTTTGAGACGCAGACAGAAAGCTCTAGGAACTCAGTGGCAGCATCTGTGGCACGAAATGAACATCTCAGACTGTTCCTCAGGCTCTCTGTGTATTGTTTCAGATCCCAACACCTGCAGCATCTTGTGTTTCCATTGTTTCAAGTCAGAGCAATTAGAACAACACAAAACCATTTGTTTTCACAAATCGCATCGTTTCAGGATGTTTATGAGGTGTCAAATTTTTGAAGACAACATCTGTTCGGAAGTTTTGATCAGCTTTTTTTTTGTTTTCTGGTTTCTCATCTGCCCATACTTGACTTAAATAGATCAATCATGAATATGCACTGTCTGTGTCACTGAAAGGCCAGAATAGTAACTACAGATGGTGAAATATATACGTTCATCAAACCTTATCCCAACAAATTCTATAAATTTCTGAAGAAAAGTACTCAATAAAATAAAACCCTGCCAAAGGGTCTCGGCCCAAAACATTGAGTGTACTCTTTTCCATAGATGCTGCCTGGCCTGCTGAGTTCCTCCAGCATTTTGTGTGCGTTGCTCAGTTTCAGAATCAGAATCAGGTTTATTATCACCGGCATGTGTTGTGAAATTTGTTAACATCAACGGTTCAATGCAACACATAATATAGAAGAAAAATAAATAAATTGCAGTACAATATATTGAATTGATTAAAAATCATGCAAAAACAAATAATATATATTTTTAAAGTGAGGTAGTGTTCACAGGTTCAATGCCCAATTAGGAATCAGATGGCAGAGGGTAAGAAGCTATTCCTGAATCGCTGAGTGTGTGCCTTCAGGCTTCTATACCTCCTACCTGATGGAAACAGTGAGAAAAGGGCATGCCCTAGGTGCTGGAGGTCTTTAATAACGGACACTGCCATTCTGAAACACTGCCCCCTGAAGAACCATAGAACATTACAGCACAGAAACAGGCCTTTTGGCCCTTCTTGGCTATGCCAAACCATTTTTCTGCCTAGTTGAATCACCATCAATAACTCTCCGAGACGTGAGGCGAGATATAGGCTTTTATTGGCTGGAGGAAAGAACAAGCAGCAATTGACCACCACCCTGCATCCTGGAGACTGAGACTGGGGCGGAGTCCCAAATCGCCTTTATACTGGGGTCCGTGGGAGGAGCCACAGGAGCAGTCAGCGGTGGGGTGGGGGTTGTCCAGACAGGTATATGTAGTTCACCACACTAGTCCCACTGACCTGCACCTGGGCCATTTCCCTCCAAACCCCTCTCATCCATATACCTGTCCAAGTTTTTCTTAAATGTCAAAAGTGAGCCTGGATTCACCACTTCATCTGGCAGCTCATTCCACACTCTCACTACTCTCTGCATGAAGAAGCCCTCCCTAATGTTCCCTTTAAACTTTCCCCCCTTCACCCTTAACCCATGACCTCTGGTTTTTTTCTCCCCTGACCTCAGTGGAAAAAGCCTGCTTGCATTCACTCTATCTATACCCATCATAATTTTATACACCTCTATCAAATCACCCCTCATTCTCCTACGCTCCAGGGAATAAAGTCCTAACCTATTCAACCTTTCACTGTAACTCAGTTTCTCAAGTTCCGGCAACATCCTTGTAAACCTTCTCTGCACTCTTTCAACCTTATTAATATCCTTCCTGTAATTAGGTGACCAAAACTGCACACAATACCCCAAATTCGGTCTCTTATACAACCTCACCATTCCATTCCAACTCTTATACTTAATACTTTGATTTATAAAGGCCAATGTACCAAAAGCTCTCTTTACAACCCTATCTACTTGTGACACCACTTTTAGGGAATTACGTATCTGTACTCCCAGTTCACTCTGTTCTACTGCACTCCTCAATGTCCTACCATTTACCTTGTATGTTCTACCTTGGTTTGACCTTCCAAAGTGCAATACCTCACACTTGTCGGCATTAAACACCATCTGCCATTTTTCTGCCCATTCCTCCAACTGGTCCAAATCCCTCTGCAAGCTTTGAAAACCTTCCTCACTGTCCACGACACCTCCAATATTTGTATCATCAGCAAATTTGCTGATCCAATTTGCCACATTATCATCCAGATCATTGATATAGATGACAAATAACAATGGACCCAACACTGATCCCTGTGGCACACCACTAGACACAGACCTCCATTCAGAGTAGCAATCCTCCACTACCACTCTCTGGCTTCTTCCATTGAGACAATGTCTAATCTAATTTACTACCTCTCCATGTATACAGAGTGACTGAATCTTCCTAACTAACCTCCCATGCGGATCTTTGCCAAATGCCTTACTAAAGTCCATGTTGACAACATCCACTGCCTTTCCTTCATCCACTTTCCTGGTAACTTCCTCGAAAGACTCTAATAAATTGGTTAAACATGACCTACCACGCACAAAGCCATGCTGACTGTCTCTAACAAGTCCCTGTCTATCCAAATACTTGTAGATCCTATCTCTCAGTATTCCTTCCAATAATTTACCCACTACCGATGTCAAACTTACTGGCCTATCTATAATTTCCCGGATTACTTTTTGAGCCTTTTTTAAACAACAGAACAACATGAGCTATCCTCCAATCCTCTGGCCCCTTACCCGTGGATACCGACATTTTAAATATTTCTGCCAGGACCCCTGCAATTTCAACACTAGTCTCCCTCAAGATCCGAGGGAATACCCTGTCAGGTCCTGGGGATTTATCTACTCTGATTTGCCTCAAGACAGCAAGCACTTCCTCCTCTTTAATCTGTATAAGTTCCATGATCTCCCTACTTGTTTGCCTTGTTTCCATGGACTCCATTCCAGTTTCCTTAGTAAATACAGATGCAAAAAACTCATTTAATATCTCTCCCATTTCTTTTCGTTCCATACATAGCCGACCACTCTGATCTTCAAGAGGACCAATTTTATCCCTTACTATCCTTTTGCTCTTAACATACCTGTAGAAGCTCTTAGGATTATCCTTCACCTTGACTGTCAAAGCAACCTCATGTCTCCTTTTAGCACTCATGATTTCTTTCTTAAGTATTTTCTTATTCTTTTTATACTCCTCAAACTTCTTATTTCCTCCCTATTGCCTATATATATTATACATCTCTCTCTTCTTCTTTATCAGAGTTCCAATATCCCTCGAGAACCAAGGTTCCTTATTCTTATTCGTTTTGCCTTTAATCCTGACAGGAACGTATAAACTCTGCACTCTCAAAATTTCTCCTTTGTAGGCCTCCCACTTACCGATCACATCCTTGCCAGAGAACAACCCGTCCCACTCCACGCTTTTTACATCCTTTCTCATTTCTTCAAATTTGGCCTTTTTCCAGTTTAGAACCTCAACTCCAGGACCAGATCTATCTTTATCCATGATCAAGTTGAAACTAATGACGTTATGATCACTGGAACCAAAGTGTTCCCCTACACACACTTCCATCACCTGCCCTAACTCATTTCCTAATAGGAGATCTAATATTGCATCCTCCCTAGTTGGTACTTTGTACTTTGTACCAACTAGGTACAAGATGTAGAAGAGGTACAAGATGTCCTGTGTACTTTGTAGGCTGGTACCCAAGATGAAGCTGACTAGATTTACAACCCTCCTTAGCTTCTTTTGGTCCTGTGCAGTAGCCCACCCCCTCCCCATACCAGACAGTGATGCAGCCTGTCAGAATGCTCTCCACAGTACATCTATAGAGGTTTTTGGTTGACATACCAAATCTCTTCAAACTCCTAATGAAATATAGTCACTGACTTGCCTTCTTTATACCTAGTTAGGTCCTCAGATCTTGACACCCAGGAACTTGAAGCTGCTCACTCTCTCCACTTCTGATCCCTGTATGAGGATTGGTAAGTGTTGCTTCGTCTTACCCTTCCTGAAGTCAACTATCAGCTCTTCCAGCATCTGCAGATTTTCTCTTGTCTGCAATAAATATAATCACAAGGACTTCAAAATTAGAAACAGTAGGCTTCTCATGTCTGCACTGATGCAATGCTTCTATTCCTGCACTCATCCCAAATCATTTGATTCTTTTAATATCCAAAAAACTGTACATCTTTGTCTTACATAAACCAAGCAACAGGTTTCCTCTAAACCTTTACAATCTCCTTTCCCACTACTATTTTAAAAACACACTGCTTATGTATTTTTCCACCAACCAAAATGCTGCAAAAAGATCTGAAGCATCAGGTGAGTCCTTAAACTGCACATAGATAAAATAAACAATAAACAAGCAATCTATTTAATATCCAGAAAAAAATCATGTGTAAATATGTTTCAGTTAAAAAGCGGCATTTTTTACGTTATTTCGATAGTATAAGAACATTGTTGGGGGGAAATAAGTTGTCTACAGCACCTTTTGTGATATTTCGATAGCAAAAGAAAACAGTCGTGGAAGAAAACATTGGAGAATGCGGGCATCGATCCCGCTACCTCTCGCATGCTAAGCGAGCGCTCTACCATTTGAGCTAATTCCCCGGTCGGAACGGTTGCTTCCGTCACGTCCTTTGGAAGAGCGTCATCCAATTTCAATTCAATGGTCTTTTCTGAAGGTCATTTTGATGGGCTTTTCCTATGGTCATCCGATACAGCCACAAACCAGGATGGTTGGCGTCGGGCTGCAATACGTTCGGAAGCAGAAGGTGGAGGCGCTTACACCAGGGACGGAGACGAGTGAATACTCCCAGCGCACAGTGTGTGTCCCTTTCTGGTTCAGGTGACCCATGTATGTGATAAATAAATTTTATTCCCAACCCTTGCACAAGTCACCAACGTTCACTAAAAATATAACCATATTTACATAGGACAGGATGTACATTTCTGTCTGCCCCAGAAGAACGGCACTCAATAAATCCGCAATGTGAAAAACAGAGGGCTATGGGTGAACCTAGGTAATTTCTAAAGTACATGTTCAGCACAGCATTGTGGGCCGAAGGGCCTGTGTTGTGCTGTGGGTTTTCTATGTTCTTCGTTCGAAGTATAATGAAACGCAGAATAATGAACTTTTTTAAAAAAAAAACTGCAGATACTGCAAATCTGAAATACAACTATAAAATGCCGGAATCTCTTAGTACCCGTAGAAACGAGAACATCTGTAGATGCTGGAAACCCGATCATCACACACAAAATACTGCAGAAACTCAGCAGGCCAGGCAACATCTGTGGAAAAAGTACAGTCGAAGTTTCGGGCCGAAACGTCGACTGTATTTTTTCCCCCAATAGATGCTGCAGTATCCCTAGAAAGGATGTTTTTTTTTTGGCTGGGATCTTTGGTCACAACCAGAAATATGCATTTTGTCCATAGAAACTTATGAGGTTGGATGTTTGCAGTAAACTCGCCGCCTTTCAGTATCAAAAATCGGATTTCACGCGGCGTTTCCCTTTGGAATTACTGGGTGATAACAACTGTCTCGCCGATGTGACTCTCTGTGCAATCTATCCTATTCTCTAGATCGCTTTGCATGGTCCTGCATTTCCCCCCTCTCAATGCCAGAGATTTGTGGCAGTGGCTTCGAATTTTATTATGGCAGCTCGGGAGTTCACAAACCATGGAATTAATACAACGCCGGTGTATGTAATGGCAGGCATGAAAATGGCATCGCTGAGAAGTTCCAGTCATTAACTGATATCTATCGGATGGGTCGCTAAACCCTTGAATTTAAAAGGAGAAACTTTGGGCAAAACAGAGAACCAGGAGGGTTGATCTGGAAAGGAAAGGGATGTCTGTTCCTGGTGTTATAATGGCCACGAGGCGGAGGGGAGGCGAGGGAGATGTTCAGACAGGGTGGAAGATACAAAGACTAAGAGGAGCAAGGCCATTAAGGGATTGACACGGAGAATAAGAATTTGAAATCTTACTTTGAGAGGACAAGCCCGAGTACACAAGTACACCAGAGAACTAAAGGATGAACAAACATTTTCTGAGCATGTTCCTTAGGATCAGCTTGTCTTTGTAATAGAAACACATCTGTTCTCCAACAGCACTATAAAGGGGCTTTGGCCTCTCATTGCTCTGAGTTTAATGATTTTATAGCAACACACACAAAACCCTGGAGGAACTCAGCCCGTCAGGCAGCACCGGTGGAAAAGAGGAAACAGTCGGTGTTTAAGCTGAGACCCTTCATATGGACTCAGCATTTCCAACAGCTGCAGATTTTCTCTTGTTTGTTAATCGTTTCTAGAGCTGTTTTTTAATTTCTTAAAGCCTGTCTCAACTGAAGATTTCTGTGCAAACCATTGCCTTCCCATCCACAGATCTACCAGTCGATGGAGAAAACACCGGGGCTGAAGAATGAGGAGAGAAGGGTATGCTTCTGGCAGTTGCAGGGAGGAAAGAACAGTTCTTAACAAGACCCCTCCTTTACTCTCTGTATACCCATGACTGTGTCACCACCCACAACTCCAATCTGCTAATTAAATTTGCTGACGACACTAACTGATTGGCCTGATACACCATCAATAACTCTGAGCCGTGAGTTAAGGTAGGCTTTTATTGGCTGGAAGAAAGCACAAGCAGCAAGTGACCATCGCACAACATCCTGGAGACTGAGGCCGGGGCTGTGCCTCCAATCGCCTTTATACCGGGGTCCGTGGGAGGAGCCACAGGAGCAGTCAGCGGGGTGGGGGGGGGGGGTCGTGTCCAGACAGGTATATGTAGTTCACCACATGGCCTAATCTCAAATAATAATGAGGCAGCCTACAGAGAGGAAGTCATCACCCTGACACAGTGGTGTCAAGGAAACAACCTCTCCCTCGATGTCGCAAGAACAAAGGAGCCCGTTGTGGACTTCAGGAGGAATGGAGACAGGCTAACCCCAATTGTTATCAATGGATCTGGGGTTGAGAGGGCGAACAGCTTTAAGTTCCTCAGCATAAACATCACCGAGGATCTCACATGGTCTGTACATGTGTGGTGAAAAGGCACAACAGGGCCTCTTTCACCTCAGGCAGTTGAGGAAGTTTGGTATGGGACCCCAAATCCTAAGAACTTTCTACAGGGGCACAATTGAGAGCATCCTGACTGGCTGCATCACTGCCTGGTATGGGAACTGTACCTCCCTCAATCACAGGACTCTGCAGAGAGTGGTGCGGACAGCCCAGCGCATCTGTAGATGAGAACTTCCCACTATTCAGGACATTTACAAAGACAGGTGTGTAATCAGGGCCTGAAGGATCACTGGGGACCCGAGTCACCCCAACCACAAACTGCTCCAGCTGCTACCATCCGGGAAATGGCACCACAACATAAAATCCAGGACCAAGGTTCCGGGACAGCTTCTTCCACCGGGCCATCAGACTGCTTAATTCATGCAGACACAACTGTATTTCTAACTTATATTGACTGTATTGTTGTACATACTATTTATTATAAATTGCACATTGCACATTTATACAGAGACAAAGATTTATACAGATTTATAAAGATTTATACATTTATACAGAGACGTAAAGATTTTTGCTCCTCACTTATATGAAGGATGTAAGTAATAAAGCCAATTCAATTCAATTCTGCCCAGACGCAGAATGCTTAATGACCAGGTCAGCAAGGAACTGTGTTAGATGCTCAGGTTTAAATAAGAATATCCTTGTTGAAACCTACCTCAATCCAGAAACAAGTGAAATTTCACACTAAAGCGAAGTCCAAATTGCCTTGATTGATGGCCACAAATCTCCATCTGTTAGATGCTTCTTGGCAGGGATTCTATTCCTGAATCATATCAGCTGTGAACGTACACAGCAAGTCCATGCCCGGTTTCCTGGACTTCACACAATACCTTAATTCTGCTGCATCCTGTCACAATGTCAC
Source organism: Hypanus sabinus (assembly GCF_030144855.1). Taxonomy (NCBI): domain Eukaryota; kingdom Metazoa; phylum Chordata; class Chondrichthyes; order Myliobatiformes; family Dasyatidae; genus Hypanus; species Hypanus sabinus. The sequence goes on from NC_082720.1 coordinate 18,594,615, forward strand.
AAAACCAAGGGAGGCTCCTGGGCAGCTAGGGCTTTCCAACAAGAAGATTGCTCACGAGTGTAATACCCCTTGTGCATGTGCTGAATGTGAAAACTGTGCCTTTGTGCGAAGTGTGAAAGAGAAAACCGTTAGTGTGATGAGGAAGTGATGCCATTGCCCGTATCTTTCTAGAATAACCTTTTAACACTCCGCAGGTTCTAGTGGAAGATTTCTTATGGTCTGCTACATGCTGTACAATCTCGGAACAGGAGGCCTTGGTTCTTGCCAAGAGCTGCACAACAAGTAGCAGTAGGGCAGGAGGATGAAGGTCTGGAGCAAGAGTGAAAAGAGAAAGATGGAAAGGTTCGGAGAGCTCCTTTCTGGCAGACAGTCCATGATCACCTCCTCTGACTACGACACACACTGACAAACTTAATTCCACATTAACCTATTGTTCCACACTGCTGCCTCTGCATCAATGTACCTAAGTGACTGCAATACAAAATCAAAAATCAATACAAAGTAAACATCCTACATTTAAAAATCAAAGCATGCTAAGTTGTAAGCAGATGACAACTGATCATATAGTGTGATACTGCCAAAACAGGTCCTCAGAGGATGTAATCTAGTGTTACGAACCCCGTAACTGGGTCACTTACCAGCAAAGATAGAGAGGTCCGTTGAAGTCTGATGGTACTATTTTTAACAGTATTTATTGGTAAAAGTACACAAAAATAATATCAATGCAAACATACAGATACTATACGTCGTCAATACTAACTCTAAGAGTACGGGTATAATAATAATCAATAAGAAATAGCTCTATCGTTGTCTAGGGGATAATGTATTGTCCGATGGAAATATAAAAGTCACTCAGTTCATACAGGCTTCAGCCTTTGGGAACCGCTGGGTTTTCAATTGTTGGAGAGAGAGAGAGAGGTTTTGAGAATAGAAACTTGCCGGCTTTCCTTTATCCGCTCTTGATCCATATTCGTCCTTTAGCGAGACCGTTCCGTGGAGGACTTGTCATCCGGGCAAGGATGGACACACACACAAGTCCCCACCAGTCTCATACGTTTCTCCTGGTGCATCTTAAGGGGTTGTTCCCCAGATCCTCTTTTATCCTTACTCACGGGGTCTCAGATGTCAATCAGGTTGGGATGATGCAATCCCTCAACCAGCCCACTCAGGTCACCCCCGAGGGCTTCAATGAATAGTACAGTACTCAATACACAATTCTGTCTGCAAGAGACAATGGCCATTATCAATGGTTCGATTTCGCTGTGTATTCTGGACATCTCTCTCTCTCATTTCCTGGGTCCCAGACCTGAATTAATAGCGATCTTGCGGTTCTCAAAAAGGATGGGGCTACTTTGTACCCTTCGGCCCCTCAGAGTTGTGGCACATTCATAACACTAGGCAATAACAAATTACAGACTTCCCCTTCAGCAGGCAAGGGGGAGAGGTGAGGGAGGGATTGCGGAGTGAAGGGCCTGCTTTGCCTCTGAACCTTCCAAGATAATTTTCCAATCTATGGTCGCATTTCACAAGTAACAGGCTGATTAACACATTGGAATTTTTTTCAAATATGTTGCCTATGAAAACTGTTGTAGTCAGACCACTGATTTCGTCACTTTCATGGTCCCCCTGAGCAGCATGGCTCTTCCTTGATCCAATTTGATTTCCACTCAGAGGCACAGAAGTCGGCACCAATGTCTGTTTGTTCTCTGTCGGGCAATGGTTCATGCTGTTTGACACAGATACAGCTGTAGCATCACTTAATACCTTTCTTAGTTCAATTTCTGTAAACTTTACTGTAGGAGATGTGGCATGCAAATGGTGGATGAATCTCCAATCAATCTGGAGTCAACTCAGCCACCACTGGTGGTGTCCTCCTGTTCTTACAACATAGAAGCCCAGTGTGGCTTGTTGGTTGTCGTATTTCACGGTCACAAATGTCACTCCCCCAGGAGTTATCTTTTCTCCAGTATAAATTCTTATTTGGATATCTGCAGTCTTCAGTTTGTAATCTTTGAACTGTCATTCAAACTCATTTTGTGGAATGACTGAAACAGCCGAACAACTATACGATTCCATTTTAATAAATTTGCTGTTCACTTCTGGTGTAAGTCCTATTGCTGGTCTATTTTTATATTATAAATCTCAAGACTGTCCTGTGTCACTCTTATCATTTACAGATTTTTCATCAACAGCATGCAGATTAGTGCTCTTTTTAAAACTACAACTTGATTGCTTTAGCTTTTTCTCTTCTCTCTGCAGTATATTTATTTTTGTCTGTCTGACATACGCTTTGTATGCATCCTACTCTTTGTCCATTCATCCCTCCCCACTGACTCCCTCCTGGCACTTACCCTTGCAAGCAGAACAAATGCCACACCTGCTCCTAGACCACCTCAATCATTACAAGTCAGGGCCCCAAACAGTCCTTGCAGGTGAGGTGACACTTCACCTCTGAGTTTTTTTGAGGTCATCTACTGTCTCTGGTGCAGCCAGTGTGGCCTCCTGTACATCGGTGAGACCCGACATAGATTGGGAGACGGCTTCACTGAGCACCTATGCCAAATACACCAGAAAAAAACAGGATCTCCCAGTGCCCACCCATTTTAATTCCATTTCCCATTCCCATTCCAACATGTCGGCCTACGGCCTCCTCTACTGTTGCAATGAGGCCACACTCAGGGTGCAGGAGCAAAAGCTTATATTCCATCTAGGTGGCCTCTAACCTGATGACATGAACATCGATTTCTCAAACTTCTGGTAATTACCCTCCCCCCCCCACTTGTTCACCATTCCCCATTCCCATTTCTCTCTCTCACCTTAACTTTTTACCTGCCCATCACCTCCCTCTAGTGCTCCTCCCCTTCCCTTTCTTCCACAGACTGTCCTCTCCTATCAGATTTCCCATTCTCCAGCCCTGTATCTCTCTCACCAATCGACTTCCCAGCTCTTAACCTCACCAATACCCCCCTCCCGGTTTCACATATCATCTTGTGTTTCTTCCTCCCCTCCCACAACCTTCTTACTATGACTCCTCAGTTTTCTTTCTCCAGTCCTTATGAATGGTCTCAGCCCGAAACGTCAACTATTCTCATTTCCATAGATGCTGCCTGGCCTGTTGAGTTCCTCCAGCACTTTGTGTGTGTTGCTTGGATTTCCAGCATCTGCAGAATTTCTCTTGTTTCTGTTTAGACTTTGCAATTGTGTTCACTCTCATTTTCATTCCTGACTGCAACTTCATTGTGTATCTGCAGTTTCCATTGAAACAGCAATTTAACAGCACTTTTAAAGGTAAGTTGTTCTTCAGCTAGGAGTCATTTTTTATTGCTTTCCTGTAATATTCCACAAACTAAATGATCTCTTTGTGCATTATTAAGCTAATTACCAAATAACAATGCCCAACAATCTCTTCAAATCAGCCACATATGTTGAAGTGGACTCCCCTTCTTTTTGAATACACATATGAAACATAAAGCGTTCTACAATCAAAAATGGCTTCTGTTCTAAATGTTCCTGTATTACTTTGAAAATATCAGTGAAGTTTATTTCTGCTGGTTTGATTGGAGCAGTCAAACTTCAAAACAAGTTATATGCCTTTAAACCCGATGCACTAAGCAAAATTGGTATTCATTTCTCATTGGCTATTTCATTTACTTATATAACCATATAACCATACAACAATTACAGCACGGAAACAGGACATTTTGGCCCTTCTAGTCCATGCTGAACGCTTACTCTCACCTCGTCCCACCTACCTGCACTCAGCCCATAACTCTCCATTCCTTTCCTGTCCATATACCTATCCAATTTTTTTTTCAAATGACAAAATCGAACCTGCCTCTATCACTTCTACGGGAAGTTCATTCCAGACAGCTACCACTCTCTGAGTAAAGAAGTTCCCCCTCGTGTTACCCCTAAACTTTTGCCCCTTAACTCTCAACTCATGTCCTCTTGTTTGAATCTCCCCTACTCTCAATGGAAAAAGTCTATCCACATCAACTCTATCAATCCCTCTCATAATTTTAAACACCTTTATCAAGTCCCCCCTCAACCTTCTATGCTCCAAAGAATAAAGACCTAACTTGTTCAACCTTTCTCTGTAACTTAGCTGCTGAAACCCAGGTAACATTCTAGTAAATCTCCTCTGTACTCTCTCTACTTTGTTGACATCTTTCCTATAATTTAGTGACCAGAACTGTACACAATACTCCAAATTTGGCCTCACCGATGCCTTGTACAATTTTAACATTACATCCCAACTCCTATACTCAATGCTCTGATTTATAAAGGCCAGCATACCAAAAGCTTTCTTCACTACCCTATCCACATGAGATTCCACCTTCAGGGAACTATACACCATTATTCCTAGATCACTCTGTTCTACTGCATTTCTCAATGCCCTACCATTTACCATGTATGTCCTATTTTGATTAGTCCTACCAAAATGTAGCACCTCACACTTATCAGCATTAAACTCCATCTACCATCTTTCAGCCCACTCTTCTAACTGGCCTAAATCTCTCTGCAATCTTTGAAAACCTACTTCATTATCCACAGCACCACTACTTCAAAATACTTTTAAATTAGCTCAGTATACATTAGCCAGTTATCTCTTGTGGAATCAAATGCACCAATCTTTCCAATATAGACAGCCATTTCTGCTCTTTTTTAATTATTATAATTACCAGATACACACTTTTTTTGAACCCGTGAATTCACCCATTTTCTGACTTTTTTTTTAACTTGGCTGCCTCCGCATGTGCTGGGCTGCAATTTTTAGTCACAATTCCTTTTTGTTGGAATGGGAATGGGAAATGGAATTTTAAAAGTTTGGGCACCCCGGGTCAAAATTTCTGTTACTGTGAATAGCTAAGTGAGTAAAAGATGACCTAAATTCCAAGAGGCATAAAGTTAAAAATGACACATTTCTTTAATATTTTAAGTAAGATTACTTTTTTATTTCCATCTTTTACATTTTCAAAATAACAAAAAGGGAAAAGGGCCCGAAGAAAAAGTTTGGGCACCCTGCATGGTCAGGACTTAGTAACACCCCCTTTGGCAAATATCACAGCTTGGAAACGCTTTCTGTAGCCAGCTAAGAGTCTTTCAGCTCTTGTTTGGGGGATTTTTGCCCATTCTGCCTTGCAAAAGGCTTCTAGTTCGGTGAGATTCTTGGGCCATCTTGCATGCACTGCTCTTTTGAGGTCTATCCACAGATTTTTGATGATGTTTAGGTCAGGGGACTGTGAGGGCCATGGCAAAACCTTCAGCTTGCGCCTCTTGAGGTAGCCCATTGTGGATTTTGAGGTGTGTTTAGGATCGTTATCCTGTTGTAGAAGCCATCCTTTTTTCATCTTTAGCTTTTTCACAGATGGTGTGATGTTTGCTTCCAGGATTTGCTGGTATTTAATTGAATTCATTCTTCCCTCTACCAGTGAAATATTCCCTGTGCCACTGGCTGCAACACAAGCCCAAAGCATGATCAATCCACCCCTGTGCTTAACAGTTGGAGAGGTGTTCTTTTCATGAAATTCTGCACCCCTTTTTCTCCAAACATACCTTTGCTCATTGCAGCCAATAAGTTCTATTTTAACTTCATCAGTCCACAGGACTTGTTTCCAAATTGCATCAGGCTTGTTTAGATGTTCCTTTGCAAACTTCTGATGCTGAATTTTGTGATGAGGATGCAGGAGAGGATTTCTTCTGATGACTCATCCATGAAGGTCATACTTGTGCAGGTGTCGCTGCACAATAGAACAGTGCACCACCATTCCAGAGTCTGCTAAATCTTCCTGAAGGTCTTTCGCAGTCAAATGGGGGTTTTGATTTGCCTTTCTAGCAATCCTACGAGCAGTTCTCTCAGAAAGCTTTCTTGGTCTTCCAGATCTCAACTTGACCTCCACCATTCCTGTTAGCTGCCATTTCTTAATTACATTACGAACTGAGGAAACAGCTACCTGAAAACACTTTGCTATCTTCTTATAGCCTTCTTCTGCTTTGTGGGCATCATTTATTTTAATTTTCAGAGTGCTAGGCAGCTGTTTAGAGGAGCCCATGGCTGCTGATTGTTGGGACAAGGTTTGAGGAGTCAGGGTATTTATAAAGCTTTGAATTTGCATCACCTGGCCTTTCCTAACAATGACTGTGAACAAGCCATAGCCCTAACAAGCTAATTAAGGTCTGATACCTTAGTAAGAGTTATGAGAGCTCAGATCTCTTGGAATGACCAAACGTTTGCATGATGCTCCTTTCCTTTTTTTCACTCTAAAATTGTACAGAAAAAAAATACACAAATCTTGCTTAAAACATTGAAAATAATGTTTCAGCTTTAACTTTATGACTTTTGGAAATCAGTTCATCTTCTACTCACTTAACTATTCACAGTAACAGAAATTTCAACCGGGGTGCCCAAACTTTTGCATGCCAACGTACCTATGCAGAACTCCACACAAATATCCCCTGAACATTTGCCACATATCTTCCATACGTTTTCCTGAGAACATCTGTTTCCAATTTATGCTTCCAAGTTCCTGCCTGATAGCCTCATATTTCCACTTACTCCAATTAAATGTTTCCCTAACTTGTCTGTTCCTATCCCTCTCCAATGCTATGGTGAAGGAGATAGAATTGTGATCACTATCTCCAAAATGCTCTCCCACTGAGAGGTCTGACACCTGACCGGGTTCGTTTCCCAATACCAGATCAAGTACAGCCTCTCTTCTTGTAGGTTTATCTACATATTGTGTCAAGAAACCTTCCTGAACACACCTAACAAACTCCACCCCATCTAAACCCCTCACTCTAGGGAGATGCCAATCAATATTTGGGAAACTGAAATCTCCCACCACAACAACCATGTTATTATTACACATTTGTGTAATAATCTGTCTCTCTATCTGCTCCTGGATATATACACAAGGTTACTCAAATGTTACTTAGATATTCAATACACAACAGATGGGTCTGGCCTTGTTGCTCACAAAGCTCCAGCCAGCTGAACATTGCCACATTACTTGTCCTTCCTGTAAAAGTTCTTCCAGACCAACACCTTTGGCTACAAGTCCATCAGTCTGCATGCAATGTCCTGCAGGCACCACAGGAGAAGGCTGATGGTACTATTTTTAAAAGTCTTATAAATAACGGGGCACAAAATAAGATTAATACAGACATTCAGATAATATACGTTGTCAATACTCAATCTAAAAATGTGGGTATAATAATAATCATCAATTAAGCAATAGCTCTATCGTTTGTCTAGGGGATGTTGTATTGTCCAATGGAAAGATAAAAGTCACTGTCCTTTCAAGCTGCAGCTCTTTGGGTTTAAGAGAGAGACGGTTGAAACTTGCCCAGGTCTTTTATGAGTCCAATCCGTTGAGTCAGGGGAGTTGATTTCCCCGTTGTTAGTTCCAAGTCATTTTCCGTGGTACCAGCCACCAGCCCCCAGGTAAGGGAACTGAACGCACGTGGCTCCCTTCAAATGGCTTCCCGCTATTATGGGATCGCTAGCATTTCTTCTGGTGCATCTGAGGGGCTGTCCCTACAGCCCCTCTTTTATCTTAACTCGCAGGGTAGTAGATGTCAATCAGGTTGGGGTGATGCAATCTCTCTCTCAACCAGCCCACTTTGCCCGAGGGCCTGCACGTAGCATAGTCCCCAATCCACAAACGTTGTCTCCAGGAGACAATGGCCATGTCTCTCTCTCATTTCCTGGGTCCTCTGACCCAACCCAATAATGCTCTTGCGATTCTCACAAAGGAGGGGGCTACCCCACACCCTTTGGCCTCTCAGAGCTGTGGTACATTCATAACACCACCAGTCTGCATGCAATGTCCTGCAGGCACCACAGGAGAAGAACTGAATGGATAGAGCGGGCAGGATCGCTGAGCAGATTGTCCAGACCATCAGCAGAAATGTCTCATTGACAGATCTCATCAACAGGCACCAAGATCTTGCTTGGCTGGTGGTGAAAAGTGTTGTGCCAGTCAGATCCTTCCTTTATTCCCCAAACATCACTCCCAATACATGCTGTCCCTGAGAGGACTGTAGCAGAGACAAAAGGACCATTCGTATCTTTGAGGGCCGTGGATTTGCAAAGAGAGTGTGGAGGAAGATGCAAAGCCCTGTGTCACGTCCTGTGTTACACTTCTTTCACAACAGCTCCATGCCTGATCTACTGGCCTCTCCCAGGGACACACACACACAGGGACGGATGTCAAGTGCTGCTGGAAGATCAATGAAAGAACCTGCCCAGATCTACCAGCATGTTGAGATGTCCGTAAAGGGAATGTTGCCACTGGCACATTCCAGGTTGCAGGAGCACGTGCTGTGGGATGCAGTGAAGATTGGTGCTGCCACCGCAAGGGCTCAGTGGAGAAGGACCACCGTGTCAGGTTCCTCCACTACTGGACAGGAACCAGACCAGCTGGATGTGAAGCTCCTTCATGTATTGTAGTAGTGTACCAGCCCAGACAGCCACAAGTGGCAATGGTACTATTGGTTTTAAGAAACGTAATTGAACATCTCTTAATGCACTGTCTATGAATGTAAGAATGAGAAGGCACTGCTTGATTTAGTCTTATAGATTATTATTTTATTATGAATAAGATTTATTTTGGATGACTAAAAAGATACAGCTCTGCATTCAACACCATCATGCCCTCACTATGGATCAAGAAGCTTCGAAACTTGGGCCTCTGTACCTTACTCTGCAACTGGATCCTCGTCTTACTCACTGGGATGTTCCTTATCTAATCTGCAGGATTGAAAAAGGCTGCAGAAGGTTGTAGACCAAGCCAACTCCATCATGGGAACAGGCATGGAGACAGGATCGAGAGGCATTAGCACAGTCACGAGCATGGAATGGGTATCCAGGTGAGTCTTGACATGGAGACAAAGTCTCGTAGAGAATCCAGGAAAACTATGTGGAACTTAGACCTGACAGTCCTAAAGAACCATGAGATGAGGTTACTCATACAAGAGTCGACCAACGAACTGGCAGCTCCTTGTTGTGATCACAGGGTTTTTATCCTGCATTTACTGATGGAAGGAAGGTGTGTGTAATTAGTGGAACTGGGAATGATTGGAAATTAGACGAGGGAATTGAAGCCCAATTTACTGAGGCAACAGCAAGGTGGGGAATTGCCAGAAGGGACCATGACAGATTCATTTGCAGTTCTTTCTTTCAGTACATATTTCATTCCAGCAAACATTTTTAAAAAAGAGAAAGGAATGCAGTTCCTTCATACATTTACCTTGTGGATGCAAAGCTGAACTTAGAAGAATCTCCCGGCCTGCAATCTTCACCTGCCAGCCATTAACCCTTAAATATTCTCAGCATTTGATTTTGTTGTCTTAAAGGAAAAGGCTGGTTTAAAAATAATTGCACATAGCAGCCTAATCATTGAGGTTGAATTTATGTTGGTGTAAAAGAATGTGGCAGTAATCTGATCCCAGTGAGTAAAATGTTAAAAAAAAGATTTCTCAAAGAGCATATTAGATCCAGCAGCAGAAATTTCAAACAAGAAGACACAGTGTTAAAATTAGAGTTAAGTTATTCAAGAGGGTGATCAGAAAAGGTAGCAGAAATCCTGAACACTATTCCCCAGAGGGTGTGACTGCTCGGAGGACAGCTGGAGTTTTAAAAGACCGTGAATATTAATTGAGTCTTGTTAGGCAAGGATTTAAGGAACGTAGAGCAAAGCAGAAAAAGAAGGCACCGTTTAGCTAGGATTGAATTCTATGGCAGAACTGGCTTACTCTTGCATTATATTGCACCAGCCGCTGTAAATTTCCACCAAGCAAAGCATAGAAACTTACAAAGTTTAACCAATAGCACCAGCAGCTAAATGAAAAGCCAAGAGATCAATATAGTTTATTTTCCTCCTTTATTCATTAACGTTTTTTTGAAAACTCAGCAGAGAACTTTCAATCAAATCAACACTTTGCATTGAGCAGAATTAGTAACCATAATAGCACCTGGGTGAGAGTCAGACATTTGGATTTGTCGACAGGCTTTTTTTTGTGTGAGTGCAGTTTATCGACCTAAACCAGTAGCCTTTGTTGCCTTTTCTAATTACCTCGTGACATTCCCTGTGGGGTTGCTGCCGGGGAACGGGGCTTTTGAGCGATCACTATGGTGATACCATGAGTTTCTGACTGTAGCTACCGCAGTGATGACTTGCAGCTAGCTGACAGACACTTCCTCACAGGAAACGAATTGCCCTCTGTACCTCCTAACTCAAGGCTTCACAAGTGGGGAGCTGGGGAAATGCTGCTCACCACCGGGAGCAGTCCACAGCCTGAGAATAGGTAGTCTCGCACACAAGGGTGACTTAAAACATCTTTTTTTTTGAGCCACTTCATGTAACTGCTTCAAATTCCTCTGATGCTTGATTAAACACCAAAGTAAAGATGAGGATTGAAGGGAGGGATCAAGAAAGCTGCAATGCCCTGCGGTGAGCTCCCACCAAATTATAACTGTGGTTTCTGTAACTTAAACGTTTCACAGTTAGGAAAATGGTATCCCATGAGAGATAGTTTTAAAATGTATATATACTCTATGTAACAGTAATTCTAGAAAAAAATCCTTAATGGTCACATTTCCAAAAGAATACATTCCCTTGGTGTGCAAGTACCCAGTAAATCCTGTCTAGAAGATGGTCTACTCTACATTTTTATGTTAGAATACGTTTAATGGACTACACTAAAGTTGTTTGAAAAGTTCAAATGAACAGCTAGAACTTCAACTGATTAGATTTACAGAACAGAATTGTTGGGTTTCCTCAACAATGTGATGAAGAAAGGGGGTTGTGTTTGAGGCTACAAGAGGGCAGAGAATTCACTGAGGACAAGGGATGCTGTTTGAGAGCCGACTCTTTAATTAACACAGTTTCAGGGGCAATGTGTGAGTAAAAACTGGTTATTCTGTGAGTGGAACTGTTTTCTTCAGACTCGAGAGGCTGATTTGTCGCAGTGGACAAATCTTGTGAGTTTCTCCACTTTTGGCATCACAGGGATAAATGGAGAAGAGAAATGAAGATCTACCTGAAATCAAGGGGACAATTTTCCCAGCAGGTGCTAAGGCACCTAAAAATGTTCACAAAATTGCTTTAGACTCTGTTACCCAATCTTGACGCCATGACACTGATTACTTTTGCGACTGTGGGAGTGAATTCATAGGTCACCTGCAAGAAGAGAGGGAAGGTCAAAGGCATGTAGGTATAGTACACGGGAATCTCACAAACAACATCAGAATCAGGTTTAATTTCACTGAAATGGATTGTTTTGTGGCAGCTGTATGTTACAGTGCACATCGGTGACCTGCAACCTGAGAAGCGGGAAGAACGCATGGAATGTTACAATTGTTGAACGAAGTTGCATGATCAAAATGAGCTGTACAGTGGCTTCCTTAGATCAACTATAACCCCATTATAAATAGATTCGATGATTATTATTTTGTTTTGACAGCTTGTCTTTCAGTAACTAGTTCTGATTTGATTTGCTTGTAGAATTAAACTTTTCCAGTTCTAACTTTTCAACCAAACTTGCTATCATAAAGTGAAGTGAACGGAATTGTACTTCTCTGCAATTTTTCCAGCTCAACACGTTTAGTTAAGCAGCTTGCTTTGTAAAATGTCAGTCATACACTCACATGCAATATCCATGTAATTGTGGAACTGGCAAAGATTTTCAACACAGTTGGAAATTGGCCTCTTGGCAGTGAGGCAGCAGGGTTAGAACCTGTTTCTGCGTAAGTATCACACACAAAATGCTGGAGGAACTCAGCAGGCCAGGCAGCATCTATGGAAAAAAGTACATTTGATGTTCTGGGGCAAGACCCTTCAGCAGGACTGGACAGAAAACAGATGAGGAGTAGAGTTCGAAGGTGGGGGGAGGGGAGAGAGACACACAAGGTGAAACTGGGAGGGGGAGGGGTGAAGTAAAGAGCTGGGTTGAGTTCCTCCAGCACTTTGTGTGTGTTGCCTGGATTTCCAGCATCTGCAGATTTTCTCTTGTTGTTCTGCATAAGTATACAGCCTTTAACAAGGTTACTTTACATTCCCCGGTGGGCTCGAGCAGTGTTCAGGTATGCATTTGTTCTTTCTCGTTTGAATGTACGTGTGACTGTAGGACAGCAGCAGCCTTTACCATTCCTGCATCAGCCACAAGCATTCGGCCTCTCAACTCGGGAATGACCTGTGACATGAAAACCCTGAGACCGAAAGTAAGTCCCAGTTCAGTTACTCCCGTCCCCCACTCCTTCCCACTTGTGGTTCTGCACATCAAAGTTACTTTGTCACATTACATCTACATACAGAGAAACTGCAGGGTGATGAAGGGTTTCGGCCCGAAACGTCGTCACTACCTCCTCCCATAGATGCTGTCTGGCCTGCTGAGTTCTGCCAGCATTTTGTGTTTTTATTTTATACAGAGAAACTTGTGTCTTGGTGATACTGAGAGAGGTGCAACAGCAACCAAGTGTCATTAGGAGGCAGCACTGAGCTGAGGTATGGGGGAACAATGCTTCTCTTTAATGAATCGCTTATTTTTATTTAATTATAGATACAGGGTGGAATAGGGCCTTCTGGCCCTTTGAGTCACACTGCCCAGCAACCACTGCCAACTCCCCAATTTAACCCTAACCTAATCATGGGACAATTTACAAAGACCTACTAACCGGTATGTCTTTCTATTGTGGGAGTAAACCAGAGCACTCGGAGAAAACCATGCATACCATGGGAGGACGTACAGACTCCTTGCAGAGAACTCCGAACTCCGACACCCTGAGCTGCAATAGCATCGTGCTAACCGCTACGCTGTGTGGCTTCCCTGTGAGGCTTTCAACAGAACATTCAGCAAATATGTAAACTTGGTTCAGCATTAAGATCCAGAGGATAAGTTTTATAAGAGTGATATAATAAGGGAATTCCACCAGTATTATGTTTATCAATTCCACTAACCTGTCCAACAGGGTGCAGTTAGAATACTTTTGGCCTATAACCAAAGGATGGTTCTGAAATGCTGTCTTATACCTTCAAGGAAGATCAAGGGAGCTCCTGTTTGACTTAGCTCAGCAGAATTTAGGGAAAAAGTTATACATCTTTAGTATCATAAAAACCCTGTCCTCTATCAGTTATTGTTCATGTTTAAAAAGCAAAAGGAAGGGATGGAAATAGGCACAGGGGTACAGAAGATTACATCCGAATGAATTTCTAATGGTGGTCTTGGTTGAATTTGTAGTTAGCTGTGACTAATGTTGATGCCTAAATCTTTATTAAAGGTGGTGAAACTAATAAAATGAAGAATAAACCAGGGCTCTCTCAAGGCAACAGCCAGATGTGCTTCTGCGAAAGTTAAAATATTTGTAAAACTTCCCTCAGTAGAGGCAGTGACGTTGGGTGTGTATGTAATCAGCTGTGGAAGTCATCGGGAATGTACGTTTGAAATTCCTCTTCGCATGTTTCAGCCTATGACTTTCTACTCACTTACAGTAAAAAAAGGTAAATATTATTGTGGAGAGAACAGGAATTATATTTAAACGACTTTACATTTCTCTCCTGCTGAATTATGACTAAGAATGAATGTTCTCGGGATGCTACCTCACCAGGTCATGCATGCCAGCCATTTCGCTTTCCAACCTCCACATCAGTGTTAAAGGCGTTCTGGTGAGATGGACGGGTTATCATTTTCAACAATAACTACAAACTCCTTGACAACAACACCTCATTACAGCTGTTAACAATCTTCATCAATGCTTTCTTGAATTGTGCTTTGACTCTTCAAGTTGTTCAGGCCCTGAGTGGGGGTGCTTCTTTGGTCAGGTGATACTGACTGGCCATTCATGCTTATAAGGATACCCTGGGGTTCAATATTTTCGTGTTTAGTTATACATTTCCGCTTTATTTCTTCAGAGCTGAAAAAGGAAAGGAGAATGATTGAAAAAAAGACAAAGTTATAAACAAGTTGTATTAATCTAAAGTAAATATTGTGTCTGTGAGAGGTGTAATACAACCATGTGTCACTAGGGGGCAGCACTGAGCCGAGGTATGGGAGAACAATGCTTCTCTTTCATGAACCATTCATCCTTTAAGCCTGCCTTGTTCTTACTTCTTAGATCATAATGCGATCATTTCTTCAGCCAGCTACATTTGCTTGATTTAGTTTGATATTCTTACCAATCAGAGATCTAATGATCTTTCTGTCAGAAGTTTCTGTTCTCAGAGTCAGAATCAGGTTCACTATCCCTGGCAAATGTCTTCGTCAAGCTGACCTGGTTAAAGTCTCCCTGATAGGAAGGGCATTAGGGTGAGCAGTTTTATGCTTGCTGATTACATTGCTTAGCTCCCCCACTTCCTGCCTGACGTTGGCCTGAGGGGGAATGTACACCACTACCAGGGTGAAGGTGGAAAACTCCCTCGACGGGTAAAATGGAGGGCACTTGACCGCTAATTGTTCCAGGTTGGGTGAACAGGACAGAGACAGGACTGTCGTGTTTGTGCATCGCAGCGAGTTAATGATAAATCATACTCGACCTCTCCCAGAACTTGTGATCTTTCAGAGGATAGAGTTTCAAATTCCCACCACCCTTCCTGATTTTCACCACTCCCGAACGTTCTGGCTCTAATCAACCCTTCTGCTCTCTGACCCTAGATTCCACTCCCAAAGGAAACAATTGCATATCATTCACCCAGTCAAAACCACTTACTCATTTTAAATACCTGGATTAATTCACTGCTAAATCTATATTTGTTAAGGCAGGAGAAGACTTTTTAACTCAATGCATCTCTTCTGCCATTCAGTCAGATCAAACCTAATCCCTGACTCACCTTCATTTGTCCATCCTCACTTCATGTTCCTCAATGCCTTTGGTTAACAAAATCTAACAACTCCTGATTTAAAGTTAACAGTTGAACCAGCATCAATGTTTTCTGTGGAAGGGTGTTTCTTTGTGCTTTCAACTGTTTCCTAATATTACTTCTGCAAGATCTAACTCGCTTCAGTAGTCTCAGATTTCCAAAACTGTTGAAGTAATTTCCTGGTTTCATAGATATTTCTCCTTGGAAAAAAAAACATCAAAATGGTCCCTAGTCTTCTCAGTTCCAGGGAATATCAAAGGTTCATTTATTATCAAAGCATTTATCCTCATCCAACTCTGAAATTTGTCTTTTCCAGAGAGCCACGAAACAAAGAAAGTACATGAAAGCAGTTCAGAGAGAAACATTAAACCCCCTCCCCTCCCCACCGGCACAAAAAAGAACGGTGTCCCGATCGTCAACCCCACAAAACAGAACAGGAACATTGACCCCCAAAGACACCCCCTCCCCGCACAAAAATCTGAAGAACACAACTGGAACAGCAACCCTCAAACCTCCTCCCCTCGAACAACAAAATGGCAAAGGAACAGATAATAAAAACACTGAATATAAAAACCCTAAAGAATCCACAGTCCATCATTGCAATAGTCCAATCCATAAACAGAATCACAATACCATCTCCAAGATCACTGACATCCATTGAAAGAGAGGGCCACAACACGAGGCAGAGACGCCTACACCTGCTACAATGAGCCACAAAGTGATAGGCCGCCCACAGACTCCTTCGCCGGCAGTGATCAAAAGGATATATAATTCTCATTTTCCAGATCCAGGGCATATACCCTAACATTTGCTGATACTGAAATCTATTTTCCAGAGCTTTGCCCATCCAATTACCTATGTATATCTCCTAGTTATTTCTGCTTTCACCTAAAGTGCTCTCCAGAGGGAATACAAGTTGATAAAATCTGAGTAATAAACTCTTCTCGGGCTTCCAGCCGGGTACAGGTGTTGATTATAACCGACATTTTGATGACAAACTCTGCCATCTTCGTCAGGGATGATGGCCGGGCATGTCTAGTCCGATGATAATTATGCCCCCATTGTCCATCCCTCCTGAAGGGTTGTATTAACGAGAATACCTAAGGCTCACACCACAAGCTCTCAGCGAGCAAAGAACATTAAGGCTGTGAAGTGTGCAGTTCAAAGAGCTCCTACCGGTCTGCAACAGGGATGAGGAAGAATTTCTGTGGAAAACGGGCAGAGCAAGTTGACTCCAGTTACCCTCTGTTGCTGCTCAATTTGCACGTCACCTGTGTTTTGCTAAACTAGAGTATATTTATTCGAGAGCACAGCAGCAGCTGTTTTAACATATACAGACTGCACTGTAACCTAACCACTGTGTAATATTGATACCACACAAGGAGAAGTTGAAAATGAACAAGTAAATTTTGCTGGAAGGCAAATCCTTTGCAAGCTCAAAATGGACAGTGAGTACTTGCTGCTCGGAACTGCTTCTCTTCACCGACCAGCGTCGACTTACGCTTAAACAAGGGTTAAAGTGTGCCTGTTTGCATCAACAGAAAAGCAGTTTCACCCCCATCTTTACCTTCCAGAGACGCTGCTTTCGTGGTCTTCAGCTGCTGGGCCCTGCAGCACAGGGCTGCACTCCAGATTATCACTTCTCCTTTCATCGCTGTCCTTCAGGCTGAGGGATTTGGAAGAGGTGGAATCACTGGCATCTGTGTCATTTCCATCTGTTAAAAATAGAAGTGCACAAACATTCTTCATTAAAACTGAATTACAATTGACAACAGATATCAGTGTTCATGGATTCCATCCTCCGTCTCTTTGAAGTCTAAGATGTACTCCCTCACATTTCACTACACTGAAGTCCATTTGCCACTGTTTCACACGAGCTGGTGTTCAGATAGCGGTAGTGGGAAGGAGTCCGATCAGATCGTGATGGACATCAACTGTACACTATCATCAATGTAAGAGAAGTCACAACTTCAAAAAATATTAAACAAAGAGCCGCAGATGCTGGAAATCTGAGGTAAAATAGGAAGAGGCGGAGAAATATCAGGTCAGGTGGAATCTGCTGACAAGAGAAACTGTCAACATCTCAGGTCTGCGAACCTTCTAACCTGTTGAGGAGAGGGAAAGATTAGTTTTCAGTAGGAGATAAGATTAGAGTGGTATATGTAGAACAAAGTTATCAGCATACTGATTAAAGTCTATCAAATAGAGGTTGAAATGACTTAATGGGGACATTAAGCTTATACGACTGTATGGGAAGTCAAAATGATATAAATAGATACAACGTTCCTACTTACACTATGAACATTGCTCTTATCAAAGGCATTGCCACTAGTTAACAGTTGAACCTTCAGCCACAGGTAACCAAGCTTGTATGTTGCTGTTGCCGGAGTTGATTAAGTAAATACTCAGGATTAATATCTCAGTACCTCTAGGACTGTAATCTGAAGCCTGCTTCCGTCTGCGCCTCAGTACAACCTCCAGCTCGTTCTCCGTCTTGCTGTGACCTGCATCTGGAAACCCTCGACTTGGGCTTTTCTTCATCGAGTCCTGTCGGCAGGCACCACAACAGTACGCACTAAGCATTACTCTGGATAACCTCTACGTAAGCAGGTCATTACTGCAAGCATGTCAATTTACGTTCAGGTAGAAATATGTGAATATAGTAGAAAATCATTTGTAGCAGAGACGGAGATATTGCTGCTTATGAGTTTTATAAGAGACAGAACTCATGTTGGGATATGATTCAATACAGGGTTTTGTGCTACCCTTATGATGGTACAGCTATTCTGAGTGGCAACCTTATTCCAAGACGTGATTTGGTAATTCTATTGTCATCAAATCTGCCGATGATTTTGTGGCATGTGAACCAAATCTGAACTGAAGCACATTCATTTGCTGTTTGATTATTTTCCATTCCATGAATTTCTGGTAAAAAAAAATACCCTGTTTTGATTGGGAGAAATAAGCTGCTGTTTATTTCATAAGTTCACCTTCCTTTTCTCCTTCAATGGAGTAAGTTAATATGGCTAGCTGGAGGGTCGTTAGTTTGCCATGAACTCAGGCATGCTCCTTGTGTTGGACTCAACGCAATGGCAGAGGAAGAGTTATCCATAGAGATAAGGTTTGTCCCAAAAGGAGACAGGGAGTCTAATAGCAAGAGACTGGCTTAGTCGATTTTTTTTGAGATTGCTCCACTCTTTTGGACGTTGATTCACTGATTTATTGGTGGGCAGCGGGGGAACGGTGGGGAGTGCGAGGACTAGGCCTCAAACTGCAGTCTGCCTGTCTACAGCCGCCAGGATTGCGGCGCCGAGGCTGGTGTGCTCCTCTGGGGAGGGGGGGCGGTTTGCCGTGGTGTCCAGGCTGGAGTTGGTATTGCCCCCTGCTCACCCAGTGCTGTGGTCTACGGCATTCACGGACCCAGGACCTGAAGCCAAGCTATCACTTACAACTGCCGGGGGAGAGTCATTAAGGCCGGTGTTCTCCACTATGCAGTGCGGAAAGGCAACCGGGCTGGAGTCGGTGCTGCCCCCCCCCCCGTGTTTGCCCAGCAGAAGTAAAACTCTATCGTGCCATCTGCCCTCACCCCATCCGCCCGCCACCCCACTCGGGATAGGGTTCCCCTTGTCCTCACCTACCACCCCAGTCCAATGTATAATTCTCCGTAACTTCCGCCACCTCCAACGGGATCCCACTACCCAGCACATCTTCCCCTCCCCCCCACTCTCGGCTTTCCGCAGGGATCGTTCCCTACGCGACTCCCTTGTCCACTTGTCCCCCCCCCCCATCCCTTCCCACTGATCTCCCTCCTGGCACTTATCCTTGTAAACGGAACAAGTGCTACACCTGCCCTTACACTTCCTCCCTCACCACCGTTCAGGGCCCAGACAGTCCTTCCAGGTGAGGCGACACTTCACCTGTGAGTCGTCTGGTGTGGTATACTGTGTCCGGTGCTCCCCGAGTCGTCTTTTATATATTGGTGAGACCCGACGCAGACTGGGAGACCGTTTCGCTAAACACCTACGCTTGGTCCGCCAGAGAAAGCAGGATCTCCCAGTGGCCACACATTTTAATTCCATGTCCCATTCCCATTCTGATATGTCTATCCATGGCTTCCTCTACTGTCAAGATGAATCCAAACTCAGGTTGGAGGAACAACACCTTATATACTGGCTGGGTAGCCTCCAACCTGATGGCATGAACATTGACTTCTCTAACTTCCGTTAATGCCCCTCCTCCCCTTCTTACCCCATCCCTGATATATTTAGTTGTTTGTTTTTCTCTCTCTCTGCCCATCACCCTGCCTGTTCTCCATCTCCCTCTGGTGCTCCCCCCCCTCCTTTCTTTCTCCCGAGGCCTCCCGTCCCATGATCCTTTCCCTTCTCCAGCTCTGTATCACTTTCGCCAATCACCTTTCCAGCTCTTAGCTTCATCCCACCCCCTCCGGTCTTGTCCTATCATTTCGCATTTCCCCCTCCCCCCACTACTTTCAAATCTCTTACTATCTTTCCTTTCGGTTAGTCCTGACGAAGGGTCTCGGCCCGAAACGTCGACAGCGCCTCTCCCTATAGATGCTGCCTGGCCTGCTGTGTTCCACCAGCATTTTGTGTGTTGTTTGAATTTCCAGCATCTGCAGATTTCCTCGTGTAAACTCTATTGAAGTCGACTGCAGATTTCTGTGGCATTGATGGATTCAGGGTCTGGACTTTCTTTTGTGTGGCCGTGTTGTACTGATATCTTACATGTGCTTGCTCTCTTCTGTGTGCTCTGCGTGCTGTGTGCGACTGTTGGTATTGTGTTTTGCACCTTGACCCCAGAGTAACACTGTCTTGTTTGACTGTATTCATGGGTATTCGTATATGGTTAAATGATAATGAAAGTTGAATTGACTGGAACAGGCATTTGGCTTTCACATGCTCTGTAAAAAACACAACAGTTTGAGGCCTTTACATGACAAGAGTTCCTTCCGGACTGCTCACAACATGCATCACATGTGTTACAGATTACTAAGGCAAACAAAAGCTGTCCCAGAAAGAAACAGATAATGTTGATGAACCTATGTGGAAGGATGTAGCCCCAGAAAGTCTATCATGTAGCATCATGTTTTCATGTGTTATATCATCAAAGTTCTAACGTATAAATGCAATGAAAGGTGTATTTAATGTGCAAAGTAATCTTTGAGAAATTATAGTCCCGAATTCTGTCTGGGAATCAAACACAGACAGAAGCCACTGAGCCCATTCAGTGACACCGATCAGTGTGCAGTACAATCACCTTCATTTTCAGAAATGTAATTTTACCGTTGGTGAACAGCAGAACTTCAAAGGGGGCCTTAATTGGAGGGGTAAGGCCTGATCCAGGATCTCTTAAAGAGGTCCATCCCCACCTAGACAAAGATTCTCGGGACAGCCGGAGCAAAGGCACCATTGGGCAAATTGTCCACTTTGATTGAGTGAATCAGTCGCTTTGGCAGAGGTTCCTGAATACACAGTCACTGTTCTGGGTGAATACTCCCAATGGCATGATGCCCCATCAGAGGTACTGGGCCCCAGGTCTGCCTCCTGCCCCTCCCTCATCCACTGCTATTCAAGTGCAAAACTGTGTCTGAATAACTGATCTGGTTAATATGTGTCTCCAACGCTGGGAGATCAACAACCACGTTCATACTTCATACATGTTTTTTTTTAAATCAAAATAAAGTTTATTTATAATTAAAAAATTACAAGAATAAACCATGCAATACCTTTTCACCTCTACATTTGTAGACAACTTGTTTAGTGTTGAACCACATTGTTTAAAACCAATAGTATATTTGTCACTTGAGTGCTCCCTTGGGGTGGTACTACAACAATAATTGAGGGTCTTTCTAATCCCTCCCTGCCCAGAAGTGGAGGTATCTATACCGTGGTCCTTCTCCCACCAAGCCCTTGAGATGACTGCACCGAACGTCAGTGCATTCCTTGGCACAGACTCCCACAGCCTGGAATGTGCCAGTGGGCAGCATTCCTTTACCGACAGCTCAACGTGCTGGTAGACCAGAGGGTGTCTTCCACTGAGCTGATGGTCATCCAGCAGCACTTAATTGGATCAGAGAGTCCTCTGCCTCGCAGCCGCTCAGGATGAACCAGGACACAAGCCTTGAATCTTTCTCCACACACTCTCCGCAAACTCACAGCCCTCCAAGAGGTGAGCGACTGTCTTGTCCACTCAGGGGCAGTGCGCAGTGGGAGTGTTGTTCTGGGCATGCAGGAAGGATCTGATTGGGACGACCCCTCTCACTGCCAGCTAAGTAAGACCTTGGCACCTCTTGGTGAGATGTGGTGGTGTTCTGGACAGTCCGCTCAGGGAGCCATCCCCCTAGATCCATGGAGTCCTTCTCCAGCAGAGTGTGCAGCGTGTTCCGTGCTGACCGGTATCTGATGGACTCGTGATCAAAGATGTTGGTCTGGAAGAACTTTCCCATGAAGAGCAGGTAGTAGTGTCTAGCCGACTGGGATGTTGCGTGGCAATGGGGCCAGAGCCACTCTTTACACACCAGGGACAGGTAGAACCTCAGCGTTCAGTGACGTCTGCTGCCCACGTACTTAGGTTCCACACACAACCTGATGCAGCCACACACCAACCTGGTCATCAGGGTGAGAATGACACTGTGCATATTTCTACCCCGCTGTCCAGGGACTCGTACCTTGTGACCCATCTGACTTACCCTAACTTGGAACCCCAGATCAGCCAGAAGACTCCCAAGCTGGAGGAGTGGGGAACGAGCCACACCCGGGCAAAGTACAGCAGCGCTGAGGGCATTTCACACCTGAAGACCAGGTTATTCCCAGTTATCGAGAGGGAGTGTTCTCCCCACAGTCCCAATTTCTGGTTTTCCTTCCACGTCTGAGCCAGCCAATTCCTATTACACACCATGGCCCCTGCAAACCAGATCCCCAGTACCTACAGGTCATCAGATAGTGCATCTAACTGTGATGAGTATACTGGGGAAAGGTTACCGTAGGCCTAACTGACAAGGTGAATAATTTACTCAGGCCTGCACTAGATGTTAATATAATAAATACTTTGGCAGAGAGTCGCCACCTTATGACCCGGCGTTAACAACAGTTCACCTCCTGTCTGACCATGATAATAAAGTCAGAGAATAGTACTCCTCACTGTGATTTACATAGAGTTTTTTAGATCCTTGTTCATTTTGTGAATGAGTGGTTGGTGCAGGATTAGTACACTTTAGTAGTGAGTGGAAAGGCTGAACAAAACTGATAGCAGTTCTCCCTCATATTTATTTATTTTATTGAGATAGAGCACAAATAGACCCTTCCAGCCCATCGAGCCATGTCACCCAGCTATCCCCCATTTAATCTCAGCCTAATCACCAGACACTTTACAATGGCCAGTTAACCTGGACTGTGGGGGGGGGAGGAAACCGGAGCACCCGGAGGAAACCTGCCCGGTCACAGGGATTACGTACAAACTCCCTACAGTAGCAGGAATTGAACCCTGGTCTTCCGCACTGTAAAGCGCTGTGCTAACCCCTTCACTGCTGGGCCACCCTAATGCTGGGCCTCGCAGGGGATTTCCTATTTATTAAGGTCTCCTGCTGAAAGTAATACAGAAAATTTGTGAACATCTAACTCAAGGAGGGTCTGGATAATGAGCTTCATTGTGTGGCTAAACAGGGGTGATTACTTCCAGGCTGACTTACACAGAGAGCTTGGTTTATATGACAATGAAAAATTGCAAGTAACTTCATTTAGTATTTCTATTATTTTAGTAAAAACAAAGTATTACAATACAAACACATGCCATTGATTTAATTTTACTATACAGTGCATGTTTATTATGTTAGGAAGTAGGGCTTTGCTTCAGTAAGGAAAGGAAGTATATCATCTTGGCAAATTGCCTCACAGCTTTTGCTTTGGGCTGCAAGTTTGTTGGAAGGTCACATGAACGGGGTGCTCATTTTCCACTGAGCTACAGAGGGTGATTAGGACCAACCCCACAGCAAAGATCAAGATATTATTCATAGGATGGCTACGACTGATTAGGTTGTTCAGCCCTTCATTCTGAATGTCATGGCAGTTATAACATTAGGGAACTCCACGATACCAGAAAAGTCATTGCTCTGTGGTGAGAAATGGTGTTGGTTTTGTGCCAGGCTTTCCCATATTGAAATTCTCCTGTGTGCAAGGCCAAAAATCTCTTACACAGCTGACCGTGTGCACCTCGAGGACACGGAAGGTTTTCTGTGTTCATTCTGAGACAGTAACCAGAGACCCTGAGGAACTAATGGACTGAGTCCTGTAGGCTGTTGGTCGTTGGTGCAGTGGCAGTGGGGAGGGTAGTCAAGGGGTGAAGAGATGGCTGAGGCCAGTAGGATGGGAGGGGTAGGAGCTGGTAAGAAGAGGAGTGGGTTTGAGATCATCGGAAGTACGGTGGGTGGGACTGAGCAGAGTCGGGGGTGTAGGGTAGCTCATTAGCACACTAAACTTTGAGTATGATGGGGTTTCTGTCACCGTTGTGGGGCAAGGAAAAGCGGGCTGAGCTTTCAAATGCTCATGATGTTCACTACCGAGAAGTTGGATTTCACACTTCTTTTGGTAACGTCTGTTCTGTAGACACTACCTATGGTGGGGGAGTCCAAGACCGGAGGACACAAACTCAGAATCGAGGGGCATTTTTTGTTGGAACGGAGATGAGGAGGAATTTCTTTGGCCTGAGAGTGGTGAATCTGGGGAGTTCATCGCCACAGGCGGCTGTGGAGACCTGGCCATTGGGTATATTTAGAGCAGAAGTTGATAGATTCTTGATTGGTCAGGGCATGAAGGCAGGGGACTGGGGCCGAGAGGGAAAATGGATCAGCCGTGATGGAGCAGACTTGATGGGCCAAATGGCCTAATGGACTATTGGGTCCAAAGGGCATGTTTCCAACATGCATGAATCTAAGTGGGTTGAGGCCATTCGAATCCTCTTTGTGACGGCCGTAGTACAGCGCCAGGAAAGGCTGTGACTCAAGCACCTCTGTGACACCGTGCTGTGGACTCATCGTGGGGCGAGCGATTGCTGCATGCAGGTTGTAATTTAACGAAGAGGCTACGAACTGGGAAAGGAGCAAACTAATAGAGTTTACTCAGCACTGAAAGCTGAGGCTGGAGGATGCTGTGTGTAAAATGCCACATTGCTACCCTCAAACAGACACTTGAAAACCCAGTGATGGTGCCGATTTTCAATAAAGGAAGAACAAAGACCGATGGAGAGAATGTGTGTTTCAAGAGCTGTGACATCTTTAGGAAGATGTCAATCGTACTAACGGAGTGACTGGGCTGATTCCCTGATGGATGCAATTTCACCCAGAAATGATTGCTGGCGCGACCTAACCCAGATATAACTGCTTTTGCGAGCAAGAGAAAATCTGCAGGTGCTGGAAATCCAAACAACACCCATTTTGTGAAATGAGTTCCACCAGCATTTTGCGTGTATGACTGCTTTTGTGCGGGATTTGAAAAAGCACACTGAAATGGATCCTATTTCTGAACTTTGGTGCTAGCTTGAAATACGCAGGCAACACTTCAACTGAATCCATTGTTATTACCGCAATATTTTATTTTATCAAAATAAAATGCTTCAGGCAGCATCTGGAGAGGGAAACGGACGGCCGATATTTCGAGTTGAGAACACTCATTTGGTGTGCTGCTTTTACTTTTATTACAATGATTAAATCTGTGCCGGCAAAGGAAGGGTTAAAAGAGTTTGCTACTTTACCAAGATCCCCTTCAGCTCATCCATGGCGCTCTCCTGCGTCTTCTCGTCCGCTGGCGGTGGCTTTCAGGATCAAAACAAACACACAGCGGGTATGAATAATAGCCTTGCAGCAAGGCTGTATCCCTCAGCCACGCAGTGTGCAGTGTCTGCCACATCCCCTGGGCAGGCGAATACCTCTCCTCATCACCGCACAGCTGCCCCCCATCTGCCACCTCCTTCCAGCCTCACTATTTATCTAGGCACTGTGCTTCAGAGGTTTACACCAGGCACTTCAGCTTCCTATAGAAACCATCTACAGTTCAGCAGGGACTGCTTCATCTCGGAACAGAAATGAGGAATGTTGAAAGCCATTCCTCGTCTTGCTCCGGGGTTTACTGCCTACAGTTAACTGTAATGTGCCACTTGGAATCTAGAAATGTTTCAATTAGAACGCTTGCTTCGGTCTCTTTGATTTCTCTACCTCTTTTCGATAATCCATCCAGACCTACCACCATTAAAATAAATTATGCTTACATGAAATACCTAGAGGAAAAATCTAATATTACCTTGCAGTGCATGCTATTCTAATAGTGTTGAACATTTAACTCTTACTCAGGCCAATATTGGATTAAACCCTGTACGATGTTCAGATGCACATATCCACTCTTTTATATATTTGTACCCAGTAGAACCAAGATTGGCACAGAATCAGAAGGATAGTGAAAGAACTGGGAGCTTTCTTTATTGGTTCGATGCATGGCGTAAGAGTGTTACCTTGGGGTCTGCATGTGGCACTAATTTATGGTTCAGAACTTCTCCTACAACCTTAGCCTATGGGTTGTAACAATGGTAATACACACACACACACACACACACACACACACACACACACACACACACACACACACACACACACACACACACACACACACACACACACACACACACACACACACACACACACACACCCTAGAGGAACTCAGCAGGTCAGGCAGCATCTATGCATCTATGGTAATATTGGCCCAGATTTTGCTGGTTAGCACCAGGGGTTCCAAATGCCAACAATTAGCTGCTTGGACAGCAGCAAATTCCAGATACCCCCACATATGTTCTCTAGTAAGGAATTCCTGGGCTTGGAGATTGATTTGACAGTGCAGTATCCTGTTGACTTACACGGGCATTCTGAGGTGAGGAGGAAGGTGAGTTTTTCTTTCCCAATTCTCTTGCTTTAGTTCATTTTAAAATATTTAAGTGTTTGCAGTTTTTTTTTTGTTTTAAAATTAACTTTTTTAAAGATTATTTTTCAAATGTATTAAAGTCCCATACTGTCAGAAACATTACAGAATAGATATTCACCCCACATGGCTTTTACAGCCTCCAGGTCTAAGGACCAACGCTCGAAGCTTTGGGGCACTTTTAGGGGCAGGGTCCCTGCTGCTGGAGGCAACTCCAAAAGTGGAACCAAATCTCCTAGAACTTGCTGAGCCTCGGTGATGGTGGATGAGGAGCAACACTGGATCAACCACGTCTTACTCAAGTTTCCTCATGCTCATCTTCATTGTACTTCAAAATAGATCAAAGATACATGAGGTGGGACTGATCTGATAAAGACAACTGGGACCCCTTCCCCAGGAATCACTGAGTTAAAAAATGGTTATGGTGAGGTAGGAATGTCTTCAGTATGGAGTTGTTACTTGTTCTGTGTCAGTAAGATACAGCTGGTCCCATCCCAGTGCAATGTCTTCCACTTTAGACATTTATCCAGCTCCTTTTTGAATGCTACAATCACATCTGCTTTCAATTGATTCTGGACTCAACAATTCCTGTGAATAAGCTGAGCTTTCTCCTCATGTCTCTTTTGGGACTTTAGCTAATTACTCTATGTGCCCCAGTTCGTGATACCACCATTAGTGGAAACAGTCTCTCTCCATCTAATCTGTCTCAATCCCCTTCAGACTTCCTGGCTTTATTTCCACACCTTTCATTCTCATGGGAAGGTACCCAGACTACAATTGAAGTACCTTTAAATTGCTCAATTATAGTTTTGCTGTTTGGTTATCTAAGCAGATAGATTCTGCCCTTGATCAGTCCAGGATATTCCCATTCTCTGGCATCCCAAGGTCCTCCAGCATCATTACTGCCATTCCCTGCTTTTCCTCCTTCCCCACATTTTATGAACACTCTGAAACTGGGAATATTAACCTATTCCTGCCCGTTAATGGTCAACAAGACTCTGTATAACTCTTTCATAGACCTTCTGATCCTCTATCTTAATCTTCTCCTGCCTAAAAATGTCTTAAATCTTGCTCTTTCTCTCATTTTTGTAATTTCTAATAATACTTTCTCAAACTCAAACCCTGCTGGACTTGTTTAAAACTCTCCAAACAACACTGACAACATTTCTGGGAGGTCAACCAGATCGGTTGAGGTTCAGTCTTTGTGACCTGCAGAGATTAGCGGAAACGTTGTGATAAAATTAAAGACATGATCTGCTGTGACTTGGCGAGGTAGGGTTCCATGCTTCAACTGTGCTGTCTTCACTACCCCGGTATTCTGAAACCTTCCCTCCAGCCACATTTTTATTTGTGCTCTCCCTTGCTATTTTTACACTCCTCGTGCCTCGTGGCAATCAAGAAACTTGAAATAATAACTTCTGATATTATGTCTCTCTCGTATCCTCTTGCTGGATCCCACTGATTTTCACCCACATTATTGGTACTATTATGGACCGTGTGCTTGGCAGGGACAGAATTTTCAGAACTCCCCTTCTAGAATTTTCAACAGTTGCTCAGTGATATCCTGGCACCAAGTGGACAACATGCTATCTTGGAATCAGTTCTGAAAGCACAGAACGTTGTCCTCTGTCCCAAATATAGAAACACTATTGCTCTCTATTCTATAGCCGAGTGATGCCGTTAGGGCATTCCCCAGTGGAAATCCTCCCACATTAGCACCCTGAAGTGATTACTAGTTGGACTGTGCTTCCAGGGGTCTCCTTTAACTACCTGGCTCCTCCTGATTTGCGGGATCATCATCTCCTTTTACACACAGCCTTGCAGGCTCACCCTGGTGGCATCAGCTGCTGCTGGAGCTCCAAAACTCCTCCCGCTGACGACACTTCCTGCATCTGTGGTTGTCCAGGGTACGTGAAGCATCCCAGAGTTTATAAGTGATGCAGGATATGAATTCCACAGGTTTCACGGGCTCAGTCGTACCTCTTTCTATTAGATTAAATCAACAGACAGGAAGAATGGAGTCTTCTACTCACTCCAGAAAAAAAACTATAGAACTCTGTGCAGCTGTTTCAGCAAATCGCTTCTTTACAATAACTAAAACTCTGCTTCTTACACTCATTCAGAGCTTAATATGGCTCTGTTCCCCGTGATTTTACCCCATGATATTCTTTCATGGGTACCACCAATTTATTTGAATCAGACTTCTTTTTTAACCTGGAATAGGATTACAAAACTTTTACTTATTTTTACAAATCCAATACAAATCTAGAAAAAAGGGGAATTCCCCATGCACATCTTCAAAGAGCCAGTGATTGATAAAGTTTAGATTTTTATATTTTTTGATCAAGGCGGTCTAATTTTTAAAACTGTACGTTGGAGTTCACATAGCCACGGAAACCCCAGCAAAGCAAGAGTGATTCGAAAGGCTATATTCCCTGAGCGAATCCACGTGAAGAGCAGAGCATCCTTAAGACAGCAGCCTGCCAAGCCTTGACATTGATTGACAGCTGAGCCCAAGCTGCCATGTCAAATATCTGCACATTTGAAGCATGGAACCCTACCTCACCACGTCATAGGAGATCATGTCTTTAATTTTATCATGGTCTCCCACCTCCCTTATTAAAGGAACAGGATCAGGACCCAAGTGATCCTTGTAAGTCTGACACCCCAGCCATGTGGCATTGCATTGTATTTTCAGAATATTCACTTAAACACTGCTGCAGACAGTTCGGACCATACCCAGACTCTCAAGTGTGGAGATAAAGAATCAGCCATGTCTGTGTGGTGAACTACATATACCTGTCTGGACACGACCCCCCCCCCACCCCGCTGACTGCTCCTGTGGCTCCTCCCACTGACCCCGGTATAAAGGCGTTTGGAGACACAGCCCTGGCCTCAGTCTCCAGGATGTTGTGTGGTGGTCAATTGCTGCTTGTTCTTTCTTCCACCCAGCCAATAAAAGCCTATATCTTGCCTCTCGTCTCCGAGAGTTTTTGATGGTGCATCAGTCTGCAGTTATGCTCAGGAATAAATCTGTATAGTTGATCGTAATTAAGGAGGATAAAGCAGTTTCCAAACCCCGCAGCTAGCTAGTTCTGAAGAAGGCAGAGGGTCATCACATGATGGTAAAAAAGGACTCTAAATTTAAAACTATCCTCGGATACATTAAACTTAAATCTGAGCCAAAAAGGCTTCTCCGCTGTTACAAGTGGTTAAAAACACCAGGTGCCAAATGAGCTAAAGAGTCTAGAGTTTCCATTACCTGGTTACCTCTACTAGTTAGAGGTGAGAATGGTAAACTATAATCCTCTTGTTGGAATCGCCTACCAGCATGCTGTTGTTTCTGTTCCAACACAAATAACTACCTATAATGTGAGTAGTCAGGCCAATGGAATTATAGTCCATGAATTCACATCTTTAAGGTGGGAGAGTTATCAGGGAAAAAAGAAACTCGTCTGCAGAACAGAAGAATCCCACAGGGAAATCACCCGGCATCACTCCAGTCCGACTCCTGAAATAATGAAGGACCACAACCTTCTGGATCAGAGCCAGGCCCGTACCAGGAGTAATAATTCTCTGAGCTACCAGTATTTCAATCATCTCAATATTCCCATTCCTCATTTTGGAGAGCGTAACAAAATTCTGCCCCATTCCAGATCAGTCCCTTCACGTGGAAAACAAAATAAAACAAATTATTGCATTGAGATGTCATCAAGAAAGCATGAACTCTTTCTTTCTCTGTTCACTGATGCAGCCTGACCTGCTGAAGACTTCCAGCATCTGCAGTTTATATTCAGATTTACAGCATTTGAGTGTTCTTGTTTTTTCTAACATTTAGGAGATGCTGGACAAAGGAATTCAGATCTCCCGCCACACCCCATTCCCATGTGGTAAGGGCACTGCTGTCTCATTAGGCGTTCCTGCTAGCTTTACACATGCACACACAGAGTGCCTAGAGAGATTTTCAGGAGAACTGAATCCATAATGAAACTCCTCACACCATTTTTACAAGTGCCTGACTGTAACCCCAAATCAATGTTAGCATTCATCTCTAGAGGACAAGAATATCAAAGCAAGAATGTAATGCTAAGGCTTCATAATGCACTGGTCAGAGTACATCTCAAGTATGGTGAGCAATTTTTGGGCTCCATGTCAAGAAAGCACGTGTCAGCATTGGAGAGGTCCGGAGGAGGCTCACGAGTATGATTCTGGGAATGAAAGGGTTAACATTTGAGGTGTGTTTCGTGGCTCTGGGCCTGTACTCACTGGAGTTTAAAAAAATAGTTGGGAGGGGGAGGGAATTTCATTGAAACATGCCATACATTGTAAGGCGTTGACAGAGTGGACGTGGAGAGAATGCTTCCAATAGTCAGAGAGTCTGGGACCAGAGGGTACAGTCATCCTTTTGGAACAGAGGTGAAGAGGAATTTCTACAGCCAGAGAGTGGTAAATCTGTGGAATCCATTGCCACAGGTGGCCGTGGAGGGCAAGTCACTGGGTATATTTAAAGCAGATTAAGGTCTTGATTAGTAAGGGCATTAAAGGATACAGGGAGAGGATGAGAGAATAGAGATCGAGGAAAAATAGATCAGCCATGATTGAACAGACTCGATGGGCTGAATAACCTTATTTTCTGCTATATCTTATGGTCTTGTTTATTACAGCTTCAGAAAGTATATTTGAAAATGAAGTGCAAATCTTTTCCTTTATATATGATTTTAATTGTTTACTTAAAACAAAGCCCAAGTATTTTTCTTAAAGAGTAGAGTCTTTGGAGCCTCAAATCAAACTGTAGGCAGAATTTTTGAATATTTTTAAGGCAGAGATAGATAGATTCTTGATACAGAAAAGGGTTGATTAGTAGGCATGTGGAGTTCATCAAATCACCTGAATCTAACAAATGGTGGAGCAGGCTTTAGGGGACAAATGGCCTACTTTTAATCGAATGTTCGTATGTTTGTGCAGGATGAGCTTCCAGAACATGAGGTTGGCAGGTTGAGGGATGGGGAACAGAAGGTGCAGAAGTCCTACCTTGTGGCTAACGTTCCTCTTCAGGATGGAAACCATCAATCAGCCAGCAAGAATGAAGAGGAAAATCACTGTGAAAAATCTCCCAATGTCTAAAGTGAAACAAACTGCCCAGTAATCAAAGCATATTTCAAACATAAACCTTAACAACAGGCAAGAAGTAGCTATTTGACTCTACCTAACAGTTGTCTGATGGATAGAATTCTTGATGCTAGAAACGAAACAAAATTTGAACATGGGTACAAGGGACTATTCCAAAAGTTTTTAACAATGGTAATGGGGGAACAAATGGATTAAAGTTAATGGCGAGAATGTGTTACAGAATAAATTTTACATCCCTTTCATTGCAGCTCATATTGAAGTAAGCCAAGCACATCAATGGGCATGAAGACTGGATGTGAAGCAAAACTTAAATGATCTAAAGGGATTCAGTTGATTGGAGGATAAGCATTATGTCTCTTCAGTCTTGTGATTTTTCTATCTGGTTCAAAACAATTCTTCATGTCTTGAGCTGCCTTGGAGTTAAGTGGCCTGAGCAAAGTGCCTGATGGCCCACTCCTGCTTTCAGCCATGTTGCCGAAATGAGATGGGAACTGTACTGAAATGAATGCTCTGAGACAATTAGCTAGGGCCACAAGCATAGAGAGAGCAAAGCCTGATTCCCTGCAAAACACTCAGCTCCTGGATCAACCTCGTTTCCAGGTGCCTGATGTTTTTACTTCTGACTGTCAATAGTGAGAGTGCTCAAGAAATGGCATAATCGGAGCTCCAACATGATGTATTGGAGTTTGCCAGCTTTGATCTCATTTTTAAAATGCTTACTTTTCAGATTGATGAATTTCAAGTTGTTTCAATAACCACATTGAAATGGACTAAAGTTTTTGAAATGGAGTCAGGTTAACATTTAATATTGCACATGCACCCTAGTTACTGAATTATCCTTCCTGCTTTTCCACAAACATTTATGTCACGTGGCCGGCTATCTTGTTTCACAACTAAACTGGAAAAACAAGAAGGGCCATGTGCGCTCAGCAGGTCCGCGAAAAGAGAAGTACGGAGAGGGGACATTTCAGGTCAAAGGTCCAGAACCAGATGGATTCCGATGGCTTTTGGATCCAAAACCTTAACTCTGTTTCTCTTTCCACTGATCTTTACTGACCTGCTGAATGTTTTCAGCTTTTCCTCTTTTTGTTTCAGATTTCCAAGCTCCACCATTCTTGATTTTCACTGTCGACATTTACATTAGTTTGTCCTGTCAGTGAACACTCTCATGTTACTTGCTTATTATTAGGCAGAGTGGCCTACTGGAGCCACTCATCAGTACAATATTCTAGCTGAGGATAGTTGATGTGCCTTGCAGCTGATGTTCCCCTTCAGAGTGGAAGCCAACATTCAGCCAACAAGAAAGAAGGGGAAAGATACACTGTGAAAAATCTCCCAATGTCTAAAATAAACCAAACTGCCTAGCGATCAAAGCATGTTTTAAAAGATTGGCCTAATCCAATCTCCATTTGGCCCAACCCATCTCATCTAGCAGCTGAACAGAATTCCCGATGGTAGAAACAAAATCAGTGCTCTTACCTCAGTGCCTACAGTTGGATGTCACTAGGATATTATCTGTTCTGAGGGATTCCACTGCCTATTCCCAAAGGACTATGTTAAGTGATAAATATAGTTGCAAGGAATAAGCGAGAGATTCAGATATCCACCTACATACTTAATTTGATGATCTCTCTCTCTAGCAGGAGGTAAGAATATTTGGTAAGGTACTGATCGGAAGAGTTCGTTGCTTTGACTGGTGCAGTTGCTATGTGTTTGATGATGTCCTTACTGACCTTAATACACATATAAAGTCATCAAACTTTTGCAAAAGTGCTTCACTTGCAGCAAAGGATCGTTTGAATGCTGTCACTTGACTATCTGCCTGTCCCCCTGGGGGAAGAGGACTTTTACCTTCTGTCCAGCTCTTCAACACTCCCTCTCCAGAGCCACCAACAGAATTAGCCTGTCACCTCTGCTACAGTTAGCCATGGCTTTCACAAAGCTGTGACTGACTTCTTGCAATCAAAATTACATCAGCTTTATGAAGAAAAGACACTAGTTCCATCGGCAACAACCTGCTTTAATTGATGCTAGTCTCTTAGGAAATCAGGACTTGTGGATCTGCATTCTGCCTGGGAACAGTACAGGTGAGAAGCTCAAGCTGTGTATACCTCTATCCAAAGTCAGTGATGCCTAGGGTTAATCATGTAGTGTGATTTCAGCACAGCTTTGACAGCATTATTCAATGTCGTCCATCTTATCTCTTAACATAGTGAGATGCAGTAGACTAATTCTTGGTATCTGTACGATCATCATTCTACTGACTCCACCCCCAGAGTCATGTGCCCCTTCTGGACAATGTACGAATTTTATTTCAACAGAATGCAGGGCAACCTCTCTCTGCAGACTCTGTTTGACCTGGTTTTAACTCTTCACTTTTGTGGAAGTGTTTGATGAACCTGTTGTCACTCTGACATTAACTGTAACAAAACCTTGGGCTCACATATTTATCTAAAAGTGATGAAAAAATGCTGCACTATTTGCAGAACTGCTAGTTAGAAGGGAAAGGGTAGAAAGGTTCTTCCAATGTTGAGGACTTTTTAACTCATAACAGAATGCAGACTGAATAAACCACGCAAACTATTCCATCCACTTGATAAAAATTTAAACAAGAAGATTTGACAATAAGTAACATGAGTACTGGAATTACAATTCAGTAAATGCACTGCAGGCTCCTTCCTCCTCCGAGTACTCCTCCACAGCCTTGTCATAGGGTGACTCATTGACCCAGAGAGCTATGTTGGCTGGAGGCAGGGCCTTGTGCTTTGGGTCACCCATGCCAAACAGGTCAAAGGGTAGAGGCCAGACGAAGAGTGGTCCACCGGTCATCCAGATTCGGGGGTTCAGCTCAGGGCTAACAACCCGACTGGTCAAAAAACAAAATTGTTACAGAGACAGCTATGACGATGGAGGACCATCATTGCTGCCCTAAGTCCCAGCGGACCAAGTTATTTGCCTAAGCTGGTCAGATGACACAGGTAGAGGGTGGAGTGGATACATATGAAATTGGGGGTAGACTGGATTTCCAATTATTAAATATATCTATTCAGTCATTTTTTTTTCATCATAAGTACAGAAAAGCAGAAGAAACTTAAATATGTGGAGTTAAATATGTGTATTTTATTCATTCTTTATGTGTTGTTTTCCTGTGTTTTTTTAAACTGCACACTTTTTCAAATGCAATTGGTAATCACGCTATTGGTGTTAGTGAACAGACGTTGAGGAGGTCTGTGGTTTAGTGTTTGGCTTTTGTCAGAGCCCCTTTCTAAAGAACTTCTGTTTTTTAAAAAATTACATTTGTTTCTTCCCTGAATGCATTGATCCCCAACACTGAATGCATCATCCTGTTTAACTCTAGCTCCTATTACTTTTCATACCTCACTGGGGGAATCTGGATATTTCAATGAGCTGGATTGGCAATATTACTTTGGTCATCTTTGTTGTTTTTTTCATAGGTACAAACATGAAATTACATGGCATTTTAAAACTGTTCTTACCTCTAGGGGGCATGAAACCCGGAGCCATTTCTAACCCACAGTAGTTGTGAATGTCTCCTCTCTTTTGATCCAAAGTTAAACTAATTTAGCTAATTGCGATTTAATTATCAGTGGGAATGAGACTACACGGAAAAACTGTCACCACATTTGAAGAATGGTACCCTCTCCTCTGAGTTATGCCATTTGCAAGTTTCTCTTTGGATATAATACAAATTAAACTTTTGGTGGGTCTTACCTTTGAAACATGCGTCACAGGTCGTAGCATGACACCGTGCTTTATCCGTTCCATCATTTCATTCACTGCTTTCACTTTTACATCATCAATTCCTGTCTGGTCTAAGCAAAAAGTCAACAGAAGGAGAAACTATCAGAAAAAGCCGGATAATCGTACTCACAGCCAAACCTGACCCAAAGCTGGATTTGCTTGTTACATTTGCCTAGAGAATCGGCAACAGTGAGGTACCTAGGACCTTTCTACATCAGATAAATGTTTGAGAAGGTCTAAAACTGCTTCACATGCAGTGGATTCCAGTCAATCGGTTAATTGGGGGAGCCATTTACTTGCAATAACTCACTAAGAACAAAGCTAAAACTTTCTCTCTTTTGCTGATCTACCACCTGCTATGTTGTGGGAAAAACTCACTCTTAGCTTTAATAAAAAAGAGCTGATCTCTGTACTATACTCTCAGCTGATGTCTTTGGGAGTTGAAGATCTAAACAAAACTGAGACTAGGTGACCTTGGTATGGATCTGGCTGAGGAATATTGGGCAAAAGCACTGAATAGGGTTCATTCTTCGTCATCATGTGCTAGACTGGGGCCCATACAATTTAAAGTTTTACACAGGGCACATTTAAGTAAAGCCAGGCTTGCTGACATATATCCCGGGACAGACGCTGGCTGTGACAGGTGGTCCTTCTCTCCAGCTGGTTTAGTGCATGCAGTTTGGTCTTGCCCTCAGCTTGATGGCAATTGGGCACTGGTTTTTAAAATTATCAGTGAGGTTTTGGGGGTGACACTGAGACCTTGCCCGCTTACAGCTCTATTTGGTGTGGTGGATGATGCTTTGGGTTTAAATGCAAACCAGTCGGATATCGTTGCAATTACATCGCTTTTGACCCGTAGGAGAATCTCGCTGGTCTGGAAATCTGCCACTCCCCCCATCTGCTGCTGCTTGGTTAGAGGACGGAATGTTTTTTCTGAAATTAGAAAAGGTTAAACTCACTCTGAGGGGGTCTGTGAAAAAGTGCTATTCGAAATGGGGACCTTTCTTGTCATATTTTGGCAGTCTTAAGGAATTACCCACTAGTTCAGGGCATCTGATTGTACTTGGGAATTTGCTCCCTTTTAACACGCAGATGGTTTACCTCACAGGGTGGCTGATGAATTGCAATGTGAGTGTATTCTGGATCATCTGACATGTTGTGGATGTGCGTGGGCCTTCATCTTGAAGTAGTGTGGGGGTATGGCTGTGAAATGTCCGTACTTGTATTTGTGAAGTGTTGTATTGTAAATACATTAGCTGCCATGGTACGTTCAGCGAGAGAGGGTGTGGGGAGGTTTGTTTAGGGGTAAGGTATAAAAGCAAAATGGAGGAAAATGTAATCCATTATGTATTCTGTACTGTGTCATTCCTTCAATAAAAATATATTTCAAAAAAAAGAACAAAACTAAATTGAGAAAATAGTTGGGATTCCTTCATTTATTTGGGACGATATGCCACTTAATTGGGGCAGGGGATGGTAGCCAAACAGTTTTTAATTTGCATCAGTCACGTGCACTTGCATGGCCGTTAGACAGTACACCGTACTTCGAGTGATCAGTTTCTAAATCACATCAGTTGCATGTGTTTCTGTTCAAAAAGCAGTGATTTGTGTCAATGATAGTTGGTGAGAAATAAACAGTCAGACAATTTGGAACTGTTCTGCAGTTTCAAGCTTTCAGGCTTGGGGTGACAGAAACAGCAGGGAGTGGAAATGAAACAGCCTCACTACCTCAACAAGTTGGGAACTCTGAAGGCATCGACAATCATGTTGAATGTTACAACGGAAGTGAAGATTTGGAGGATGCAATTTCCTAAAGCACGGTACGAAGGCAGTCCATTATCTGCACTGATTTTGTTCACTGCTTACACTGGATGAATTCCTCTGTCGATAACTATGACCAAGTACTATGCAGTTTAACAGTACTATTGGTGGTGTTCTAATTCGTTCTGTATTTTATTTAAATGCATAATTTGTCACTCACTTTGCCTTTTTTATACTTTTTCAACCATTTCCATGATACGTCAGATAACTGGGGTCTCCATTTAACTGGGCCAAAATATATTGGTCCCTATGTGTCCCAATTAAGTGGAATCCACTCCATATGAACCCTGCACCAGTCCCCATCCCCAGACACCTCTGTGCACATTTATAACCAAGGAGGTTAAATGTACTTAATGAATATTATAGTCAGAGGGAATGATGTTGAACTGCAAAATTTGCATGGGGCATTTTTCCTGTCTTTACAAAGTTTCTTGCATTAGAAAAACAATTTGTGGAGCAGGGTAGCTAAAAATTAACCGACAGCCAATGTACAATAGCATAGGGGTTAGCACAATGCTTTTTTTGTATAGTAGGGGAATTAAAGGTTATGGGAAAAAGGCAGGTAGGTAGAGGTGAGTCCATGGCCAGATCTTACTGAATGGTGGAGCAGGTTTGATGAGCTGGATGGCCTACTCCTGCTCCTATTTCCTATCTTCCTATGCTTTATAGTATCAGCTATCTAGGTTCAGTTCCTGCCGCTGTCTGTAAGGAGTTTGCATGTTCTCGTTACTACGTGGGTTTCCTCAGGGTGCTCTGGTTTCCTCCCACAGTCCAAAGATGTACCAGTTGGTAGGTTAATTGGTCATTGTAAATTGTCTCATAATTAGGCAAGAGTTAAACTGGGAGTTGTTGGGCAGCGTGGCTCAAAGGGCTGGGAGGGCCTATACCACAATGTATCACAATACATTTCATTTGACAGGGCTTAACATGCTCCTGTCTGGCTGGCAGAAATCTGATGGAATTGGATTGGCTGTTTCTTTTACACCTTGCCCAAAATCTGTCGGGAAATAACATTGGTCAAGGGGTGCAGTATATGGGCTGACAGATGGAAACCTGCTCACTACACAATTGTGTGGAAAATCCTGATTTAGGAGGGA
This sequence comes from Hypanus sabinus, assembly GCF_030144855.1. Lineage (NCBI taxonomy): Eukaryota > Metazoa > Chordata > Chondrichthyes > Myliobatiformes > Dasyatidae > Hypanus > Hypanus sabinus. The sequence goes on from NC_082720.1 coordinate 18,632,256, forward strand.
ACTGAAGATTTGGTTTTAACTGATGGTGCTTTTGGCATTGCGGGACATTGAGACCCATACCTCTCGATGCACAATGTGAGCGTGATCACTTACTGCTGGCTGGTTCAGGTTTCGGCTGGGTCTTGGAGTTCTTAGACGATCGCCTCACAATAGCAATGAGGGAACTGAAAGAGACAGGAGCTTGAAAGTAAACTCTCCAATGGTACATTCAGAATGGTTGGTCTTTCATCCTATATTTGCTGAAATATCTCTATGGTTAATTGGCCTTCATCAATCGTGGGATTGAGTTTAAGAGCCAAGAGGTAATGTTGCAGCTATATAGGACCCTGGTCAGACCCCACTGTGCTCAGTTCTGTCGCCTCACTACAGGAAGGATGTGGAAGCCATAGAAAGGGTGCAGAGGAGATTTACAAGATTGTTGCCTGGTTTGGGGAGCATGCCTTATGAGAATAGGTTGAGTGAACTCGGCCTTTTCTCCTTGGAGCGATGGAGGATGAGAGGTGACCTGATAGAGGTGTATAAGATGACAAGAGGCATTGATCATGTGGATAGACAGAGGCTTTTCCCCAGGGCTGAAAAGGTTGTTACAAGAGGACACAGTTTTAAGGTGCTTGGACGTAGGTACAGAGGAGATGTCAGGGGTAAGTGAGAGTGGTGAATACATGGAATGGGCTGCCAGCGATGGTGATGGAGGTGGATACGATAAGGTCTTTTAAGAGACTCCTGGATAGGTACATGGAGGTTTGAAAAATAGAGGGCTATGGGTAACCCTGGGTAATTTCGCAGGTAAGGACATGCTCAGCACGGCTTTGTGGGCCAAAGGGCCTGTATTGTGCTGTAGGTTTTCTATGTTTCTATGTTAATGGATTGTTCAATTATTTCCTCTGATAGCTTAGTTCTTCACTGTCTTTTATTCTTACAATTCCTCTGACAGGGTACCCTTTTTTGTTACGGATTCAAGATAACCAAAACAATCTGCCTGGCATACAAGTAGCTCAGTCAATTGCCCATTAAAGCTGGTTGTTCCACATCAAGCTCAACCATGTCTGTTTTTCCTCCCTTTTCCAATATCTTAAGACAATCGTGGTGGTGAAGGGTAGTCCCAAAATCTCCCCCTTCGTCTCCTCACTTGCCTATCCATTAACTTCTTCACCCTGGCTTCTAACAGGAAGTGTGAGAAGTCACTGAATTTAATTGTCACCTTGTTGAGACTAGCCATTCAGATGCCTTCATTGCCTTTCCACTGTGCATTGCCCCCCAAGCGAATCCACCCCCCGTTTCTCTTCACCTCTTGCTTTCCAGTGCATTCCCTACTCCAACTCTTGACGATGTGACCCATCCTCCTGCTCCTTCGACCTACTTCCACACCCTAAGCTCCAAAAGATTCTAGGCACGTACCTTATTGGGTTGCAACGTGTGGCTGGAAGTGGAGGGGGTGGAGGAGGGGGAGGAGGGGGAGGAGGAGGAGGAGGAGGAGGTGGAGGTGGGGGAGGTGGGGGAGAAACGGTGGCTGGAGCTGATTCAGTCATTTGGATCTTCAACTTCTCCTTCAATTCTTTCACTGCAGTAAGAGATCATTGCGCGTCTTAGTCCTCGGAGCAGTTCTTGTGGTGGCTGTTATTACTTATTACAGAAAACCCGTTTCTACTACTGTCCCAACAACAACAGCAACTTTTAATACAAGGACACCTTAAACATCCAGTAGCACCACTGAGCAGAACGTAACACTAAGACACAGAACAAAGTGTTAAGATAGGTCTCTAAATGGGCTGGATACTGAGGACCGTTTTAAGAAGCATCTTCAGGAAACTTGAAAAGGTGGAAACGTAGAGACAGTTAGGGGCAAGATTTCCAGAGCTTAGAATCTTAGAAGCAGAAGGTGTAGCCCTGTCTACTGTTGTGGTGAACGAGAAACTAGAACTGATATGCAGAGGCCTAGTGAGAGTTAGGTGAGGGGGAGTTGGAGGAGGATTAAAGCTGAATGAGGTTGCAGAGGAAGTTGAACACATAGACAAGAATTTTAAAGTCAATGTGTCCAGGACCTGGAGTCACTAAGGACCGCATTGTTTTGGATTGGCCTCTGGAAAATCCTGAAAAAACATTGATAGCTCAAAATGGTAGATAATATTTTGAAATGACTTTTAGACATTTAAGACTTATTCAAACAGATTTAATTAAATAGTAAAACTAATAAAAATAATAAATTATTAAAAGTACAAGCAAAGCACTTCTCTACATTAACTTTTTTCATTGGTCGTTAATCTTATTTGAACAAATGGCCAGAGCATCCCTGTGAACTGTATCCAGTGAGTGGCTGCATTGTGGCTGGGCTCAGTGATAAGTCCAGACACAGGGTTTGAACTTCAATACATCCTGAACTTCCACATTTATTCGCAAACACGAGGAAGTCTGAAGCATTCAGAGGCTCAGTTGGGAAGAGTTTCCCGTTAGGATTGTTACCCGTCAGTCAGCCCAAGCGTTTGGCAGAGTTTGACATGAGTTAGGTGTATGAAGGAAGGGGGACAGGAGGCTGGCCAGGGGAACATTGTAACAGTCAAGTCCAGGTGACAAAGTGATGGCTAAAGGTTTCAACGAAAGAACAGTGTTGTGTAATACCACACAGATGTGGGTTTGAAGGACAAGCAGGATGCTCATCAATAATGTGCCGTGGGAAGATACAGAAGGCTAATCAAAAGGCTAACAGAATATATCCAAAGTTCAGGAGTGTAAAAAAAAACATGCAACACTCTTAGAAAACCTTGTTTAGAGCACACCTCAATTACTGGGACCAACTCTTGGAGTTGGTGCAGAGTGGGATATACCAAAAACAAGACCTGGTCTCCAAGGGTTAAATTGCAAGGAGCAGTAACAAGTTGCAGCACGTCCTGAGTTTCCGGTCACCTGTCATGTCAGGGATGGCTGTGAAAATATAGAGCAGTTTGCTCTCCCTAAGGATTAAGACATCATGGGGAAACAACGGGATTCACCGACAGGAACCTGTTATCAATGGTGCTGAGGTCAAGAGGGTTGAGAGCTTCAAACTCCTTGGAGTGAGCATCACCAATAGCCTGTCCTGGTCCAAACACATAGATGTCAAGGTCAAGAAGTGTAGCAACAATTCAACTTCCTCAGGAGGCTAAAGAAATCCAATGATTCTCACCATCTTTATCAATGCATCATAGAAAGCTTCGTGCATGGATACAGTCACAGCTTGGTGTGGTAACTGCTCAGCCCCAGTCCATGAAGAACTGTAGGGCTGTGGATACAGCTCTGAACGTAATGGAAACCAAGGTCTCCTTCGTGGACTCTGCCTACATTTCTCACTGCCTCCGTAAAGCAGCCAACATCATCCATGACCCCACCCATACTGGGCGTTCTCTTTTATTTCCCCTCTCAATGGCCAGAAGTTACAAAAGCCTGGCTTGCTCAATTCTATTCTCATGTTAATCCTCAATGTGACAGATGTCATTCAGATGTGGCTTCATTGACCCACATGTTTTGGTCATGTTCCACTTTATATAACTATTGGAAGGACATATTTGCTACCATTTCCTCAATTTGGAATATTGATTTACAACCTCATTTTATTACTGCAATTTTTGGTATACCAAATGAGGATGATAATCCATTTCCCCTTCAATTAGACGAATGATTGCTTTTGTAACATTAATGGCCAGAAGGTCTATATTACAAAATTGGAAAGAAGTAAATCTTCCTACCACGTTTCAGTGGTTCTCTCAAACTATTTCTTTTCTGAGCTTGGAAAAAATTAGAAGCACTATTTTTGACTCATCAATTAAATTTGAAGAAACTTGGGGACCGTTCATTCGACATTTTCATATGAATTAATTTGGCCTCTTCCAGACCTTCTCTCTATTTATTCTTGTTCAGGTATGGAGTTCCGGAGTTTTTGGCACTATCATATACAAATAAACTGTTATTATTGCCCATGTTAGTTTAGTTTAGTATATATTTTTTTTCCTAATATATTTTTGACTGTATTTTTATAATTTTTTCTTTTTCTTTTGATGATTATTTTTATTTTTTTCATATAATTATTATAGACTTGATTGATAATGTACTATGTTTTTCTGTTGATATTTTAATAGGATATTGTTATCCTACTATTAATTCAATTTCAAGTCTTATGCATTTATAACCTATTCATTATTATATTATGTTTTTTTTATATATGAAATTCAGTAAAAAGATTGAAAACGAGAAAAAAAAAGAAGTTACAAAAGCCTGAAAGCATGAAACTCCAGGCTCGAGTACAGCTTTAATCTTGCTGGTGAGAGACTATTGAATGGCTCTCTAGTACGATGATATGGGTTTTTGACCTGATAATCTACCTCATCCTGGCCTTGCACTGTACTGTCTGCCTGCACTGTACATTGTCTGGAACTGTGACTCTTTATTCTGCACCGTTATGCTTTCCCTTGTACTACCTCAATGCACTGGTGTGGTGAAATGATCTGTACGGATGGTACGCAAAAACAATTTTTTGTCACTGTACCCCAGTACATGAGACAATGACAAACCAGCTTACCAAATTAATTTTTATAACGATCTGAAGTGATGGAAATATCTCCTGTTGAGTAAATTGCCCTGGTCGTTAAGAGGAGCTTTATGTGTACAAGATTATCCATGCTACACTCAGGGGACACACCGACAAATTCCACTGCCTCAGATGACACCCCCTTCCTCACTGAAATGACCTGGGTGGTGTCTACAAAGCAGCAGTGTACACCAAAGTGTGAGCAAGGCACAGACCTATAGTGACCGCTGAGAATGACCCTGTGACAAGGGAAGATGGGCGTAGGGAAACCTCGAGCTGCCTGGAGTGGTTGCAAGTTATAAATCATTTGGAAAGCCCGAGGCTGTGAACCTATTGTTCTTCAGGGACTTCCAAGTGAGAAGGTTTTTCAGAGAAGGGCTCACCTCTGCTTCCTGCTCCTATGTCACCACCACTGCCCGAATGACGGATTGTGGCCAGTAGTGTGACTACTCATTACCTGCTCAGTTAGTAGAGAAGAAGCTGAACGCTGCAGCAAGCTTTCCCTGTCAGCTGTTGCACACTTTGAAGATCTTTCAAAAACATTTCAGCAGCCTGAAGTGAGTTCTAAAACAGGGACACCTCTTTTTGTCAAGGGGGGCCAGATGGACCCAAACGCAGGACACAGGCACTGAAGTACTAGGGGGAGGACAGGATGGGGATGCCATGGCACCTAAAGGTAGCTGGGGTTCAGGCAGATAGAGTTCTGGCAGGCAGAGCAGAGCAGCTCCCGAAGTCCGGGTTCAGGCAGACAGGTCGTCGAGGTTCAGGCAGACAGATAGACAGGTTCCCGGGTTCAGGCAAGCAGGTAGACAGGTCCCCGGGGTTCGGGCGGGCAGGCAGGTCCCTGGGGTTCAGGCGGAAGAGACAGGGGTGAGGGATAGGAACGGGCATAGGTCTGGGTCGACAAATACAACAGCCATGACAACGGGAAAATCGGAAACGACCAGCAGACAGCACAACCACACAAAAAACAAAACCGAGCAGAGAAGCAGGACCAGCACATGAGAAGAAGGTGGGGGAGTGGACCAACCTGGCAGTACTGGTACGGGCAGAGAAGCATGATGAAGAATAGGTCTGAGCCCGGGCGGGATAACAGAATGCAGAGACGCGTTTGGAGCCGGCGGAAACAAAACGACCACCCATCTGGTCCCAGTCCCAAGGCCCCTTATAAACACCTGCAGCTCAATGAGCTACAGGTGTGCCTCCTTGAACCAGGAGGGTCCTAACTAGATCACGGGTGACGGGAGGGACAACTGCAGGACCCGGAATCCGGAGCCTCTGGACCGGATCAAAACCCCGGAACACGGTTCCGGATCGGACCCTGACACTTTTTCCTTTATTGGAGAGAGTGAGCCTGTGGAATGTCGAATTACCGGGTGAACGAGTAGTCTTTCGGGTATTGAAAGTCTGTGTCTTTATTGATGCTTTGCTGCAAGCTTGAGTGCTCAGTCGGGGGGGGGGGGGGGTTCGTTGTTTTGCTGCTGCATATGTGTGGGAGGGGGGAGCTGGGGGGCTTTGGGGTTCTAACATTTAACTATCATTCATTCTTCGGGGGACTCTTTTCATGAATGTTTGTGAAGAAGAATTTCAGGTTGTATATTGTATACATTTCTCTGACCTTAAACGTACCTATTGAAATGGTTTAGTATCCCTTTAAAATCAGGAACAATGCAACAAAGTAATGCAGACAAGGACAAATAAGTTAAATTTCTTACCAACAGTGATTTGCTACTATACTGTCTCATCTAACCATGCCTTCTGAATCAGCGGTATGCCATCACACCCAAGACTATAGTTTGTATCAGAATTGCCAGCTCTGCTGTAGGACGTCCATCTGCAACATTGACGCTGTTTTACTTGCTTCACTAGCACGACGTCTCTAATGGGCATTTCCTGAAACTCCACACTTCACAGCTATTACATTCTCTTGCAAATGTTTAGTTACCTTCATTAACAAATTATCAGTGCCACAAGCATGGCCTTGGAGATAAGTTCTGTGTACTACTCCCCCTCTCTGAAACTTAATACTACTGTTGTATTCCTTCACTAGCTTTGTCCACAGGTCTTTGACCTGAAATGTTAACTGTATTTCTTTCATTGAAAATGCTGCTTGATCTCTTGAGTGTTTCTGGCATTTTCAGGTTTTTTTTTGTTTCCAATTTCCAGCATCAGCAGGTCTTTTAATTTTAGAATTGCCAACACTGCAAATTTAACCCGTCTGCACATGCAACTTTCTTTCAGATGGCCATACCGGCCTGACGCAGCCTACAATCAGGCCTGTTAGCAAACGCTGCAGGTTTCAGATCCTGGTCCGGCTTGTGGGACAGACGAGGAGTGGGTCCGACACAGGGAGAAATAGCTGCTCTACCCGGGGGAAAAATATCCTGGGGCAACTTAAAGATGGTTCCTAATCCGGAAAGTGTGTTCCTACATGCACAAAATAGCGTTTTTTGTGCAAATTATATTAAAAAGTAATCATAAATGGGTTCAATTTCTGGCAGAAAGTGCTTTATGAGCAGGCAGAGTGGGAGCTTTACTGTTATTCTTGACCGGGAAATGCCAGGTGGAACAATGTTATCAGGGGGTCCTATGTCTCACATCTGTAGAGGTCCCAAGGTCACTAGAGTTTGCTGTAACACCTACGTCAGGCTGCTGTTCATTCATTACAGCTCAGCAATCCACACAATCACATCCTCAGTTCTAATCGAGAAGCTTCAAAAGCTGGACCTCTGTCCCTCCGTCTGCAACTTGATCCTTGACTTTGCCACCAGGAGACCACACTCAGTACAGATCAGAGATAACATCTCCTCCTCGCTGACAGGGATACGTGCTTCGCCCACCACTCTACTCACTCTACAACGGGGGTTCCCAATGTTTTTTATGTCATGGACCAATACTATTAAACAAGAGATCAGTGGACCCCAGGTTGGGAACATTTGCTCTACACCCATGTCTGCGTGGCTAGGCACAGCTCAAAAGCCAACTATAAATTTGCCAATGACACAACTATTGTTGGCAGAATTTCAGATGGTGGCTGATGGATCTCAGCCAGCTCCATCATGGGCACTAGCCTCCCCAGCATCGAGGACATCTACAAAAGGCGATGCCTCAAAAAGGAGCATCCATCATTAAGGACCCCCATCACCAGGATATGCCTCTTCTCATCAAGCAGGAGGTACAGCAGCCTGAAGATACACACTCGATGTTTCGGGAACAGTTTCTTCCCACCACCATCAGATTTCTGAATGAACATTGAACCCATGAACACCACCTCACTACTTTTTCCTCCCTTTTTGCACTAATTTAATATAGTTTTTTTTACATACTTCTTATTGGCCCTAGCCCACCTGGATAAAAAAGACACGTTCGAAAGCTGTTCATCGACTTCAGTTCAGCATTCAACACAATCACCCCTCAGAAACTGATTGGAAAGCTGAGCCTACTGGGCCTGAACACCTCCTTCTGCAACTGGATCCTTGACTTCCTGACTGGGAGACCTCAGTCAGTCCGGATCGGGAGCAGCATCTCCAACACCATCACACTGAGCACGGGGGCTCCACAGGGCTGTGTGCTCAGTCCACTGCTGTTCACTCTGCTGACCCACGACTGTGCTGCAACACACAGCTCGAACCACATCATCAAGTTCGCCGATGATACGACTGTGGTGGGTCTCATCAGCAAGAATGATGAGTCAGCTTACAGAGAGGAGTGTAGTGGCTAACGGACTGGTGCAGAGCCAACAACCTGTCTCTGAATGTGAACAAAAGAGATGGTTGTTGACTTCAGGAGGGCATGGAGCAACCACTCCTATGGAGCAACCAACATCTACGGCTCCTCGGTAGAGATCGTTAAGAGCACCAAATTTCTTGGTCTTCACCTGGCGGAGAATCTTACCCGGTCCTTCAACACCAGCTCCATAGCAAAGAAAGCCCAGCAGCATTTCAACTTTCTGCGAAGGCTGAGGAAAGTCCGTCTCCCACCCCCCATCCTCATCACATTCTACAGGGGTTGTACTGAGAGCATCCTGAGCAGCTGCATCACTGCCTGGTTCAGAAATTGCACCATCTTGGATCGCAAGACCCTGCAGTGGATAGTGAGGTCAGCTGAGAAGAACATCGGGGTCTCTCTTCCCACCATTACGGACATTTACACTACACGCTGCATCCACAAAGCAAACAGCATTATGAAGGACCCCATGCACCCCTCATACAAACTCTTCTCCCTCCTACCGTCTGGGAAAAGGCTCCAAAGCATTCGGGCTCTCACGACCAGACTATGTAACAGTTTCTTCCCCCAAACTATCAGACACCTCAATACCCGAAGCCTGGACTGACACCAATTTACTGCCCTCTACTGTGCCTATTGTCTAGTTTATTATTTATTGTAATGCCTGCACTGTTTTGTGCACTTTATGCAGTCCTGGGTAGGTCTATAGTCTAGTGTAGTTTTTTTCTGTGTTGTTTTTATGTAGTTCAGTGTAGTTTTTGTATTGTTTCATGTAGCACCATGGTCCTGAAAAATGTCTCGTTCTTACTGTGTGCTGTACCAGCATTATGGTTGAAGTGACAATAAAAAGTGATTTGTCTTGACTTGAAAGCAACAAACTTCACAACATTAATATCAAACTTGATTCTGATTCTGAGTCTGTTGACACAAGAAAAAATAATAGGGAATATTTCATCATTCAAATCCTGTCAATAAAGGACTGAAAATACAAAATATAAATATTTTTGGATGAACACTTAACTTCTTTGGTTTTTAGCCCAGTTAAAATAACATCTACAATAACATATGATAGGAATTTAATGTAAAGAAGACGAAGGATCATCCATTAATGTCACTCCAGGTCATTTAAAATATCTACAAATTCAGTGGAAATAAAGTCGAAGCTGCAATTGAACTTGGTTTCTCTGTTACTTGCAGTTTGCTAATCAGGTACATTGGTCACAAAAAGCATAGCTGTCATATCCTCTATAGTATAACTATCTTCTTTAAGAATATGCAGCTGGCGGTAAAGCACCTTGAGATGTTCCTTATCTCTGAAAAATATGATATAGATGTGTTATTTTTTCATTTTCAGTTTCTACCTTCATTCTCCAGCTCATGCTTTCTCTGTTCCATATCTTTTGATCGTTGTTCTGCTTCCCGTCTCTCCTCCTCAATTATCTCCAGCTGCTTCTGCAGCGTATCCAGTTCCTTCTGCAGTGTGGAGTCATTTAGATGGGATTCCAGCTCTTGTATCTGTTGAGGAAAGGCTTGGAAATTATTTCCAATTTTTAATACAGGCGCACTAAGTGCCTCGTGCTGCCTTCAGCAGGTGCTGTACAAATTGCGAGTTCAGAGCCAGCAAGCTCATGAAACCCTACTGGTTTCCTTGGCTCCGTAAGTCTAGGGAAGACACAGTCCAGTCCCACCAAACCCGTGAGACTGAGACGCTCTCCCACCCCAAACCCCAGTTTGTGTGGATGCTGTGTAATTTACAACCCTGTTACGGATTCAGTGCCAAGAAACAACAAGTAGCACACAGCATACGATTAAAGGAATTATATTTATGAATCTTAACTAAAGGGTTAGTAAAGAAAGAAAAAAACAAAAGGGCCCATTATAATTAAACAGTCAAATGTGCACCAGTTGGAGCTCAATTCATCAATCCTCAGTCGATCTCAACGTCCAGTTTCATTGGATCATGATCTCCCTACCGGGTTGTATCCTACGACCGGTTCTCCCCAGCATCTTCTCTCTTCATCCCACACTGAACAAAAGACCCAGCTCACATTCCAAAGCCCCCGTTATCTCTAACCATAACCCAAACACTGCTGCTACGGAAGGACCATTACGTTGGCAATGAAACCTTTCCCAGGGTGTTGTAGTCACATTGGGCAACATTAGAGTAAGCTCTGTCAAGAGTCTCATTACCAATTCTGGCCCACAAAAGTTGCAAATAAAAAAGCTTTTACTACAGCTCAGAATAAACAGCTGTCTCTGTAACATTCTCACACATTGTATTCCTTCAGTAATCCTTACTTAATTAAACTGAGGGTGTTGCAAAGGGGGGATTTGGCTATGGCTGCCAACCCAATTGTTGCAGTGACATCTGTATCTTATTGTCCCACAGTCTTTCGTGACTAAAATTAAAAACTGACAAAATGCATTGTGTCTTTAGCACAAGCTTCATCCATCCTGAATTTACTGTTGGCCTTAGCTGCTAACTAATGGCAGTGAGTCACTTTGTTGTCTCTGATAAAATGACTTGTTATGAGAGGGGAGAAATCATAAAAGTGCATCTCCACTCCATGGGAATCCATGGGGTTTTGCTACAGAAAATCATGAGACGGACAGTTTTCCTGGAATGTAATTCTTCCGTATGTTAAAGCTGAAAACTGTTGCTACAGATTAAACTTTCATGTTACACTATTATGAAGTCATAGCACACGATTAACCTGTCTAACAGATTGCACAATGTCTGCACACAGAGATAACCGAAATACATTTTACCCTTGCATATAACCATATAACCACATAACAATCAGAGCACAGAAACAGGCCATCTCGACCCTCCTAGTCCGTGCTGAACTCTTAATCTCACCTAGTCCCACCTACCCGCACTCAGCCCATAACCCTCCACTCCTTTCCTGTCCATATACCTGTCCAATTTTACTTTAAATGACACAACTGAACTGGCCTCTACTACTTCTACAGGAAGCTCATTCCACACAGCTATCACTCTTTGAGTAAAGAAATACCCCCTCGTGTTTCCCTTAAACTTCTGCCCCCTAACTCTCAAATCATGTCCTCTCGTTTGAATCTCCCCTACTCTCAATGGAAACAGCCTGTTCAAGTCAACTCTATCTATCCCTCTCAAAATTTTAAATACCTTGATCAAATCCCCCCTCAACCTTCTACGCTCCAATGAATAGAGACCTAACTTGTTCAACCTTTCTCTGTAACTTAAGTGCTGAAACCCAGGTAACATCCTAGTAAATCGTCTCTGCACTCTCTCTAATTTATTGATATCTTTCCTATAATTCAGTGACCAGAACTGTACACAATATTCCAAATTTGGCCTTACCAATGCCTTGTACAATTTTAACATTACATCATATATGTACACTACCTTGAGAATTCTTTGATTGATGGACACATTAGAACATATTTTGGGTAATGAGTATCCCCCTTAATGGTGATAATAACTGAAAGGTGGAAAGGACGCTGGAAGAATCATTTAGCAGGAAGAACAAAAGAAATAATAAGAGCAAGTTATTTAGCTCCTAAAAAGAGCACCCACTATTCTAGGGTGAATTCCAAAGAATCAACTGTTCCTTCTCCGTTTGAGAGAAGAAACGTCTTCTCACCTCAAACTCTTCAGCCTAGAAATTCATTTGATCAATTCCAAACTAAGGGTTGGACCAGCAGCACTAGATTGTCACCACAATTGAGGACACGTCTAATATGCCAAAGAAGGATGTTATGGACAAAATGAGAGGTGAGGACCTCGATAAAGTCACTGTCACTAAAGAGATAGTGATGAGAAAACTAGAGGGCCTGAAGGTAGATAAGTCCCCTGGTCCTGATGGGATGCATCCCAGGGTGCTGAAGGAATTGGCGGAGGTTATAGTAGACAGAAGTTATAGTAATCATTTATCAAAACTCTCTAGACTCTGGGCAGGTCCCGGCAGATTGGAAGACAGCAAGTGTCACGCCACTTTTTAAAAAAGGATGTAGGCAAAAGGCGGGCAACTATAGGCCAGTTAGCTTAACATCTGTAGTCGGGAAAATGCTTGAAGCTGTCATTAAGGAAGAAATAGTGAAACATTTAGAAAGGAGTGGTTCCATTAGACAGATGCAGCATGGATTCAGAAAGGGCAGGTCTTGTTTGACAAACTTACTGGAGTTCTTTGAGGACGTAATGAGTGCAGTGGATAGAGGGAAACAGGCGGCATTTCCAAGAAGGCATTCGATAAGGTGCCACACAAGAGACTTATTAATAAGATAAGAATCTGTGGAGTTGGAGGATGTTGGATAGTGGATTGGTTAACCAATCAAAGGCAGAGAGTCGGTATAAATGGGTGTTTCTCCGGTTGGCAGTCAGTAGTGAGTGGGCTGTCGCAGGGGTCGGTGCTGGGCCGGGCCCGCAGCTGTTTACCATTTACATTGATGATTTGGAAGAGGGGACTGAGTGTAGTGTAGCAAAATTTGCTGATGACACCAAACTGAGTGGAAAAGCAAATTGTATAGAGGATGTGGAGAGTCTGCAGAGGGATATAGATAGGTTAAGTGAGTGGCCTAAGGTCTGGCAGATGGAATACAATGTTGGTAAATGCAAGATCATCCACTTTGGAAGGAATAATGGAAGAGCAGATTATCATTTAAATGGTGAAAAACTGCAGCATGCTGTTGTGCGGAGGGACCTGGGAGTGCTTGTGCATGAATCGCAAAAAGTCAGCTTGCAGGTACAACAGGTTATTAAGAAGGCAAACAGAATGTTGGCCTTCATTGCTAGAGGGATTGAATTCAAGAGCAGGGAGGTCATGCTGCAACTATACAGGGTACTGGTGAGGCTGCACTTGGAGAACTGTGTGCAGTTCTGGTCTCCATACTTGAGGAAGGATATACTGGCTTTGGAGGCAGTGCAGAGGAGGTTCACCAGGTTGATTCCAGAGATGAAGGGGTTAATCTATGAGGAGAGATTGAGTTGCCTGGGACTATACTCTCTGAAGTTCAGAAGAATGAGAGGGGATCTTATCGAAACATACAAAATTTTGAAAGGCTTAGATAAGATAGAGGTAGGAAAGTTGTTTCCATTGGTAGGTGAGACTAGAATTAGGGGACATTGCCTCAAGATTCAGGGGAGAAGATTTAGGACGGAGATGAGGAGAAACTGTTTTTCCCAGAGAGTGGTGAATCTGTGGAATTCTCTGCAGGGAAACAGTTGAGGCTACCTCACTAAATATATTTAAGAAACAGTTAGATTGGTTTTTACATAGTAAGGGAATTAAGGGCTATGGGGAAAAGGCAGGTAGATGGAGCTGAATTTACAGACAGATCAGTCATGATCTTATTGAAAGGCAGAGCAGGCTCGATGGGCCAGATGACCTACTCCTGCTCCTATTTCTTATGTTCTTATATTCACTTCTGTGACTCTTGTTATATGTCAGGAAACTTGATTCTTGATATTTTAGTAGGATTTTATCTTGCCCTAAAACCCTTCCAGGATGCTAGAGCGTCCAAAATGTCATTAACAGAGAGGCAACACCCATTATGTATCTGCTGTATGATTTTCGACTTTCTAATCAGTTCAAATGTTATTTACTAACAGAAAAATCTAGTTTTATTAACTCTATTTTCTGCCAAACTATGCTGTTTATAAAGCCAAAATTCAAATCGTGTCTTTAACAGATTTCAATCTGTTTAGTGCACAAAATACTTGATGTATTTCCTTAGGCCTCGCTAAAAAAATTTACCAATCACAATACTTCCATCTGTTTAAAGGTCAATTTAAAGCAGCTTGTATGAAAGGCGATGTGAGCTTACACAAGTGCTTATAGCAACAGCATTGTTTTTACACTGATTACTGGAAAGGGCATCAGATCTTAAAGGGGCACTACCCACAACAGTCACTGAATGTAAAAGGCTGCATTCGGGATGAAGGAAATGAAGTGGAGGGAATGTTTAATAATTACACCAAAGAGCTCCAGCTTCAGAGGATTTAAATGTGACTTGAGATACCATTAGCTGCACAAATGACTCCGCGAAAATACTCTGTGCACAGAGGTATCTGGGTCAGTTCCCTGATATTACTGGAAGATGACCCATATCTTGATTAACATTGCCTTTATGCATGATCTGCACTTGAAAAATGGAGACAGAGAATCCAGCTTTGATCTTTCAGTCCTCGGTGCAATTAATAACACCCTGTTATCTCAAAAACACGAGGAAGTCTGCTGATGCTGGAAATCCAGAGCGACACACACAAAATGCAGGAGGAACTCAACAGGTCAGGCAGCATCTATGGAAACGAATAAACAGTTGAAGTTTCGGGCCGAGACCCTTCTTCAAGACTAAGAAGGAAGGGGAGGCTGCCTGAATAAAAAGGTTGGGGGGGGGGGAGGGGAAAAGGCTGGCTGGAAGGTGACAGGTGAAGCCAAATGAGTAGGAAAGGTAAAGGGCTGGAGAAAAAGGAAACTGATAGGAAAGGAGAGTGGACCATAGGAGAAAGGGAAGGAGGAAAGGACCCAGGGGGAATTAATTGGCTAGTGAGAAGAAGTAAAAGGTCAGATTGGGGAGAAGAGGAAACTGGGGCGATGGGGGGGGGGGGGAATTAGTTTACTGGAAGGGGAAATCGATATTCATGCCATCAGGTTGGAGGGTACCCAGATGGAATATAAGGTATTGCTCCTCCACCCTGAGGGTGGCCTCATCTTGGCACACGAGGAGGCTGTGGATTAACAAGTTGGAATGGGAATGGGAATGGGAATGTCTGGCCACCAGGAAGTACTGCTTGTGGACAGTGCGGAGGTGTACAGCCTGACAAAGGGGCCTAGGATACTTTGCCTGTGGAAGTCAGAGTCACGGTTAGGGTCGGTTCCCCAGCCTCAGGACCACTGCTGTTCACTGCTCACTATTGCAAAAGCGAAGTCATACAAATCTCGTAACACTTCCAGAAGGCAGAAGATCCCCAGTGCACATGTGCAGGTGTTGCAGCTGCTGCCCCACGGCCCTGGAGAGCAGAGTTCAATTCCGATCTCAGATGCTGTCCGTGTCTAGCTTGTGGCTGTGTGCACAAGCTTCCTCCCACATCCCATCAGGATGCAGGTTGGCAGATTGTAAGTTGCCAATTAATCCCTAGTACATAGGTGAGGACATTGGCCCATCAGATTTGCTCTATCATTGCTGACGATGAGGACATGAGTAAAATAAATAAAAGGGATTGATGCAGGATTAGTATAAATGGGTGGTAACTGGACTCAGTGGGCAGGATTAGTATAGAACGTAGAAACATAGAAAACCTACAGTACAATACAGGCCCTTCAGCCCACCATGCTGTGCCAAACATGTCCTTACCTTAGAAATTACCTAGGGTTACCCATAGCCCTCTATTTTTCTGAGCTCCATGTACCTATCCAGGAGTCTCTTAAAAGACCCCATCGTATCCGCCTCCACCACCATCGCCGGCAGCCCATTCCACGCACTCACCACCCTCTGTGTAAAAAAAGCTTACCCCTGACATCTCCTCTGTACCTACTTCCAAGCACCTTAAAACTGTGCCCTCTCATGCTAGCCATTACAACCCTGGGTAAAAGCCTCTGACTATCCACACAATCAATGCCTCTCATTACCTATCAGGTCACCTCTCATCCTTCATCGCTCCAAGGAGAAAAGGCCGAGTTCACTCAACCTATTCTCATAAGGCATGCTCCCCAGTTCAGGCATCATCCTTGTTAATCTCCTCTGCACCCTTTATATGGTTTCCACATCCTTCCTGTAGTGAGGCGACAAGAATTGAACACAGTACTCCAAGTGGGGTCTGACCAGGGTCCTACATAGCTGCAACTTTACATCTCAGCTCCTAAATTCAATTCCACGATTGATGAAGGCCAGTGCACCGTATGCCTTCTTAACCACAGAGTCAACCTGCGCAGCAGCTTTGAGAGTCCTATGGACTTGGACCCCAGGATCCCTCTGATTCTCCACACTGCCAAGAGTCTTATCATTAATATTATATTCTGCTATCATATTTGACCTACCAAAATGAACCACCTCACACTTATCTGGGTTGAACTCTATCTGCCACCTCTCAGCCCAGTTTTGTGTCCTATCGATATCATATATCTCCATCAGCTTACCAACCACTGAAGTAAGACTCACTGGTCTATAATTTCCTGGGCTATTTCTACTCCCTTTCTTGAATAAAGGAATACCATCTGCAACCCTCCAATCCTCCGGAACTTCTCCCATCCCCACTGATGATGCAAACATCATCACCAGAGGCTCAGCTATCTCCTCCCTCACCTCTCCCAGTACCCTGGGGTACATCTCATCCAGTCCTGGTGACTTAACCAACTTGATGCTTTCTAAAAGCTCCAGCACATCCTCTTTCTAAATATCTGCATCCTCAAGCTTTTCAGTCTGCTGTAAGTCATCCCTACGATCACCAAGGTTCTTTTCTGTAGTGAATACTGAAGCAAAGTATTCATTAAGTACCTCTGCTATCTCCTCTGGTTCCATACACACTTTTCCACTGTCACAATTGATTGGTCCTATTCTCTCATGTTTTATCCTCTTGCTCTTCTCTTACTTGGAGAATGCCTTGGGGTTTTCCTTAATCCTTTCCACTAAGGCCTTCTCATGGCCCCTTCTAGCTCTCCTAATTTCTTTCTTAAGCTCATTTCTGCCAGCCTTATAATCTTCTAGCTCTCTATCATTACCTAGTTTTTTGAACCTTTCGTAAGCTCTTCTTTTCTTCTTAACTAGATTTACAACAGCCTTTGTACATTACAGTTCCTGTACCTTAGCATCCTTTCCCTGTCTCATTGGAACACACCTATGCAGAACGCCAAGCAAATATCCCCTGAACATTTGCTACATTTCTTCTGTACATTTCCCTGAGAACATCTGTTCCCAATTTATGCTTCCACGTTCCTGCCTGATAGCCTCATATTTCCCCTTACTCCAATTAAACGCTTTCCTAACTTGTCTGTTCCTATCCCTCTCCAATGCTATGGTAAAGGAGATAGAATTGTGATCACTATCTCCAAAATGCTCTCCCATTAAGAGATCTGACACATGACCAGGTTAATTTCCCAATACCAGATCAAGTACAGCCTCTTGTAGGCTTATTTACATATTGTGTCAAGAAACCTATTTGAACACACCTAACAAACTCCATCCCATCTAAACCCCTCGCTCTAGGGACATGCTAATTGATATTTGGGAAGTTAAAATCTCCCACCATGGCAACCCTGTTATTATTACACCTTACCAGAATCTTTCTCCCTATCTTCTCCTTGATGTCCCTGTTACTATTGGGTGATCTATAAAAAATACCTAGTAAAGTTATTGACCCCTTCCTGTTCCTAACTTCCACCCACAGAGACTC
Organism: Hypanus sabinus; assembly: GCF_030144855.1. NCBI lineage: Eukaryota > Metazoa > Chordata > Chondrichthyes > Myliobatiformes > Dasyatidae > Hypanus > Hypanus sabinus. The sequence goes on from NC_082720.1 coordinate 18,649,910, forward strand.
TGTAGACAACCCCTCCATGACTTCCTCCTGTTCTGCAGCAGTGACACTATCCCTGATCAACAGTGCCACGCCCCCACCTCTTTTGCCTCCCTCTCTGTCCTTTCAGAAACATTTAAAGCCTGGCACTTGAAGTATCCATTCCTGCCCCTGAGCCATCCAAGTCTCTGTATTGTCCACAACATCATAGCTCCAAGTACTGATCCGTGCTCTAAGCTCATCCACTTTGTTCATAATACTCCTCGCATTACAATAGACACATTTCAAACCATCGGTCTGAGCGCATCCCTTCTCTATCACCTATCTGTCCTCCCTCTTGCACTGTCTCCAAGCTTTCTCTACTTGTGAGCAAACCACTCCTTCCTCCATCTCTTCAGTTGGGTTCCCACCCCCCAGCAATTCTAGTTTAATCTCTCCCCAATAGCCCTAGCCCTAGGACATAGCCCAATGCCCACCCCACCAGGATTTTGGTCCCCCTGGGATTCAAGTGCAAATTTATTCTTTTTGTACAGATCACTCCTGGCCCAAAAGAGGTCCCAATGATCCAGAAATCTGAATCCCTGCCTCTGCTCCAAACCCTCAGCCACGCATTTATCCTCCACCTCACTCTATTCCTATACTCACTGTCACATGGCACAGGCAGGAATCCTGTGATTACTACCTTTGTGTTCCTGCTTCTTAACTTCCTTCCTAACTCCCTGTAGTCTGCTTTTGGGACCTCCTCCCTTTTCCTGCCTATGTCGTTGGTACCAATACCTTCCATGACCTCTGGCTGTTCTCCTTCCCACTTCAGGATATTGTGGACGTGATCAGATGGGTGGTAACTGGACTCAGTGGGCAGAATGCACTGTTTCTGTCTATAATACTTTCTTCAACGTCAAAACAGTGTTATATGTCTCCCTAATGTTGCTTTAGAAAGCTGGAAAACATTTATGTTATCCCACTGGGAGGTTTATAAGTAGCACTGTCATGCTCTCCTTTGTAGCACCAGTCTAATTCCTTTTAGCAGACACCACCAGCTGCACTCTTCCAACTACTGGAAAGTGAGAATTTATTGGAAAAAAATCATTACTTCAAAAAATATTGATTTCTCCATCTGGTGTACAATTCCCTCCCTTTCTCTATTCCCCACTCTGACCTTACACTTCTCACTTCCCTATCACTTCCCCCTGGGTCCCCTCCTCCTTCCCTTTCTCCTATGGTCCCCTCTCCTCTCTTATCAGATGTTTTCTTCTCCAGCCCATGACCTTTCCCACCCACCTGGCTTCACCTATCACCTTCCAGCTCGCCTCTTTCCCTTCCCCCCACCTTTTTATTCTGACATCCTCCCACTTCCTTCTCAGACCTGAGGAAGGGTCTCAGCCCAAAACATCGACAGTTTTGTCCACGGATGCTGCTTGATCTGTTGAGTTTCTCCGGCGTTTTGTGAGGATTTCTTGGAAGACCCTGTGCCCAGTTTCTTCAGAAGGCAATATTTGTGAAAGGGGAAAGGAGAAACAAACAATGTGTAGGGTTAACCTAGATAAACAACATTTGAACAGGGGGTGTACTTTGGGAAGGCTAACAAGTGTGAGGTGCTGGAGAGAGACCAGGTGAAAGCAATTGACTGGTGGGCCCTGGGAAGTACTGAGGAACAGAAGGTCTCTGATGTATTAGCCCAAGTACCCCTGAAGGTGGTAGCACAGACAGACAAAGTGATGAAGGAAGCACAGAGGATGCAACCTCTCACATTCTTCCACTCCCAGTAGACCAAGCTGTGGGACTGGCTGTGAGCCAGTGTTCTCATGTTGCTGTTAAAGAGCTCCTAGTGTCAGTATGCTCGCACTTGCAGTCACTACAGATAAACACCGAGCTGTCAGAAGATCAAAATAATGGGCGGTGGGGGAAAAGATTGGAAATTCCATTGCTTCTGACTCATTTAATATTAGCCTAACTAGTCCATTTTTATTGAATAAAACACAAGAAACTCCATGCACCTTGCCATTTAGAATCATATACACAGTCAAGATGATTCTTCATTTTTAACTGGGAAGAACTGAAATGCAATTCTTGCTATTTAAATCAACTCAACTTGACCCATTCAATGTCCTCACCAGGACCTGGTGGGAATGCACCAGCAGCAAGCACGTTTCAGGTGACACCATTGTCTCTACCTGTAACTGATGCTGAAGCCTCTCCTCCTCCAGAGTCTTTGTGATGGTGGACACCTCCTCCAGGGCTTTGAGCAGCTGTACACTGGGATCGGCCTGCTGCAGCAGGATGGCGCTCTGCCGATTCACCTCCTTCTGCTTAACCAGCATCTGAAACAAGATCAGAATACAATAAAGCATTCCTGAAAGGAGAAGTCTCTCCTACCACTCTTACCTTGACATTTCTCCTCACTGCAAAACCACGGCAGCTAAACATCAATCTGATACTGACAGTTATGCATAGAAGTGCCTAGCCAATCTCACAGTGGCTGCTATTTGACTGGAAAATAATCACTAGTTCAATCCATTTGAGAGACAAGTTAAGCAAGAAACTTGTGTGCAACCGTGAACGCTTATTGAGGATGATGAATGATCTGCCATCCTCTTGGCAACATGAGTCAGGTGGTGCCATCTGATTCATGAGGACAGCCTGAGCTGGAGCTGTTGAAAACAAAGAAGTACTTGAAGCAACAGAGGAAAACAAACTTCTGGGAGATGGTGAAGTAATGGTAGACATTCCATTTGAAAAGAGAGTTGATACTGAGGCCAAGATGTCGTTTTGGCAGAGAAGAAATACTGAGGGTAATTGCAGTCCTAGGAGTGGTTTTGGTCTCAGACTTGGATGTTCCAGGTCAACAAGCTAGTCCGGTGCAAAGATAATAGCTATGGCTTAGCTCTTGATATGTCTTTTACCAAAATTCTTGAACTTTAAATGGTTTTACATGGTTAAAAAACAAAACGTTTTTCTAATTTGCCATATCTTGTCAAAAACTACCTTTTTCAAAGCTACAGTTAATTTAGGTTGTTGAAAATGGACCAGATACAATCCTTTGTTCTGAAGAGTGGAGGAAGGAGAAGTGTGGAGGTGTGGGCCTGAGAAAAAGAGTAATAAATGGGAGGGGGGTGAGTTGCTTCAGTTCAGAGTGAATTTTGAATTGGGCTTTGCTCTACATTCAGAATTACTAAAGGAGTTGGTGGAAGACAATTTGGAGTACTGCAGAGAAGGATCGGCAAAATGGGACTAAACTGAAATAGATGGCACGGCCTGAACATATGCCATAACAACTCTATAGGAAATCTTAGAGCTCTGTAGAAACAGGGCAGAGGCCTGAGGACAAAATAGCAGACAATGAATGAAACAGGTAATCATGGTCAGTTTTGTTGTCTAAAGTAAGTACTTCCCATTCTGTGGGTGCAGCCCATTTACACCTATACATGCAATTAAAAGTGTTTTCAAACGAATTTGGAATTTAATTCAGTCAGCTCATCTTTTCCTCTGAAACCATTTCCCAATCTGAACTGGGCGGTGCACCATGGTGCAGGGTGCTGAAGCATTTGCCAAATCAATAGAGGGCAACTAAAAATAAGAGATACAACTGTTTTGACACTCAGGTTCTGACAACAGTCAGTAGAGGTGGCTTTCATCATGATTCACGTCAGAAGTGCTCATATCTATCGGCATTCAGCAGTTAAGCCTACAGTGAATACTGGACTAGTAAACATATCCTTTTGGGCAGAGGATACAAGGGATGCAGCTACAAAGAAATGAGAAACGTGCTACAGTGCCATTAAATTATTTTACAAACCGTTTTACTTGATTATAAAGTGATTACTTTAGTAGCATGCAAACATATCATGGAATCCCATAGCAATGACTGCTTTGTGAAAATGAAGTTCAGCTCTGATTTAACCTTAATTAATTAAAGCTTAGCAAACAGTCTTTGATGAAGATAATGTCTTCAAATGGCTAGCATCAATGTTCATAGTCAAAGTAAATTTATTGTCAAAGTATATGTACTCTATGCTAACATATACAATACAACCTTGCTTGCAGGCATTTACAGGAAAATAAAGAAATACAATAGAATTTTTGAAGAACTAACAATGTATAAAAGAAAACAATTTGTGCAAATAAAAGAACACTGAGAATGAGTTGTAGACTCACGATTGTGCAGTTGTTGTAAGTGTGTCAGTAGGTTGAGGGATCGGTTCATGGTTGTGGTGAGCAGAGTTACCCACGTTGGGTCAGGACCCTGAGAGTTGTGGGTACTAACTGTTCCTGAAGCTGGTGCTATTGGACCTAAGGCCCCTTTTCCTCCTGCCCAATGGTAGTAACGAGAAGAGGACGTGGCCTGAATGGTGAGGGTCCTTGATAAAGGATGATTCTTTCTAGTGACGGTGCTCCATGCAGATTTGCTCCAACTCAAACCTCAGTGATACTATGGTTTGGTTGTGTCTAATGCCAACTGAACACATGTTACTTTTCCAAGCACTGGGACATTAATCACCATGCATTAAGGGTTATTATCGGCAGATGTTTTTAACCACAAACAATTCTACTGGTCAGAACAATTCTCCAGTGAAAATTGTGCATTATGTGTTGGCATATCGCTGTGAAAACAGTCTTATCATGTAAATGTGCTTGGCAATATTTTCTTATTTTCTAACTAATGTCTGTGGGCTTTGGATACTATACTGTACTTAGAGCAAACTGTCCTTATATAGCATCAGTTACATGTGCTCGTGTTCAAAATGCAGCCACTTTTGTCTCTGATAGTTGGCAATAAGTAAGCAATAAGACAATTCAGATCTGTTTCGCTCACTGCGGTTTCAAGCATTCAGACTTGGAAATGCCAAAAATGGTTAGGAGTGAAAATGAAACAATTTCATTACTTGAAAAAGTTAGGCACTACTTTTCAGCCTTACCTTTGGTCCACACTGGATACTTAATCTCACACCTGTGGCTCCAAGTAGCTGTTTCAACGTGACAGTGGCCACATCCCAGCACACCACTTTGACAGGGAAACAAAGCCAGGTGAGGGTAGCCGGCGGGTCTCATACTCTGGTAAGATAGGGACATGCCTGTCCTACCATGTGACAGTAGACTGGGCGGGTGAGATTTACAGTGAGATCCAATGACTGGGAAGGTGGTTCTACAGAGACCGAGGGCTATGATGAGGCATAAAACATGTTATGGTCGTCCATTGCAACCAGGGAAGAGACCTGTTGTGGCATCTATTCTTCCCACTGGACTCGGATGTCTGAAGTCAAGAGAGTGGAACCGCCCCAATACAACAGCGTTTCCTCTTTTAAAAACTGGCCTACACAGGTTTCTGGTCATCAGCAGATAAGGTGGACAACCTCCAGAGTATTGGTGGTATTCTAATTTGTTCTGTATTTCATTTAAATTCATAACTGGTTACTGAGTTAAGTAGTAGTTTGTCTTTTTTATAACTTTTTAACTATTTCTGTGAAACTTCAGCTAATTGGGACAGCCACTTAATTGGGCCAAATGTTCTAGTCCCAATTAACCTTAATCCACTGTATTTCATTAAGGCACAGTTCTCCACAAATGACAAAGAATAAAGGACAGGTGGGGACTACACGGTTCCAGAATATTAAGTGTGTAGTAGAGAAAGGAGAGGCGGAACAAGTGATAAGGAGGACACATGTACAGAGGGATGGTCTGACAGAACATGGAGTTAAATGTGCAGAAAGAATAGGTAAATTTAGGAAGGAGAACAAAATTCTAGGGATGGGTGTATGGGGAGCTGGGTTAAGCACAACAGGCAGAGATTCAAACAGACAGAGGAGAAATGGGCTAAAAATTCTATATCTGAATGCACGGTGTCAGAAATAAGGCGGATAAGCTTGAAGCCCAGGTGCGAATGGGTAATTATGATGTTGTTGGGATAACGGAGACATGACTGCAGGGGGATCAGACCTGGGAAATGAATGTACAAGGGTATACATGCTATCGTAGGGACAGAAATGTGGGCAGAGGGGGTGGGGTGGCCCTGTTGGTGAGGAATGAGATTCAGTCCTTTGCAAGGGGGGACATAGGATCAGGAGAAGTGGAGTCTGTGTAGATAGAATTTAGGAACAGTAAGGGCAAAAGGACCCTAATGGGTGTTGTCTACAGGCCACCAAACAGTAGCATGGATATTGGGTGCAAGTTGAATAGCGAGTTAACATTGGCATGTGGCAAAGGTAATGTCTCAGTAGTTATGGGGGATTTCAACATGCAGGTGAAATGGGAGAATCAGGTTGGTGCTGGACCCCAGGATAGGGAGTTTGTAGAGTGCCCAAGGGATGCACTCTTGGAACAGCTTGTACGAGAGCCGACCAGGGACAAAGCTATTCTGGATTTAGTGTTATGTAATGAACAGGATTTGATAAGCGATCTTGAAGTAAAGGAGCCATTAGGAGGTGATCATAATATGATAAGTTTTTATCTGCAATTTGAGAAGGATAAGGGCAGCTCGGAGGTGTCAGTGTTGCAGTTGAACAAAGGAGACTATGGAGCCATGAGGGAGGAGCTGGCCAAAGTTAACTGGACGGATATCCTAGCAGAAAAGACAGTGGAACAACAATGGCAGGTATTCTTGGGAATAATGCACAAGGTGCAAAATCAGTTCATCCCCCGGAGAAGGAAGGATTCAAAGGGGGGAAAGGGGCCAAGTCAGAGATTGCATAGCATTTAAAAAAAAGGAAGTATGACAGAGCTAAAGTGAGTGGGAGGACAGATGTTTGGGAAATTTTTAAGGAACAACAGAACTTAACTAAAAAAGCAATACGGGGAGAAAAAATGAGATACAAATGCAAGCTAGCCAGGAATATAAAGGAGGATAGCAAAAGCTTTTTTAGGTATGTGAAGAGAAAGAAGATAGTTAAGAACAATGTTGGGCCCTTGAAGAATGAATTGGGTGTAATTGTTATGGGAAACAGAGAAATGGCAGAAGAATTTAATAAGTACTTTAGATCTGTCTTCACTAAGGAAGACACAAGCAATCTCCCAGATGTATGGATGGGCCAAGGACATAGGGTAACAGAGGAAATGAAACAGATTGACATTAGGAAGGAAATGGTGATGAGTAGACTGATGGGACTGAAGGCTGACAAATCCCCAGGTCCAGATGGTCTGCATCCTAGGGTACTAAAGGAGGTGGCCCTGGAAATTGTGGATGCATTGGTAATCATTTTCCAATGTTCCTTAGATTCAGGATCAGTTCCTGAGGATTGGAGAATGGCTAATGTTATCCCACTTTTTAAGAAAGGAGGGAGGGAGAAAACAGAGAACTATCGACCTATCAGCCTAACATCAGTAGTGGGGAAGATGCTAGAGCCCATTATTAAAGATGAAATAGTGGCATATCTTGATATCAGTGATAGGATTGGGCCGAGCCAGCATGGATTTACCAAAGGTAAATCATGCTTGACTAATCTATTGGAGTTTTTCGAGGATGTAACCAGGAAGTTAGACAAGGGAGATCCAGTGGATGTAGTGTACCTCGATTTTCAGAGGGCATTAGATAAGGTCTCACATGGGAGATTGGTGGGTAAAATCAAAGCTCATGGCATTGGGGGGAAGACATTGACATGGATAGAAAACTGGTTGGCAGATAGAAAGCAAAGGGTAGTGGTGAATGGGTGTTTCTCAGAATGGCAGGTGGTGACTAGTGGGGTGCCACAGGGCTCGGTATTGGGACCACAGCTGTTTACAATTTACACCAACGATTTAGATGAAGGCATTGAGAATAACATCAGCAAATTTGCTGATGATACTAAGCTGGGTGGCAGTGTGACATGTGATGAGGATGTTAGGAGAATTCAGGGTGACTTGGATAGGCTGGGTGAGTGGGTAGATACTTGGCAGATGACGTTTAATGTGAATAAGTGTGAGGTTATCCACTTTGGGAGTAAGGACAGGAAGGCAGATTATTATCTGAATGGTGTAAAGTTAGGTAAGGGAGAAATACAAAGAGATCTAGGAGTCCTTGTTCATTAGTCACTGAAGGTGAATGAGCAAGTGCAGCAGACAGAAGGCTAATGGAATGTTGACCTTTATTACAAAGGGAATTGAGTACAAGAGCAAGGAGATCCTTTTGCATTTGTACAGGGCCCTGGTGAGACCACACCTGGAGTATTGTGTACAGTTTTGGTCTCCAGGCTTAAGGAAGGACATCCTGGCTGTAGAGGAAGTGCAGCGTAGATTCACGAGGTTAATTCCTGGGATGTCAGGGCTGTCTTACGCAGACAGGTTAGAGAGACTGAGCTTGTACATGCTGGAATTAAGCAGATTGAGAGGGGATCTGATTGCAACATATAAGATTATTAAGGGATTGGACAAGGTAGAGGCAGGAAATATGTTTCAGATGCTGGGCGAGTTCAGTACCAGAGGGCATGGTTTGAGAATAAGGGGTAGGTCACTTAGGACAGAGTTAAGGAAAAACTTCTTCTCCCAGAGAGTTGTGGGGGTTTGGAATGCACTGCCTCGGAAGGCAATGGAGGCCAATTCTCTGGATGCTTTCAAGAAGGAGCTAGATAGGTATCTTATGGATAGGGGAATCAAGGGATATGGGGGCAAGGCAGGAACCGGGTATTGATAATAGATGATCAGCCATGATCTCAGAATGGCAGTGCAGGCTCGAAGGGCTGAATGGTCTACTTCTGCACCTATTGTCAATTGTCTATAACAGTCAGTTCAAGAAATAGCCAACTGATCATGATTCAGAACTTACTAAAATACATTACACTCAATGGATTACTTTTGAAAAATAACCACTATGGTGCTTACTATGCTTACTATGCACAGTAAGAGACCTGTTCGGCAATAACACCATTTGTTATGACTGTCATTTTTCTAAGCCTCTCTCTCCAACCTCATGTGTTTGTTTGGAGGGCCTGTATTGGTGAGATTATGTTTTGAATACCCTCTTGCACTCTCTATGAAGGGGAACAGTTTGTAATAGCTTTTCAAGTACGCACCATAATAACATTTTCTTTACTCACTGAAACTAAATAGACTCCTTTTCCATTCTGCAATCTCCACATTAATCCTGTGTTAGCTTGTTATTCACCTTCAATCACAGATGACCATTCTTAGTAATTCAAAAACAGTAGCAATATTCTGACTGGACTGCACAGTCAAGTAAGCTCATCCATGCACGTTGAACAAGAACAGCATCCACAATGTTCCAATAAAGCAGCTTAACACCTCCCCCCCCTCCCCCGATGTATGTCTTTTTCAGGTTGCCCTTGTGCACCTACCTCATGAGCAAAGGATTCCGCCTCCTGCCTCAGGCTCTGTTCCAGATCCAGTTGTTGCCTCAGCTCCTCATACTCCTGGGTAGCCAAAGTGGACACTGGTCCAGGAAACATTGAACAAAGAGGTTACTGCAAACCCATATATCCAGCAGAGAATCCTTATGAACACACAAAAGCCAAAAAGGCTCTTCATAGCACTATTGAAACTGCAAAAATTCCTTCCAAGCTGTTTCATTTTTGCCACACTTTTCAAAGGCTCTCTGAAGAGTCTTTCTATTGACCAAAATATTGAATTTTATATTACATATACTGAACATTTTAATTTGGTATTTGAACATTTTTTCAGAAATACATAAAACTAATTTTTCATCTATTCTATGTGTCTTGTAGGATAATTTTCTTCCATTCCAGTTCTGTGAGTTCCAAGGTGGCTGATGAGGCTAATCTCATCAGTGTGCAAAGATCCACTGATAGTATGGATGTAGTTCAAGGCTCCAATATGAGGCACAGGGGGTGAATTATGGTCACACAGCAAGAACAGAGATGAACAGATAGGATCCTGGTAGAAAGATGTGAAGGACATGAACACATAAATCAAAGTTCCTAAAAGGACACTGGTATTAACACAGCAAGACATCTGTGGAAACAAATAGCAGACCAAAAACGATCATCAAACCACCTCAGAGACTGAGTGAGAGTAGATGAGTGAGTAAGGGACTGTATTTGCTCAATACAATTGCAGTTAATGTAACTATCTGTGTTGGAAAACACATTTCAATTGACATTAATGTAAATATCTTTGCTGGAAAGCATTATTATTTCTTGCAGGTTTATGAAGACATAGTTTTGTGTTTGTTTTCTTTAAGGGAAAAGATGGGTTATTATGTGTGTATGTAATAAAGAATTTCACTTCCCAGTGTGCAACGTAGGTGGTTCACCAGGAACCAGAAGTGACATTGCTGAATGGAGAGTGAGCGCTAAGAGTGTGGAGCTAGAAGCCATGACTGTTAATAAATCTGTTAGCATTTAAACCCATGCAAAGTTTGTCTTTTATTAAGAACAAACTTAACAGATGCTATCAGTGGTTTCCTTGTCCATACTTAACCTGATGCAATGAGATTTCAATTCGTCCAGAGTTAATGTGATAGACTTCCAAGGATATTTGTTCCCACAAGCCTCTGATAAGACATAATTTTCTGCTGGGTCTATAATTATACAGAGAAAGAGTACATTCTGGCTCACTGATTTAAAAAAAACTCCAGGAGATTGAAAAAGAATGACTGCACCATACTGGGAGAACTCTCTCAATTTTGGCCCACGTTCCTAACAATCACCAATAAGGAAAATCAAACAGAGCCCTCAGGTGCTGGAAATCTGAGATGTGAAAAGGCCTTTGAAATGCTGGGTGCATTTTTTTTTGTGTAACTGGATTGCTTCAGGATTATCTGTTTGTTTTGATCTGATTATTCTCCTTGGTGACATTTGGATACAACCAAGTGGTTCATTAGGATAGTTCAAGAGCAATTAATAGTCAATCGGTTGCAGTGGAGCCATAAAGAATACACTGGGTAAAAATGCCAGATCTGTTTATCTGGAGTTAATAAATAAACTAGCACAAATTTCATCATCACCACCTGTAGCCTTTTTCTCCAGATTTAATGGACCTAATAATTTAAATTCAGAATTGCTGTGTTGGGATTTGGCTCATGAGTAGTTATTAATTACTGCCTCTGTATTATGAACCCAGCAATATAATTGGAATACTACCATGCCCATACAGAGTAACCAAAGAATTTACTGTGGACTTCAGAAAGAGTAAGACAAAGGAACACACACCAGTCCCCAGAGGGGTCAGGTTTCGAAAGAGCGAGCAGTTTCAAGTTCCTGGTGTCAACATCTCTGTCAATCAACCATGAACTCAACATATTGATGTAGTTGTAAAGACGCATGGTAACAGCTATATTTCATAGGAGTTTGAGGAGATTTGGGATGTTACTACAGACTCTCCCAAATTCTACAGATGTACCTTGGAGAACATTCTAACCAGTTGAATCACCATCTGGTATGGTGTTGGGGTGGGGGGGGGGGCAGACGCACTGCACAGGATTGAAGTAAGCTGCAGAAAGTTGTAAACTCAGTCAGCTCCATCATAGGCACTAGTCTCCCAAGCACTCAGGACATCTTCAAGGAGCGATACCTCAAAAAGGCGGGATCCATCATTAAGGACATTATCACTCAGAACATGCTCTCTTCTCATTGCTACCATCAAGGAGGAGGTATAGGAACCTGAAGGCACACACTCAATGATTCAGAAACTGTGTGTGTATATATATATATACATTTGAAACTACAGTTCTCCAGAAGGGGAGCCAAGTGTTTGAACTCACCTCTGTTGAAACTTTTGATTGTTTTGGCTTGTTTTTCCAGCACATTCTGTAGCTCTTCCACCTCAGCTTGTTCTTTCTCCAGCTAGAAAGGAATTGTGCACACAGGTCTCACTAATATTACCTTTGATCCAGTAAATTTATTATTCTGAGATGAATCACAGGGATTTGTAGATGTCACAAACTATCATGACTCACCACATCTATGATGCTCCCAAGTATACCTCCACACACAGTGACAAGGATGGCCTGCACGTCCGAATGATGGGTCACTCTTAATACTCCATGTTACACTTATCAAATTTATCTTAAATGTGGTTAAACTCTTGAAATTCTACTGGGGGGATGCTCTGCTCATCATTATTACATATAATTACAAGCACACAGAAAGGACAAATTTCACTCTGGATGGTATGTAAATAGATGATATTCACTTTGCCATCTATCATTTATGTTTCTGTCCTGCACACATTTTCTGAAACAGCTGAAGAAGGAGCTCAGCCCAAAACATCAACTGTTCCTTTCCACAGATGCTTCCTGACCTGCTGAATTCCTCCAGCATTTTGTGTGTGTTGCATCCACAGCCTTTCTTGTGTTTCTGAAACTGCCACTGCTCAGAGTTCAGGTAACAATATCTGTTTGTCTATCCTCACCTTTCACGTCCACATTGACCAGGACAGTAGCAAATAGGTTACTTCATTTTAACTAAACACCCATCACAGCCACATTCTACCTACTTTTGATTGATACCAAAAGTTCCAGAAATAACATGGGTGGGAGTGGGTGCAGGGAAAGAGAAATTAAAGGGCTTTAGGGCTTTGGATAAATACAGAGATGATTATAAAATTAAAGAAATAAATCTTCAAATGATTATTTAATGTAGCATCTCAAAGTTCTGAAAGATGAAAGAAGTTGTGTAAATGCATCATTTGCTTGTAAGAGTTATGTCTCTGAGACATAAAGGAAAGCTTAATTTTACATAAGAGGAATTCTCTCTCAAAGAAATGCATATTACATCCATGAAGAGTGATTCATCATATTAATATAGCCAAACAGAATATAAATGACCGAAAGAACACATTATTCATCAAAATTCTGACACATTAGAATGGGCTATGTGAGATCATGGATTCAAGCGTTTCAGAATTAGACTTTGAATATACCAGGTAGATGTTTGTGATTATAACATATTTGTGGGAGTCCAGTTAGCTGCATGGAAATACAGAATGTTAAAATATCTCTAGAGTTGAAACAACACTGGCAGAATAAACCTTGCCACAGTAAAATGTTAAATTGGTGGTGAGATCATCTGTCATGTATCCTATCTGTCAGCATACAAATGAAGACAAATCCATTGCCTTCTGCTTCCCAAACTGTTGAATCTTTATGACACACAGTGAAGTCTAATTTAAATTAAGCTCACGAGCTGTAGACAGTAAGAAGAATTTCAATGATGGGATACATTTAAAAAACCTTTGTGATTATAAATATTTTTTTATTCTGCCAGTGTTGTTTCAAGTCTAGAGATATTTTAACATTCTGGATTTCCATGCAGCTAATTGGACTCCCACAAATATGTTAGGATAAAGATGTTCATGGCTACACTGACAACTACTTTTTTTTCCAAAGTGTTGCTTCCTCAGAAATCTTTATTGTTTATGATAGACCACTTGAAGCTAAAAACAAATATGATTTCAGACTATCACATAAGAATTTGGAGAAACAAAAAAATAACTTTTATTGAATATAATGCATATAATTGTGCATATATATAATGATACTAATGTTTTGCAATGGTTCAACTAAGCTAGAAAGTTTTGTTGATGATTTTCATTTGTACTCAGTGTCTGAGGCTTCTCACTTAAGTCTTCAACAATAATCAGCCAGTATTTATGGGGTCCAGTTGCCCTGATACCCTTTCTCCAGGACCACAATGTTCTGGTGAAATCTTTCACCATGCTCGTCACTGACAGTGCCAAGATTTGCAGGGAAGGATTCTAAATGGAACTGAAGAAGATGAATCTTTAGTGACATGTTCATGGTTTTGTAAGCTTGAAGCATGTTATCAACCAGCTGCACATAGTTTGGTGCTCTGTAGTTGCCAAGAAAATTTTCAACAACATCCTTCAAAGCCTTCCATGCGATTTTCTCCGGTCCCACTAGAAGTTCTTCGAACTGCCTATCATTGATGACCTGTTTGGTTTGTGGACCAACAAATGTTGGCATCAGTTATTCTGACTTGAATTATGAATTGAAATAACAAATATAGGCAATTTGAAGAAATGGTGCACGATAGGGAAGTTTTATGGTGATTTTCATGATCTATAGCCTGAAATATATAAAATACACCCAAACGTATTCAGGAAGCAAAACCTTTGTTGTCCAGTGTTACTGTTTGTCCTTTGACAGCTAACAACAGGTTAACAACAATGAGTGCATCTTAAAGGAGGAAATGTTTGATAGACATATAAGGCGGTTAAACTTTAAGCACTTAATGAATTGTATGCCACCCCCCCCCCCCCAGCTGTACTTTGGTTAAGGATTATGTGAAAGATTTGCATCCATTTGGTTACTATTCCTTCCAGTAGTTGATGAACAGAGCATTTCTATCATGTACAGCATCGGTATTCTAAACCTGCAGAGCCCAGAGCAGAACCGAGCACAGGATTAGTAGCTCCGAGGCTAACTGGCAGCTTGTTCATATAATGAGTTTACTTACAGAGTTCATTAATCCAATATTCACTATGTCAGCTCATTCCAGCTAGTTTAGCCTGGATATAATTACCCTTTGTAGAGTGTGCTAAGGCTAATTCTGCAAATGGGGAGAAATCACAACACAGTTTTCATACTTCAGAACTGTAAGGCACTTACTCTGATGGTTAATTCCTCAATATTGTTCTGTAGTTCGTGTACTTGACCAGCAAACTGTTTCTTTTCCTCCAGCAGCTGTGTTACAGTCTCCTGCAGATCTGCAGACACATGATAAAGAAACAATCAGATTCCTCCTTCACACATATCTTCCCATATCTATCAGAAGTTCATCTCAGGACCCTCTTGAACATCATTTTTATTCAGCAACCTGAAAGACCATCTATAGAATTTGCTGACAATGCAGCTATTGTTGCCAGAATTTCAGACGGTGTTGAGAAGGGTGGTTGAATAGTGTCACAGCAGCAACCTTGCACTTACATCAGCAAAGCCAAAGAATTGATTGTGGACTTCAGAAAGGGTAAGACAAGGAAACACATGCCAGTGATGTTAAACCTGATTCTGAACCAAGGACTGATGGTTAAGAGGAGAATAATTAAGGATGATCTACGCACTTCATTAATCCTAAATCCTGAAGGTGGTCCTGAAACAACTCACCAATTGGTTTTTGGTGGTGATTACTCACCATTGTTGCACAATGACATGCTATAGGCTCTGAAATGAGAGGCTTCTGGTCAATGGAATTACTGTAAAGCTCTTGGTTGTAACACCTGCCCAATTACTCAACTTGGCCTTAAGATTTATATCTCATGAAAGACTAAATTATGCACAGGGTCAGCTGGAGGAGTACTGGAAGTGGATATTTTTGGCCACGCTTTGTTATGAAATTATTGAAGCCTGATGACATAAATGATATTTCAACAAATGTTAAGCATCCCCTTCTCCGTGCTTCATGTGACGCTGTGGTACTGGTGCAATAGTGTTGTTGAACCTGACATTGATGCATACCCAACTGCAATAATAGGCAAGGCTGGGAACTTTCCTCAATTAATTCAAGTCTGTGGTAAATTATGATAACTACTGAGCCCCGGGACCTCCTGTTCAAACTCTGTGACGCCCAATTTTTGTCTTTCAAGTGGATAATCCAAGTGAAACCTGGTTACACAAAGCTCTGAGTAAGCACAATCCACACCCTGCAAATTGTGGATCAGATGTTTACATCATACAAGGAAGCTATTCAGACAGTTGTATTCACAATAGAGAAGGTGGATTATTTTGATCACTCCCAGCATTTCTGCTCAACCATCCAAAGTCTTTTCGGTTAAGTGCTCATTCCAATATTTTTTAAATTTCAGAAGACTTTTTGTTTCCACCAGTATTTAAGGCAATGAGAACACCCAACTATACCTTGGGTGAAAAATAACATCTACAATTCACAGCTAATATTTCTGTCAATTCCCTAAAACGTATGTACCCTATCTCAATTCCCTGCCACATTGCAAGTGGGAAATATTTCCTCCTCCGGTTCCCATTTTAGTACAGGAATCGATATTCACCTTTAACCTGCTGCTGATACTGAATGTAGGGGTCAGGGCTGGTGTCCTGTGGCTCCTCCTCTGTCGCACCACAATCTGAGATGCTGGGCAAGAGGTCGTCGAGGCACACCCGTGATGTTAGGCTTAGGTACTTCAGCTTCTTGTTTTCGTGACTGAGCTGCAACAATAAGTCTTTGAATGAAAGATCGTCACGACCACACAAAAAATGTTTTGTAACCTGGAATGTCATGAGCATCAAGCCGTTTCACTATTCATGCACTTAACTTCACTCTGAAGACAATTTCTGACATTTCCTCAAATCTCTAAATACTGATAAGTATTTAATATGGATTCTGTATTCAGTTTTATTCCATGCCTAATTAGACTGAGGACACTTGACCATTGTTCCCCCCCTGCCCCCCCTTAGAAGCACCGAGTTTAATAAGAGGTATTTTTACCTTTGTGGCTAAGACTTCTGCATTCTCTCGACAGGATTTTTCAATCTCTAATTGTGTGTGAAGAGCATTGACTTCTTCTATAACCATCTGTGAAACTGTGAGAAGGGATAGGTTAATTCATCAAATCACTCTCTCTCTCTTTTCGGGAAACCTAAAGTTCATTAATCTGTAACAGTCATTGGCAGCTGACTCTAGTTTGCCACTTAATCCTCTGAAACACACAAACGTGTTTGTTGAAGCTGGATGATCATATCGCTTTCTATTATCTCAGAAAATATTACACTGCAGAGAGTGAATCTATTACATAATGCAATTGAAATACAAAAAAGGTAATGGGCTGAAGGCAGAACCTATCACTTTACAATTTGCAAGTAATAAACTTACAGTATATTACACATTCACTGACATTACTGTGCTTTCAATCATATGAGCCTCATAAAGGAAGATGATTGTCGTTGTTGGAGCTTAATAATTCCACCCAGTACATTGTAGCAGGAGTTTCTCGGGGCAGTGTCTTAGACCCAATCATCTTCAACTGCTTCATCAATTACTTTCCGTTCATCATGAGACCAGAAGAGGGGATGTTTGCTGTTGAATACGTAACATTCATTTGCAACGCCTCAGAAAGTTAAGCAGTCCATGCCAATGTGCAACTAGATCTGGACAGCGTTTAGGTACGGGCTGATAAATAGTAACATTTGCACTCACAAGTGCCAGGCAAAGACCAACTTCAACATAAGAATCTAACTATCTTAGAAATTCAATGGCATTATCATTATGAAGTCTCATGCCATCAACATCCTGAAGATCACCATTGACTAGAACTTCAAAGAGTAGGTCAGAGTTTGAATATCATGGGCAAATGACTCCACAAAACCTTTCCAACATCTACAGGGCAACACACACAAAATGCTGGAGGAACTCAGCGAGCCAGGCAGCATCTATGGAAAAGAACCCGGTCGATGTTTCAGGCCAAAATCCTTCCGACTGTACTCTTTGCTTAGTTGCTGCCTGGCCTGCTGAGTTCCTCCAGCATTTTGTGTGTGTTGCTCAGATTTCCAGCATCTGCAGATTTTCTCTTGTTTGTGACTATGATCAACATCTACATAGCATAAATCTGAAATTTGTTTACTTTACTGAGTAGAGCTCCAATACCTCTCAGGAACCTCGGTTTTATTCAGGACAAAAAGGCCTGCTTGATTGGAATCCTGACCACCATCCTAATCATTCATCTCCTTCTGAACCACTGCCCTGTAGCTGTAGCAGTTACTTGCCCAGGCTTCTACAGCAATAGCTCCCAGGCCGACTGACTTAACAACCAATAAGAACAAGGGCAGCAGAATATTGGAACACCACCACTCCAAATGCATTATTATCCTGACTTGGAAACATATCTCTGTTCCTCCATCACTGGTGGAACCATCATATCTACAACAGGGAGTGTTACAAACTGTACCTACATTTGTGGGCTGTGTGGCTGAAAACTAAAGGTGGTTCATGATCCACCTACCCATAAGTTGAACAAAGTTTAATAATCTAGTCTATCATGGGACAACCAAGGGTTGAGTATGCATACAAGTTGTGAAACAGAGATAAAAGGTGCTGCTTTCTAGAATAATTCCAGGTTACTGTTCTGATTTTAAATTCCACAGCTGCCAGTGGAATTTGAATGAAGGTTTCCAGGTTGCAAATTTGCCCTCTGAGCTACTGGTCCAGTAACTTAACCCAACGACCCTGTTCCTTTCCAGGAGCTATTGAAGTATTCCCCATTCATTAAGCAAGAGCTTTAACTTCCTCTCCACTCTTCTATTTCAGGTTATGTTTTGCTACAGTGAGAAAACAATTCTTAACATCTGCAATTTAATTTTTAAATTTTTTTTGTACAACTTTATTTAAACTTTTCATTGCAAAATTTGATTAACTTGAAGGTGGTCTCGTGCAGCACAGCTCGATGGATACGACTTCAGCCTGATACAGCTAAGAATTACAAATGCTTCTGAGGACTGTACAGTTAATAAAGATGCCTCAATGTGATTTAATAATCTACCGCTGCTTAAAACTGATGGAAACAATGCCGATTGTGGGTATGCTTCTCACCGGATCCCTTATAGGAAACATGGCTGCCAGTCAGGGATACAGGTGCGTTTAAGAAAACGGGGTTTTTGACTCCCAATTCCATCTATCTTGTTGGCAAACGTACAGTATCTAGTAAAAAAAATCAAAGACCTCAGAGCTGGGGTGTTGTATCAGAGTGATATTAGGGCTGCTTGCGTCCTCTGCTTTATGGAATGCTGGTTAACCCCTTACCTATGGACTCAGTGATTCAGATTGACGGCTTCACTATACACTGTCAGGGTAGGACTGTCGAGTCTCTAAAAAGCAGAGGTGGTGGTGTATGCCTCATGATCTACGCCTCGTGGTGAACTAAGTGTCGATGATGTCCCAATTTTGCTCACCAGGTCTGGAATATCTTGCAATTAAGTGCTGTCCATTTTACCTATCGCGGGAGTGATGCACCATCAATAACTCTCTCTGAGACGTGAAGTCGAGATATCGGCTTTTATTGACTGGAAGAAAGAACAAGCAGTAGTTGGCCACCATACTACATCCTGGAGAATGAGGCCGGGCTCAGTCCTCAATCGCCTTTATACCGGGGTCTGTGGGAGGAGCCACAGGAGCAGTCAGCAGGGGGCCTGTCCAGACAGGTATATGTAGTTCGCCACGGGGAGATTCCCAGGATCATTTTGGTAGAGGTTTATGTTCCAGCTCAGGCCCATGTCAAGCAGGTTCTAGATGGTCTCAGCAATGGGATCAACATGCATGAAACAGCGCACCCTAACGCCTTCACCATCGTGTTGGGGAATTTTAACCAGGCCAGTCTGAAAAAAATCACTAAGCAATTACCATCAACAGATCACTTGTAGTACCGGAGGAAGCAACACACTGGACCATTGCTTCACCACCATCAAGAATGCCTACCGTGCTATTCCACACCCGCACTTCAGGAAGTCTGATCACCTAGCTGTACTTCTACTCCCTGAGTACAGGCAGAGACTGAAGACTGCAGTAGTGAGGACCAAGCAGGTCTGGACAAGGGAAGCACAGGGGCGCCTACAGGACTGCTTTGAATCAGTGGACTGGACAGTATTCAGGGATTCATCTTCGAACCTGGATGAGTATGCTGCAGTTGTTACCAACTTCATTAAAACCTGTGTGGATGAGTGTGTGACTACAAAAACTTGCTGTACTTTCCCAAACTAAAATCCATGGGTGAACAAGGAGGTTTGTCATCTGCTGAGGGTTAGATCTGTGGACTTTAGTCTGGTAACCCAGGTCTGAACAAGAAAACTTGGTATGACAAATGGAGGGCTATTTCAAGAGCAAAGAAATAATTCTGAATGAGATGTACGACGACTCTGGCAGGGTTTGCAGGACATTACTTCCTACAAAGAAAAACCCAGTAGCATGAATGGCTGTGATGTTTCACTACCAGATGAACTCAATGTCTTCTGTGCACACTTTGAAAGGGAGAACACAACTACAGCTGTGAAGATCCCTGCTGCACCTGATGACCATGTGATCTCCATTTCGGAGGCCAACATCAGGCTGTCTTTAAGGTGAGTGACCCCTCACAAGGTGACAGGCCTCAACAGAGTACATGGTAAAGCTCTAAAAACTTTTGTCAACCAACTGGCAGGAGTATTCAAGGGCATTTTCAATCTCTCACTGCTATGGGCAGAAATTCCCACCTGCTTCAAAAAGTCAACAATTATACCAGTGCCTAGGAAGAGTAGTGTGATCTGCCTTAATAATTATTGCTCAGTAGCACTCACATTGACAGTGATGAAATGCTTTGAGATGGTTGGTCATAGCTAGAATGAACTCCTGCCTCAGTAAGGACCTGGACCCACTGCAATTAGCCTGTCTAATAGATCTACGGCAGACACAACCTCAATTGCACTTCGTGAGGCCTTAGATCACCTGGACAATACAAACGCCTATATCAGGATGTTGTTTATTGACTGTAGCTCTACATTTAACACCATCATTCCCACAGTCCTGATCAAAAATCTACAGAACCTGGACCTCTGTACCTCTCTCTGCAATTGGATTCTTGACTTCCTAACCGGAAGACCACAGCCTATGCAGACTGGAGATAATATCTCCTCCTCACTGACAATCAAACCTGGCACACCTCAGGGGCGCGTAGTTAGCCCACTGCTCTACTCCCATTATATCCATGACTGTGTGGCTAGGTATAGCTCAAATGCATTTACAGAAATGAGAAACATCCTAACGAACAAGAAAATAGCAATTGACATCTGCCTTAGAGCTCTCAGCTGCTACGTTCTTCCTATATTGATGCATGGCTGCGAGTCATGGACCATCACAAATGCAATGGAAAATGGAATCAATGCAGCAGAGATATGGCTCCTCAGAAGAATGCTATGCATATCATATACAGACAGGATAACCAACGAAGAAGTTCTACAGAGAACGAAAACAAAATGTACATTAAGTTAAAAAATCAGAAAACAGCAATCAAAATTCTTTGGACACATCATGCGAAGAGAGACATTAGAACATTTAGTTACAACTGGAAAGCTGGAAGGAAACAGAAGCAGAGGCAGACAGGGAATGGATTAACGTCCTGGTTAGAAACAGGGGAGACAATTCGGAGGGCCAGGAACCGTGATGGATGGAGATACATGGCCACCCACGCCGAACGGCAAGGCACCCGAACTGCCATCTATAAATTTCCCGATGATACAACCATTGTTGGTAGAATCTCAAATGGAAATGAAAGGGCGTTAAGCAGCAAGATATACCAACTATTTGAGTGGTGTTTCATGCAGCCACAACCTTGTACTCAATGTCAGTAAGACGAAGGAGCTGATTGTGGACTTCAGGAAGTGTAAGATGAGGGAACACGAACCTATCCTCATGGAGGGATCAGAAGTGGAAAGGGTGAGCAATTTCAAGTTCCAGGGTATCAAGAACTACATATACCTGTCTGGACACGCCCCTCTGCTGACTGCTCCTGTGGCTCCTCCCACAGACCCCGTGTAAAGGGGGTTTCTTCTTTTTTCTTTGTTACTGTGTATGTAATCAAAAGGGCTTCTTTTGTTTTGTTAAAAGCAGGAATGTTTCTTTGTTGCGAGAGAGTGCTGGGAGAATTGTATTCCTTTGTAAACCAAATGGGGATTAATGTTCTTTCTTCTGAGTATGTAAGCTTTTGTTGACGGGCTTTTGGGGAGATCGGCGCGAGGGGGTGAGAGAGAGAGGACACAATGCTGTAAGCTGGGCGAGGAACGGACCCCAAGCGGGGGTCCGAGGCCCGGAGGTAGTCCGAGGAGGGGGGATGAAGCTAGAAGTGTTTGGTTGACCACTTCGGAGGGTCCTGAGCTGCGAGTCGAGGAGTTCTGAGGGGATCGATTGGTGACCAGAAGACTTCAGTAATTGAGCTCCAAATTTGTGCACGAAGTGGTTTGGACTTTGATAAGTTTGGCGCCTTTTCTTTATTTTTTCTCTTCATATATACTGTATCATTATTAATCACTTAGTTATAGTAACCTTTATAAATTGTACTCATTTAATCGCTTATGGTGTACTGTCTGTTTTTGGGCAAGATGGGGACATCACACAGCATCCACACCAGCTGATTACCCAGTTTGGTGGGGCCGAAGGCTGCTCCCCCTAGACGAGAACGAGCTGAGCGAGCCTGAGGCGACCCAGGGGGTTACATTCCCGGTATAAAGGCGATTGGAGGCACTGCTCCTCCCTCAGTCTCCAGGATGTTGTGTGGTGGTCTCTTGCAGCTAATAAAAGCCTATCGTTCGCCTCCCGTCTCTGAGAGTTATTGATGGTGCATCACTGAGAATCTAATCTTGCCCCAACATATCGATGCAGCTATAAAGAAGGCAAGACAGTGGGGATATTTCTTTAGGAGTTTGAAGAGATTTGGTTTGTCACTTAAAACACTCAAGAACTTCTACAGGTGTACCGTGAAGAGGTAGAGAAACCTGAAAGCACCCACTCAGCAATTCAGGAACAGCTTCTTCCCCTCTGCCATCAGGGAGGAGGTACAGGAGCCTGAAGACGCACACTCAACGATTCAGGAACAGCTTCTTCCCCTCTGCCATCAGGGAGGAGGTACAGGAGCCTGAAGGCACACACTCAGCAATTCAGGAGCAGCTTCTTCCCCTCTGCCATCCGATTCCTCAATGGACATTGAAACTAAGAATACCAGCTCACTTTTTTTTGGTATATATTATTTCTGTTTTTACACTATTTTAAATCTATTTAATAAACATGTATTATCTCACTGTAATTTATTTATTTATCTTTCTATATTATCATGTACTGCATTATCATGCTGCTGCTAAGTTAACAAATTTCACGATATACA
This sequence comes from Hypanus sabinus, assembly GCF_030144855.1. NCBI lineage: Eukaryota > Metazoa > Chordata > Chondrichthyes > Myliobatiformes > Dasyatidae > Hypanus > Hypanus sabinus. The sequence goes on from NC_082720.1 coordinate 18,672,638, forward strand.
CCGGTGAAGATAACGATTCTGATTCTGATTTATTGTTCAGCTGCCACTCCAAAATGGTTACAGTATCTAGAATGCTAGTGTCCTGCTTTTATGTAATTACAGAACAAGTTAAAATGCGAGTCTGACATCAATGGAAGAAAGCCTTCTTCAATGCAGGAGATGACGGAATAATCACAGAAATTCTTACTGATCAACTTGCCTGAAATTGAGGAGAGTCACGGTTTTCAGATGGGTAAAATGATTATAATACCTTGTGTAGTAGTGGGAATTTGGATTGGGAAGGCAAAGTCACATAGACAGGATAGAATAGGAACTTTTCCCTACTGTTTTCCTGTAACCATTTGAGAAATCAAGACAAGTGGTTAGATATCGGTCCATCCACCTCATCTAATTCCTCGCCATTCACTGGAAAAGATTCTAGGTGGAGGGAACAAAGATTACTATCCGGCTAAATCTTCACATCTCACTTGGAATTATATTTTTGACACTGTATTACATTTTGGTCACTAGACGTGACCATTTAGTCTCTACAGCTCTAATTTTTGCTCACTATTTCAAGCATACAGCATAAGGAACACTAGCTAACCTATCAGCAGGTTTCAAACAACAAAGTGAGTTTCGATCTCCATTTCATATGTCTGAAGTGAAGAAACCTTCAAAATATTTCAAAGCCGATCAAATTAACTTTGCCCTCTGTTGATCATGCTGCAGGAAGTAAACTGCAGGCACATAGGTGAAGAACCAAAGGGTCCAGCAACGGAGACATCAGGGAAATCTCATGCATTCTGTCTCATGCTTCATCCAGCGTTAGTCTATGGAGATCCCCAGTGCTCCAATCCCTGAGAACTACCATAACTGTACACTGCAAGCACACGAGAGTTAGAGTGTATTGCTAACTACAGCATTCCTGCAGCTAAAGATAGCTTGCACACTAATATGCCAGATTCAGTTCTTTCCAAGGAATATTGATAAGGTCTGGTTGTTCTTCATTTGTTGTATCACATTTTTGAGCGACTTGGTGTAATGCACAGGTACCCTGTTCTCCACTGCAGCATATCACTTCAAACCTAACAGACAAGACAAGATGGCATACACAAAATACTGGAGGAACTCAGCAGATCAGGCAGCGTCTATGGAAATGAATAGATAGTCGATGTTGCAGGCCGAGACCCTTCTTCAGGGCTGAGAAGGAAGGCGGAAGGTGCCAGAAAAAAAGTGGGTGGTGGGAGGAGGGGAAGGTGAGAGGTGAAGCCAGGTGAGTGGGAAAGGGCAAGGGCTGGAGAAGAAGGAATCTGATAGGAGAGGGAGTAGACCATAGGAGAAAGAGAAAGAGGAGGGGACCCAGGGGGAAGTGTGATGCACCATCAATAACTCACACTGAGACGTAAGGCGAGATATCGGCTTTTATTGACTGGAAGAAGGAACCAGGAGTGAGTGACCATCATACTACGTCCTGGAGACAGAGAGAGAGCACAGGCTTCAGATTGCCTTTATACAGGGGTCTGTGGGAGGAGCCACAGGAGCAGCCAGCAAGGGCATGTCCAGACAGGCACATAGTTCACCACATTCACCCCCACTTTGTTTAAAAGAGTCCCCGTGTGGCGAAGTTTCTTACAAGTCAAGTCTATCAGGTGGTCGAATCTGTCGCTGCGATCTACGTAGCACCGGTTGTGATCGCACGGATGCCGGCGACATTGGTGATTGCACAGGGGACGGAGGTTGTGCTGGTTCCAGCCCACTAGGCGCTGGTGATCCCTCACGCATGTGCGAGGCGCCTGGTATAAATGCGTACGAAACGCCCGGTATATAAGTGTCGTGAGGAGTCTGTGTAGGGCCTGGTGTGCACGGTGTCACCTCTGGTGCAGGGTTCATAGTTACCGGAGAGCCTTCAGGGTAGTGGTCTGCTGCACCTGTGGGTGCCAGGTCGCAGATGGAGACCGGGTCCTCCCGCCCATCAGGTAAGACCACGTAAGCATACTGGGGGTTCGCATGTAGAAGGTGAACCCTCTCTACCAGCGGGGAGTATTTATTGCTCCTCACATGTTTCCGGAGCAGCACTGGCCCCGGGGACGTCAGCCAAACTGGTAGGGTGGTCCCAGTAACAGACTTCCTGGGAAAAGAGAATAGGCGTTCGTGAGGAGTGGCATTGGTGGACGTACATAACAGAGAGCGGATAGAGTGCAGTGCCTCAGGGAGGACCTCCTGCCATCGAGAGACCGGCAACCCTTTTGACTTAAGGGCTAAAAGTGTGGCCTTCCATACTGTGGCATTCTCCCGCTCCACCTGTCCATTACCCCGGGGATTATAACTCGTGGTCCGACTAGTAGCAATGCCCCTAGCTAGCAGGTACTGGCGCAGCTCGTCACTCATAAAGGAGGACCCTCTATCACTGTGGACGTAGCAGGGATATCCGAACAGAGTGAAGAGCTGGCGCAGGGCTTTTATGACGTTCGTGGTAGTGGTGTCGGGGCAGGGAACGGCAAAGGGGAACCGCGAGTACTCGTCGATAACACTGAGAAAGTAGACATTGCGGTCAGTGGAGAGAAGGGGGCCCTTAAAGTCAACACTCAGTCGCTCAAAAGGGCGGGTGGCCTTGACAAGTTGCGCCGTGTCAGGACGGTAGAAGTGCGGTTTGCACTCAGCGCAAATTTGGCGGTCCCTGGTCATCGTCCTGATGTCCTCCAGGGAGTACAGCAGGTTCCGAGCTTTCACAAAATGGTAAAATTGGGTGACCCCTGGATGGCAAAGTTGTGCATGAAGGGTGTACAGCTGGTCGAGCTGTGTGCTAGCACATGTTCCCTGGGATAGGGCATCAGGGGGCTCATTGAGCCTTCCAGGCCGGTACAGGATGTCATAGTTGTAGGTGGCGAGTTCTATCCTCCACCACAAAATTTTATCATTTTTGATTTTGCCCTGCTGTTGGTTGCTGAACATGAATGCAACTGAGCGCTGGTCAGTCAGCAAGGTGAACCTTTTGCCAGCAAGATAGTGCCTCCAGTGCCTAACAGCCTCCACTATGGCCTGGGCTTCTTTCTCCACCGCGGAGTGCCGAATTTCGGAGCCTTGGAGGGTGCGAGAAAAGAATGCTACTGGTCTGCCTTCCTGATTGAGGGTAGCAGCCAGAGCGAAATCGGAGGCATCACACTCCACTTGGAAGGGAGCGGTCTCGTCCACCGCATGCATCATAGCTTTGGCAATGTCCGCTTTAATGCAGCTGAAGGCCGCGCAGGCCTCAGCAGAGAGGGGAAACGAGGTAGACTTGACCAGGGGGCGAGCCTTGTCTGCGTAATGGGGGACCCATTGGGCGTAATAGGAAAAGAAGCCCAGGCACCGTCTGAGGGCTTTGAAGTGGTGGGAAGAGGGAGTTCTAACAGGGGGCGCATACGGTCGGGATCAATAACCCCGTTTTCCATGACATAGCCAAGGATAGCGAGGCGGGTGGTTCCGAACACACACTTGTCCCTGTTATAAGTAAGGTTCAGAGCTGCGGCCACTTGGAGAAATTGTTGGAGGTTGGCGTCGTGATCTGGCCAGTCGTGACCACAGATGGTGATGTTATCCAGATAGGGAAATGTGGCCTGCAGTTGGTACTGGTCCACTATCCGGTCCATTTCCCTCTGGAAGACAGAGACACCATTCGTGACACCGAAAGGGACGCGCAGGAAGTGATAGAGCCTGCCGCCCGCCTCGAAGGCGGTGTAGGGGCGGTCCTCCGGGCGGATGGGGAGCTGGTGATAAGCGGATTTCAGATCTATTGTCGAGTACACCTTGTACTGAGCTATCTGGTTGACCATATCCGCGATGCGGGATAGGGGGTACGCGTCAAGCTGCGTGAACCTATTGATGATTTGACTATAGTCCACCACCATCCTATTTTTCTGCCCAGTCCGAACAACAACCACCTGGGCCCTCCAAGGGCTTGAGCTTGGCTCAATGATCCCCTCCCTGAGCAGCCACTGCACCTCTGACTGAATGAAGGCCCTGTCCCCCGCGCTGTACCGCCTGCTTTTAGTTGCCACAGGTTTACAGTCGGGGGTCAGGTTGGCGAACAGCGGTGGGGGAGGGACCTTGAGGGTGGAGAGGCTGCAAGTGGTGTCAGTAGCACAGCTGTCGGCCTGGTTCTGGATGGGATGTGTGGGCCCATGTGTGTGTGTGGTCAGTAGCGGGGTATGTGAAGAAGTCCCACAAAACTGAGGATTCCGGACAGTGAGTGGTGGGAGGGGCCCATCATATACCATAGTCACACTTTCGAGATGGCTCTGGAAGTCCAGCCCCAATAGCACAGGTGCGCACAGATTAGGCATGACCAGGAGCTCAAAGTTCCGATATTCTGTGCCTTGCACCACCAATGTCGCTACACAACCCACCCGGATGTCTGCGGAATGCGACCCAGAAGCCAAATGGATCCTCCAACTTACCGGCCGTGTTGCGAGTCCGCAGCGTTGCACTGTGTCCGGGTGAATAAAACTCTCGGTGCTGCCTGTGTCAAACAGGCATCGAGTCCAGTGCCCCTCCACCCAGATGTCCATCATGGACCTTGCAAGCTGGTGTGGGGCGCTTTGGTCGAGATTACAGTGGCCAGAGTTGAATCGCCATCAGGGTACCCGGTAAGCATTGGAGAGTCGGGGGCGGGGCGTGCTGACGTCGACAAAGATGGCCGCCCACATCCGGGCATGCAAGATGGCGGCCCCCACGTTTCACCCGCAGCGCTGCACTCCGCTCGTAGTTGAGACTTACAGACCTTGGCGAAATGGCCCCGCTTTCCGCAACTGGAGCAGGTCGCTTCTCACGCTGGACAGCGTTGTCGAGAGTGCTTTTTGTGGCCACAAAAATAACAAAGCACGAGCTTCTGACGGGCCGCAGCCGTGGTCAGGTTCGGGGAGCTCGTGGAATCGCGACTGGCAGCGGCGATTTCGCTCCCGGGAGCCGGCGGTGGCGGGGTCTGAGGTGTCCACGGAACCGGTGGGGAATCGCGCAACTGGACAGCGTCAGCATTATGCAAAGCAGCTTCCAGAGCGTTGGCCATCTCGATCGCCGAGCGTAAGGTAAGGTCGGCATTTTCCAGCAGCCGCTGAACTCAGTCCCGTCACAAAGGCGTCTGGCACCAGCAGCTCCGCATGTTGTTCTGCCGTGAGCGTCTTGCAGTCACAAGCTCGGACGAGTGTCTGTAGTGCTCGGAGAAACTCGGCGCACGATTCGCCAGGCCGCTGTTGCCGGGTAGCTAAACGATGTCTTGCGTAGACGGTGTTCACCGGCCGCAGGTACTGTCTTTTGAGGGCGTCCAGTGCCCCATCGTAGGTCGGCAGGTCCCGGATAATGGAGTAAACTTTTGGGGTGACTCTGGAGAGTAGAATTCTGTGCATAACGGCGGGTTCAGTTGCACGAACCTCCTCCAAGTACGATTGGAAGCATGCAAGCCAGTGTTCAAAAGCGAGAGCTGCGTCAGGGTCTTGAGGGTCCAAATCCAACCTTTCCGGACGTAAAACGGTTTCCATGTTTTAAAACTTCCAGTCAATAAAATTGATGCACCATCAATAACTCACACTGAGACGTAAGGGGAGATATCGGCTTTTATTGACTGGAAGAAGGAACCAGGAGTGAGTGACCATCATACTACGCCCTGGAGACAGAGAGAGAGCATAGGCCTCAGATCGCCTTTATACAGGGGTCTGTGGGAGGAGCCACAGGAGCAGTCAGCAAGGGCATGTCCAGACAGGCACACGTAGTTCACCACAAAGTGATAGGCAGGTAAGAAGAGGTAAAAGTGCAGAGTGAGGAATAGAGGAAGGGGAGGGGTGCGGGGAAGGGTGTGGGGTGGGAAATTTTCTTACTGGAAGGAGAAATCAATATTCACTTCACGAGGTTGGAAGCTACCCAGACGGAATATAAAATGTTGTTCCTCCACCCTGAGGGTGGCCTCACCTTGGCACAACAGGATGGGGATGGGAATCAATGAAAGATGCACTGAGCAACATACACGAAACATTGGAGGAACTCAGCAGCCATGCAGAGTCCACGGAGGGGAAGAAACAGTCAACGTCTTGAGGCAAGGCCCTTCATCGAGACTGGAAAGGAAGGAGGAAGAAGCCAAAATAAGGCAGTGGGGGAAAGGGCAGGAGTACAAGGTTGGTAGATGAGTGGGAAAGGTAGGCGATGAAGTAAGAAGCTGGGAGGGTATTGGTGAAAGAGGTAAAGGGCTGAAGAAGGATGCATCTAATAGGAGTGGACGGTGGACAATGGAAGAAAGGGTTGAGTTCTGGTCGTTTGATCTATGTAATTACTTAGTATGCATATCCCCATTACGTGCATACACGCGGGAGGAGAAGGTGGGATGTAACGGTGGTGGCCCTCATGTAGCGAACTGAGACATTGAAAGTAAAGTTGTTCAAAGGAAAAATGTGTCCTTGTTGTTTGGGTGTTAACAGGAGGAGGGTAAATGGAAGAGAGAATGAGGGAGGTTGGAGAAATTATCGAGAAATCAATATTCATGCCATCGGGTTGGAGGCTACCCAGATGAAATAGGAGGTGTTGCTCACATCATATGCTCATATGTTGATTTTAAAGCCATCTTAATATCCTCTTCTTTGTGTACAGAATTCTCCACATTCTCAACTTTCCCTGGATTGAATTCTACAGTTGGGGGAGTAACAGAAAGAGCTGGTTCTCTTTGAAATGGCAGACAGGGGAAGCCATTAAAGTGCACGCGGGTTTACAGCACAAGAGCAAAGCAGTCGTGATGAGGGATGATTTAATGGGAGTCGGCAAAATAGTGAGGAGTTGAGAACAAAGGGACATTGTGAATAAAGAGGAAAGGCTGTGAACCTGTGACAAGAACTTCATAGGAATTCCATAATTTCTCTTCATCTTAGTCTTAAATATCAGCCTGAATCCAGCAATTAATTCACTTGTCTAGATATTCCAGCAAAGGGAAATATCCTCCCCATAAACTATCTTTTGAGCCCCGATGGAACTGTGTACGTTTCAATGTGATCCCTTATGATTCTTTTAAAGCATAGTTAATACAGGCCTTGTCACCAGTTCTCCTTTCATACAATGAAATAAACCAATCTGCTGAATCTTTGCTGCACTCCTCTTATGACAAGTACTGTGGACTGGGATATATTGTGGCCTGTACGTTTTGGCCCAACTTTGGAATTAGTTAAAAAGGAATAAAAAAGACAAACTACCACTTAACCAAATAACAAATAATGTATTAAAATGAACTACAGAACAAATTAGAACACTACCAATACTACTACAGTACCATTAAACTGTGTATTAATTCCTAACAGTTATCGATGGAGGAATTCATCCAGTGTACACTGCTGTGTTCTGTTGATTGACTGCAAATGAACAAAATCAGCAGACACCTAATGCAGATAATGGACTGCATTTATACAATACTTTGTACAGTTGCAGTCTCCAAATCTTTGTTTTCATTGTAAACATTCCAGATGATTGTAGATACCTTCATGTTCTTCATAGTTCCTAACTTGTTAAAGTAGTGAAATCGTTTCATTTTCACACCCAGCCATTTCTGGCATCCACAAGCCTGAATGCTTGAAACTATAGTGCACAAAACAGTTCTGAATTGTCTTACCGCTTATTTCTCACCAATTATCTGTGACAAAAATCACCGCTTTTCAAATACAAACACACACAGCTGACAACATTTTAAAACTTCGCTTTAAGCATGCTGTAGTGTCTAACAGAACTGACACTAGTTAGAAACTGTTTGGCAACAGTCTCCTGTCCCAATTAGGTGGCATATTGTCCCAAATAAACGAATGGAATCTTGGCTATTTTCTCAATTAAATTTTGTTCTTTAGGGGTTGTCCTAAGTAAGTGGCTGTCCTAATTAACTGATAGCCCAGCTAATGGAAATCCACTTAGGTCAAGAGACCAAAATTGAAGACAATAGTGAAGGCAAACACAAGGAAATCTACAGATGCTGGAAATTCAAGCAACACACACACAATGCTAATGGAACACAACAGGCCAGGCAGCATCTATTGGAAGAAGCACTGTCGATGTTTTGGGCCGTGATTAACAAAAGGGACTAATCAAGGGTCTTGACCCGAAACGTCGACAGTGCTTCTCCCTATAGATGCTGCCTGGCCTGCTGTGTTCCACCAGCATTTTGTGACAATAGTGAAGGTGTGGATTACCAAGGTTGAAACCTCTTCTTTAGATCTTGCTTAAGTCAAGGGCGTGCTCTCACCCTATCAGAGAGATTTGCTCTGCCCTATCTATCCCTGTCACACCTTCTTTGCAAATTAAAACTAACTTCTTTCTCTCTTTCTCAGTTCTGATGAAGGTTCTTCAACCCAATCATTAACCCTGTGTCACCGTCCACCGAGGCTTCCTGACTTACCCCATGTTTCTAGGTGTTTCTGTAATTCCTGGAAGCTGTGTCCTCTTCCATGAAGACAGAACAAATGTATTTGTTTCATTGTTCTCCCATTTCTTTGAAATAAATTTTCCCATTTCTGACTGTAAATGATCAAACCTACCTTCATTAATCCTTTTCTTTTCACATACTTCAATCACTACCTGACAGGGTGTGCCTTATTTAGTGTAGCACGAACACTCAAGTCAAGTAAGTAGTTCTCTTATTGACCACTTTCATACTGGGAGTTTCCTCCATGGGAATTAAATGCAGCATCTTCCAAGTTTGCGGATGACACGAAGCTGGGCAGCAGTGTTAGCTGTGAGGAGGATGCTAAGAGGATGCAGGGTGACTTGGATAGGTTAGGTGAGTGGGCAAATTCATGGCAGATGCAATTTAATGTGGATAAATGTGACGTTATCCACTTTGGTTGCAAGAACAGGAAAACAGATTATTATTTGAACAGTGGCCAATTAGGAAAAGAGGAGATGCAACGAGACCTGGGTGTCATTGTACACCAGTCATTGAAAGTGGGCATGCAGGTACAGCAGGCGGTGAAAAAGGCGAATGGTGCGTTGGCATTTATAGCAAGAAGATTCGAGTACAGGAGCAAGGAGGTTCTACTGCAGTTGTACAAGGCCTTGGTGAGACCACACCTGGAGTATTGTGTGCAGTTTTGGTCCCCTAATCTGAAGAAAGACATTCTTGCCATAGAGGGAGTACAGAGAAGGTTCACCAGATTGATTCCTGGGATGGCAGGACTTTCATATGAAGAAAGACTGGATCAACTGGGCTTATACTCACTGGAATTTAGAAGATTGAGGGGGATCTTATTGAAACGTATAAAATTCTAAAGGGATTGGACAGGCTAGACACAGGAAGATTGTTCCCAATGTTGGGGAAGTCCAGAACGAGGGGTCACAGTTTAAGGATAAAGGGGAAGCCTTTTAGGACCAAGGTGAGGAGAAACTTCTTCACACAGAGAGTGGTGAATCTGTGGAATTCTCTGCCACAGGAAACAGTTGAGGCCGGTTCATTGGCTATATTTAAGAGGAAGTTAGATATGGCCCTTGTGGCTAAAGGGATCGGGGGTATGGAGAGAAAGCAGGTACAGGGTTCTGAGTTGGATGATCAGCCATGATCATACTGAATGGCGGTGCAGGCTCGAAGGGCCGAATGGCTTATTCCTGCACCTAGTTTCTATGTTTCTATGTCTTTCTCTCACATGACTCTGGAGGACGACCCCTCTCTCAGGATCATCACCTTGTAGTGGTGGGGAGGCTTGTGAGTTCCTGAGGTGCTGAGAGTGATGCCGCCTGGCGTTGAGCTCCTGGTAGGATTACCCATGATGGTAAGGTCAAGGGGTAGTTTCCAACAAAGAGCAATCCAACCAAGACTTCAGCAGTGGAGCTGGCAGAAGATGATGACACATCAGAATATTAGTGAAGTCTGAGGAAGGCTACAGCAGTAAGGGGTTTCCAGTCATCTTACCGGGCCCTTGTGGTGAACTAAGTGCCTGTCTGGACACGCCCCTGCTGACTGCTCCTGTGGCTCCTCCCACAGGCCCCTGTATAAAGGAGATCTGCGGCCTGACGCTCGGCCTCAGTCTCCAAGACATTGTATGATAGACACTCACTCCTGGTTCCTTCTTCCAGTCAATAAAAGCCGATATCTTGCCTTACGTCTCAGTGTGAGTTATTGATGGTGCATCAGCCCTGACCCACTGGAACGTACCAGAGAAACAAATTCAAGGGCCTTGTGGTGGCTGCCCGTGCATCAGCCCCCACCCCCCCCCACATTACACAAAGTCATGCACAGGTGCTCTCCATTAAGGGAATCCACCCTGACATCCCGGATTAAGTCCCTTGGCAATCAACGAGTGGCAAAGTAGGTAGGATTGTGGGGTCTGGCATCCCCTCGTCACGAGCTGGCACATTGGCAGTGGATTTTTGATTCAGTCGCTGGACTCCTGGTCTGAGGCAGAAAGAGCACTTTGCAAGAAACACCTGTGACTGAGAAACCCTGTTTAGAATCCACTGCGCTCACCCCACTCAGAGTTCAAAGTTCAAAGTAAATCAAGGTACATATATGTCACCATATTAAGCCCAGAGATTCATTTTCCCGTGGATATATTCAATAAATCTACAGAATAGTAACTGTAACAGAATCAGTGAAAGATCAACCAGAGTGCAGAAGACAGTGACTCTGCAAATGTAAATATAAATAAATAGCAATAAATAACAAGAACATAAGACAATGAGATAAAGAGTCCCTGCAAGTGAGATCATTGGCTACGGAGCATCTCAATGGATGGACAAGTGAGTGTAATCCTCTGGTGATGGTTGAGGGGTAGTAACTGTTCTTGAACCTGGTGGTGCGAGTCCTGAGGCTCTACTGATGTCTGCAGTGAGAAGAGAGCATGAGCTGCTGGTGGGATCTCTGAAGATGGATTCCTCTCTCCTACGACAGCATTTCATGTGGATGTGCTCAATGGTTGGGAGTGCTTTACTCACTTTGTACTGGGCCAAATCCACTAACTTTTGTAGGATTTTTTTGACAAAGGCATTGGTGTTTCCAAACCAGACCATGATGCAGCCAGTCAGCACACTGGGGAAAGGGGCTGGAAAAACTGTCCTAAAAATAGCTTGCCTCAACCTCCTGACCAGATTACCACAGCTTGAGGGATCGTCATAGTCAGAGAGAAACAACGTGAGCCTGAAATGTGCGCACTCTGATAGTCAGTTTGGCCAGTGACTGACCAGAGAGGGAACTGTCAGAAAACTGGGGAGATGCCAGACTGAACTGGCTGCTTTCTTTAATCCATCTGACACTGGCCCATCCCAACAATGGCTGCTCCACTTGTCCTTGTCTTATTTTCATTTGCTCATACTAATGAATCGTGATTTGATTGGGCTGCCAGAAAATGCTAAAAGTCTGTGAACTCGCCTTTTAAAATCTCACTCATGGACCTGTGAATCACCTCCTCTCTCGGTCCCGGTTCGATTGGGCCGACAGAAAACACTCTCTTCCCCCAGAAAAACAAATTTAAAGCATCTTGGCAGCACCCCTGATCTGAACAATGATGTCTCATTACCTATGGCATTGTCTGAGCTAGGGACCACCGTGATGTGAGTATCACAAGGGCCAAGATTGGCACACATGACTGCTGGAGAGATTATTGCCTGATTCTCCCCGCCACATCCATCAGGCTGTTGAAAAAGAGGAAGGTTCCTAAGAAGTAGACCAGGCCAGGACTAAAACTCAAGAGCCTGCTTGACACTACCATCCTACAGCACCCTCAGGCCTCATCTGGGGAAAACCTCTAACACGAATATCCAGAGGATACTGAAAATCACTCAACCATCACCAGAAGATAACTACACTCACTTGCCCATCCATTGAGATGCTCCGTAGTCAATGATCTCACTTGCAGGGACTCTTTATCTCATCATCTTATGTTCTTGTTATTTATTGCTATTTATTTACATTTACATTTGCAGAGTTGCTGTCTTCTGCATTCTGGTTGATCGCTTAAATCCACCATCCTCCATACCCGCAAAAACATCCTTGGGTACAAGTTCAGAAAACCTCAGGATTGGTTTGATAGATGCAACAGCTGAGCTGCAAGAAAGCGAAAGCTTTTTGTACCTGGCAGAATGACGTCAGCAGCAAGGAGGAAAGAGGAACCCACGCCAGAGCCACAGCAAATGAACAATGCAGGGTGAGGGAGCGAAAGAACTCTTGGTGGACTGGAAATCCAGAGGCTGGTGGACTTTGGTGACACGGGAGACTTCTTCGGTGCCATCAAAGGAGCCTATTGTCCAAGTTGCTTTGTATTAAACCCATTGTGCTCAAAGGATGGGAAGGATCGGAAGGATGTGAACGCTCGACGGAGAGAGCACTCATGTACCGAATTACTGAACCACAGGTTATTTAGAAATACAACACCTAACAGGCCCTTTCCAACCCAATGAGCCCGAGCTGCCCAATTACACCCATCTGACAAATCAACCTACTAAACTGTACATCTTTAGAGGGTACCCGGCAGAGTACCCGGCGGAAACACACACAGTTACGGGGAGAATGTACGAACTTCTTACAGACAGCAGTGGGAATTGAGCTCAGGTTGCTGTAATAGATTTACACTGACCACTATGCTACCATGCAGCCTCTTGTATTCCTATAATGTGTTCTCATTTATTTATTTATGATGCAGGATATGATCATGCCCTGCTCTCACAAAAATGTCACTAACCACATATCCTGTAAAGTTTTGACTCCTACCTGCCGCCAACACCACGTTGAGTCACCTGCCTCACAGCAACACTCGGGAAGTTCACAGTGGCTAATTAACTTCCCAACCAGCACATTCTTGGGATGTGGGCACAGACTAGTGCATGCAGGGGAAACTCGTGCAAACTCCACGAGGACAACACCCACGGTCAGGATCAAGCCCAGGTCACCGGAGATGTGGTGGCTGTTCTCCCCTGGTCCTGGAAGTCGACTCAGGAACTTCTTTCAAAGGGAAGAGTGAGAGAAAGTCTTTCAGGGAATGAACAAGGGATTGCTCTTATAGTGAATTGGTAAGGCTGTTCCCTTTCGGTCCCATAATCCCATTTTGCTTGGTGTCAGTTTGAGCTGATCCTGCTTCTGCAAAGCAGCTGGGGTATTTGTTTTCTCTCCACAGGAGGTACTCTATAAATGTTGCTGAATAGTTGGAGTTCACAGTGTCACAACAGCTATTTCAATATTACCAACAGCAGGGGCACCCATCACCATGTCACTTGATCTGTGTGTAGTCTCTCGTTATTCAGGTTCTGAGAGCCCATTGTTGCACAATCAATTAAAATACCCAAACACAGTGACAGAACGATTTATGATTGTCAGCGCACTGGCTGCCAACAGATTCAAGGCCAAGCAAAATAATTTGCTTACAGCCTTGTGTATTTATTCGTTGCCTTTTAGCACTGATCACATTAAACCAAAGAAATCCAACAGCCAAGGGTCAATGCGTGGTGATTCTCCCTGAGAAAGGTTGAGTTGGCTTCCATGGTCGTTTAACCTTACGCTGAATGGTTTTGATCTTGTTAATTTGGGATTAAATATAGAATTAATTTAGCCAGTAACAATCCAGTTTCTTTCAACTACTTGTCAGTATGGGCTTGGAAAATCCCACTGGTGCTGTGCAGAGTGTGGCCAGAATTAACCATCCTGGTGAAAAGAGGAATGGTAGACTTGGGTTAGGACATTTAAATCAAGCTAGGTACAATGAAATTGTGAGAATCTCACTGCTCTCATTTCCCATCGCAATTCTACTTGAAAACAGATAGAATGTGGACTCCCCTTCCCATACTCTGCACTGAATATTTGACATCTTACAGTTTTTAAACCATAACTCTGAAAAGCATTTCCATTCATTTATTCGATCCCAATTCATAGTCTGCAGCACAATTAAATTTGAAAACTTGTACTCTATATCTGTGTATGTAAAGAGGAAAAAGTCCCATCTGTGCTCAGATCTGACATATGCTGTATAATATATCTGTTCTTGGCTGTCATCTGTGTCTCTACTTAATCATTTAAAAAATATGCACGGTATTTGACTCCAGAAAAGCAATATATTGGAATAGGGATAACAAAAGAGAGCGGAGCATAATGACATACATTTTAATGGCATTCTGCATAATCAGTGAATTCACGTTCTTAATCGACCCGTACCCTGGTTTGAAATCTAGAGAATTTGACACAAACCAAACACCATCAGATTAGTTATTTATGGTGTATTTTTCTACTCTATATAGAACAAATAATGCAGAAGTCTCTAGAATGTAATAGAGCAAGCAGTAGATGTTCAGAGCACAACATGAACAAGACACTGCAACGTAGCCTTGGCTCATTGTAGCCATGTCTTAGTTCTTAGTCTTGGCTTCATTTAAATGAAATAAAGTCAGGGGCTTGCACATGATGTGTTTAACTGCAACCATTATTTAAAACCAATTCCACTTCATACTGATTCTAATACAGTAATGTAGAACAGGGACCAACTATATAATCCACCTTGTCCAAATAAAATGAAGTATATTGAAGTTTAGGTGGAAGGGCAACAATCATACCATGTCCTGGTAGTTTTAATCTTAATATCTGTTGAAGATACATATATCTTCGACATTCACTCCACTTTTAGAAAACTGTCTGTGCATTTATTGCTTCTACTAAAGTGTCCTGCTTCTGCATTACCACCTGCCCCGCCATCTATCTTAGTATCATCTGCAAATTTGGCCACGAAAGGCATCAATTCTGTCACCCAGATTATTAATTTATAATGTGAAAACTAGTGGATCCAATACTGACCCCTGCAGAACATCACTAGTCACCAGCAGCCAACCAGAAAAGGCCTCCTTTATTCCTACTCTTTGTCTCTTGCTAGTCAGCCAACCTCCTGTCCATGCTAGCACCTCGTATGTAACTCCATCTTGTTTAGCAGCCAAAGTAAAGTCCAAGTAAACAATATCTGCTGACGTTCCTTTGTCTATCTGCCTGTCACTCTGAATCAGAATCAGGTTTATTATCACTGGTATGTGACACGAATCTTGTTAACTTAGCAGCAGCAGTTCAATGTCATACATAATCTAGCAGAGAGAAAAAAAATAAAAATAATAATAAATAAATAAACCAGTTACAGTATACATATATTGAATAGACTAAAAATGTGCAAAAACAGAAATACTGTATGTTTTTTAAAAAAGTGAGGTAGTATCCAAATATTCAATGTCCATTTAGGAATCGGATGGCAGAGGGGAAAAAGCGGTTCCTGAATCTCTGAGTGTGTGTCTTCAGGCTTCTGTATCTCCTACCTGATGGTAACAGTGAGAAAAGGGCATGCCCTGGGTGCTGGTGGTCCCTAACAAAGGATGCTGCCTTTCTGAGACACTGCTCCCTGAAGATGTCCTGGGTACTTTGTAGACTAGTACCCAAGATGGAGCCAACTAAATTTACAACCTTCTCTAGCTTCTTTCAGCCCTGTGCAGTAGCTCCTCCGTACCTGACAATGATTCAGCCTATCAGAATGCTCTCCACGGTACAACTATAGAAGTTTTTGAGTGTATTTGTTGACATGCCAAATCTCTTAAAACTCCTAATAAAGTATAGCCGTTGTCTTGCCTTCTTTATAACTACATCAATATGTTGGGACCAGGTTAGATCCTCAGAGATCTTGACACCCAGGAACTTGAAGCTGCTCACTCTCTCCACTTCTGATCCCTCTGTGAGGATTGGTATGTGTTCCTTCGTCTTACCCTTCCTGAAGTCCACAATCAGCTCTTTCATCTTACTGACATTGAGTGCCAGGTTGTTGCTGTGGCACCACTCCACTAGTTGTCATATCTCACTCCTGTACGCCCTCTCATCACCACCTGAGATTCTACCAACAATGGTTGTATCAACAGCAAATTTATAGATGGTATTTAAGCTATACCTAGCCACACAGTCATGTGTATATGGAGAGTAGAGCAGTGGGCTAAGCACACACCCGAGATGCACCAGTGTTGATCGTCAGCGAGGAGGATGTTATCACCAACCCGCACAGATTGTGGTCTTCCAGTTAGGAAGTCAAGGATACAATTGCAGAGGGAGGTACAGAGGCCCAGGTTCTGTAACTTCTCAATCAGGATTATGGGAATGATGGTGTTAAACACTGAGCTATAGTCGATGAACAGCATCCTGATGTAGGTGTTTGTATTGTCCAGGTTGTCTAAAGCCATGTGGAGAGCCATTGAGATTGCATCTGCCATTGACCTATTGTGGCGATAGGCAAATTGTGATGGATCCAGGTCCTTGCTGAGGCAGGAGTTCAGTCTAGTCATGACCGACCTCTCAAAGCATTTCATCACTGTTGATGTGAGTGCTACCGGGTGATAGTCATTAAGGCAGCCCACATTCTTCTCTTTAGGTACCGGTATAATTGTTGCCTTTTTGAAGCAAGTGGGAACTTCCGCCCATAGCAGTGAGAGGTTAAAAATGTCCTTGAATACTCCTACTAGTTGGTTGGCACAGGTTATCAGAGCCTTACAAGGTATTCATTGGAACTTCTATCAATGAATTCCAACATGTTTGTCAGGTAAGATTTTTCCTATTTTATATTGTGCCTCCAAGCACCACATAACCTCATCCTTAGTAATGGACCCTAACATTTAGCCAAGCACTGAAGTCAGACGAATTGGTGTATAATTTCCTGTCTTTTGCCTCCATCACTTCTCAAAAAGTGGAGTGATATTTGTGATTTTCCAATCCTCCTGAAGTATTCCAGAATATAATGATTCTTGAAAGATTACTACTAATGCCTCCACAGTCTCTTCAGCTACCTCTTTCAGAATTCTAGGGTGTAGCTAAGGTGATTTTAGCTACTGTTAGAAGCTTTCCAAGTACCTTTTCCTTAGTAATAGCAATTCAACTCAACTCTCTCCCCGACACTCAGAGAAGCGTGTTTGCCATATCTTTGTTTCCCCATTACTCTCTCTCCAGTATTATTTTCCAGTGACCTGATGTCCACTTTTGCCTCTCTTTTACTTGTTATATGTAAGAAAAATGTATCTGTTATTAGCTAGCTTACCTTCATATTCTCTCCTTATTGCTTTTATGGTTGCCTTCTTTCGTTTATTAAAAGCTTCCCATTCATTTCTGATATATACAATAGTATTCCCTCCACTTTGCTTTTATGCTGTCTCGGACTTCCCTCATCCACCACATTTGTCTCATCCTTCCTTTAGAATGCTTCTTCTTCTTTGGGATGAACTGATCCCATATCTTCTGAATTAATCCCAGAAACTCTAGGATTGCTGTACTACCTATGTCTCTTCTAATATCCCTTTCCAAACAACCTTGGCCAGCTCCTCTTTGGAACAGAGTGTACTCTTCAGAAATCTTATATCAGAACATCACGGCCTCCCCAGCATAGCTGATTGAAAGAGAACCCTGGCATTGGTTCACTTATTCCTCCAGTGGGTTTGGGGCTTTTGCAATGACAGGACAAATGTTTTTTAAACTTGTGGCGCCTACTTGCGGTGCATTCAGTTCTCAGAAGCATATAGGAAGGCAGGGACCAGAGCTGTCCAACCATCGTTCTTGTTCTGAAGGCTTGATTTTCAAATGCTCTTTTCCTCAATCGCCCAAAATCTATGCCGGTAACTCATAAGATTTGTGAAGTGGAAATAATTTGGGAAATGTGTAGCTCGGGTGGCTGACGGATGGGTTGTGTCAGCTCATCCCAACCATCAACCACCCGAGCTACACATTTTCCGTGCTTCAGGCAGCAAACTCTCAGATGTGCTCGCTGTCAGGAGAACTCTGCCTGCAGGCAGGCCTCCACACAGGGGCAACTTTTCTTCCTCCACGAATTGTGTACAGTTCTGGTCACCGAATTATAGGAAAGATGTCAACAACATAGAGAGAGTACAGAGAAGATTTACTAGAATGTTACCTGGGTTTCAGCACCTAAGTTACAGAGAAAGGTTGAACAAGTTAGGTCTTTATTCTTTGGAGCGTAGAAGATTGAGGGGGGACTTGATAGAGGTATTTAAAATTATGAGGGACATAGATAGAGTTGATGTGGATAGGCTTTTTCCATTGAGAGTAGGGGAGATACAAACAAGAGGACATGAGTTGAGAGTTAGGGGGCAAAAGTTTAGGGGAAACACGAGGAGGAGCATCTTTACTCAGAGAGTGGTAGCTGTGTGGAACGAGCTTCCAGTAGAAGTGGTAGAGGCAGGTTTGGTATTGTCATTTAAAGTAAAATTGTGTAACGCTTACCCAACAGGCTGGTATATGTCTAGGGGAAAAGGAAATCCAGCCACTCACCATCCCCACCTCCCGTACATGCAGGTGCTGTGAGAATCAAGTTTATGCTGCACGTACACACGCAATATCAAACTCACACCAGATACCGTAATACACTTTAAAGATTTTACTAAAACTAAAAGAGTACTATGCAATACAATATATATGAAGGAAAAGAAAATAAAGTAAAAGGTGCCAACTTATCAAAGTTCAGTCAGTTTAGTGCACATTGTTGGAGCTCAACCATCAAACCATTCGATCCCTCGTCGCTTTCCTCCGACCTCCACGTCCTCGCACCTGGGACCACCCCGGTGGTCGACCGAGCAGTGCAGCACATGTCCACCTTCCTCGGCATCTTCTTCCCAACTCCCCTGAAAAGACCGCGAAAACCCCCCAGCTCCCAGCCTCATAAGACAAAATAACATTCCCCATTGGTCAACAAATGAATACAATCCCCTATCAGCAAGTCTAAAGCTAAACAACAGTGAGAGAAAGCACTTATCATACAAAGAAGCATTCCTACTCTTAACAAAACAAAGAATTAACATACACAGTACATTGTACAATTGGATAGGTATATGGACAGGAAAGGATTGGAGGGTTATGGTCTGAGTGCAGGTCAGTGGGACAAGGTGAGAGTAAGCGTTCGGCATGGACTAGAAGGGCCAAGCTGGCCTGTTTCCATGTTATAATTGTTATATGGTTATACATGAATGCTTAAGGCAAAATATACTTCCATGAAGCATCCGTCATAGACCACCAATCAACCATCCATCACCAGGTTGAACAGGAAATGTATGGTCCAAATGTTTTTTAAAATTTATTCATTTACGGGATGTGGGCATCGCCAGCTAAGCCAGCATTTATTGCCCATCCTTAGTTGCCCATGAGAAGGTGGCGATGAGCTGCCGTCTTGAACCGCTGCAGTCCCTGAGGTGTAGGTACACCCACAGTGATGTTAGGGAGGGAAATCCATGATTTTGACCCAGTGACAATGAAGGAACGGCGATATGTTTCCAAGTCAGGATGGTGAGTGACTTGGAGGGGGATTTCCAAGTGATGGTGTTCCCAGGTATCAGCTGTTCTCGTCCTTCTAGATGGTAGTGGTCGTGGGTCTGGAAGGTGCTGCCTCAGGAGCTTTGGTGTGTTCTTGCGGTACATCTTGCAGATCGTACACACTGCTGCAACTGTTCATCGATGGTGGAAGGACTGGATACTTGTGGAAGGGGTACCAATCGAGTGGGCTGCCTTGTACTGGGTGGTGTCAAGCTTCGTGAGTGTCGATGGAGCTGCACTCATCCAGGAGAGTGGTAAGTATTCTATTACACTCCTGACCTGAGCCTTGTAGATGGTGAACAGGCTTTGGGGAGTCAGGAGGTGAGTTACACGCCACAGGATTCCTAGCCTTTGACCTGCTCAGGTAGTCACAGTGCTTACATGGCGAGACCAGTTTAGTTTCCTGTCAATGGTAACCCCCAGGATGTTGATAATAGGGGATTCAGTGATGGTGATGCCACGGAATGTCAAGGGACGATGGTTAGAGCCTCTCTTTTTGGAGATGGTCATTGCCTGGCACTTGTGTAGCTCGAATGTCACTTGCCACTTGTCAGCCCAAGTCTGGAGATTGTACAGGTCCTGATGCATTTGGGTCTGAACTGCTTCACTATCTGAGGAGTCATTAATGGTGCAGAACATTGTGCAGTCATCTGTGAACATCCCCACTTCTGACCTTGTGACAGAAGGAAGGTCATTGATGAAGCAGCTGAAGGTTGTTGGTCCTAGGACACTTCCTTGAGGAACTCCTGAAGTGATGTCCTGAGAATGATATGATTGGCCTCCAGCCATCACAGCCATCTTTCTTTGTGTCAGGTATGATTCCAACCAGTGGAGGGTTTCCCCCTAATTCCCATTGACTCCATTTTAACTTGGGCACCTTGATGCCACACTCTGTCAAATGCTGCCTTATCACTGACACACATAATTGCCTTTGAAAATACGAAGAACAAGATGAATGTCTGCAGATAGTTGGCCGAGAACTGACAGACAAATTTGAAGAAGTAATACAGCACAGGGTCACCAATACCAGGGATAAGAAGCGGAAAGTACCGCAGAAGAAACTGAGAAAATGGATAAGGTAGAAAGTAACAATGCATGGATCAGAAACTTGTCCAGCAGACCATTGTCAAGTACAGAACAACAAGTTCTCTTGAGAGATCTCAATTCTAATTTGAAAGGCACGGCAGACAAAGATTACCTAGCCAATTTATAAAAACACATGCTTAGGTCAAACAGGTTAGCGGAAGAAATGCAACAGCAGATACGATTTGCTAAGTTGTCCACGTTTTCCAGGATCTCACCATATTCCTTTTCTTGTCAGAAAGACGGGTGACAGAGGACTCTGCCTTCTGGTTATTGAACGTATGGCACAATCTCTTGTACACTTCAGCTAACGAGATGGAGCCCATTCTCCAAGCAAGCGTCAATGAAGAGTTGTATGCAGACTTCCCCTCAACTGCTGAATTAAGGTCTAGGTAATCGTGGCTCACCATAACTTAAACAGCTTTCCATTAGTTCTGAATATTAGCTCCATTCCTGTGGGGATTTTATAATTACTACAAAAAATTGATTATAGTGTTGGACAAAACACAGTCATGGTTAAACACCTGTCTTCAGTCAAAGTGGTTCTGATGTAGATCATTGGCTAATATCATGGCTGTATGTCGTCATGGAGTCAGCATAAGCAAACGGATGGGCTTCTGTGGAGTTCCATCGAACCTGAAGAGCGTACTGTACAATAAACACTGCACGATAAAAGGAAAGGAAATGTACCGTGGCCTTTGCTGCTCCCTGCAGTTTTCATTTTCCTCAGAGTCACTGTGCCTCTGGAAAGGCAGAATCCAAATGGTGACGTGTGGTGCAAATGAGGAGATAGCTGGTGGTGGCGGGGGGGGGGGGGTGGGGGAACATGGCTGCTCTGATACTGATGCACTATCAATAACTCACCCTGAGACGTAAATCTCACCCTGAGGCGAGATATCGGCTTTTATTGACTGGAGGAAGGAACAAGCAGTGGTTGACCACCATACTACATCCTGGAGACTGAGAGGCTGGGCTCAGACCTCAATCACCTTTATACCGGGGTCTGTGGGAGGAGCCACAGGAGCAGTCAGCAGAGGGCATGTCCAGACAGGTATATGTAGTTCACCACAGATACCACAGTCACATTTGGCTTCTTTAAGATGGTCATGATTATGGCAGATCCCCCAGGTCCCCCGAAATACCCTCCTCTTCCCAAGTGTAGGCAATGAGGCTGCAGATCTGAGAGTGAATCTCCACACTGAATCACAAACGTTCAGAGCTATGCCATCTCCTCAGAAGGTCTTACTTGTGATCAGAATGTTCATACAGAGGCACACATGTAAAAATTCAAAGACGTACAGCAGTTTTACATATGCCTATGTGCAAACACACCGGCACACACAGACAGATTTAACTGCATGAGTACAGCTCTGCACACAAGCAGTGACACACCTTTCTGTGGAGAGAATCTCTGACGTGAGACTCTCTATGGGTGGCTACCAGCAGTGCCATAAAACTTTACAAAATGCTGGTTCCCTCTCTTAAATACCATTCTTGGTTCAGTGATTACACTCAAAGCCTGCCACTTAAAGAAGCAATTACTAAAAAGAATTGCTAGCTTTAGAACTCCCACCATAGTAAGAGTCCATGCTTGTAGATTCATTTATTTTATTGATACAGTGCAGAAATGGCCCTTCCAGCCATGCCACACAGCAATCCCAATATTTTCATCGTGGCCTAACCATGGGACCATTTACAATGAACAATTAACCTACCAGCTGGTATGTCTTTGGAGTGTGGGAGGAAACCAGAGCACCTGGAGGAAACCCACTCTGTCATGTGGAAAACATACAAACTCCTTACAGGCAGCTGCAGGAACTGAACCGGGGTCGCCTGTAAAGTGTTGTGCTAACCACTACACTATTGCACAGCCTTTGCTTCCTCTGAAACTATGTGTCGTTTCCTTGGGCAACATTCTCTCTGGTCAACCAGACTGAAATTTGTAGTCAGATTTCCTTTTTACAAATTCAGTTTCTCAATTCACATCTTTTCAAGTGAAAATTGCATTTCTTGGGGTTTACCGCCTCCGAGTGCTACTCCCTTTCACAGAGGTTGGCTCGAGCAGCCTGTGGTGCCCAGATTATCAGAATGCCAATGGACAGGCAGCATCAGCCTTGCTTTAAGCAGGAAAGTGAATCAAGCTGGGTGATGTCATTTTGGATGCATTGACAGCTGTTGTGTTGATATGAGGCCTCCTTATTAGTCATCATGACAGCAAGTGTGTTTTGGTTTCTCTAAAATTACTGGGGTGTAGCCGTCCATTTAGTGACCTGCACGTTGCACTCAAGTGAATTCAATGCAGTAATCACTCTTGTCCATTTGCACCGGGGATTGAAATCCTGTGACCTGCGACCTCTCTGCTGTTCAACTTTCAGCTAGGTATCGGTGTAGTTACGAACTTTCTTCAGTAACCTCTGCTGAGAAACATCATTGCAGACCTATCCTATCCTCTAAGAAGACCACAACATTCTCATCGGATTTGGATGCTTACATGCCTAAGTAACGCAGAGAGCTGTTGTCTGGAGTCAGGGCCTTGTGCTTTGACCCTTGGTGGGGTCACCCAGGCCAAACAGGTCAAAGGGTAGAGGCCAGACGAAGAGTGGTCCACCGGTCATCCAGATTCGGGGGTTCAGCTCACGGCTAACAACCCCAACTGGTCAAAAAAAATGTTATGGACAACCATAAACACCAGGGGGCGGTACAGGCAGTAACTAATCAGATCTATCCTATGAATAACACCACTGACTGTTGTTACCATTAGTCATTCTAACCTCAAATCAGTGCATGAGGTACACGCTGTAGAAATATGGTCACATCACATTGCCTTTATCAGCATGGTGCCTTTGAAAATCAGAGTGAACAAACTCCAGTCCCGAAACATGTAACCCTGAGGCTCCGACCTCCCAACCTCAGCCATGAACAAACTCCAGTCCCTAAACATGTAACCCTGAGGCTCCGACCTCCCAACCTCAGCCATGAACAAACTCCAGTCCTGAAACATGTAACCCTGAGGCTCTGACCTCCCAACCTCAGCCATGAACAAACTCCAGTCCCTAAACATGTAACCCTGAGGCTCCGACCTCCCAACCTCAGCCATGGTCAAACTCCAGTCCCTAAACATGTAACCCTGAGGCTCCGACCTCCCAACCTCAGCCATGGTCAAACTCCAGTCCCTAAACATGTAACCCTGAGGCTCCGACCTCCCAACCTCAGCCATGGACAAACTCCAGTCCTGAAACATGTAACCCTGAGGCTCTGACCTCCCAACCTCAGCTGTGAACAAACTCCAGTCCCTAAAAGTGTAACCCTGAGGCTCTGACCTCCCAACCTCAGCTGTGAACAAACTCCAGTCCCTAAACATGTAACCCTGAGGCTCTGACCTCCCAACCTCAGCTGTGAACAAACTCCAGTCCCTAAACATGTAACCCTGAGGCTCTGACCTCCCAACCTCAGCCATGAACAAACTCCAGTCCCTAAACATGTAACCCTGAGGCTCCGACCTCCCAACATCAGCCGTGAACAAACTCCAGTCCCTAAACATGTAACCCTGAGGCTCTGACCTCCCAACCTCAGCCATGAACAAACTCCAGTCCCTAAACATGTAACCCTGAGGCTCCGACCTCCCAACCTCAGCCATGGTCAAACTCCAGTCCCTAAACATGTAACCCTGAGGCTCCGACCTCCCAACCTCAGCCATGGACAAACTCCAGTCCTGAAACATGTAACCCTGAGGCTCTGACCTCCCAACCTCAGCTGTGAACAAACTCCAGTCCCTAAAAGTGTAACCCTGAGGCTCTGACCTCCCAACCTCAGCCGTGAACAAACTCCAGTCCTTAAACATGTAACCCTGAGGCTCTGACCTCCCAACCTCAGCCATGAACAAACTCCAGTCCCTAAACATGTAACCCTGAGGCTCTGATCTCCCAACCTCAGCCATGGACAAACTCCAGTCCCTAAAAGTGTAACCCTGAGGCTCTGATCTCCCAACCTCAGCCATGAACAAACTCCAGTCCCTAAACATGTAACCCTGAGGCTCTGACCTCCCAACCTCAGCCATGAACAAACTCCAGTCCCTAAACATGTAACCCTGAGGCTCCGACCTCCCAACCTCAGCCATGGTCAAACTCCAGTCCCTAAACATGTAACCCTGAGTCTCCGACCTCCCAACCTCAGCCATGGACAAACTCCAGTCCCTAAACATGTAATCCTGAGTCTCCGACCTCCCAACCTCAGCCATGGTCAAACTCCAGTCCCTAAAAGTGTAACCCTGAGGCTCTGACCTCCCAACCTCAGCCATGAACAAACTCCAGTCCTGAAACATGTAACCCTGAGGCTCTGACCTCCCAACCTCAGCCATGGACAAACTCCAGTCCCGAAACATGTAACCCTGAGTCTCCGACCTCCCAACCTCAGCCATGAACAAACTCCAGTCCCGAAACATGCAACCCTGAGTCTCCGACCTCCCAACCTCAGCCATGGACAAACTCCAGTCCCTAAACATGTAACCCTGAGGCTCTGACCTCCCAACCTCAGCCATGAACAAACTCCAGTCCCTAAAAGTGTAACCCTGAGGCTCTGACCTCCCAACCTCAGCCATGAACAAACTCCAGTCCCTAAAAGTGTAACCCTGAGGCTCTGATCTCCCAACCTCAGCCATGAACAAACTCCAGTCCCTAAACATGTAACCCTGAGGCTCTGACCTCCCAACCTCAGCCATGGACAAACTCCAGTCCCTAAAAGTGTAACCCTGAGGCTCTGACCTCCCAACCTCAGCCATGAACAAACTCCAGTCCCTAAAAGTGTAACCCTGAGGCTCTGACCTCCCAACCTCAGCCATGAACAAACTCCAGTCCCTAAACATGTAACCCTGAGGCTCCGACCTCCCAACCTCAGCCATGAACAAACTCCAGTCCTGAAACATGTAACCCTGAGGCTCTGACCTCCCAACCTCAGCCATGAACAAACTCCAGTCCCTAAACATGTAACCCTGAGGCTCCAACCTCCCAACCTCAGCCATGGACAAACTCCAGTCCCTAAACATGTAACCCTGAGGCTCCGACCTCCCAACCTCAGCCATGGTCAAACTCCAGTCCCTAAACATGTAACCCTGAGGCTCCGACCTCCCAACCTCAGCCATGGTCAAACTCCAGTCCCTAAACATGTAACCCTGAGGCTCCGACCTCCCAACCTCAGCCATGGACAAACTCCAGTCCTGAAACATGTAACCCTGAGGCTCTGACCTCCCAACCTCAGCTGTGAACAAACTCCAGTCCCTAAAAGTGTAACCCTGAGGCTCTGACCTCCCAACCTCAGCTGTGAACAAACTCCAGTCCCTAAACATGTAACCCTGAGGCTCTGACCTCCCAACCTCAGCTGTGAACAAACTCCAGTCCCTAAACATGTAACCCTGAGGCTCTGACCTCCCAACCTCAGCCATGAACAAACTCCAGTCCCTAAACATGTAACCCTGAGGCTCCGACCTCCCAACCTCAGCCGTGAACAAACTCCAGTCCCTAAACATGTAACCCTGAGGCTCTGACCTCCCAACCTCAGCCATGAACAAACTCCAGTCCCTAAACATGTAACCCTGAGGCTCCGACCTCCCAACCTCAGCCATGGTCAAACTCCAGTCCCTAAACATGTAACCCTGAGGCTCCGACCTCCCAACCTCAGCCATGGACAAACTCCAGTCCTGAAACATGTAACCCTGAGGCTCTGACCTCCCAACCTCAGCTGTGAACAAACTCCAGTCCCTAAAAGTGTAACCCTGAGGCTCTGACCTCCCAACCTCAGCCGTGAACAAACTCCAGTCCTTAAACATGTAACCCTGAGGCTCTGACCTCCCAACCTCAGCCATGAACAAACTCCAGTCCCTAAACATGTAACCCTGAGGCTCTGATCTCCCAACCTCAGCCATGGACAAACTCCAGTCCCTAAAAGTGTAACCCTGAGGCTCTGATCTCCCAACCTCAGCCATGAACAAACTCCAGTCCCTAAACATGTAACCCTGAGGCTCTGACCTCCCAACCTCAGCCATGAACAAACTCCAGTCCCTAAACATGTAACCCTGAGGCTCCGACCTCCCAACCTCAGCCATGGTCAAACTCCAGTCCCTAAACATGTAACCCTGAGTCTCCGACCTCCCAACCTCAGCCATGGACAAACTCCAGTCCCTAAACATGTAATCCTGAGTCTCCGACCTCCCAACCTCAGCCATGGACAAACTCCAGTCCCTAAACATGTAATCCTGAGGCTCCGACCTCCCAACCTCAGCCATGGTCAAACTCCAGTCCCTAAAAGTGTAACCCTGAGGCTCTGACCTCCCAACCTCAGCCATGAACAAACTCCAGTCCTGAAACATGTAACCCTGAGGCTCTGACCTCCCAACCTCAGCCATGGACAAACTCCAGTCCCGAAACATGTAACCCTGAGTCTCCGACCTCCCAACCTCAGCCATGAACAAACTCCAGTCCCGAAACATGCAACCCTGAGTCTCCGACCTCCCAACCTCAGCCATGGACAAACTCCAGTCCCTAAACATGTAACCCTGAGGCTCTGACCTCCCAACCTCAGCCATGAACAAACTCCAGTCCCTAAAAGTGTAACCCTGAGGCTCTGACCTCCCAACCTCAGCCATGAACAAACTCCAGTCCCTAAAAGTGTAACCCTGAGGCTCTGATCTCCCAACCTCAGCCATGGACAAACTCCAGTCCCTAAAAGTGTAACCCTGAGGCTCTGACCTCCCAACCTCAGCCATGAACAAACTCCAGTCCCTAAAAGTGTAACCCTGAGGCTCTGACCTCCCAACCTCAGCCATGAACAAACTCCAGTCCCTAAACATGTAACCCTGAGGCTCTGACCTCCCAACCTCAGCCATGGTCAAACTCCAGTCCCTAAACATGTAACCCTGAGGCTCCGACCTCCCAACCTCAGCCATGGTCAAACTCCAGTCCCTAAACATGTAACCCTGAGGCTCCGACCTCCCAACCTCAGCCATGGACAAACTCCAGTCCTGAAACATGTAACCCTGAGGCTCTGACCTCCCAACCTCAGCCATGATGATTGTCTTCTGATCCCTGCTCTTGACTTTGAATCTCACTCCCACAGATCTGCTGACCCCGTGCCATCATCAACAAGCCCAGTCATTAACCCACTGACCGCACAAGTCTCTAACCTCCCAAACTAGCAACTGCCTGTACAAACCAACCCCCACCCCTCCCCCCAACAGCACTCGGGGAATACTTCACCCCGTACCCCATCATACCCCATCCCCAAACAATGACTCTTGGTCTTACCTCCCTATCTGCAACAGCTCCACCCACCACTGCAGACTTCCCTTCCCCTACGTTCTCCCAGGACTGCACCGACCCCAACTACCTCGACTCCATTTGAGAATAATCACCAGTGTAGCAACTCAGGGAGCAGCAGACACTCACGTAAGTGACAACTTAACAAAATCTTTTACAGAAAAACAGGGAGTTCTGTCCACACCCAGCAGGTCAGGCAGCGTTTGTGAAACCATGTCAGGTCAAAGACCCTTCACCAGAACTGGGAAAGGGTGATAAAAACTGATAGTTTTGTATCTTTTTAACTTCTTGTTACTCTCTCCCATGGACAGGCAAGGAGATAAGGTGAGAGAGGGCAAAGGGTATGGGGAATAGTGAAGGGGGCATTATGAGAAATCAATGTTCATTCCGGCAGGTTGTAGCCTACCCAGACTAAATATAAGGTGTTTATTCCTCCAACCTGAGAGAGGTCTCATTGCAACAATAGAGGAGGCCATGGAATGGGAATGGGAAGTGAAATTAAAATGAGTGGCCACTGGAAGACCCTACTTTTTCTGGCAGATGGAGCATAGATGCTTGGCAAAGCAGTCTCCCAATCTATGTTGGGTCACACCAATATACAGGAGACCACACCGGGAGCACCAGACACAGTATATGACCCCAACATCTACCTCACCTGGGAGGAGTGGAAGCAATGGTAGGTGAGAACTGCACAAAATGCTGGAGAAACTCAGTAGTTCAACATGAATGTTGGTTCATGTTCTGTGTCCTTTTCTTATTCTTCCCACATTGTCATCAGCTCCCTCAAGATTCTTTAACACTGCACACCAGTGTCCAATCAAACACTCATGTCTCTGGGGGGATGGGAGAAAACTGGAGGAACCCACAGGAGTCACAGGAGAACGTGCAAACTCTGCATTGAAAGCACTCGAGGTTAGGATTAAACACACGTGTCTGCCAGGTCAAGAGTGTGTTTGGACATTGGAGTCAGCAATGAACAACTGGTTCTCAATGATGTGAAGACACTAGGGTCAGGATCCATGTGTAAAGGGAGTGGTTGCCAGACTGGTTTGAACCAGGGTGGTTATGATGAAGCTCTGAATCCTTATCCGGTGAACTCGCAGAGGAGACCAGAGGCCAGGGTGGAATTGAACATAGAATCTTTACTTGTGGACTGGTTTGCAGAGAACACAGGACAGGACTCAAGAAGCTCTACAAACTAGGTAGGTAACTCTAGACAGAGCAAAAATTAACAAACCAAGAGGGAACTTAAATAGACAAACAGAACAAGGCACAGGTGCACTGATAACTAAAACAACATAGAGGTGAAAATAGTCAACTAATAATTAGGAGGACTCTGGCACCCCCAGGTGGTCAGACCAAGGTATGACAGGGTACCTCTCACAGCCAGCACCTGGCAGCCCAGCTTCTGAAAGTCAGCTCTGCAGAGGAAGGTCTCTGATGTAGAGCCAGACCCTTTGACCAGGATAGAATAAAGGCCCAAGCCACCTCCAAAGGTTAGCTTCATGCTGTTGCTGCAGAACGGCCTTCAACAGGGCCACTCTAGCTCCTCTCCATTTCTGACGGCCACGTCGAACCAGCTGTTCAACAAATCGGATTCCCACCTCAGAACCCTGCTTCCTCTCATGAACACTGCCTTCGAAGTTCTCCAAAGGGCAAGAGTATTCTTGAAGCTGGGCTTGAGGAGTGCATACAAGCTGGTTTGCATAAAGGAGGGTGATGGGTGGAAGATGGCATTCATCACACTGACAGGGCACTATGAGTATCTGGACATGTTCTTCGACCTTGTGAACATGCCAGCAGTTTTCCAGGCCTTTATAAGCAACACACTCTGGGATGCTCACCATAAATATTCCTTCATTTACTTGGATAACATTCTAATTCTCTCGAAGTTCATGGAGGAGAATGCCACTTACGTCAGAGACACCCTAAAGAGGTTTCTTGATCATGGATTTTATGTCAACTGGAGAAGTCCAAGTTTCATGTAACAACTATTTCTTTTTTGGGGCTTCATCATCTCTAATGGCAAGATCAAGATGGATGCTGGCAAGACACAGGAATTTGGAGATCAGCCACAGCCATCCAGTGTGAAACAAGTCCAATGAATCCTGGGATTTGCCAACTTTTATCGAAAGTTCATCAGAAACTTCAGCTCAGTGGCGGCTCTGCTGACAGCAGTAACCAAGAGATCCATGGGCCCTTTTGTTTGGACTGCTGGGGTAGAGAATGCTTTTGAGAGCCCAAACAGCAATTCACAACAACCATTTTGGATGCACCTCACCCTTCATTGTGGAGGTGGACGCCTTGGACATCAGAGTGGGTGCAATGTTGTCTCAATGGACACCTTTGGATAATCATCATCTCTCTGTGCAGCCAGGGCCTTCAGGAATGAGCCGTAGGGGTGGGGGTCCTGTTATGACACAGACCGATCTACGCCATCTTCCGAGGCTTAGATGCTCTTAGATACTCCCTGGAATATGGACAGCTGGCCCAGCCTCTTTAAAGATTCAGGACAATCCCGCTAATTGGCAATCATGTTTTGCGTGCCAAGGATTGAGTATTTAAGGAGCACCTGAACTAAGGTTCAATGTGCAATTGTAAGCCTACTCGTAATTTCATCTAGTGCCTGTTTTGCGTTCAGGTTCTCAATCCAGTTTGAAACCATGTCTCGATCCTACCCTCAGATGTTCCAGTATTTGGATCCAAGCTGCTCTCTTCAAGGACTCTAGCCACAAGACAAGGGACGGCAAGGAATGGGCAGCAGTGGATGTGTTCTGACCGCTGATGTGACAGGCTACCATGTATAATCTGACATCCTCACTATGCCCAGCCCAGAACAGCTGCCTGATGAATTCTGCTGTTCGAGCAGTCCCCAGATGACCCGTGATGTGCAATGTGACCTTCCACATCTGAACGGACAGATTTGGGGACAAAAAGGTGACCCAGCAGGCCGTTCCTTGGGTCTGCTTCCTGCTGTTGTGCTTTCCTGACAATGGCCTCAACCGCCCATCGGACCAGTGCCACCCGCCCAGAGGATGTGTTTTGGGACAGCAACCAGGTCTGCTGGCTCAAACTGCCCGGAGAGGACATCCACCTTCTGGTTCCAAGAACCTAGATGGCAGGGAATGATAAAAATCAAAACAGTTATCAAAGGAGAGACTGACAAGCTTGCTGCTAACTTAACCGCTTCACCTCTTGATTATAGCCCAGGTTCTTGTGAACTGTCCAGACCAGGGGTCAGCAACCTTTACCACTGAAAGAGCCACTTGGACCCGTTTCCCACAGAAAAGAAAACACTGGGAGCCGCAAAACCCGTTTGACATTTAAAATGAAATAACACTGCATACAACGTTTTTTTTGCCTTTATGCTATGTATAAATAAACTATAATGTGTTGCATTTATGAAATTGATGAACTCCTGCAGAGAAAACGAAATTACATTTCTGCATGCAACAAAAACATTTTGAACTCCGAAAAAAAGACGTTGGGTTGAAAGTTACTTTTAAGTAAAATATTCAATGTCTATTTGAGTCCTTCTTGTATTTATGAAAAACGCCGAACTTAAATTTTCCGCCAGCAGCAAACCAAAAATAACGTCAGCCAGCTGTCATCCTGAAAAATGAAAGGACTATTTCACTGAACTATGAAAAAATATGAATATAAGTAAAATAATAGGCAATTAAAATATTTATCATACTTGGTTAATGGGATTTCTGCTCCTGGACCTCAGCGCACAGCGTCTGCACATCAGGGCTGTATGATGTCACCTTCATCTTTACACAGGATCGCAAGCTGTCATCTGTGAGGTTTTCAATATCACTCCATTTGTGTTTCTGAGCAAGAACGGCCTTCTGACGGGCAACATCTTCAAGGTCTGCTGTCAAGCGTCTAAACTTGGACACCCATATGTCTTTGTCGGCTATGTCGGCCAGTTCCATCTCAAGATCAGGTTGACTCACACCTGCCAATGCAGTCGTATTCAGTAGGGAAGGATCGATGCTTAAGGGAGTGACCGGGAAGGATAATGTGTTTTTTTCCTCTCTGAACTCACAGAAGCGTTTCCCAAACGATGTTTGCATTGCGATGATTGCAGAATGTAAATACTCCGAAATTATCATGTCGTGACCTTGTTTGAACTCTCTCAAATTGGGGAAGTGAGACAAAGTGCCTTTCTGTAAATCTCTGGCAAGCACTGTCAACTTGCGCTCGAATGCCAAAACATCCTCCAACATGTGCAGGGCTGTACGTCCTTTCCCCTGAAGAGCTGTGTTCAGCGTGTTCAGGTGCGCTGTTATGTCTACCATGAAGTGTAGCTTTTCCAGCCACTCTGGCTGTTCCAGCTCAGGAAAGGTGAGCCCTTTGCTGCCCAGGAAAGTTTTCACTTCTTCCAGACATGCGACAAAGCGTTTCAGCACCTTCCGTCTGGACAGCCAGCGATAAAAACACGTTGTAGCGGTGTCAGTAAACTGCAGTCAAAGATAGCTTTATTCGAACTAAACAGCCTTGCTTTTAAGCCTCCCTCAACCCAGCCCCCATGGACGCAGATGCTGCAAAAGACGCGTACTCACGAACCCCCGTAGGCTATCTCCCTTAGCCGGAATGCCGGCTAATTGTGAGCCGTTTCGGATGTGGCAGGAAATGTACAAGATCACCATAATTACATTTCAAAAGCTAACAAACTAACATAAAATACATTTTAATTAAATACTGACCAATTATTTCCCAAAGCCACAGGGAGCCGCAGCACAGAGGTGAAAGAGCCACAAATGGCTCGGGAGCCGCAGGTTGCCGACCCCCGGTCCAGACTATAGATGGATGTTTAGCCCCCTCCAGCCAAAGTCTTCACCCCTCCAGGGTTAATTTGACCAGCAGCTGCTCTCTATGTCATAATTGCTCTCTGCAGCAGCAGGCCACCAGGAGAAGAAAGCACAGGGATGGCATTTCTGGTCAGACCTTAACAACCCCAACAACAACATCTCAGTCATCTTCTTGAACAATGAATGGCAGCTCTGGGTCAAAGAGAACAAGAATGGGAGCCTTTGTGAGGCGATGCTTAAATTCCTGAAAAGCCACCTCGGCTTCTGCTGGACTGGAGTTTTCTTTAGTTACAGCAGTAAGGGGTGCAGTGATGGATGTGAAGTTGCAGACAAATCTCCGATAAATATTTGCGAACCCCAGAAACTGCTGGAGTTATATGACTGTGGTGAGTTACAATCAATCCCTGACGGCCCGGGTTCTGCTATGGTCTATCTGCAGATTCCCCTTTGAGACAATCTACCCAAGGAAGGAGACTGTGGAGACATGGAACCCACTCTTCTCCAGTTTGATGAGTAGTTGGTTCTAGAGTGAACAGTGAAGGACCCATCGAACATGTTGCATGCGCTCGTGGTGGGTCTTCAAGAAGATGAGTATATCATACAGGTACAAGACAAAGTGATGTAGAATGCCATTGATAAGGACCTGAAAAATCACAGAGACATTGACCGAACCAAACGGCATCATGCAATATTCATAGTGGCCAGTGGGAGTGTTAAAAACGGTCTTTCAGTCATCATCGTCCCAAATGCAGACCAGGTTGTATGCATTGCAGAGGTCCGGTTTAGTAAAGATGTTTGGCCTTTGTAGCACCTTGAAAGCTGTTGTCGTCAGTGGCAAGGGATATCAGTTCATCACTGTGATCTATATGTGGTTGAAGTCTACCATCCTTTTTCACCATGAAGAAAAAGCCCAGACCAGCAGAAGATGTGAAGAGGTGGATGAAACTGGATGCTAAGGCATCACAGATATGCTCCTCCATAGCCACCCTTTCTGAGCTGACAGGGAGTAGCGTCTTCCTCAGGGTGGACAGGCAGTTGTTCAATTCTGCAGCCATGTTCTTACTGAAAACCCCTAGCAGGTCTGCATACTCGGGAGGAACTCAGGGCAGCCTGGGCAAGGTGGTTAGGCAACCCAGGAGAGGCAATTAGACAGCAGGAAGATGATCCATGGAGCACACCAATGTACCAGTCAGGCTAAGCTGATGTGTCAAGGGTGTCAAGAGGAACTCGGGAGAATGAATAAGGTGAAGCTGGCTGGTCACAGTATTCTGTGCAGATGGATGGAAGCAGTGATGTGACAGATTGTCCCTGGCCTCAAGGTCTTCTGTCCAGAACCATGGTCGGGAGTGATTGGTGGAGACAGGCCAGGGGAACTCGAAGATGTCTTGCTAACTTGAAACTGCCTGCTATGCCTGAGTCTACAAAGGCTCCAAGGGCTTGTTGTTGTTTTTCCCAGGAGAAGGAGGTAGACAACACAACCCTGGATAAAGCAGACCTGGCAGGCATGGTGGAACCCATCACTGCCCTCCCTGCCCGGGACGGGTCTGGAGAGGCAGAGTGAAAATGGCCCACCTCACCACAGAAGAAGCAGCCTCTTCCCTTCATTTTCCAAGTCTACTCAGCTGGAGAAAGTCAGGCTCCACCCAGAGGCTCCTCTGGAGAAAGTCAGAGGGAGGTGGGGAGAGCGCATGACCACACAGAGAACGATGAGGCTAGAGGGGCTCGGAGACTGACAACTCTAGAGGACTGACTGGAGATAATCGTCAACCCAGATAGAGGGATCAATGTGAGTCTCTAGATCCTCAGCTGGGTCTCTGGCAATTCATCTTTCATTTCACCTGATAGCCCACAGTGGAACATGGCTATTAGGGTCGCATAGTTAGCCATGCTACAGGTACCCTGACAAAGTTGGAGGGGTCGATTGGGCATTTTGCATCAGCTGACAGGGTGGTCAAACCCTCTTCATCACCCTGGTGAAGAAGGATACATCTGTACAACTTGGAGAGTCCTTCTCTCAGAGCACCAGAGCCCAGACAAGAGCTTTGCCAGAGAGGGATTTAACTGAATTGACTTTATTTCTTATGTCCTTCAAATACACGAAGGTAAAAATCTTCACATTATGTCTCTACCTGAATGTGCAATGTGCAATTTAAAGTAATTTATGATAAATACTATGTATAACAGGACAGTCAATATAACATAGAAATACAATTGTGTCAGTGTGAATTAATCAGTCTGATGGCCTGGTGGAAGAAGCTGTCCCGGAGCTGTTTCCCAGAAGGTAACATCTTCAACAGTTTGTGGTTGGAGTGATTTGGAACCCCAATGATCCTTCAGGCATTTTTTACACACCTGTCTTTGTAAATGTCCTGAATAGTGAGAAGTTCACATCTACAGATGCGCTGGGCTGTCTGCACCACTCTCTGCAGAGTCCTGCGATTGAGGACAGATATGATATTCGCTACTTTGCAGCAGTCAGAGGGAAACTTGGTGAATTGTATCTCAAAAGATAGAGAACACTGGGTATGAAACCCTCTACATGTCTCTGGGTTGCCATCAAATCGCTAGGGTGCTGGCAGGTTCAGAGCACCATCGTGGGAGCCTTGGGGAACCGGAACAGAATGAGCAGGCGATGCTTCTATGTTGGCCGGAGACCCAGGAGTTAGGATGGCAGCAAGGTTTGCTGGCTCAACCAGATGATCTCAGTGAGGATCTGTAGGGTGGCCAAGATCTACTGGAGCATCTGCTTATGTCTACCCACTGTGACTTCCTGGCTGGCCAGCACAGATTGGAGATGTTCATACTCCGCCGGGTCCACGTCTTGCTGCAACGGGGTGATTGCAAGGCTGGGCTTGGACCAGGGTTCCTTATGGTGAAATTCTTTATCTTTAGTCCAGTGGACTCCCAGGAGGGGAGGTTGACTCAAGTACAGAGGAGACCAGAGACAAGGATGGAATTGAACAAAGAATCCTTACTTGTGCATTAGTAAGTAGAAAACACAGGTTGGGACTCGACAATCACTACAAACAGGGTAGGCAAATTCAAGACTTGTCAATGATGAACAAAACAGAGAAACTTA
This sequence comes from Hypanus sabinus, assembly GCF_030144855.1. Classification (NCBI taxonomy): domain Eukaryota; kingdom Metazoa; phylum Chordata; class Chondrichthyes; order Myliobatiformes; family Dasyatidae; genus Hypanus; species Hypanus sabinus. Next base: position 18,708,200 of record NC_082720.1, read on the forward strand.
AATAGACAAACAAAAGCAAGGCACAGATGCACTGATAAATAAAACAAGATCCAGGTTAAAATAATCATCTAATGTTCAGAAGAAGAGTGTGGTGGAGTTTGGTGGCCGCAGGTGGTCAGACTGAGGCCTGAGACCATGGGATTAAAATGGGACCAATAGGAGATACGGCCTCCACCACCTTCAGGGTAGAGAACTCCAGAAATTCACCAACGTCTGAGAGAAGATCTTCCTTCATACTTCAGTTGGCTACCTATTAGCTATGCACACGTGTTCGTAACTGTTCCAATTGTGAAGAGATCTTAACTCTGTCAATCAGCTTAGGATCTAATATGCTTGAATAAGGTCATCCCTCTTTCCTGTACCTTCTAAACCCCAAGGACTAGAGACGCAAACTGTCTAGCCTCTCTTGATAGGATAACTTCTTCAGGTCAGAATTAGCCTGGTTTGTTTTCCCTTTGGACTGCTCAATTACTTCTACGTCTGTCCTTAGTTATGAGTGGCTGATGATCAGCATGGACTTGATGGACTGCAAGGCCTGTAATTTGTAATTTGCTCTATCTGTCTACTAGCTACACTACCACCATTCGTCAGCTGTGCAACACAAGTGCACACCCCAACTCTGTCAGTTTTGACCAGATTCTACCAATGTATCTCTTACTCTATGATACTCTTGTTCCCTCTGCTAGTGACAAATGAGGGTGGAAATATAGTATTTGTTGGAAGAAATTAAAACTGGAAAATAAATCAAAACTGTAAATGTTGGAAATTTAAAATGAAACACTCAGCATCTTTGGAAAGAGAAAAAGTCAACGCTGCAGGCGGAAGTCGTTTTTTACCTAAGATGCTATTCCTCCTTCCACAGAGGCCGACTAGTCTATTGGGTGCTTCCAGCATTTTTTTGTTTCAAAACTCATACAACAGGTTGCTGTAAGACACTGTGCATCTTCGGGCACAGCACGGGTACACCCACAAACTTGTTTAAGTTGCATGTGTCCAACTTTGTCACATTGAAGAGTTTCCATTTAAACACAATCACAATTCTATTCTTTTATAGATTACAAACATTTCTGTTTGTGAAATAATTTCCAGGCCCTGTCTCCAAAATTAGTTGTTTACAAAAATAATCAAAGGTAATTAGAATATTGATCCTTAGGGAGGAAATTGCAGGATCTCTGACCATCATATTTAAATCCCCCTTAGCCCAGCGATGTTAAAGGATTGAAGAGGTTCTACGTTTACAATGGGAGTCAGGGGTCCATTTAATTCACCTGCAGACTACTTTTGAGGGGACCGTTTAAACTTCAGTAAGGCATAGGTCAGTCAAGGACAGTTAGCATAGTTTTGCTCTTGGAAAACACAGTCTGACTAATCTGATTGAAATTGTTTAGGCCAATATACTTGAAGCAATCCACATGGATTTCAGAAAGGTTTTTGACAGAGTCTCACATGACAGACTGATCAAAAGAGTAAAGGCCTATGAAGGTCTGAGAAATTATTACATTAGTTTCGGACTGGCTCATTGACAAGCACTGAGTGGGTTTTTTTATGAATCAAAACTGTTTCTGGCGAGGGTTCCATAGGCACTGTACTTGGTCTCCTCCCTTTGTTTTGTAGGTATTAATGATTTATCCATAAATGTAGGAGGCATGAAACACAGTTAAGAGAAACTGGCAGTGTGGTGATTCAATGGGATGCAGAAGAGATTTATGACTAGAAGATATTAGCTATGAGGAAAGGTCAAAAAGTTTAACACTAATTATTTTGGAATGGTGAAGGCCAAACAGACTTACTTGTGCAATGTAAAATTATGAGGCACGTATACAAAAACTGCAGTAGAACTTATTTCCTTTTGCAAGGCAGTCAAAAACTATGGGGCATGAAATTAAAGTAATTGGCAGAAGGATTAGTGAGACAATGAGGGGAAAAATTATCCAATGTGTGGTAGCGCTCTGTAACTCACTCCCTGCATTTAAATAGAATCTGGATCCGCGCTTGAAGAGATGTAATCTGCAAGGCTATGAAACTGCTACTGAAAAATAGTATTAGGTTTAGTAGTTCTTTTACTGAACAGCATGGATAAGTCGAGAATAATAGCTTATGTGCAATAAATTTCTCTACAATTCTGTGGGTGTTGGAAATCAAAGCTGAAGTGATGCTTCAGATGACAAAGCCTAGACAGCGCCCAGAAGATTTATATATGAAGCTTAAATTTCTAGATGTTGAAGACAGGCAGAATGAACTTAGCTTGGATTCTCTTGGTGTTAATTGGGCAAGGAAAATTGTAAATGGGATGCTTAAAATATTGAAGATTTGTAGAACTGTCTTCTTCTGGGCAAATAGGAGTAATCCTTATAATTCTGGCCACATCATCTTGAAGTGAAATCAGCTCTAAACAAAGGCCAGCATTACATAGCAGTGAAATATTCAGGAGTATGATTAATAGACATTTGCTGCCCAAGAGTACTAGAAGGACATATTGCAAAGGTGGGTCAATAGCGTGGTGGTATAAAACAAAAGCATCTGAATCAGTGGTCAAACAAGGGACATGAAGGTTCTTATTAATGAAATGGTTCTTTAATAAGGTAACTAACATGAAGGTTCTTATTAATGAAATGGTGTACTCCTGTCAATTTAGGAGACAAAACCTCCATAAGGTTACATAATGTCAGACACAAGCAACCATATTCGGGCTTACACACTTAATCTAAGAGTTACTTAATCAGATTATTAATCATGACCACTTTATTTCTTAATCTGCCATTAACTCAACAAACTAGAATTCAATTTGAGCCCATTAAGTTCATAAAAGGTTGCACACGGAAGAAAGCAATTTCATCCATCAAATTTACACCAGTTTCCTTGAAGGTCAGTTCAGTTAGTTTCTCTCTACTGTCCCCCATATTCCTCGTTCTCATTTTTAAGTATCTATCCAAGTTCCCCTTCCAAAGCCAGTATTGAATGTTTCCCATGTCATGTCAGGTAGAACACTACAACTCCTAACTACTCTTGCTTAAAATAGTTCTTCCTCATGTCGCCTCTGTGAACCCAAAAATGTACAAGCAGCAATGATAAATGATTCACTTAATTTCTGGAAGCTATAACATGGTGGGAGACAGAGACCACAGAATTATATTTTTGTGGACGTCTATATGCCCAATGAGGAACAAGGTTGCGCTGTAGCAAATAAATATGAAACTTCTGTGAAAGAATTTAAAAGAAAGGTGAATGGAATGTCAGAATCAGAATCAGGTTTAATATCACCAGCATATACCGTGAAATTTGTTAATTTAGCGGCAGCAGTATGATGCAATACATGACAAATGTAGAAAAAAAAGAATTACAGTAAATATATATATATTAAATAGTCAAAGTTAAAGTAAGTAGTGCAAAAACAGAAATAAAAATGTTGTTTGGTAGTGTTCATGGATTCAATGACCATTTAAGAATCAGATGGCAGAGGGGAAGAAGCTGTTCCTGAATTGCTGAGTGTGTGCCTTCAGGCTTCTGTACCTCCTTTCTGTTGGTAGCAGTGAAAAGAAGGCATAGCCTGGGTGATGGGGTCCTTAATGATGGATGCTGTCTTTCTGAGGTGTGGCTCCTTGAAGATGTCTTGGATTCAACAGAGGCTAGTACCCATGATGTCTTAAATAATTTTACTGAATGCACAGGATAAACTCGTGAAACTAAGGAATTTAAAGGAAATATAACCTATTTATACTTAAACAAGCCTCTCAAGTCCAACCCTCTGTCCCCGTTGTGAGAGGTGGAAACGGGTAAGGCGAGCCAACAGGGCTCTGGTGAAGCTCCATATGCCAATCCCATGCACGGTGGATACAATGGATAATAGAAACATTGATGAACTCCAACCATACCATCGACGTTGTGGACGATGGAGACGGAAGGCCATGGATGGCCGAAGCTCCACTGGGAACTAAGGGCCCAAGAAGAAAGAAGAAGAAACCTTAACAGATTAATGTACACAAAAAAAATGTATACCATATATTGCTGGAATTGACAGCAAGAAGGGCTTAATTCAAACAAATGAGGGAGTGTGAAGTAAGAAATTAAAAAGATAATTTGAGATAAATGTGAGGAGTTTAATGGAAGAAGTAGAAATTGAGGCTAAGTATGATAATAAAAGTAATCAAAATCAGAACAAGAAGAGCTAATTAAAAAGATTAAAACGATAAAGTAAAAAAAGCAGGAGATTCAGTCTACAACTGAAATCAGCCTAGAGCAATAAATAACCTGAGTGATTACTTCCCCGAGTATTCAGAAGGCAATGGATGAGTATTCTGTATTCCACACACACACAGATAACCAAAATAAAATCAATGCCATTGAAAGGCTAAATGGCTCAGAAACAAATAAATCATTTGACATGGCAACGTTTAGCTCAGAATGTTGAAGGAAAGGAGATTTATGAGCTGCTGATGTCTATTATGAGTGAGCCATTAGAAATTAGGAAATCCCAGTAGAATCTTTATCTTTTAAGACAGTCCCTTGGGTGATTTGTCTCCACTCCAAAGGTAACCAATAAGGTCAATGTGGGAACCACAGGTACTTCCACCATCAAAGAAGGAGATTGACATGGCAGGTAGTTAGGGAGTTTGTGATACGGTGCACTCTGTTTAAAAAGATCAGGTCGTCTGTGTTCCAGGTGCTAACTCTTGGCTCTGGAGAGTGGTTGTTGTAAGTTGTACACTTTCCTATTAGGCCTAAACATTAGCACACTCCTACATGATGCTTCTTAGAGGTGAAGTGCAGCATTGAAGGAAAATGATTGAGGAAGATGTTGGGACAAAGATACAGCTTTGTTTTATACTCATCTTCACTGAGAATGGCTCTGTTATTGTCCCAGTGTTCCGTAGGTATCATCAAGCAAGCCCAAGTCAGAGAAGAACGTCTGTGTTCAGCAGAATTTGCGAAGGCTCTTCCACATTTCCTGGTGATGGTTGTAATCAGTCACGTTGATGAGGTCATAAAGGCCATGTATAGTTATCACACATAATCTTGAAGTTGTCTCATGATGCCGTTCCTGTTCCCTGGATGAATGGAATCTACACAGTGATTTGGGAAGCAGCTCATAGGCCATTGGGATAAGGTAACTGAGGAGGTCCCTAGTGATGACTTTCCCTGTGACAGGCAGCAAGGGAGAATTCGTTGTACTTGCCACAGACAGACTTTCTTAATTATAGCATATATTGTACACATTCCCCTGTTGTATCCTCCTCCTCTGAAATGCAGGCGATGAGATTGTGGATTGGTGACTGAAGCTCTTTGATGTCGAGTGCTGGAACTTCAGTAGGTACTCCCTCCACTCCTGAGGACTTAACATTCACTTGCCTGCTTATGACCTTCCTATCAGTAAGGGGTGGTGGCGAGATTGAACCAAATGTGGAATGCAGTCACATCAGGGACCTCACGTGGAAGTCTCAAAATGTTGCTTCCTCTGACTGTTGACTCCCTCTGTACATGATTGGCTCATCCCCTTCTTGGCTCTCAGTGACAGACAACATGGAGTAACTGGGTTGTAGATGGTCTTGACGGAATTGAGGAGGTCATGCATGTCAATTTGTCCGTGAATTGCACCCAACCATCTGTTCTTTAGCTCATAGCTTTTCTGTTGGACCCTTCTGTCCAAGTAACAGCAAAACTATTTTATTTTCCATTGAAGAATACTGGAGCTTCTAGTTTGGACACATCTAAATTGTCTCAGAAATCTCCCAGTTATTTTTATCAAATCTCTCAGGGCACTTCTTGGTGGAGAAGCCAATGGTCTCTTCACCAGTGTCTATTAAGGCAGGTTTCAGCACAGCTCATAAGCTATGGATATTTAGCAACTTCTGTAGGCTGTCAACAAGTTGTGAGATATTTTCTGATAAAATTCAGATTATTGACAACTTTGACGTTGGTATTTTGTTACAACATGCCTCTTGATGTTGATGTTTAGGAGCTAGGTTGATAGAAATAATAGTGCAGACATCAGCACCCGTCATGGTGTAGTTGATATGGGCATCTTTCCAGTTCCCTTCTTGGGTCATGATATAATATCCCAGGTGCTTATGCACGGACAGTGATGTGTCACAAGTTTTGTTCATTATGACAAGCTCATGGTCCACAATGTTGTCAGCCTCCCCCCTCCAATACTCCTTTCTTGCTAATCACAACTTACCAAAGGATCATAACTTCCCCACCCTGATGCTGGGGTTTCCTAACATGATGTTCATCTTGGATGGAATGCACAACAGGCCTTTGTCAAGGTCATTGCCGAGTCTTCCTTCATCTTGTCCGAAGCTCCTAGAGTTGTGCTATATGCACAGATGACCATGGAATAATGATTCCAAGTTGCAGCGAGCTAATGGCTGACAAGGCATTCATTAGTTATGCAGCAGGAGTCACTGAGAAACCAGGTTAGTTGAGTCCTGATGGCAAACCTCACTCTGTGAAGACCTGTCTGTTCTCCAAGAGAAAGTAGAAGAACAGAGTGGTGACGTTGATGCAAAATCATCCAAGTTGATGAACTATGATAGCAGAATGACTGCTAGGGTTGTCCATGAGGATTTTGATATTACAGTCACAAGCTTTAAAATTATGGAGTGGAAATTGCCAGTGTGTGGTCTTAATATGGGGTAATCACTGCACATCAGGTAGGACATGGGCCTTAGTGAGGCCAGAGACAAGGTGGATGAAAATGACTGGACTTTATGCCCTAACTTTGCTGAGCATTGAAACACTGCAGGCCTTGCCCACTACATCCCTCATCACTGTACATTCCCTTCACCCTCTCTCATACCCTGAACCTTGGCTTCTGCAGGTTTATGAACACCAGGAAAGTGTGCTTGGTATGACAATGAAGCTGAGGGCCAGGATGGTGTGCTTGGTATGTCGTTGAAGTTGAGGACCAGGAAGGTGAGCTTGGATGGAGCCAGGGTTGGACAATGTGGGCTAGTGAGCAGCTGACAGCTGGGATCAGGGCTCAATATGCAGAAAATATTAGGACCCAGTAGGTTAACCACTGGTCAACACAGGGGAAAAACCTTAAGCAAAAAATGTATAACAGCATACACATTTGCCAAGAAATTGCACCATCTGTTTCTCCTTCTCAGCTGTGATTGTGAAGAAATGTCTGATTTAAGACCTTTGTAATTTACTCATAATAGAATAGAACTCAATGTTGTTAAATAGTATACGCTTCATGAATTACTTGTCTGGAAACATATAAACATTGTAGGCCTTTATCCATAAAATAAGCTCCCATTGGAACCTTTACTACATCAGTGTGGCCAGTCTCATTGAAATAACTTGAGTATTGGAAATACCATCTGCAACTCGGGCTTATTGATCTGTTATCCTGACATTGGCACAGATTGGAGGAACTTGGTGCTACCTGCAGCAATACAGTGTAGCCAGACCTACGAAGTGGTCAGGGAATGGGTGAGGGGGCTTCTCCCACTGACCTATACATCGTTGCTCTCTCTGATTCCTCCCACTCTCCCTCCATGTCCTTCAATCACTATCCCATGTGTCACAATCCACAAGATAGCCACCATCGATGAAATACGCAGTTCAAATTTTTATGTTTTTTCAGGTGTCAAACCGAAGTAATGATTTCTCGAATTAAGAGTGTTCCAACTTCATGACATGTATATTCGGATTTGGTGTTAGTGCTATACAGCAGCTAATTAGCCCACCAAAGATCCAATTTCTAGCCCACTATGCTCCTTCCATTCTAAATAGTAATTGCTTTCCTATTGTCACAGGTACTGAGACACAGTGAAAACCCTTAGTTTGCATGCCACGCAGAGAGATTATTCTATACGTTGGTACATTGAGGTATCATAAAAGCAAAAAAAAAACACAGAATACAGAATTTAGTGTCACAGTTATAGAGAAAACGCAGTACAAGTAAACAAATGAAGTGCAAGGGCCATGACAAGGTAGCCTGAGAAATCAAGATTTCATTTATTATCGTAGTAGCAATAAAATGGGAAAAAGCCACTGCCCTAAGGTTGTTAGTGCACACTGAATCCCACTTACTACTCATTATTCCTACATTGTCCAGAATGTTTTCCTATAGAGTTCACATTATTCTTTCTTGTACATGTCCACAAATCTGTACTTCGTTTCACGACCCCTGCTATTTTTAACAAGCTATGGAATTACAACAAACAAAAGCAACAATCTTCTGTTAAGAAGCAAAAGAGGTTCAAATCGATGATTCTCTGCAAATCAATAACATGATACAGTGATCTTCTGAATAAAGTTAAAATGAACATGTGCATTAATATAAACTATATTCAACACCTTCAAGCTTGCAAGACAATTTGCTCTAGGTCATTATGTTCCCACAGTTACATTCCAGTCAACAATAACATTTTATTATCTGCTGTTTACCAAGGACTAGACTTCCCCAAAATACAATTATTTCAAGCTTGACTTTGTTTCATAGACCCTTTTAACTGATATTCCACTGAACCATCTCAATTAATGGTTACAATATTTTATTGTGTTGCAAATTGCATTACAACATTTTTAAGGACAGTAAGGATGCATGCCCTCATTCTAGTACCTTACATATTGTAGCTATCTCTGCTCCCAGTTTTCTTCTATTCTTGTAAAAACTTACAGCAAAAACGTCTAGAAATATGTGGAGAGAAATATTAGTGAAGGTAAATCTAGATCCCCTGTTGAATTTATAATTGGCCGTTGAATTTAAAATTGGTAAAAAGGAAATGGTAGAACATAAACCTTGGTGGTGCTTCTGTTATGAGGCCATTAATAAGGAACTTATATTAGGAATTCAAGAGTCTAGAGGGAGGAGCAAACTGAAGAGAGAGTTGATATTAGTAAAGAAAGGTTGACAGAGGAATTAATTTGGCTAAAGGTTGACCGATCTCTCATCTGTATCCAAAAGAAGAGGTGCTGGAAGTAATCGAAGGTCACCTTCCAAAGCTTTTTAGTCTCAGGAATAGCTCCTTACAGAACGGACAGTGGCAGGTATCATTTAAGGTTCAGAGGAGGAGAAAACATTGGGAACTACAGACTTATTGGCGTAACATTTGTGTTAGGAAAACTGGTGGAATCAATTGGAAGAGGTGTAATAATGGAACTCTTTTGGCGAGAATTAATGGAACTGGACAAATTCAGCATGGGTTCATGAAAGTAATATCCTGCTTAATAAGGCTGCAGGAGTCTTTTGAACATAAAAGACTAAATGAGGGAGAAGCAGTGGACCTGGTGTATTTGGATTTTTGGAAGGCTTTTGATAAGGCTCCTCATTAGAGGGAGTACTGTGAGCTATGAGAAGGCTGTAAGGAGGCTTCAATGTGGTTTATAGATAAACTGGTGAATGGGCAAATACATTGCAGATGCAGTACAATGTGAATAAACATGAGGTTATCCACTTTAGTTCTAAAAACAGTAAGGCAGGTGATTACTTGAATGGTGATATATTGGAAAAAGGGAATCTGGGTGTCTTTGTATACCAGTTGCTAACAACAAGCATTTAGAGGTAACAAGTAATATGAAGGTAGATGGTACGTTGGTCTTCATTGTAAGAGAATGTGAGGACAGGACCAAGGCCTTGGTGGGACTTCATCTAGATTTTTTGTCTGAGGTTTTATTTTCTTTATCTGAAAAATTATGTTCTTCCCACAGGGAGAGTCTCAGGACATTGTTTGGTATGGCAAACATATGTGTGGAGAGAGAATGGCTTGATTAGGCCAATATTCACTGGAACATAAAAGAATGAGAGGAGATCTCATGGAAACCTGACAAGACTAAACAGACCAAATGCAGGAAGGTGTTGTGGTTAATTGAGGGAAAGAACTATTCAAAACGATCATAATCGCAGCAATCAGAGTGAGAGTAACCAGAACATACAGCACAGACATACTTAGAGCTTTGCATAGATCAGCACTTACAGGCTAAAAGGCTTAGACAGTATAGTCCACAGATCCAGATTAAAAGAAAACAAAGTGGATCTAGCACAACTATACTTGCTTTGTTCATTAGAATTAAGGTTAGGGACAGAGCATTTTGCACATTATAAATTCAGCGTGACCTTTTACACAAAAATCCCCAATATTAATACATCTGTGCTGTATGGTTGTAAAATACAGCAATAAGTTGAACATTGTGTGGGCTCACCTGATAAAGACAGACCTGAACCTGTCTTAATTTGTCTTGAATGCAATTTTTATCTTTCATTTTCTGCATTTGTAGCAACTGGTCTATTTATCTGTGACAGTGAATCACTTGGTGGTTTGCCAAGGATCTGGACCAGCTAATAAGGAAATACAAATGGCCCTGGCAGGTTTTCTCGTAGTTTCTGGTGACACTATTTTGGTGCAAAACACTGCAATTAGAACAATATTGTCGGCAAACATTTTGCCATCTCCATTCATTTGAGTTTTGCTTTCATTTTTTTCTTAAATAGACACAGCCCAACTCATGCCAGCTAAATCTACAGTTAATTATCACGGAAAGATGCAAGAAGTTCAACAAAAAAAAAGTTAGTTGCAAATTCATTCATTGAAGTATGTGGTTGTGGTGATTTTTCACAGTGAACTGTACTGAAATAGGCCTTTTGTGTTTTACATTCTGTGTTTTCACTCTTTTTGTGTTGCTGTTTGCATGATTTTATACATGCAAATCAATTAAGTCATCAGGCTTGGCTGATTCAGAGTGTTTAAGCAGCAAATAGGTTTGGTATTTAACTTCATCGAGGAAAGATGTCCTAATAACCTTGACATCAGTGTACCAATCATTTTATAAAACAAAGCCTCAGAAAGGAAGTATCTTACCATTGCACTACTTTTGTCAACTGATTGAATGCATAAAAGAAATAAGTTTTAATTAATCAGCTCACACAAAATGCTGGAGGAACACAACAGGCCAGGCAGCATCTATGGAAAAAAGTACAGTCAGCGGAACGTTGTCTGCACTCTTTTCCATAGATGCTGCCTGGCCTGCTGAGTTCCTCCAGCATTTTGTGTGTGTTGTTCAGGTTTCCAACATCTGCAGATTTTCTCTTGTTTGAAGTTTTAATTAAGCATTGGCATTCTTAACTTGCTGCTGACCCCAGCATGAACTTGAAGAGGATCTGCATTCCCATCTTCAGTTAGGAGACCTCCTGGCTTAGAAATCGGATTCTGAGGTGTCTTAGTGAAGACAGATGGTGCAACGCTCAATGCAGCCTTACATTAAAAAAAGTCTATCCTTCGTTTCTTACATCACTGTAAGGAGGAAATTAGAGCATAAGCTATGTCTAAGTCATTTTCACAGTGACCGAAAAGTCGCAGGGTAAGGATTGCCTTTGGGAATTGGGTGTGAGGGTCAGGTACTGAGAATTGGCAGTATGTATGAAGTAAGATTTATCGCAGCAAGTGGCTGAGTGAGTGAGGGTTGGTGGAGGGGTATAGGCACAAAGGAAGTTCAGAACCAAACTCATGTTCATTATCAGTGGCATATGTCATGAAATTAGTTGTTGCGTGGCAGTAGTACAGTACAAGACACAAACGATTGTAAGAGCAATAGTGAGAGTCTTCATGGGTTCATGGATCAGTCAGAAATCTGATGATGGAGGGGAAGAAGCTGTTCTTAAAGTGTTGAATGTGGGTCTCTGAGCTCCTGTACCTCCTCCCCGATGGTAGAAATGATAAAAGGGCCTGCAGGAAGGGAGCTGGCTGGGCGGCACATGATAATCAGGCAAGAATTTTCATACATTTCCGCTCTACAAGAACTTTCCTAAGGGGAGACCTTGCCTGAAAAATGTGTTGGAATTCTTTGAGGAAGAATTCTTTCAGGATAGGCAGAAAAGAATCTGTGGATGATGCTTACTTGGATTTTCAAAAGGCTTTTGACACAAGAGCTTTGACCAGCAGCCATCAGAAGTTTGGAGAAGAGAGGACTTTGATCAGCTCCACTGCCCGAGGATAAAGAGGCAGCAGCGGGTTGCTGAAGCAAAACGAGCTTTCACCAGTGATCAATCGGCATTTGGGTTTGATTAGTAAGAGCAAATTGAAGGAATGCAAGAGCAAGCAGCAGCAGCCATTATCGAAGTAACACAGAGTGGTAAGCTTGAGGCTTCTTCGAGGAGAGGCCTCACTCAGAGAAGGCAAAGGAGAAAAGGCTCGTTTTTTTTTCCTTCTCTTCTTTTTATCTGCTCAGCTAGGACAGTAGAGATGCCAGGCAAGGTAGTGCAATGCTCCTCTTTCAGGATGTGGGAAGGCAGGAAGACCTCATGTATCCCTGACGACTACAATCATGGGAAGTGCATCCAGCTGCAGCTTCTAACAAACCGCGAACCGGATAAACTCCAGATCATTCGGGAGGCTGATGAGCTGATAAACAGGACATATAAAGAGGCACTTACACCCAAGGTGCAGTGCACAGGAAACTGGATGACAGTCAGGAAGGGGAAGGGGGTTAAGGAGCCAATGCAGAATACCCTGTGGCCATCTCCATCAACAACAGGTACATCACTTTGGATTCTGTTGGTGGGGGGGGGGGAATGACCAAACAGAGGAAAAATCACAGTGTTCAGGTCTCCAGCACTGAGTTTGCCTCTGTAACTCAAGGGGGAAGGGGGGAGAAGATGCACAATGTGGTGATAGGGGATTCGTTAATTAGGGGAACAGACAGGAGATTCTGTGGACAAGAGCTAGATTCCTGGATGGTATGTTGCCTCCTGGCTGCCAGGGTTCAGAAAATCTTGGATAGAGTCCTCAGCGTTCCTAAGTGGGAGGGTGAACAGCCAGAAGTTGTAGTTCATGTAGGTACAAATGACTGGGTAGGACGAGTGATGAGGCTCTGCATTGGGAGTTCAGGGAGTTAGGTGCTAAGTTAAAGGGCAGGACCTCCAGGGTTGTGATCTCAGGATTGCTACCCATGGCACGTGCAAGTGAGGTCAGAACTAGGAAGATTATACAGTTTAATGCATGGCTAAGGAGTTGGTGTAGGAGGGAGGACGTAAGATTTTTGGATCATTGGGCTCTCTTCCAGGGAAGATAGGACCTGTACAGAAGGGATGGTTTGCACCTGAATTGGAGAGGACTAATGTCTTAGCAGGAAGGTTTGTTAATGCTTCACGGTGGAGTTTAAACTAGGGTTGCAGGGGGGTGGGAACCAGAGTTCCAGAATAATTAGTGGAGAGGTTGTGGAGGTAACTGTTAGTAAGACCTCAGGCACAGTTAGGAGTTAAAAGGTTGAGCATGGTAAGACTAGTGTCCTGAGCGGTGTATATTTCAATGCAAGAAGTATCATAGGAAAGGCGGATAATAGTACTGAAGCTGAGGGAGCTGGTTTACAAACAGAGACAACGTGTAGTGAGGGGAGGCTGTTGATAGGGCAAAAATTGCAGTCAGCAGGATGAGTTGCAATGTAAAATGCAGACCAAATCGAAAAGGGTGAATACAGGACTGAAGGTGTCGTATTTGAATACGCACAGTATATGGAATAAGGTCGATGATCTTGTAGCACAATTACAGATTGGCAGGTATGATGTTGTGGGCATCGCTGAATCATGGCTGAAAGATTATAGCTGGGAACTCACTGTCCAAGGATACACATTGTATCAGACAGGAAGGCGGGGGGGGGGGGGGGGCGGCATTGCTCTGCCCGTAAAAACTGAAATCAAATCATTAGAGAGAAGCGACATAGGATTGTAAGGTGTTGAGTCATTGTGGATAGAGCAAGGGTAAAAAGACCCTGATGCAAATTATGTACGGAGCCCCAGAAAGGATGTGGCCTTCAAATTACAATGGGAGATAGAAAATGCATGCCGACAGGGCAATGTCATGGGGGATTTCAATATGCAGGTGGATTAGGAAAATCAGGTTGATGCTGGATTCCAGGGGGAATTTCTAGAGCACCTACAAGATGGTTTTTTTTAGAGCAGCTCGGGATTGACCCCACTAGGGTATCAGCTATTCTAGATTGGGTGTTGTCCAATGAACCAGAATTGATTAGAGAGATTAAGGTAAAAGAACCCTTAGGGAAAAGTGATCATAACCACTCTGAAATTTGAGAAGGAGAAGCTAAAGTCAGATGTATCAGTATTACGGTGGAGTAAAGGGAATTACAGAGAGGAGCTGGCCAGAATTGATTGATAAAGAACACTGGCAGGGAAGACAGCAGAGCAGCAATGGCTGGAATTTCTGCAAGCAATTCAGAAGGCACAGAATATATACATCCCAGAGAGGAAGTAGTATTCTAAAGGAAAGATGACACAACCATGGCTCATAAGATAAATCAAAGCCAACATAAAAGCCAAAGAGATGGCATATAATAGAGCAAAACTTAGTGGGAAATTAGGGGATTGGGAAGCTTTTAAAATCCAACACATGGCAACTAAAAAAGTCATTAAGAAGGTAACGATGGCACATGAAAGTAGCTAGCTAATACTATTAAAGAAGATGTTAGAAGTTTCTTCAGATACCTGAAGTGTAAAAGAGAGGTGAGGGTGGATATCAGACTACTAGAAAATGATGGAAAATGATAGTAATGGGGTCAACGAACTGGCAAATGAACTGAGTAATTATTTTTGCATCAGTCTTCACCGTGGAAGACACTAGCAGTATGGTAGCAGTTCCAGGTGTCAGGGGGCATGAAGTGTGTGAAGTTACCATAACTAGAGAGAAGGTTCTTGGGAAATCAAAGGTCCGAAGATAGTTAAGTCACCTGGACCAGATGGTGTACACTCCAGGGTTCTGAAAGAGGTGGCTGAAGAGATTGTGGAGGCATTAGTAATGATTTTTCAAGATTCTGGAATGGTTCCAGAAGACTCGACAAATGGAAATGTCACTCCACTCTTCAAGAAGGGAGAGAGGTGGAAGAAAGGAAACTCTAGGCCAGTTAGTCTGACCTCAGTGGTTGGGAAGGTATTGGAGATTATTATTAAGGATGAGGTCTCTGGGTACTTGGAGGCTCATGAGAAAATAGGCCATAGTCAGCATGGTTTCTTCAAGGGAAAATCTTGCCTGACAAATCTGTTGGAATTCTTTGAAGAAATAACAAGCAGGATAGACATAAGGGAATTGGTCGATGTTGTCTTCTAGGATTTTCAGAAGGCCTTTGGCAAGGCGCCACACATGAGGCTGCTTAACAAGCTATGACCCCGTGGTATTACAGGAAAGATTCTAGCATGGATAAAGCAGTGGCTGATTGGCAGGAGGCAAAGAGTGGGAATGAAGGGAGCCTTTCTCTGGCTGGCTGCTGGTGACTAGTGGTGTTCCACAGGGGTCTGTGTTGGGATCGATTCTTTTTACATTATATGTTAATGATTTGGATAATGCAATTGATGGTTTTGATGAAACGCTTGCAGGCAATATGAAAATAGGTGGAGGGGCAGGTAGCTTTGAGGAAGTAGGGAGGCTGCAGAAGGACTTAGATTAGGAGAATGTGCAAAGAAATAATGGATAGAATTGTATCAGGAAGTGGATTCAGAATCAGATTCAGTTTATTGTCATTTAGAAACCACAAATGCAATACAGTTAAAAAATGTGACAACGTTCCTCCAGAATGATATCACAAAAGCACATGACAAAATAGACTACACCAGAAAATCCACATAACGTTTGGCAATCCCCAATCCAGAGTCCAGAGAGGCTGCTGCGTATTAATATCGCAATACCTTCTTAGCGCGTTCCCCGGAAAGGAACTCCAAATCCACCAGACAAACAAGACCAAAAACTAAAGCTACAAGACCTGCACAAAACCACATAATTACAACATATAGTTACAACAGTGCAAACAATAGCATAATTAATAAAAAAACAGACTATGGGCACAGTAAAAAATAGTCCAAAGATGTTAAAGGACTATAAGTGCAAAAGAAATCACCACACAGTTTCCACAAATCCCCAGGGTCCCGACAGACTCGCCATCCCACGCCGACGGCAGAAGGGAATACCCCCGCTATGGACTTCCAAAGCGCCGCCCGACTCAGCCTCGCAGACGCAGCACACACCAAAAGCGACCTGTCCGCAGCAGACTCTGAGTCCATCGAACCTCCGAGCTGACGACCATCCCCTCTGGCACAGCTTCTCCGAGCACCATCCTCTGCCGGATGCATTAAGACAGCCCCACCAACGGCCATCTTGCGACCCCAAGGACTGGGGGCCGGTTATTCCCAGCAGAGTCCCGGACCTCACAGCAGCAGCAGCAACGAAGAAGGTCTTTCTGAAGATATCCCGATGTTGCTCCGTGCTCCCATGTCCATTTTTAATCGATTATGTTTGCACACAGCACCCCGCTTCACAAATAACAGATAATCAGCTCCGGAGTGGCCGCTGCAAGCTGCGTCGCACCGCCATCTTGGAAAATCACTTGCACTTTGGTAGAAGAAATGAAAGGGGTGACTATTTTCTAAATAGAGAGAAAATTCAAAAACCTGAGATGCAAAGGAACTTAGGAGTCCTTATGAAGGATTCCCTAAAGGCTAATTTGCAGTTTGAGCCTGTGGCGAGGAAGGCAAATGCAACGTTAGCATTCATTTCAAGAGAACCAGAATATAGAATTAAGGATGTAATGTTGAAACTTTATAAAGCAATGGTGAGGCCTCACTTGGAATATTGTGAGTAGTTTTAGGTGCCTTATCTTAGAAAGGACGTGCTGGAACTGGAGAGGGTTCAAAGGAGGTTCATGAAAATAAATCCAGAATTAAACGGCTTGTTTTATGTAGAGTGTTTGATGGCTCTGGGCCTGTATTTAGTGGAATTCAGGAGAATGAGGGGTGACCTCATTGAAACCTATCAAATTGTGAAAGGTCTTATTAGAGTGGATGTGGAGAGGATGTTTCATATGGTGGGAGAGTCTAAGACCAGAGGACACAACCTCAGAATTCAGGGGTGCCCTTTTAGAATGAAGAGGAGGAGGAATTTCTTTAGCCAGAGAGTGGTGAAGCTATGGAATTCTTTGCCACAGGCAGCTGTGGAGGCCAAGTCTTTATGTATATTGAAGGCAGAGGTTGATCGATTCTTGATTGAATCACGAGTTCAAGATGGCAGCGCGACGCAGTCTGCAGAGGCCTCTTCAGAGTTGATATCTGTTATTTGTCAAGTGGAGTGCCGTGGACAATCCTAATCTGATTAAAAATGGACATGGGAGCACGGAGGAACATCTGGAAATCTCCAGGAAGGCCCTCTTCATTGCTGCTGCTGCTGTGAGGTCCGGGTCTCTGCTGAGAAGAACAGGCCCCCAGTCCTCGGGGTCGCGTTTCCGGCGGCTGGTGGCGGGGGCATCTTAACATGCTCAGCAGAGGATGGTGCTCAGAGAAGCTATGCTGGAGGGGATGGTCGGAGGCTCGGGGGTTTGACGGACTCGGAGTCCGCTGTGGTCAGGTCGCTTTCATTGTGTGCTGCATCTGCGAGGCTGAGTCGGGCGGCGCCGTGCAAGTCCATAGTGGGTGAATTCCCTTCTGCCGCCGGGGTGGGATGATGAGTCTATCGGGGCCCTGAGGACTTGTAGAAACTGTGTGGTGGTTTCTTTCGAACTTATAGCCTTTTAACATGTTTGGACTATTTTTACCGTGCCCATGGTCTGTTTTTTTAAATCAAATTATGCTATTGCTTGCTCTGTTGTAACTATGTGGTTTTGTGCAGGTCTTGTAGCTTTAGTTTTTGGTCTTGTTTGTCTGGTGGATTTGGAGCTCCTTTCCGGGGAACGCGCTAAGAAGGTATTGCGATATTAATACGCAGCAGCCTCTTTGGACTCTGGATTGGGGATTGCCAAATGTTATGTGGATTTTCTGGTGTAGTCTATTTTGTCATATGCTTTTGTGATATCATTCTGGAGGAACGTTGTCTCATTTTTTAACTGCATTGCATTTGTGGTTTCTAAATGACAATTGTTATGAATGTACCACAGCTCTGAGGGGCCGAAGGGTGCGGGGTAGCCCCCTCCTTTGTGAGAATCGCAAGAGCATTATTGGGTTGGGTCAGAGGACCCAGGAAATGAGAGAGAGACATGGCCATTGTCTCCTGGAGACCACGTTTGTGGATTGGGGACTATGCTACATGCAAGCCCTCGGGCAAAGTGGGCTGGTTGAGAGAGAGATTGCATCATCCCAACCTGATTGACATCTGAGACCCCATGAGGAAGTATAAAAGAGGGTCTGGGGAACAACCCCTTCAGATGCACCAGAAGAAACGCTAGCGATCCTGTAATAGCGGGAAGCCATTTGAAGGAAGCCACATGTGTTCAGTTCCCTTACCTGGGGGCTGGTGGCTGGTACCACGGAAAATGACTTGGAACTAACAATGGGGAACCAACTCCCCCGACTCAATGGATTGGCCTCATAAAGACCCGGGCAAGTTTCAACCGTCTCTCTCTTAAACCCAAAGAGCTGCAGCTTGAAAGGACAGTGGCTTTTATCTTTCCATCGGACAATACAATATCCCCTAGACAAACGATAGAGCTATTGCTTAATTGATTATTATTATTATACCTGCATTTTCAGATTGAGTATTGATGACGTATATTATCTGAATGTCTGTATTAATCTTATTTTTGTGCCCCTTTATAAATAAAGACTTTTAAAAATAGTACCATCAGACTTCAACGGACCTCTCTATCTTTGCTGGCAAGTGATCCAGTTACGGGAATTTTGTAATACAATAAACTGAATCTGAATCTGAATCTGGATTGGTCAGGGCATGGAGGGATTCAGGAGGAAGGCAGGAGATTGGGGCTGAGAGGAAAATTGGATCAGCCATGATGAAATGGTGGAGCAGACTTGAAGGGCCAAATGGCTTAATTCAGCTCCTATATCTTATGGTCTTATGATACCATACATGAGGCTGCTGAACAAGATAGAAGGCCATGATATTACAGCAAATGGACTAGCATTTCCTGTAAGAAGATTTGCTGACTGGTAGAAGGCAAGGAGTGGAAATGAAGAGGTTGGCTGCCAGTGAATAGTGGCCAATGTTGGGTCCACAGTATATGCTAATAATCTAGATAATGGAATTGATGCCTTTGTGACCAAGTCTGTGGATGATACAAAGATGAGTGGAGAGTCAGGTAGAGTTGAAGAACCAGCGAATCTGTAGAAGGACTTGATCGGGTTGGGAGAATAGGCAAATAAGTAGCAGATGGAATATAGTACCGTAAATTCCGGACTATAAGCCGCTACTTTTTTCCCACGCTTTGAACACTGCAGCAACACTGCGGCCTATACTACGGTGCGGCTAATGCATGTTTTTTTTTCATGCCGCCAAAAACATTTTGCCTCATAACAGTAGACCAATAAAATTGATGAGTATTTCACAGAGGTCCGATGAAATTGTACGATAAATCAAGCGCACTTTCACAATTAAATTATTGTAAATCAGTCATTTGTACTCACCCTCATCAACATGGAAAACACTCGAAGAAAAGCATATGGTGCAGCTTTTAAGTTAAAGGCGATCAATCAGGCGGTTGAAGAAGGAAATCGAGCTGGGGCACATAATCTTGGCATAAATGAATCGATGGTGAGACGGTGGAGACGCCAGCGTGAAGAACTGAGTCAATGCAAAAAGACGACAAAAGCTTTCAGAGGTAATCATAGCAGATGGCCCGAACTTGAAAACTTTCTTGAAGACTGGGTTAACACACAGAGAGCAGGCGGCCGCGGTGTTTCCACCGTGCAGATCAGACTGAAGGCTAAAGCAATCGCCACCAAAATGAAAATCGAAGATTTTAGAGGTGGGCCATCGTGGTGTTTTAGATTTATGAGACGAAAAGGCCTGTCCGTCAGGGTATGCACGACTCCGTGTCAGCAGCTCCCTCCCGACCACCCACGAGGAAAAACTTGCTAACTTCCGCACATTCACTCAAACAAAGATAGCGGAGAATTCCATCGGGCCAGATGATATCATAGATATGGATGAAGTACCTTTGACGTTTGACCTGCCTCTCACTCGGACTGTTAATAAAAAAGGTGACTCATCCATCACACTGAAAACAAGTGGCCATGAGAGAACGCATTTTACTTGTGTTCTGAGCTGCACAGCATCCGGACTAAAGCTTCCACCGATGGTGATTTTTTAAGCGGCTGACAATGAAAGTTCAGTGAAAGCTGCCATCAAGAGTACAAACTCAATTCCAGCTGTGATTCCTGGGGGCACCACGAAGTATTTGCAGCCACTGGACATCAGCGTGAACCGGGCATTTAAAGTGGCGCTGCGCGTTGAGTGGGAGGCTTGGATGACGAGCGGCGAGAAATCCTTTACCAAAACAGGACGCATGCGAAGAGCATCTTTAACTCAAGTCTGCCAGTGGATCCTAAATGCATGGAGCCGTGTCACAACATCCATCATCACCAACGGGTTTCCAAAGGCTGGACTGCTGCGTGATGAAGAGGACCGCGTGCGCTCAAGTGAGAGCGACAACGAAGAGACTGAAGTGAGTGACGAGATCCTGAGGTTGTTCAATTCGGACACTGAAGGACTTTGATGGTTTTAGTGCGCAGGAGGAAGGTGAAGAAGGCGATCAATAACTTTTCCTAGTAGGCTGCAGTATATATATTTTTTTTACCAGTCGTTAGGAGATATTAGAATGTTGTTCATGCACTGTTCAGTAAAAAAGTATACGCAACGTAATTAGTGTGTTACCGATACGTATGTATATTTAAAAGTAGCTGTGTTACAGGCACTGTTCGAAAAAAAGCATTTGCAATATGTATTTGTTTATGTTACCATACGGATTTAATTAAAAGTTAAAAAATCCTCACGTGTAATATCTTTCTGTGTAAATATCTCATATTACAACGTGGGACACCTGCGGCTTAAAATCCAGTGCGGCCTGTACAAGTACAAAATTGATTTTCTTTCTAAAATTAGAGCGTGCGGCTTTTAATCAGGTGCGCTCTGTAGTCCGGAATCTACGGTATATGGAAGTGTATGGTCATGCA
Organism: Hypanus sabinus; assembly: GCF_030144855.1. Taxonomy (NCBI): domain Eukaryota; kingdom Metazoa; phylum Chordata; class Chondrichthyes; order Myliobatiformes; family Dasyatidae; genus Hypanus; species Hypanus sabinus. The sequence goes on from NC_082720.1 coordinate 18,729,099, forward strand.
CTTTGATAAAAGGAATAAAGGTGTAGACTGTTTTCTAAATGGGGAGAGAAACCAGAAATTGGAGATATGAAGAAACTAGGCAGTCCGACTGCAGGACTCCGTAAAGGTTAACTTGTGGGTTGAGTCAGTTGTAAGGAAGGCAAATACAAAGTTGGCATTCATTTTGACAGGACTGAAATATAAAAGCAAGGTTGTAATGCAGAGATATTATGAGGTGTTGATCAGACCACATTTGGTGTAATAGAACAGTTTGAGCACTATATCTAAGGAAGGATGTGTTGGTGTTGGAAAGGTTCCAGAGAAGGTTTACAAGAATGATCTCAAGGATGAAAGGGTTAAAAACATGCGAAGTGTTGATGGCTGTGTGCCTATAGAGTTTAGAAGAATGAAGAAGGATCTCATTGAGACCTACCGAATATTGAAAGGCCTGGAGAAAGTGGATGTAGAGATGTTTTCAGTAGTGGGAGAATCTAGGATCAGAGGGCACAGCCTCTGAATAAAAGAACATCTATTTAGAACAGAGATGAGGAAGAATTTCTTTAGCCAGAGGGTGGGAAATGATTGGAAGCCAAGTCACTGGGTATAAAATAGAGACTAATAGTAAGATTACAGAAAGAGGCAAGACAATGGGGTTGATAGTGAATAATACATCACCCATGATCAAACGGCAGAACAGACTCAATGGGCCAAATGAACGATGATATGCTGTTACAAAGCATCTTCCGTCTCCAAACCCTCCTTCTCCTCTTTGACACCCCATTCTGGTTCTTTGCCTGCTGTGAATATTTTCATCTCTAATTATCTAACGAGACATCAAGTGACTCACCTTCAGCAGTCTTCTCTCCTTTCCAAACCTTACCCCTCTGAACACACTGCCCTCCACTCTCTCTGTACCAATCCCAACTTCACCGTCAAACCTGCAGACAAAGGGGGTGCTGTTGTAGTGTGGTGGACTGACCTCTACCTTGCTGAGACCAGGTGGCAACTCAAAGACAGATCATTTCCTTGAAGAGGACTCCATTAAGGACCATCAGAACATTGTCTCCGACTGTCACCAAATTCAGACATGGCCCAAGTGCGGAGTGAGAGACACTGAAGCAAGTTGATAGTTCACAGACTTTATTGCAAACAATGTTAAAGGGAAAATAAAACAATAAACATTAGGCCAAACAGGGCTGTTAACTTAAACTCTCAAAAGGAAAACGAAAACTATATTGCGGCTGAAAAGAACATTAGATATTAAACGAGTATTGCTAGTCTTCAGATTTGGTTGACTTAGCATTCCAATTTCTCAGGGAAGACCGAATGCAAACAGGCAGTGAAGCGTTGCTGTACTCTGTCCAAGTCTTGACAAGCACTACGACGACAAGTATGGAGTTAAATACCATCATGATTAGATAATAATTAGCTGACACGTGCATATCCACAAGTGCAATTGGCGTATCTACTGCGCTGCCAAATTCGTGGTTGTGACACTGACAGCATCACTAACCTCGTCAATTCTGGAGATCTCCCCTCCACAGCCACCAACCTCACGATTCCCTTACCCCACACTGCTTGTTTTTTCATCTTACCCAAGATCCACAAAACTATCTGCAAGGTAGATCTATTGTTTCTGCCTGCTTCCACTCCACTGAAATCATGTCCACACACCTTGACTCCATTTTATCCCCCTTGGTTCAGTCCCTCCCCACCTACATCCATGACACTTGTGATGAACCCCGAGGTTTACCTTGCCGTGGACTGTCATTTTAAGATGTCAGCCGTTGGCTTTCTCAGCTCCTGTTTGATTCTTACTAAGAGAGAGAGAGGGGTGGAACTATTTGACTGTGCAGCTTGTTTTGATTTAAGCAAGGACACTCACTCACACACAGTCAGTCGCAGTTGGAGTCGGACAATGGAAGGGAGCCAGTGACTAAGGGGTCACTGGTTGGAACTTTCGAGTGCCCACGAGGGTGGGCTGAGTATTGACCCAGCACATCAATAAGTGGCTATCACGTTGTGTGATTGGGGGCAACCTTGTGGGATCTACCTATGTGTTAACCCTTACCTGGGTGGTAGTTTGCTTTGAAGACTGTACCCCTGTGATAAGCAACTGTTGGTGATAATTCATAAGTGGATTTAGAATGACAATGGATAAAACATACGACACCATGGAACCTGTGGAATACGACATAAGTGGCTTCTCTCGACATTCATCTTGGATTACAAATATCTCTCTCACATCATTTGATCCATGGATGAACTGAACTTTCATACCTCACCATCTCAAGATTTTAAGCCTGGTGCCCCCCCCCCCCACTAAGCTTAATAGTTTGGAAGTTATATTTATGTATACTCATAACCAGGGGCGCAGTGCTAGCCAGAGCGCACCCTGCACATCTTTAAGAAAAAAGCTGAACTAAACAAGCTAATTAATTAGGTGCCGCCCAGGGTGATTTGAGTATCTCAGAAACTGCTGATCTCCTGGGATTTTTACACACAACAGACTCTGGAGTTTACAACGAATGGTGCCAAAAACAAAAAAAAAAATTCCAGCGAGTGGATTTAACAAGATGTTTTCGCTCACAGAACAGCCACTCGCTGGATTTTTTTTTGTTTTTGGCATCATTCTTTGTAAACTCCAGAGTCTGTTGTAAATCTTATTAAAGGTGTTGGGAAAGGTGTTGTTTCTGTAACTTTGCATAAGGTAATTTTTCTGGATTGTTTTCGTGACCTGTCAAGGTAGGGATCCAACCAAGTCTGTAGTCTAACGAGACAAAAGTTGATGGCTTCTCCAGCCAAAATGAAGCCTTATTTTGATAAGTGACCTCAAGAATGGACATATCACGTGGGAGACAAAGTATTGGTGTTATTTCCAATGTTGACAAATCCACTCCAAGCAAAGTTTAGCAGGCCGTATGAAATAATCTCTAAAATTGATTCTTTGAATTTTGTTATTAAAACACTTGATCGAAGGAAACCCACGCAGGTGGTACATGTAAGTATGATAAACCGTTATTTTGACCCGGAGGCACCATCTGTGAGTGTTGTTGTGGGAATATGTGAAACTAGAGGGTCTAAGAATGGGATAACTGACTCATCTGAGAATTTTAACGAGCCAAATATAGTCTCAGTGAGGCTCATGAACTCAGTAATTTTGGAAAACATTGATAGCAAATTGGTCCATTTGCAGCCAAAGCAATGCCAACAACTGAAAGAATTAATTCTAAAGTTTGAAGATTTGTTTCCCAATGTACCCAAAGAAACTTCAGTCGCTGTGCATGACGTAGATGTTGGTTAAGCCGACCCAATTAAGCAGCACCCCTAGCGCATGAACGTAGAAAAGAGTAAATTGGCTCAGCAGGAGATTGAATATATGCTGAAAATTGATATTATCAGGCCGTCAACATCAGGTTGGGCCCCACCCTGTGTTATTGTGCCCAAACCTGATGGTAGCGTTAGATTTTGTACTGATTATAGGAAGGTAAATGCAGTAACAAAGACAGATGCTTACCCTATTCCTAGGGTGGATGGTTGCATATACACGGTTAAAGAAAATGGTTAACAGACTCCAGTTCAACCACACAGTTTGATTTTGCAGGAATATGATATGGTAATAAAGCATGTGAAAGGTGCAGAAAATATCATTGCAGATTGTCTGTCCAGATGCTAAGCTAAGTTCAAGGATAAACTGGTATTTGCATATGCTTCTGCAATGTGTTACATGATAATCACATATATATTGTTTTACACACTATAGTTTGCAGTTAAAATTTTGCTCTTTGATCAAAATTTTCTTTTTGGGGAAACTGTGATGAACCCCTAGGTTTATCTTGCTGTGGACTGTCATTTTAAGATGTCAGCTGCTGGCTTTTTTGGCTCCTGTTTAATTCTGACTAGGAGAGAGAGGGGTGGAACTATTTGACTCTGCAGCTTGTTTTGATTTAAGCAAGGACACTCACTCACACGCTGTCAGCCGCAGTTGGAGTCGGACAATGCAGGGAAGCCATTGATAAAGGGGTCACTGGTTGGAACTTTCGAGTGCCCACAAGGGTGGGTTGAGCATCGACCCAGCACATCCATAAGTGGCTATCACATTGTGTGATTGGGGGCAACCTTGTGGAATCTATCTATGTGTTAACCCTTACCTGGGTGGTAGTTCCCTTTGAAGATGGCACCCCTGTGATAAGCTACTATTGGTGATAATTTATAAGTGGATTTGGAACGACGATGGATAAAACCTACAGCGATTGTTATCGTGTTTTACCACCATGGAAGCTGTGGAATACAACATAAATGTCCTCTCTCAACATTCACCTTGGATTACAAATATCTCTCTCACATCATTTGATCCATGGATAAACTGAACTTTCATACCTCACCATCTCAAGATTTTAAGCCTGGTGCCCCCCCTACCCCCACCCCTACCCCCACCCCAAGCTCAATAGTTTGGAAGTTATATTTACACATACATAGACTCATAACACTGTTAACTTTTGATTATTCTTGTTTAAGTTGCTAATTAAGTAGATACTAATAAAGATGGTGGTTTTAACATCAAAACCAGACTCCAGGCATGGTCTATTTAAACCATAATGGGTACGTAACACGCTTCACATGCTCTTGATCTCCTCCGAACTTTTCCTGGCCCTGATTGCTTCATTCTCACCGTGGGTACCCAGTCCCTATACACATCTACCCCCATCAAGTCCTTAAAGTTCTTTGCTTCTTTCTTGACAACAGACCTCCACCGCCATCCTTTTCTGTCTGGCAGAACTGGTCCTCACTCTCAACAATTTCTGTTTCAGTATTTCCCACTTACCCCAAACCAAAGGTGTGGCCGTGGGCACCCACATGGGCCCCAGCTATGCCTGCCTTTTTGTTGGCTAAAGATACAGTCCATGTTCCAAGCTTTTCCTGGTAATGTTCCCAAACTCTTTCTGCTCTAAATTGACGACTGCATTGATACTGTTTCATGTACCCACGCTGAGCTCATCGATTTCATCAACTTTGCCTCCAACTTCCACCCTGCCCTTAAAGTCACTTGGTCCATTTCTGGCACCCCCTCCCCTTTCTTGATCTCTCTGTCTCCATCATTGGAGACAAACTTTCTGCTAATATCTGTTATAAACCCCCCAATTCCCTTGGCTATCCTGACTATACCTCTTCCCACCCTGTTTTCTGTAAAAACATCATTCCCTTTTCTCAGTTCCTTTGTCTCCCCAGCATCTGTTCCAGGATGAGGCTTTCCATTCCTGGACATCAGAAATGTCCTCCTTTTTCAAAGAACGAGCTTCTCTTCCTCCCCATTGAAGCTGCCCTCACCCGCATGTCATCACATCCACGCTCACCCCATCTTCTCGCCGTCTTAATAGGACAGAGTTCCTCTTGTGCTCACCTTTTATCCCATAAGATTCCGCATCCAACATATTCTCTGCAATTTTCACCATCTTCAACAGGATCCTACCACCAAACCCTTCTTTACCTAACCCCCCGCACTCTCCGCTTTCTACAGGGATCAATTCCTCCATGATTCCCTTGTCCATTTGTCCCTCCCCATTAATCTCTGTCCTGGACTTATCCCTGGAAGCAGCCAAAGTGATATACTTGCCCAGCCACCTCCATTCAGGAGCCCAGCCAGTCTCTTGTGAATCTATTGAGGTCGTCTACAGTATCTGATGCTCCCACCGAAGCCTCCTCTACATTGGTCAGACCCAATGTACATTTGGGGACAACTTTCTCAAGCACCTCGGGTCCGTCTGGAAAAGGCGGAATTTTCCAGTGCCCAATCATTTCAATTCCAATCCCACTCTTCCCACTCTCATTCCGACATGTTGTTCCATGGCCTCCTCTTCTGCCACAATGAGGCCACTCTGAGGTTGTAGGAAACAATTTCTCCAACTTATAGTATTTTTCCCCTCCTCCTTCCCTCTTCTTCATTTCCCCACTCTGGCCTCATACCACTTCTCCTCGCCTTCCAGTCACCTCCCCCTCGTGCCTGTCCTCTGTCCCTCTCTCACATGATCCACTTTCCTCTCATATCGGATTCATTCTTCTTCAGCTGTTTGCTTCTTCCTCCTTTCACCTCCCCCACCCACCTGCCCTCACCTATCACCTTCTAGCTTGTCCTCCTTCCCCTTCCCCACCTTATTCTGGCGCCTCCCCCCTTCCTTTCCAGTCCTAATTAAGGGTTTCGGCCCAAAATAACAGCTGGTTATTTATTCCCATAGATGCTGCCTGACCTGATGTGTTCCTCCAGCATTCTGAGTGGGTTGCTCTGATTTCCAGCCTCTCTAGCACATTATGTATCTTGTAATACTTCTCTGACCATCAGCAAACCCATTATCACAATTAATTAATCACATACAATTAACTAACGATAAGCATATCCATGCCAGCCACTGAACTCATTCAATCCAACAAAAGCCATCACAAAGATCCATACAGAAGCTCTCTAACTGAGCTTGTTGGCTCAGGAAAGATTAAGGTACTTAAAATCCTGTGTTAATCTAAATCCACTTTCAATACTGTGTGAATAAATCTATTTTGTTAACAATTTCTTTAATTTTCTAATCTGTCTCCATTTTTCCTGACACCAATTTTCCGGCTCATTGGAGCTTAAGTAGATTCCCATTAAAAGCAGACAAATGCTTCCTTCCCTGCTTATTGACCCCTGTTAATCACAGTTTAATAATAGTGTCCTGAGTTCAGTGACCTTTACCATCGAGAAGGGAGGGCAGCTGGGCAACTAAACATCATTTTAACTATAAAGACATCACATCCATGCTATAAAACTTTTTAATCGCAACCAGTGAAAATGACTTTGACAATATTGTTTAATGTTATGTCAATGTCCAACTAAGATGGAGAAAAAGTCCATATGTTTTGTGCAAATTCATACTGATGTGTTTCAGATCTGCCAGAGTCCTTTCTGCTGTGATTCAGTTGCAGCTATGATTCAAGGGAAGTGTTTGTATTTCCTAACGTGTTCAATTTCCAGACTGTTAAAAGCCTAGTTTAACTTTACTCCATTTCTGTCAAAATTGACAGAGCTGTCAAATATAGAGGGAGATGTTCCTAAAAATTTGATCAAGTAACTTGTTGTTTATTTCTGTGCCACGCAATGGAAAATTGAACCTCCCATGGAATGAAATCCGATATTAAACAATTTCATCTTATTTTGCATCAGTGGATGTCTCACTTGCCACTTAGTGACTTGTTCCAAACTTGTGCCTCAAAGATGATTTCAGCATCAGTGATGTATCAGATTACATCAATTCCTTTAAGATCATAAAACAGAGCAGCAGAATTAGCTCTTTCAGGTCCTTATTTTCCCCCTCAATACTATTCTCCTTTCTTCTCCCGTAACCTTTGAAACCCTTACTATTCAAGAACCTATCAAATTTGATAAGGTAAATAATCGTTTAATTAATCGTGTGGAAAGAGGCTTTTTTTCCCCAGAGCTGAAGTGGATAACATGAGAGGGCACAGTTTGAAGGTGCTCGGAAGTAGGTACAGGGAGATGTCTTGGGTAAGATTTTTTATGCAAAGAGTGGTGAGTGTGTGGAATGGTCTGCCAGTGACATTAGTGGAGGCGGATACAATAGGGTCTTTTAAGAGACTCCTAGATAGGTACATGGAGTTTAGCAAAATAGAGGGCTCTGGGTAACCCTAGGTAATTTCTAAAGGAAGGACATGTTCAGCACAGCATGGTGGGCCAAAGGGCCTGTATTGTGCTGTAGGTTTTCTATGTTTCTATAGCTAATGATTTGGCCTCCACAGCCATCTATGGCAATGAATTCCACAATCCTTTGGCTAAAGAAATTCTTCATTTCTGTTCTGAAGGGACATCCTTCTATTCTGAAGCTTTGCCCTCAGGTCCTAGTCTCTCCCACTATTGGAAACATCCTCTCCATGTCCACTCTATCTAGGCCTTTCAATGAGATTTCAACGAGGTTCTCCCTCCAATTCTTCAAAACTCCCGCGAATACAGGCTGAGAGCCATCAAATGCATACAGTGTTTTTTGGGGAAATTATTGGTGAAATCATATCATATTAACCCAGGAGCAAGCATTACTGACCCCAGGCTCTGATCCCCAAATGCCAGAGAATCCTCACCTCATTACTTCCTTCCCATCCCCTCCAACCTCAACAAGCAGTGATCTCCCTCCTGATTACTCAGTCAATCTTGGTCCTTGTGATGGCTCCAAACATGGAACAGGGATTGGTAATAGATATAGAACAGGGTAACACTGGATACAGCTGCTTTTATTTTAACTGTAACAAAAAGAAACTCCTTTGATGTGCAGCTTACATAATATAAATACATTAATAACACCATTATGACACTTGACATTTTTACATAACTGCGGAGAGATGCACAATACTGCTTTCCTACAGTTGTACACAACCTTTCCAAATTCAGTCTGCTGACTGGCTTCCTTCGTCATAATGCCCACTTCAACTATTTACCTGCTTCTAGTATTGTACTTGATCCTGGACGTAAAGAAAATCATAGCATTTTAATTCACTGCTGACACTAGTTAAAGGCATCAGTGTTTGGAATAGATACAGCATCCTCGTTATTTCATGCTCCTCGGTTACAGCGGCAACTCCATATGCATGGGCATAGAGTGAGGAGCTTTTCCAAACTCTGTAAGCAAGATTTCCGTAGTTACACAGTGTGCAATACATTTCAGGGCTGGTTTCCATGAGCAATGTTGTTCTCTTCCATTCCCTCACTGGAATGTTCAGCTTGGGCATATCACACACGAAGCCAATGATTGAGTTTCAAACGTTGCATGCACCAGTCATGTTTCATGATCAATTTTGCAATTTAAATCAATAATGCAACAATTAATAAACGTGACTCGCCAGTCTCGCTGATTAAAGCCTCAAGGAAGATTGAAGCATCGAGGCAAGTGGGTGTTCAGCACCCTCTACTTAGCTTCTCGCTCACTGCTGCTGGAGGAAGGTGTCTCTGTACCTCCACCTCTCTGTCAATGGTTCAGAGAGAAGGTCCTTGTGTTCGAATGATCTCTCTCTCTCCCTCGAAGCTGTCAGAGGATGGTTCCGGATCTTCTGTTTGTGGATTGGGCTGTAGTTCGACTGGACTCTTTCGATTTTGTGTTTTTTTATTCCGTGTTTTTGCTCATTCTTTCTTGTTACCGAATGCGAAGTTTGTTTTTTGCCCATGGGGAGGGAGAGATTGATGTTCTTGTTGCCATTTGCACAGTTTGTTTTTTGCCCATGGGGGGGGGAGAGAGATTGATGTTCTTGTTGCCATTTGCACAGTTTGTTTTTTTGCCCGTGGGGGTAGGGTGATGTCTTTCTTTGAACAGGTTCAATGGTTTTCTTTGTTTTCGGGCTGTCTGTGGAAGACAAATCTCTGCATGCATGCTGCTTACATATTTTGATAATAAATGCACTTTGAACTTTAAACATGTATACTGTTTGAACCTTTAGGGTTATATCCTTGAAATATGGTGAATTGTAATAGTTCAAATGCCTGATAAATTATAAAGAACACATTGCGCAAGATCAGCCAGAGCTAATCCAATTTCATATCATTGACACATTTTCTAGTCAGACATAAAAGAAACTGCATAGCACACATGGCTGGAGAGAACTGGAGCACAGGTCTCTCAGGCAAAAAGACTGTTTAATATCATGCAATATTTAATCTTAATCTTGGTTGGAAAATAGGAGTGGTAATACTTATAGGCAGCACCAAGAACCAGTATTGGAGAACCACCATTGGTTCATATTCACCTGTTAACCTTCCCTATTTACTGATGACATTCTAAAACAGGTTTTAAACCCTGAACATTGCAGTATTTTATAGGTATTTTATGATCTGCAGTACGAGGTTTAGAAATGTTTGTCAGTTTAACTTTATAACAGGCAGTACTTTGACATTTTCCCAATGCTTTACGCAAAGGTGTGGTTTTAATGACTCTGTAAAGCAGTCACTTCATGTGGATGGAAATGGATCAGCACAACTCAAGCTTCAGAGTTGCTTGCCAATTACACACACCACACATTGGAGAAAACTAAAGTGCAGCCTGCCCTTTCACTTATTGATACTGGAAGATGTCAATTGCAATGTATCAGAGCTTTGCAAAAACATAGAATTCAAAAACTACAGGAGCTGACATAACCCCCTGAGACAGCTCTACCACACAGTCTGGCTCCAACCTAGCATGCCCCCCCCGCCCCCCCCCCCCCCGCATTCTTGGCAGAACAATGCAGAGCACAACAAAACGGAACATACCAAGTAACAACAGTAACACAAGCCCTATTCCTCACATCCACCCATGCACACAAACACGAGGGGAGATTGATAAGTTTGTGGCATAAGGTAGAAGGAGTCAATCTTAGAAAACCTAGCACATTTATTTTTCAACAAAGTCCCCCCTACATTTACACACTTAGTCCAGCAGTCATGGAGCATACGGATCTTGGACCTCCAGAAAGTGTCCACAGATGGGTGCTTGATAAGTTTGTGGCCTAAGATAGAAGGAGATGAGTTATACAGCTCTCGTTACATGCATATACAGTTCAACTCTGAGTGATTATGCAGAAAGTTTGAAGTTAGTAACTCATCTCCTTCTACCTTAGGCCACAAACTTATCAATCACCCCTAATGAGTTATTAATTTCTTGTCCCTACACCCTAACTTGGCCCTAACTCCTCTCTCTGTCCCCATGCCTATGAACCTAAAAATATCTAAAATCAGCTGCAACCTCAATGGAAACCATAGTTCACCACCACCTTGACAGGACAGAGTTTTAAAACTGAACCATTCACAATTTGAATGAACTTATTTTTCTGGCAGGATGTAACTATTGGAATGATCCAAGGATCAGTTTATGGGCCTCAGTTATTAATGATTTCTGCAAGAGGAATGCTCCAACAGTCAGTTCATGGCCATCATACCAAAGTGTGCAAGGTATTTTGTCAGGTCCGAGTCTACAGGACACTCAAAGCTGCTGCGCAGGTTGACTGTGGTTAAGAAGGCAAACAGTACATTGGCCTTCATCAACCATGGGATTGAGTTTAAGAACCGAGAGGTAATGTTACAGCTACGTATATAGGACCCTGGTCAGACCCCACTTGCAGTACTGTGCTCAGTTCTGGTCACCTCACTACAGGAAGGATGTGGAAACTATAGAAAGGGTGCAGAGGAGATTTACAAGGATGTTGCCTGGATTGGGGAGCATGCCTTATGAGAATTGGTTGAGTGAACTCGGCCTTTTCTCCTTGGAGTGGCGGAGGATGAGGGGTGAACTGATAGAGGTGTATAAGATGATGAGAGTCTTTGATCGTATGGATAGTGAGAGGCTTTTTCCCAGGCCTGAAATGGCTAACACAAGAGGGCACAGTTTTAAGGTGTTTGGAAGTAAGTACAAAGGAGATGTCAGGGGTAAGTTTTTACACAGAGAGTGGTAAGTGTGTGGAATGGGCTGCCGGCGATGGTGGTGGAGGCGGATACCATAGGGTCATTTAAGAGACTCCTGGACAGGTACGTGGAGCTTAGAAAAATAGAGGGCTATGGGTAACCTTAGGTAATTTCTGAAGTAAGTACATGTTTGGCACAGCATTGTGTGCTAAAAGGCCTGAATTGTGCTGTAGCTTTTCAATTATTTTTCTATATTTCTATGTATCCAAATTGCTCATGATATTCAGATTGGTTGGAGCACAGGTTGTGAGAAGGATATTGCAATTTTGTGACGGGATGTAGATAGCTTGAATAATTGATTGAATTTTCAATTAATGTTCAACATTTGAAAGGGTGAGGTTGTGCATTGCAGTAAAAGGAATCTCTATATGTGGACTATTGTTTAAATGGAGTAAAATTACAGATGAGTCAATTGTGAGGGACCTTGATGTTTTTGTGCACAAATAACAAAATGTTATCAAACAAATGCAGTAAGTGGTTAAAAAGGGAAATTGCATATTGACTATGGTTGAGGGATAACTGTAAGGAATTTCAATAAAGCGTTGAAAGCCTTTACTTAAAATATAACTGTTTTAATTATTGAAGAAGGGAAAATTAGCTCTGAAATAATTGAAACTGTATTTCGTGAAGTCTGACATTCAAACACAGAACAAAATGGCATTCAGTGAATAGCACTTCTAATGTCATCTCCAGTGGACATACTGTATACTTCTTTAGAATCTTATAACACATAGAAGGGATCTTCACTTAATGTCTGCCTTTTATAAGCTCTATAAACATGGCACGATATCAATATTGCCTAGCTTCAAATAAACATCCTTTAGCTTCAACCTCAGTTTGTTCTGATGGATGTCAAAACTGAGTAGCAATTGGATTTTGGTTGTGTTTTGGCAGATTGAGATAAAATAGTCCGAAAGTGTGATTCCTTAAAATATATGAGATAAATTTCATGGATCTCTTTTGCATGGGAACTTTAATTTTATCTTCTGTTCTGTCCCAGATGTTTGGTCTGTGGTCATAGCGTGTTCCCTTGCTTCCTCCTCACTGATAACCAACACAGAGCCCACTGCTCAACTCTCTCTATAGTTGTGATTGTGTGGTTAGGCACAGCTCAAACACCATTCATAAGTTTGGCAATGACACCACTGTAGTTCACAAATCCTCAGATGGCGACAAGGCGGCATACAGGAGTGAAATACATCAGCTGGTTGAATGGAGTTGCAACGACAACCTTGCACTTAGTGCCAACAAGACAAGAAATTGATTGTGGACTTCAGGAAGGAGAAGTCCTCATTGCAGAGTCAGTGCTGTAAAGAGTGAGCAACTTCATGTTAACATCTCAGAGGATCTATCCTGGGCCCGACATATTGAAGAAGGCACGTCATTGTCTATACTTCGTTAGGATTTTGAGGGGACTTTGTATGTCACCAAAGACTCCAGCAAATTTCTATAGATGTACGGTCGGTAGCATTCTGACTGTCTGCAACACTGGAGGCTCCAATGTGTAAGGTCAAAAGAGACTGCAAAGGGTTGTTGACTCAGTCAGCTCCATCGTGGGCAGAACTATCCCACCATCAGCATCTATCATTAAGGATCCTCACCATCCGGGATATGTCCTTTTCTCATTACTACTTTTGGGGAGGAGTTTCAGGAGCCTGTAAACCCACATGCAACGTCTTAGGAACAGCTTCTTCCCCTACACCAGAGAACCCCAGTAGGCGGACCGCGAGAACCAAATATCTGGACCGCACCAACCCATTGGCGCTTATGTGAACGCACCTGTCATAACATGTAAATAAAGTGCGTGCTGCTCTAATTTATGTTAACCTCATCCTACACTGTACACATGACCTACACCCCCATAGAGCGCACGACCTACTGCGTTCTAAGGTTTCTAAGTGACAACAAGGTGATGGCACATGGTCTTTTTTTTGTGTGACATCATGTCTCATCTAAATCAACTTAATCTGCAATTACAAGGCAACAGCCACACAGCTGCGGACGTGTACGAGGCGATTGAAGCTTTCCGGTCAAAGCTGAATCTTTTGGAGAGGGACATTCGCGGGAGAAAGTCGCACTTTCCACGTCTGCGGGAGCATTGTGAGAAGAACAAAATGCGGGAGGATCCAGTGACGAAGGATTTCGTGACGAGCCTGGCAGAAAACTTCAGGGAACGATTTGAAAGCTCCCCTAAACTCTCCGGTGACGTCCCCCTCTTCCTGAGACAGCCGTTCTCCATTTCCGCTGACGGCCAGTGGACTGCAGAGCCCAAAAGGCTGGTGCCTTCCATTGATGAGGCAACACTTAGAAATGGGAACATCTGATTTGCTCAAAGCACAACACAAGGACGTTGGGGTGAGTGACTTTTGGATCAACATGGTTCCCCAAGCTCAATTCAAAAACACGAGAGCTATTTCAATGCTCCTACTCACACTGTTCCCCTCCATGTACATATGTGAGTCATCGTTTTCTACAATGAACCCTAACAAGAACCAGGGCACAAACAGACTCTCCAAAGCACATCTTGGCCAGTGCCTCAGGACTGCCGCTACAGAATACAGGCCCGACATCAGAACGATTGCCTCATCCCGTCACTGTCACTTCTCTCTCTGATTGGTGAGTGAATCAATTTATTTTTGTCCATTTGTCAATCCTGTAGTGGTATAATAATATTACAACAACAATAATATTGATAATTTCATTTATAGCTACACTTCATACTATAGATTAAATGAGAGAACAGAAACAGTGGAAAGGCAATACTACTAAAACTCTTTGAGTGGAAGTGGTGTAGGTGTGTGTGTGTGTGTGTGTGTGTATGTGTGACAGTTGTGATAGCTGGAGTCATAATTAAATGGTTGGTTTTGGATTTATTTTGTTTCAAGAGTGCATTTTTTTTCTTGTGTGACCCACAACACAGGCTTTGAGAATCCCAAGCCTAAATTATTACTACCACTACTACTACTAATAATTATTATTATTATTATTATTATTTTATGATAATAGCAGCAACAACAACATCTGCCCATAAAACAACTTACTGTCGCGATGAAAAGAACCCTGGACGTTTTGGCCCTTGGCTTGGCATGCTTGACATAATTTGGCCCTTGTGGAAAACTAATTGGGGAACCCTGCCCTACACCATCAGATTTTGAACAGTCCATGAACTCTACCTCACTATTCCTCTTTTGCGCTATTTAGTTATTTATTTTTGTAACTTTAAAGTTTATGTCCTGCACTGTACTGCTGGCAAAAAAAAAACAAATTTCACAACCTGTGTCAATGGCAGTAAACCTGATTCTGGTTGTGCCATAATAACACATTTCCATTATTTGCCTTCAGTACTTTGTGCCTCTACATTTGTGTGTTGTACTTCTGACTTAAGGTGGCATCTCTCAGACACCTTCTCTGACTTACCCCACTCAGGACATTGTCTCCAACACCATAACCAACCTCATCAACTCTGGAGACCTCCCGTCCGCTGCCACCAACCTCATAGTTCTCTTACCCTGCGCAGCTTATTTTTACATCCTGTGAAAACTCCATGAACCCGACTATTCAGGTAGGCCCATTGTTTCTTCTTGCTTCTTCCTCACTAAACTCATGTCCGCATACCTCGGCTCAATTCTATTCCCTCTTCGTTCTGTCCCTTCCCACCTGCATCCACAACATTTTGCATGCTCTCCATCTCTTCAAAATCATTCAATTCCCTGACCCTGATCCCCTCATTTTCACCATGGATGTCCAGTTCCTGTACGCTTCTATACCCCAGCAAGAAGTCCTTAAAGCTCTCTGCTTCTTTCTTAACAACAGACCCAACTAGTTCACTTCCAACACCAGCCTCCTCAGGCTGGCAGAGTTGGTCCTCACCCTCAACGATCTCTCTCTCTGCTCCTTCCACTTTCTCTGAACTCAAGGTGTGGCCATGGGCCCCAACTAACGTATGCCTGTATTTTTGTCGGCTACATAGAAAAGTCCAGATTCCAAGCCTTCCCTGGTAATGCTCCCCAACTCTTTCTGTGCTACGTTGACAACTGCATTGATACTGCTTCATGCACACATGCTAAGCTCAACAATTTCATCAATTTCCCCTCCAACATTCACCTTGCCCTTAAATTCACTTGATTCTTTTCTGACACCACTCTCCTTTTTCTCAATCTTTGTCTCCATCTCTGGAGACAAACTGTCCACCTTTATCTTTTATAAACCTACTGACTCCCACTACTATATCTCTTCCCATCCGGTCTCCTGTATAAATCCATTCCCTTTTTTCAGTCCTTCATCTCCGCCATATCTATTCCCAGGATGAGACTTTCCTTTCCATGTTGTCTTTCTTCAAAGAATGGGGTTTCCCTTCCTCCACTATTGATGCTGCCCTCACCGCATCTCCACCATTTCCCAAACATCCACCCTCACCCCACCTTCCTGCTGCCTGAACAGGAATAGAGTTCCTCTGGTCCTCACCTACCCTCCTACGAGCCTTCACATTCAGCATAATATTCTCCGTAGCTTCTGCCATTTTCTGCAGGACACCACCACCAAGCACATAGTTACCAGCCCTCCATTCTCCACATTCCTCAGGGCTCACTCCCCCTGTGATTGATTTGTCCAATCATCCTTCCCCACTAACCTCCATCCTGGCAGTTATCCCTGAAAGCAGCTGAAGTGCTACAGCTGCCTATTCAACTCCTTCCTTGCCTCCATTCAGGGCCCCAACCAGTCCTTCCAGGTGAAGCAACACTTCACTTGTGAATCTGTTGGGGTCGTCTACAGTATTCAATGCTAGCAATGCGGTCGTCTCTATATTGGTGACAGCCAACGTAGATTTGGGGACCACTTTGTTGCACACCTTCACTTCATCGACAAAAACCTGAATACCCTGGTGGTGGCCATTTTAATTCCAATCCCCATTCCAGTTCTGATATGTCAGTCCATGACCTCCTTTACTGCCACAATGAGGCCACTCTCAGTGTGGAGGAGCAACACCTCATATTCCATCTAGCTAGTCTCCAAGCTGATGGCACAAACATCAATTTCTCCAACTTCCAGTTATTTTCTCCCCTTCCTCTTCCCTCTTCTTCGATTCCCCACTCTGACCCCACTCTTCCCTTCTCCTGTCACCTAACCCTGGTCCAGTACCGTCTCCTATCAGATTCCTTTTTCTCCAGCTCTTTACATTTTCTACCTATCACCTTCCAGATTCTTACTCCATTCCCCCTCCCCCACCTATCACCTTCACCTATAACCTTCTAGTTTATACTCTTTTCCCTCCTCCAATCTTTTTACTCTGACATCTTCCCCCTTCCTTTCCTGTCCTGATGAGGGGTTTTGGGCTGAAATGTCAACTGTTCATTCATCTGGAAAGATGTTGCCAGACCTGCTGATTTCCTCCAGTGTTTTGTGCTTGTTGCTTTGGATTTCAAGTATCTACAGAATCTCTTGTGTTCATGTACTTCTAATGTTTGGATGTAAAAATAATACATAACTAATAGAAGGTGACAAGAGAGGAATTTAATCTTGAAAAGAAAGCAGTGAGAATAAGAAAAACTGCCTGTAGTGAAATACCTGCTAAATACTTTACTTTACTCTTCATTTTACCAGTGTTCCTGTATAAATATCGTCTATTTCTCCTTTATTAAGGTGTTTATATTTTCACATTTTTCTGAATCCATGCAAAATGCCACTATCAATGTTTTACACTGTAAATGTTGGGGAAAATACGTAATTCATTTCACTAATACTTTTTACTAAATGGGATGAACCAGAGAGATTTTTCCAACAAGACATCAAGAAAGTTAAAGTAAACACAAAGTACACTGCAAATGCTGGGGTCAAAGCAACACATACAGCAATCTGGAGCAACTCAGCAGGTCAGGCAGCATCCGTGGAAACGAGCAGTCAACGTTGACTCCTCGTTTCTGCGGATGCTGCCCGACCTGCTGAGTTCCTCTAGCTTGTTGTACGTGTTGCAAGAAAGTTAAGGAGCGGTTCATTCAGTAATTAAAGTTGCTTTCTTACAGACTTTTCTGCATTAATTCAATCTAAGCTATTTCTAATAAACAAGACCAGTGATATTATGGGCTCCGTGCAGTGCCAGTATCCTGCACAATAATATGTTGTTTTTACCTGTTTAGCAACACCACACTGAGAAGGCTCTTCCAGCGCCTTTGAGCCACACCATTCCAGCCACCACCTACAAACCCAGTTAACCCCAAACTAATCACGGAACCGCTTACAATGACCTATTAACCCAGCCGGTGCATCTTTAGTCTGTGGGTGGAAACCGGATGACCCGGAGAAAACCCACGCGTTGCACAGTGACCCTTTACAGAGCAGCACCAGCATTGAACTCTGAACCCTGGAACGCTCAGAACCGTAATAGCATTCACTGCTATGCTATCATGGCGTACGTCATCTGAATAAACTACCTTTGAATTCTATCAGCACGGAAAGAATGCTCAAAATAAAATGCGAGCTACTTTTAATCTATAAGTAGCTTTCATCTGCTGTACCTTTAACATTGGCTAATAATTGGAGATCAATCTACAGCAAACTTCACTGTAATTTACAGTCTACTTTAAACACATGGTTCTTACATAAGGGTTCAGTTTATATAAAGGCACACAGATAACTGATTCCATTGTATTTCAGTATTTTTCTTAGGGAAAAGATATGTAAACATTACCAGAGTTGATAAATAATATAATTTAAATTATTTAACAATGCAGTTTAACATATTGCAAACTAAAGTACTGTAGATGCTGGAAGGTGCTTCAATCTGAAATGTTAACACAGTTTTCCTTTCCACAGATGTTGCCCGAACAGTTCTATATTTCCATTATTTTCTGTTTTCATTTCACATTGTTCGTGATCACTGTAGAAAGCCAACAGAAAAAATTTATAAAACTTAAACAGGTAAGAGTAATGAGGGGAATAAAAGAGACATTTTTGGAGAAAATCCACAGTTTCTCAGAGAATCCACATATAAATTGTTGAAGGATCTTTTCCCTAGTCTATACTTTGTATTAATCATAAACCAAACTATTGTGGGATACGACCTCTGCAGTTTGGTCTTCAGGGACTCCAAGATGGCTCCATTGAAAGCAAACAGCAATAGTGATTCACTCTGCAATAGTTGTGGTGATCCACACTGCCAACTGTGTCGCTCAAATTGCACTGGAGGTTACGATATAGATAAGCTACGCTGTGCCTGGGTAAGCCAGGTTGTCGAAGTTCAGCTGTTTCACCTGCTGCACTTTGTGAGAGCTTTGACTGACGAGCTTTTGGTATTTGATGAGCGTTCTGAGGATTCGACAGCACCACACTCGTACTGCTTTGAAGGATTTTCCAGCGGTGCTTTCTTTTCCTGTGGTTCACAGCCTGGGCTACAGGTGGCGCTCTGTCTTTTACCAGTCCTCAGGGACTTTGGTGAGATTGTCTTCAGCTAACGATCCACTAACATTTTATCAAAAATTATTCTTCCCTTGTGGTTTTTGATTGATTGAAATGTGAATTATCCTTGAAGAACCAGATGTATTTACAACAAGACTTCCAAACTAAAAGAAAACCAGTAATTATTTTTCTTCATAGACAACAAATAATTGGAACAATTATGCACAAAATTTAAAAGACTTTACCAAGTAGATATGTTCATTAAAATAATGAAAATATGCATTACTTACCAAAATTTGAAGAGGGATTATTGCCTGTATTGTCCAGTTGTGTGCACTTTCCTTTCTGCTGACCATCAACTTCATTTTGTAGCAACCATCTTGTCTTCCACACCAGTCCATCATTTATTTCTCCTGACTATTGCACTAAATCCAGTTACACATTTCAAATAATTGTTCCATCTCCTCTAGTCATCTATCTTTCAATGAGCTCCAGGAACTTCACTGACTCTGGTACAAAGGTCTTTTGACAAACACTATTTTAAAGAATATATATGATACTGTATACTAACAGTAAGATACATAAACAGCTTCATCATTGCTAATCACAAACACAAGAGATTCTGCAGATGCTGGAAATCCAAAGCAACACACACACAAATGCTGGAGGAGCTCAGCAGGTCTGGCAGCATCAATGAAAATGAATAAACAGTCGACAGGACTGAAAAGGAAGGTTGAAGACTTCATCATCGTTAGTCATTGTCTAGTTCTAAATTTTTATTGTTGCTGTCAGTTTTTCTGTTTATTATTCTCATTAATGTGTTCATTTAAGCACAATAGTTCAACTTATCTAAAGCACCCAATAACCTTTCCAAGGATTGATTAGAGGGTACTACATTTCCACACTTATAATACATATGAACAGATGTATTATTATGACTTGACCTCATTCAATAATTGTGCTGTGTGCCTGAAGAATGAATGGATCAAGTTTAATTTATTCAGCTTGAGTCTTCCAATAATTTTACACTAAAAGTTCTTTCCTCCATCTCTAATCTCATTAAGGAAGACTTATGAACGTGGGAAGTGGGTTATTAGACTTACGAAGAAGAATGATAGTCTTAGAAAATTTCATTTGACCTTGTGTCGCTACAGGCTCTAAGGAGAGAGAGTTTAGGTATCTTCTACCCTTTGCATGAACCTGTACATTATGGACTGGTAATACAACAAAGAAACCGCGTGCCGAGATTATAAACACTACAATATAGTTCATCCTTAGCTTTAATACAAAGGCTGGACACCTCCAAGATGAAGGAAGGACAGGCATATTGGTAGGCTATTCTTATGCATCAAAGAGTCTCTAATGAAGTGGTAATTGAGGTAGGAGAATCTACCAATAAAACAATTTTTTTGAAGTAACAGGAAGTCTTATTTTCAATTCCGTTCACATCCGTGAAGCAAAGGTCTAGGCGTAATTCAAGACTGTAGTCACGGTATCCAGTACTGAATTATTGAAACTCAGAGTTGAATTATTTAATAGAATATTGAAAAGCTCCCTTCCACGATACAGTTACTCTGCTATTACAAAAGCTAATCAAATCATTTATTTATGAGCTGCAAGACTGAATCTGATACAATATAATTCTAGTTTGATTACTCAAATTTGATAATCCAATTAGTTGCTTGTGCAATGTGGTTCAGTTTTCCTTTCTGGTCTTATTTTGTCAGATTATGAAGTTTATTTTATCTTTAGTCTTCCATCACGGGCACTTACAAGAATAGATTGATCCCAAGCCGATTCTCATATTGTGATACTGCTGTATCTGTTCTGTTTCATTGAATTAATGCAATTGCACAGTGCACAAACAATGTGACTTATTCATCTCCCTCCATCAGCGGCAGCAGATGTTGCTAATGACACTCTACCAAAGGGACAAAACTGAGCTAATGCAGATCCCAAACTACCGTTTTGACATGGACACATTCTTACTGTCTGTATCATGTGAAGTTCAGCAGTGCGCCCATGACACACTGGCAAACACACAAAGATATTAGAAACTGAGAAACATAGAAAACCGACAGCACAATACAGGCCCTTCAGCCCACAAAGCTGTGCCGAACATGTCCTTACCTTAGAACTACTGAGGCTTACCCATAGCTCTCTACTTTTCTAAGCTCCATGTAACCATCCAGGAGTCTATTAAAAGACCCTATCGTTTCCGCCTCCACCACCATCGCCGTCAGCCCATTCCACGCACTCACCACTCTCTGTGTAAAAAAGCTTACCCCTGACATCTCCTCTATACCCACTTCCAAGCATCTAAGAACTATGCCCTCTCATGCTAGCCATTTCAGCCCTGGGAAAAAGCCTCTGACTATCCACATGATCAATACTTCTCATTATCTTGTACACCTCTATCAGATCACTCCAAGAATAAAAGGCCAAGTTCACTCAACCTATTCTCATAAAGTGTGTTCCCCAATCCAGGCAACAGCCTTGCAAGTCTCTTCTACACCCTTTCTATGGTTTCCATGTCCTTCCTGTAGTAAGGCAACCAGAACTGAGCACAGTACTCCAAGTGGGATCTGACTAGGGTCCTACATAGCTGCAACATTACCTCTCGACCCTTAAACTCAATTCCACGATTGATGAAGGCCAATGCACCGTATGCCTTCTTAACCACACATTCAACCTGCATAGCAGCTTTGAGTGTCCAGTGGACCCAGACGCCAAGACCCCTCTGATCCTCCACACTGGCAAGAGTCTGACCATTAATGTTATATTTGACCTACCAAAATGAACTATCTCACAGTTATCTGGGTTGAACTCCACCTGCCACTTCTCAGCACAGTTTTGCATCCTATCAATGTCCCGCTCTAACCTCTGTCAGCTCTCCACACTATCCACAACACCTCCAACCTTTGTGTCATTAGCAACCCATCACTAACCCATCCCTCCACTTCCTCATCCAGGTCATTTATTAAAATAACAAAGAGTAGGGGTCCCAGAACAGATCCCTGAAACACACCACTGGTGACCGACCATACATAATATGATCTGTCTACAACCACTCTTTGCCTTCTGTGGGCAAGCCAGTTCTGGATCCACAAAACAATGTCCCCTTGGATCCCATGCCTCCTTACTTTCTCAATAAGCCTTGCATGGGGTACCTTATCAAATGCCTTGCTGAAATCCATATACACCACATCTACTGCTCTTGCTTCATCAATGTGTTTAGTCACATCCTCAAAAAATTCAATCAGGCTCATAAGGCACAACCTGTCTTTGACAAAGCCATGCTGATTATTCCTAATCATATTATGCCTCTCTAAATGTTCATAAATCCTGACTCTCAGGATCTTCTCCATCAACTTACCAACCACTAAAGTAAGACTCACTGGCCTATAATTTCCTGGGCTATCCCTACTCCCTTTCTTGAATAAAAGAACAACATCTGCAACCCTCCAATCTTCCGGAACCTCTCCCATCCTCATTGATGATGCAAAGATCATTGCCAGAGGCTCAGCAATCTCCTCCCTTTCCTTTCACAGTAGCCTGGGGTACATCCTGTCCATTCCCAGTGACTTATCCAACGTGATGCTTTCCAAAAGCTCTAACACATCCTCTTCCTTAATATCTACATGCTCAAGCTTTTCAGACCACTGTAAGTCATCCCTACAATCGCCAGGATCCTTTTCCTGAGTGAATACTGAAGCAAAGTATTCATTAAGTACCTCTGCTATCTCCTCTGGTTCCATACACATTTTTCCACTGTCACACTTGATTGGTCCTGTTCTCTCACGTCTTATCCTCTTGCTCTTCACATACTTGTAGTATTCCTTAGGGTTTTCCTTAATCCTGTCTGCTAAGGCCTTCTCATAGCCCCTTCTGGCTCTCCTAATTTCATTCTTAATCTCCTTCCTGCTAGCTTTATAATCTTCTAGATTGTTTTCATTACCTAGTTTTTTGAACCTTTCGTAAGCTCTTCTTTTCTTCTTGACTAGATTTACAACAGCCTTTGTACACCATGGTTTCTGTACCCTACCATCTTTTCCCCGTCTCATTGGAACGTATCTATGCAGAACTCCACACAAGTATCCCCTGAACATTTGCCATATTTCTTCCTTACGTTTCCCTGAGAATATCTGTTCCCAATTTAAACACAAAGTACACTGCAGATGTTCCCAATTTATGCTTCCATGTTCCTGCCTGATAGCCTCATAGTTCCCCTTACTCCAATTAAACAATTTCCTAACTTGTCTGTTCCTATCCCTCTCCAAAGCTATGGTAAAGGAGATAGGATTATGATCACTATCTCCAAAATGCTCTCCCACTGAGAGACCTGACACCTGACCAGGTTCATTTCCCAAAACCAGATCAAGTACAACCACTCCTCTTGTAGGCTTATCTATATATTGTGTCAAGAAACCTTCCTGAACACACATAACAAACTCTACCCCTTCTAAACCTCTCACTCTAGGGAAATGCCAATCAATATTTGTGAGATTAAAATCTCCCACCACAACAATCCTGTTATTATTACTCCTTTCCAGAATCTGTCTCCCTACTGCTCCTCGATGTCACTGTTACTATTGGGTGGTCTATAAAAAATACCCAGTAGAGTTATTGACCCCCTCCTGTTCCTAACTTCCACCCACAGAGGCTCTGTAGACAATCCCTCCATGACTTCCTCCTTTTCTGCAGCTGTGACACTATCTCTGATCAACAGTGCTACACACCCACCTCTTTTGCCTCCCTCCCTGTCCTTTCTGAAACATCTAAAGCCTGGCACTTGAAGTAGCTATTTTTTGCCCCTGCACCATCCAAGTCTCTGTAATGGCCACAACATCATAGCTCCAAGTGCTGATCCAGCCTCTAAGCTCATCTGCTTTGTTCATAATACTCCTCGCATTAAAATAGACACATCTCAAACCAACGGTCTGAGTGCATCCTTTCTGTATCCTTTTGCACTGTCTCCAAGCTTTCCCTATTTGTGAGACAACCTCCCTTTCCTCTGTCACTTCATTTCAGTTCCCACCACCTCAGCAATTCTAGTTTAAACTGTCCCCAATAGCCTTATCAAACCTCCCTGCCAGGATATGGGTCACGCTGAGATTCAAGTGAAACTCATCTTTTTGTACAGGTCACACCTGCCCCAGAAGAGGTTCCAATGATCCAGAAATCTGAATCCCTTCCCCCGCTCTAATCCCTCAGCCACGCATTTATCCTCCACCTCATTCTATTCCTATACTCACTCTCATGTGGCACAGGCAGTGTTGTAATGTGACTATTATTAAAAGTAGGTTAATACTAATCGGGAAGCTGTTGGTAGCAAGAGGAGGGATCCGGAGTTAACGGGGTCTTTACTTCTGCTTTTTTTACTCCTAGTATGCATTGTATATAATTCCTCCACCCAGGCCGCACGAGGTACCGGGAAGCCTCTGTATTGTAAATATCATTTGCCGTCCCAGATAAAGATGCTCTTTTGGCTATCAAGTTGTCAAGTGGTCTTTCTGTAAAGTAGAAGTTACCACATATTTTTGGTGATGAGGTAAACTGGTTTTGTGGACGGGTCGGCCCGATTTTCGATCAGGAGCTGTGAGCGGGCGAGGAGCCTTGTGTTCGGATGGCCGCGTTCGGAACGGTCGGTGCGCTCGACGAGCAAATCAAGGAGTGGCCGGAGTACGATGAAAGGTTGGGCCACTTTTTCTGTGCTAATGGAATTACTGAGGAGGCTAAGAAGCGCTCTATTCTCCTGAGAATGTGTGGGACAAGGACGTACAAGCTGATATGGAACTTAGCTACACCGCGGAAACCGGGAGAAATTCCATAAGACGAACTGGTCAAGCTCGTGGGGAACCACCACAATCCGAAGTCTTCGGTGATAGTTCAACGGTTCAAGTTTCACAGCCGCGTCCGGAAGCCAGGTCAGTCTGTGGGTGATTTTGTGGCTGGGCTTCGGCAGCTGTCGGAGCATTGCGATTTCGGAGCCGTGTTGGATGATATGCTCCGTAATAGATTAGTATGCGGCATTAAGACGTACAACGCCGCTTGTTGGGGGAAACCCCACCGTTGACTTTCAAGACACCCCTAGAGATTGCTCAAGGCATGGAGTTGGCTGCTAATAATGCCAAGGATATACAGAAAGGATATGGGGGGGGGTCGCAGTTGGCAGCAGTGCTCCAAGTCAGGAGGGAGACTGGTAGACAGGAAAAGCGGGTGGAATGTTTTCAGTGTGGAGGAATGCACTATGCAAATGTTTGTAAATTCATAGAGACTGCCATGCTTGTAGCAAAAAGGGACATTTAGCTAAAAAGTTTAAAGGGTGAGGTTAAGCCTGGGCAAGGGCAGCCTCACACCACCGAGGAGAAGCAGACGGAGAGACAGCGTGTGCCTACAACATGTTTGGGGTGGAAACGGATGAGGAACCACCTGAACCATATTATGCCACAGTCACTGTCAGGGGAGAGGAGATTAAGTTCAAGATTGATTCAGGGGCTACTGCATCGGTCATTAGTGAAGAGACCTACAGGAGGACATGGGGATCCAACCTGCCTCCCATCAGACCATCTAAGCTCCAACTCAGGACCTATACGGGGCAGCCCATACCACATTTAGGGGTGTTATATGTGGATATTTCAGCCGGGGGCCAGAAGGCTGAAGCCAGGCTGGTGATAGCTAAGGGCAGTGGGCCCACCGGATTGGCTTCGCAAAATCCGGCTCAACTACATGAATTTGAATATGCACACATGACGGAAGAGCATGAGGTGCAGCGTGCAGATGAAGTCACCGATGGCAATGTGAGTGACAGATAGTCCGGACACATTTGAGAGTGAGCTCGCAGCACAGTTTGCGGCTATTCAGCCTATTACAGGAGCAATTGAAGTTACCCCCTCGGAACTGAAAGCCAGCACGCCACTTCTAGTACGGTGAAGCAGTGACCCAGCTCTTGTACCACCTGCCCAGTTACAGCAAGGTGTATCTCAGCCTGATGATCCCGCTAACAGGAACCTGTAACAGCCAATCATAACAGTAGCAAACTGGGCACCCACAGACAATGTAAGAACAGAGCCTCCAGGACCACCAGACAAGCATTCAGAAAGCACTCTAAGTGATTTGACAAAGAAAGTAGAATTTTCTGGAGGCGGTGGCCCCCTGGGAATCCACGTGGTGCCTTTTAACTCTACGCTGAGTGGAAGGTTCCTTGGCCTGAGTATTGAAGAGAACAGCCGTTCAAGAAAAGAGAACCTGCTCCAGGAGAATGAATGTATCGTCAAAATCAATGACTGTGATTCAACAGACAAGACCTTTTTCCAAGCACAAGAGGTTTTCTGAAACACATTGCAATTTCCTGCTGTTGAACTCCAGATAGTTCCAAGTTATAACAAGGAACTCCATGAAAAATTTGCGATTGGGTCTATTCTATTCCAACCACAGATGGTTCAAAAACCAAAGTTCCTTCTTCAGTGTGTTCCAAGCCAGGCGGCAAACCTGCAGATGCCGTTTATCCCAATAATGCTGAAAACAGCTCGCCACCGATTTCGAAGAAGCTCAGTAGTCCAAAACAGTTAAGGAGCAATGACTGCTTAATGCATACCAGGAAAGCACGTCCACCAGTGACTTTGCTAGAGGAGACACACTGGCAGAGGGGGCAGAGTCCCCTGAAGAGAATGGATACTCTCACACGGACACATAGACCCCTCTCATGTCCCGAACACCAGGTCCACCCAAAACATCTTCACCAGTGGTGCCTGCTGGGTCACCGGGGGTAGTGCGTAGAACGCAGCACCCTCGCAAACCTCCTGACAGACTGAATCTTTGATTGGATTGTTTCTTTTGTTGTTAGATTGAAACTTGAATTTGCCATGTTTTGTTTAGGTGGTTTGTATTGGTAACCTGGTGCTAATGATACCACTGTTTTTATTTCCCAGTTCTTCTATATTTGGGGAATGTTGGATTTTAAAGGGAGAGAAGTGTTGTAATGTGAGTATTATTAAAAGTAAGTTAATACTAATCAGGAAGCTGTGGTAGCAGGAGGCGGGATCCGGAGTTGGCAGGGTCTTGCTTCCGCTCTTTTTACTCCCAGTATGCATTGTACATAGTTCCTCCACCCAGGCCGCACGAGGTACCTGGAAGCCTCTGTATTGTGAATATCATTTGCCGTCCCAGATAAAGATGCTCTTTTGGCCATCACATTGTCGAGTGGTCTTTCTGTAAAGTAGAAGTTACCAGAGGCAGTAATCCCGAGATTACTATCTTCAAGGTCATGCTTCTCAATTTCCTTCCTAACTCCCTGTAGTCTGCTTTCAGGACCTCCTCCCTTTTCCTACCTATATCGTTGGTTCCAATATGCACCACGACCTCTGGCTGTTCACCTTCCCACTTCAAGATATCATGGACACGATCAGAAACATCCCAGACCTTGGTAGCTGGGAGGCAAACTACCATCTGAGTTTCTTTCCTGCATCCACAGAATCGCCTGTCTGACCCCCTAACTATAGAGTCCCCTATCACTGCTCCCACCCTCTTCCTTTCCCTACCCTTCTGAGCCACAGGGCCAGACTCTGTGCCAGAGGTGCAGCCACTGTTGTTTCCCCCAGGTAGGCCATCCCCCTCAACAGTACTCAAGTAGGAATATTTACTGTTAAGGGGTCAGCCACTGGGGTACTCTCCGGCATCTGATTCTTGCCCTTCCCTCTCCTGACTGTTACCCATTTCTCTGTCTCCTGAGGCCCCAGTGTGACTACCTGCCTATAGCTCCTCTCTATCACCTCCCCACTCTCCCTGACCAGACGAAGGTCATTGAGCTGCATCTCCAGTTCCCTAATGCGGTCCCTAAGGAGCTGCATCTTGACGCACTTGGTGCAGATATGGTCGTCCGGGAGGCCGGGAGTCTCCTGGACTTCCCACATCCAACACCGAGCGCAGAAATCCGGCCTCACACACATTCTTTCTGTCTGTATTCTAAGCAGATAACCTATCTGGCCTCGTCCCTTTATCATCAAAGCCCCATTGAGCCAAAGTCTTCCTACTCTGTCTGCCTCTACTCTGACACCCGCTCCAGAAAGCTGTCTTCTTTTTAATCTCTTCCCACTGCTCTCATTGGCTGAGCTCCATGCACTTGCGCAGTCGTGCCCCGTTCAAACTGCTGAAGAAACTTTTACACTACTGTGATGAACTACATATACCTGTCTGGACATGCCCCCCTGCCGGCTCCTCCCAGTGACCGTGGCTCCTCCCATGGACCCCGGTATAAAGGCGATTGAGGCCTGAGCCCAGCCCTCAGTCTCCAGGATGTAGTATGGTGGTCAATTACTGCTTGTTCTTTCTTCCAGTCAATAAAAGCCGATATCTCGCCTCCCGTCTCAGAGAGAGTTATTCATGGTGCATCAACTACATTCTGCAGTGTGGCTTCTCGCTGCCTTTTCAATTTTCACAGAGAATCCACAAAAACTCCCAAAACAGCAAATTATCAGGTATATTATAATCTTAATTATAATGCAGGTGCCCTTTTGCAATAATGAGTGCAATTGAGCATATTTGTGTAGGGAGATATCTTTGGTATCAAAGAAAATAAATACACCTTTCCTTATAACTAGGCAATAGATTCCACTGAACAAACATTGAACACTTAGTGCGAACACAAGGAAATCTGCAGATGCTGGAAATTCAAACAACACACACAAAATGCTGGTGGAATGCAGCAGGCCAGGCAGCATCTATAGGGAGAAGCACTGTCGACGTTTCGGGCCGAGACCCTTCGTCAGGACTAACTGAAAGGAAAGATAGTAAGAGATTTGAAAGTAGTGGGGGGAGGGGGAAATGCGAAATGATAGGAGAAGACCAGAGGGGGTGGGGTGAAGCTAAGAGCTGGAAAGGTGATTGGCAAAAGTGATACAGAGCTGGAGAAGGGAAAGGATCATGGGACGGGAGGCCTCAGGAGAAAGAAAGTGGGGGGGAGCACCAGAGGGAGATGGAGAACAGGCAAACAACTAAATATGTCAGGGATGGGGTAAGAAGGGGGGGAGGGGCATTAACGGAAGTTAGGGAAGTCAATGTTCATGCCAGCAGGTTGGAGGCTACCCAGCCGGTATATAAGGTGTTGTTCCTCCAACCAGAGTTTGGATTCATCTTGACAGTAGAGGAGGCCATGGATAGACATATCAGAATGGGAGTGGGATGTGGAATTAAAACGTGTGGCCACTGGGAGATCCTGCTTTTTCTGGCAGACTGAGCGTTGGTGTTCAGCGAAATGGTCTCCCAATCTGCGTCGGGTCTCACCAATATATAAAAGGCCACACCAAGAGCACCGGACACAGTATACCACACCAGCCGACTCACAGGTGAAGTGTCGCCTCACCTGGAAGGACTGTCTGAGGCCCTGAATGGTGGTAAGGGAGGAAGTGTAAGGGTAGGTGTAGCACTTGTTCCCCTTACAAGAATAAGTGCCAGGAGGGAGATCAGTGGGAAGGGATGGGGGGGACGAGTGGACAAGGGGATCCCTGCGAAAAGCAGAAAGAGGGGGGGAGGGAAAATGTGCTTGGTAGTGGAATCCCGTTGGAGGTGGTGGAAGTTACAGAGAATTATATGTTGGACCTGGAGGCTGGTGGGGTGGTAGGTAAGGACAAGGGGAACCCTATCCCAAGTGGGGTGGCAGATGGATGGAGTGAGGGCAGATGTGCAGGAAATGGGGGAGATGCGTTTGAGAGCAGAGTTAATGGTGGACAAAGGGAAGCCCCTTCGTTTAAAAAAGGAAGACATTTCCTTCGTCCTAGAATGAAAAACCTCATCCTGAGAGCAGATGCGACGGAGACGGAGGAATTGTGAGAAGGGGATAGAATTTTTGCAAGAGACAGGGTGGGAAGAGGAATAGTCCAGGTAGCTGTGAGAGTCTGTAGGCTTTTAGTAGATATCAGTAGATAGGCTGTCTCCAGAGATGGAGATAGAAAGATCAAGAAAGGGGAGGGAGGTGTCGGAAATGGACCAGGTAAATTTGAGGGCAGGGTGAAAGTTGGAGGAAAAGTTAATGAAGTCAACGAGCTCAGCATGCGTGCAGGAGGCAGCGCCAATGCAGTCGTCGATGTAGCGAAGGAAAAGAGGGGTTGGATACCTGTATAGACTTGGAACATGGACTGTTCCACAAAGCCAACAAAAAGGCAGGCATAACTGGGACCCATGCGGGTGCCCATGGCTACATCCTTGGTTTGGAGGAAGTGAGAGGAGTCAAAGGAGAAGTTATTGAGAGTAAGAACTAATTCCGCTAGACAGAGGAGAGTGGTGGTAGAGAGGAATTAGTTAGGTCTGGAATACAAAAAGAAGCGAAGAGCTTTGAGACCATCTTGGTGGGGGATGGAAGTATATAGGCACTGGACGTCCATGGTGAAAATAAGACGGTGGGGGCCACGGAATTTAAAATCATTGAAAAAATTCAAAGCATGAGAAGTGTCACAAACATAGGTGGGAAGAGATTGAACAAGGGGGGATAAGAGAGTGTCAAGGTATGCAGAAATGAGTTCAGTGGGGCAGGAGCAAACTGAGACAATAGGTCTACCTGGACAGGCAGGTTTGTGGATCTTGAGTAGGAGGTAGAAACAGGAAGTGCGGGGTGTGGGAACTATGAGGTTGGTGGCAGTGGATGGGAGATCCCCAGAGCTGATAAGGTTGGTGATGGTATGGGAGACAATGGCCTGGTGCTCCTTAGTGGGGTCATGATCAAGGGGTAAATAAGAGGAGGTATCGCTGTGCCTCGGCCAGGTAGAGATCAGTACGCCAGACAACAACGGCTCCCCCCTTATCAGCAGGTTTTATAGTGAGGTTGGGATTGGTGCGGAGGGAGCGGAGAGCAGAGCATTCGGAAGGAGTGAGGTTGGAATTGGAACAAGGTGTGGCGAAGTCGAGACGGTTGATGTCCCATCAGCAATTAGCAATAAAGAGATCCAGAACAGGCAGAAGAACAGAGCGGGGTGTCCATGAAGAGGAGGAGGGTTGAAGACGGGAGAAGGGGTCATCAGGGGAGAAGGAGAGTCCTTGTCAAAGAAATAAGCTCGGAAACGGAGCCGGTGGAAGAAGAGTTCAGAGTCATGGCGTACGCGGAACTCGCTGAGGTGTGGGCGAAGGGGGACAAAGGTGAGGCCCTTACTGAGGACAGAGCGCTCTGCCTCAGAGAGTTGAAGGTTGGAGGGAATGGTAAAGACCCGGCACAGATGAAAGATGGGATCAGAGGGGGGAGGGAGGCTGGTAGTGTCAGTGGAGAGGGAAGGGTTAGGGTGAGAGGAAGATGGAGCCTCTGAGGTTCCAATAACGACCTCATTTCGCTTATCACCTTTCCAGCTCTTAGCTTCACCCCACCCCCTCCAGTCTTCTCCTATCATTTTGCATTCCCCCCCCCCCCCCGCCACTACTTTCAAATCTCTTACTATCTTTCCTTTCTGTTAGTCCTGACGAAGGGTCTCGGCCCGAAACGTCGACGGCGCTTCTCCCTATAGATGCTGCCTGGCCTGCTGTGTTCCACCAGCATTTTGTGTGTGTTGTTGATTGAACACCTAGTGTTATCATCTGAGGTATATTTCTATATTCCCCTGTGTTAAAATTACAACATGATTATCTTAATAACTGAGACATTCTTTATGTATTCTACATTTTTACTCAAACATTAATCACCATGCAGAATTATAATGAGTAGCAAGCTCTGCTGAATCAATGGATCTCAAGGTAGCAAAAATGCAACTCATCATCAACTGAGAGAGTCAATGCTGGCACTGTACAAACAACTCCAAGCATACATGATTGATTGCATTCATTACAGCAGAGATTTGTTGATATAATTAACCAACTGATGATAGCTAAATGTCCACTTGCTATAAACATGGCCTTGATTAATATCTAATCACTGCTATCTGTGGATTGTTAATAAACTCATTACAAAGCCATGCTAAAGAAATGTCTTTGCCAGCTGGGTGACCATGCATGTTCTCTAATACAACAGATTGCCTCACAGACATGGGATAAGGAGATATTTTTTACCATGGAAGATCAAAAGCACAATAACGACTTCAACCACTGCAAGTGAGTTGTAAAACGAACAAAGACAGTTGTAGGAAAAGAGGGTAGCCATACCTCGCTTGATTTGTTTCAGCTGCCTCTCAGCCTCATCTCGTTCACGAGCGAGTCGCTTACACTAAAAGGAACAAAAATCAAATAAGATTGTTCATAAGTTACCAGGTCATGCATCAGCTACTGAAAGCCATAATAAACATTGTCCTGCTTTGAACAACCCTTGCCTATTCACAAACTCAGCAATATGATGCTGAAGGTCGGTCTGAACAAATATAGGTTGGTAGTTGCATCTGAGGGTGGGTCGGCAGTTGGCTGTCAGTGTTCCATGTTCTACAGTGGGTGATGGACACTTACAGAGTTCTAACGTGCTTGCCTAGTTCTTATTGTCCGTACTGAGGCGCGAACAGAATACATGCTCTCCCTCTTCCAAAGTGCTTAATGTTTGCAATCTGTAACTCTTGCCTGCTTGTGTGAATGTGAACACATGTACGCCTGCGTATCTATGTATGGATCTGTGAGCTGTGTACGTGTGTAGTTATAGGGTCCCCACTCATGACTTCGTTCTCTTGCCATGGTCTAACTGCAAGAAGCAAGCTAATGGATCAGACAGAATCTGTAGAGGGAAATGGACAATCAACATTCTGGGCAATAATTGATGGTGTTGATACAATTGAAAGTAGCTAATGAAGTTTTGGGTTGACAATCTGTATGGATAATAGGAGATCATTTCATGTTGGACCTGGTGGCTCTTATCCATTACCCAACCATCCTCCACCCTTGGCCTGCTTCCTGAAGCAGTAATCAGCTTTCCAGCTTACGTGACATCAGGGTAGACGTAGAGATACTCAGCCTGCATTTAAAGTTCCAAAGTTTCAGAGTACATTTATATATACTCATGTAGTACAGGAGCAGTATCATAACCAATGAGGTACATTTATTATCAAACTAACAACCCTGAGATTTGTCTTCCCATACAAACAGCCAAAATAAGGAAAACCCTGGAACCTCTTCAAAAAAAAATGCTAAACACTCACACACACACACACACACACACAAAGTCACGCTTCTGGCAAAGTGGGGAAAAAAGAGCAAAAACACAAAATATAAAACACAAAAACGAAAGAGTCCAGGCATATTCAGTTTACCTCAGTTTAGTTCAATCTAGCACTGTGTTGTTAACTTTTATGCATATTAAACTATGGGGTTTAGAGTGGCAGCTTTCAATGAGATAACTTTTAGATCATATTATCTTCTGAGTGAAAAATGTGAATTTCTGTCCAAATTAAAGACAATTACTTGACAAGAAGCTTCAGGTATCCATCATTATCAGTATTATTTGATTCTGATTGACTGCTCTTGAAACTCGCTCAAGATTCTCAGATGAAGAAAACAAGAACTTTTGGGTCTAATGTGTTCTGAAAAATTCTGTACGATTGATAAGGAAGAAATAGTCTCAATTTAATGTTTCATTCAACAGTTCTGAACTAACATGACACCCTGAGTTATGCGAAAATGGAATGAGTAAGTCTTTGTAAAGTATATGTGTGGTGTGGTTCTTAACTTCAAACAAAGTCCATTATGGAGTGCATAGATTGATATTCAAGGAAATCAAACATGATTTGTGTTGCTTTTCTTTCAAGAGTCTCAAAGATTGCCTCTGGAACTTTGCATATTGTTGCAGCCCAGAGAGAAGTTAGTTAGGTAATACAATCCTTAGGGCCTCAAAGCCATAATTATCCTTCTCAACCACTCTTCTGCAACACACCAAAAGAGTTTATAAATTTAACCAGTTCATGGGTTTGACACTCTCTGTGATGTTTACAGTGATACAGTTGTGAACTGGTCGTTCTTCTTTGGAATCAGATATGCTGTTTCATTTTGACTTGTGCCAAAAGAATTAGCTGATGGCTCTTCTTAAACAATTGTGGGATTCACTTCAGGAGCATTTTTTAATTTTACGGTCTTCTTCGTTATTCACTGGGGTGGCACAGTAACGTAATGGTTCGCATAATGCTTTACAGCGCCAGGGTTCAATACCCGCCGCTGCCCGTAAGGAGCTTTTATATTTTCCCTGTGACCACATGGGTTTCCTCTGGGTGCTCTGGTTTCCTCCCACAGTCCAAAGACACATAGGGCTAGTGAGTTGTGGGCACGATATGCTGGTGCCAGGAGCACAGCGACTCTTGCAGGCTGCCACCAGTTCATCCTCAGACTGCATTGGACGTTGACAGAAATGGCGCATTTTATTGTATGTTACAATATGCATGCGAAAAATAAAATTAATCTTAGTTTTCTTATAATGTCTTTTATATAATCTACACATAACTTTCTCACCAACCTTCAGATGGTAATTCCTAGAATTATGTGTCTCCACTACTTCATGCATGTCCCACTTTCTTACCTCCAGCTTGTCTCGAAGTCTCAGTACACACTCTACCATATAGAATCTGCTGCAACTTGTGTTATGACACTTAATGATTTGAACTGACTTCTTTCCACTTTTTGTTCCAAACTGGGTTGAGCCGGGCTTCACAGTATTCTGAGTCTTCTGTACGTCACCCCTTATAGACTTTATAGTGTGTGTGGGGGGTGGTGCTGCTCCACAGCTTTACAATTAAGCTGCAAGTCAATGTTCTGTCATCCTTCCATGCTCTGCCTCCTTTACTGATCTTTCCAAATCCCAATTGAATCTGAGTGGTGGGGAGAACTGGAATAATGTTTTAATCTGATGATCTTTATAAAGTGTTCAAAATGCAGAGACTATGGGCTACTGCTTGATAAGACTTCTTACATAGATAGAACTTAATAGTCTTTTGTGCATCCCCTGGTGATATGTGGTCCTACAGGTGTTATCTATGATGCTAATTGACTACTCCTTTTCTCAGAATGGTCAATGTGGTCCTGTTGGAATGACAGAAATGGCAACTTCTGAACATAGAGAGAGGCTTAAGGAGTCTGTGCCCTTCAATCCTAAAGTAACAAACGTTATTTGGAAGACTTCCATTGCTTTGCTAATGCTCGTCAAATAGGCATATCCTCAAGTCACTGTTTTCACCCAAAAGTTCTTCCTGAATTTCACCTGTAGCCCCTTTTTGTTTCATTATCATATTATCACATTTTTTGTTGGAGGAGACTTTATGGTATATGTGATGCAACAGCATTATGTCTTCATTGAGACCTGTGTTCAATCCAGTGCATCCACTCAAGACCCGTTCATTCACCTGCATCATCTCCTTTTGGGTAAATCAGAACCAGAATCAGGTTTATATCACCAGCATATTGATATTGATCACTATGATATAATATATATCTATCACGAGTTCAATGTCCATTTAGGAATCAGGTGGCAGAGGGGAAGAAGCTGGTCCTGAATCGCTGAGTGTGTGCCTTCAGGCTTCTGTACCTCCTCCAGTGGGAAGGGGGCATGCCCTGGGTGATGTGGATCCTTGATAATGGATGCTGCCTTTTTGAGGCACCACTCCTTGAAGATGTCTTAGATACTATAGAGACTGGTACCCAAGATAGAGCTGACTAATCTTTCAACTTTCTCTAGCTTCATTCAGACCTGTGCAGTAACACCCCCCCCCCCACCCCAACGCCAGACAGTGATGCAGTCTGTCAAAATGCTCTCCACAGTACATCTATAGAAGTTTTCCAGTATCTTAGGTGACAAACCAAATCTCTTCAAATTCCTAAAGAACTATACATACTGTCATGCCTTCTTGAAAGCCATATTGTTATGTTGGAACCAGGTTAGATCCTCAGAGATCTTGATATCCAGGAACTTGAAATTTCTCACTCTCTCCACTTCTGATCCCTCTATGAGGATTGGTTTGTGTTCCCTCATCTTACCCTTCCTGAAGTCCACAATCAGCTCTTTTGTCTTACTGACATTGAGTGCAAGCTTGTTGTTGTGACACCACTCAACTAGCTGGGATATTTTGCTCCTGTATGGAACAGGGGAATTATCTGCTACCACCTGTAGAGTAGAAATTCCACTTCCTTTGGCTTCTTTACTAGGTATTGTGGCGACCCACTTTCTGCGCAGGCGAACCAGCTCACAAATAGCCAGCGCGGGGGGGGGAGGGAGACTTTAGTAATGTACCTCCGATGTCATTTCTGCCCGGAGAGGGCGGGCACTAGGGATTGAAATGCCAGCGTCGCGAAGTTTGAATAAACTAGTCTCGAAATGACTTACTGACTGCATGTCGTTATTTCAGCGCTGTGTGTAGCACATCGCTACATTGGTGACCCCGACGGTCCAAACGGGATTTGGACCAAAGATGACCGACTCTTCATCTGTTCACACAGTTTCGTTAAAACTGCCGACTTTCTGGACCACGTGTGTGATTTAGCCAAACAGAAGCCCAGTTCCAGATTCGGCAGATATCCTCTGATTCCATGCGTTACTATCACATGGTGAGCGCCCTTGACCAGCAGACGGCCGCCCAGGTTGCGGATTTCATACAGTCGCCCCTGGAAGAAGGCAAATATGAAGCATTCAAAGCGCTGCTCATTGGGACCTTTGGCCTCTCATGGCGTGAGCGGGGTTCCCGCCTGCTTCACCTGGACGGTTTGGGAGACAGACTGCCGTCAGCATTGATGAACGAGATGCTGTCCCTGGCTAACGGACACAAGCCCTGCCTCATGTTCGAGCAAGTGTTCCTGGAGCGACTGCCCGAGGACATACATCTGCTGCTGGCCGACGCAGATTTCAGCAACCCACGGAAGGTGGCAGCCCGGGCAGACGTGCTGTGGAAAGCCAAGAGGGGGAGCGTGGCATCTGTCGGTCAGATTACCAGACCACGTGCCCAACAGCAGACCAGGCCCGGCAGGGGTCGCACACAACACAGAGGCAGGAGTGAGGAGGCCAGTGAACAGTGATGTTTCTACCACCAGCGGTGGGGCACAATAGCCTGCCGTGGTTGCCCGCCCTGCAAAGGCCAGGGCCACCTGCCGCTAATGACTATGGCGGCTGGCCACCAGGACAGCCTCTTGTACGTCTGGGACAAACAGTCGGGACGCCGCTTCTTGGTCGACACCGGAGCGGAGATCAGCGTCTTGCCCCCTGGTGGGGTACGACACCTGCAACTGGAAGCCAGGACCCACCCTGAGGGCCGCAAATGGCAGCTCGATACAGACCTATGGCACCCACACAGTGCAGCTGCAGTTCGGTGTCAGCCGGTCCACGTGGGACTTCACACTGGCCGCGGTGGCCCAACCACTCCTGGGAGCGGACTTCTTGCGAGCTCACAGCCTGCTGGTCGACTTGCAAGGGAAAAGACTGGTACATGCTGAGACTTTCCAGACATTCTCCCTGGGTGAAGCCAAGTTGCCAGCCCCACACCTGGACTCCATCACGCTATCAGACAACGAATTCACCAGAATCCTGGCGGACTTTCCATCGATCCTGGCACCGCAGTTCACGGCAGCCATGCCCAGATACGGGGTACAGCACCACATTCCGACCCAGGGACCACCCCTCCACGCCCACGCACGAAGGCTCCCCCCAGAAAAGCTCCACCTGGCGAAAGAGGAATTCAAGCAGATGGAGGAATTGGGGATCGTACGGCAGTCTCCCATGGGCCTCCCCCCTGCACATGGTGCCCAAAGCAACAGGGGGCAGGAGACCATGTGGTGACTACCGCAGGCTGAACGAGGCTACAACGCCGGACCGCTACCCTGTGCCGCACATTCAGGACTTTGCAGCAAACCTGCACGGCGCACGGATCTTCTCCAAGGTAGACCTTGTCCGGGGATACCATCAAATCCCGATGCATCCAGACGACGTCCCCAAAACGGCACTCATCACCCCGTTCGGCCTTTTCGAGTTCCTCCGCATGCCGTTCGGCCTGAAGAATGCCGCACAGACGTTTCAGCGGTTAATGGACATGGTGGGACGCGACCTGGACTTCGCTTTCATCTACTTGGACGTCATCCTCATAGCCAGCAGCAGTTGTCAGGAGCATCTGTCCCACCTCCGTCAACTCTACGCCCGACTGAGTGAATATGGCCTCACGATCAACCTGGCCAAGTGCCAGTTCAGTCTCGATACCATCGACTTCCTGGGCCACAGGATTACCAAAGAAGAGGCAACACCTCTGCCCGCCAAGGTAGATGCGATCTGCCACTTTGCCTGGCCCAACACGGTCAAAGGCCTGCAGGAGTTCGTTGGTATGGTGAACTTCTACCACTGTTTCCTCCCCTCAGCAGCCCGTATCATGCACCCTTTGTACACCCTGATGTCGGGTAAAGGCAAAGACATTACTTGGGATGAGGAGGCCGCGGCCGCTTTTATTAAAGCCAAGGAAGCCTTGGCAGATGCCGCGATGCTGGTGCACCCCAGAACGGACGTTCCAACTGCACTCACAGTGGACGCATCCAACACAGCAGTCGGTGGGGTGCTGGAGCAGCTCATCAAGGGGCGCTGGCAACCCCTGGCATTCTTCAACAAGCACCTACGACCACCCGAACTCAAGTACAGTGCTTTCGACTGGGAGCTGTTGGCGCTGTATCTGGCAATCCGGCATTTCAGGTACTTCTTAGAAGGCAGACCGTTCGCCGCGTTCACGGACCACAAACCGTTGACCTTCGCGTTCACGAAGGTGTCTGATCCCTGGTCGGCTTGCCAGCAGTGACATCTGTCCTACATCTCTGAGTACACGACGGACATCCAGCATGTCTCGGGAAAGGACAACGTCGCGGCGGACGCACTCTCCAGACCAGCTGTCCAGGCCCTGTCCCTGGGGGTGGACTATGCAGCACTGGCGGAGGCGCAGCAGGCAGACAGCGAGATGCCCAGCTACAGGACCGCAGTCTCGGGTTTGCAGCTGCAGGACTTTCTCGTAGGGCCAGGTG
This sequence comes from Hypanus sabinus, assembly GCF_030144855.1. Classification (NCBI taxonomy): domain Eukaryota; kingdom Metazoa; phylum Chordata; class Chondrichthyes; order Myliobatiformes; family Dasyatidae; genus Hypanus; species Hypanus sabinus. Next base: position 18,767,848 of record NC_082720.1, read on the forward strand.
AGGGGACCCTCCTGTGCAACGTGGCTACCGGCCAACCTCGCCCCATCGTCCCGGCAGCCTGGAGGCGGCGAGTTTTCAACTCCATACATGGTTTGGCGCACCCATCTATCAGGACAACTGGCCGGCTGATCTCCAGCAAGTTCGCGTGGCAAGGACTTCGCAAGCAGGTCAGTGAAAGGGCCAGAACGTGCGCGCAGTGCCAAACAGCCAAGGTGCAGCGGCACACTGAAGCCCCACCACAGCAGTTTGAACCCACCCACCGGAGGTTCGATCACATTCATGTGGATGTTGTGGGCCCCCTTCCAGTGTCATGAGGAGCGCGGTACCTCCTAACGATGGTAGACCGGTTCACGAGGTGGCCAGAGGCAGTCCCGCTCACCGACACATCTGCCAATTCCTGCGCCCGAGCACTGATCGCAACCTGGGTAGCACGCTTCGGGGTATCGGCCCACATTACCTCCGACAGAGGCGCCCAGTTCACCTCCAGCCTGTGGTCGGCTGTGGCCAGCCTGTTGGGAACGCAGCTACACCACACCACTGCCTACCACCCACAGTTGAACGGACTATGGAATGCTTCCATCGTCACTTGAAGTCGGCTCTCATGGCCCGCCTGAGAGGACCTAACTGGGTGGACGAGCTTCCCTGGGTCCTGCTTGGAATTCGTACAGTGCCCAAAGAGGATCTGCACGCCTCGTCGGCCGAGTTGGTGTACGGTGCACCCCTGGCCGTCCCGGGCGAGTTCATACCAGCCCCAAGGGGGCAAGAGGAAGAACCTGCAGCAGTCCTGGACAGTCTACACGAAAGACTCGGCAACCTGGCCCCCATACCGACTTCACAGCACGGACTGACCCTGACACATGTACCCAAAGACCTGCAGAGCTGTAAGTTTGTGTTTGTACTAAGGGGCGGACACTGGGCACTGCTACAGCGGCCGTACGAGGGGCCGTTCAGGGTGATCAACAACAACGGGTCCACTTACGTTCTGGCCATTGGGGGGAAAGAGGAGGTTTTCATGGTGGACCGACTCAAACCAGCCCATGTGGACTTGGCGCAGCTGGTCAAGGTTCAGGCACCGCGGCGCAGAGGCAGACCTCCCAAACAGAGTCCGACCCAGACTGAGGATATTGGGGGGGGGGGGGGGTTATGTGGCGACCCACTTTCTGCGCAGGCAAACCGGCGCACAAATAGCCAGCACGGGGTGGGGGGAGACCTTAGTAATGTACCTCCGACGTCATTTCCGCCCGGACAGGGCGGGTGTTAGGGATTTAAATGCCAGCGCCGCGAAGTTTGAATAAACTAGTCTCGAAACGACTTACCGACTGCGTGTCATTATTTCAGCACTGTGTGTAGCACATCACTACAGTATAACACCTACTAAGTGCTGGACGGTCTCGGCAGGTCGGGCATCATCTATGGAAATGAAAACAGTCAACATTTCGGACCAAGACCCTTCACCATAACACTTATGTCTATTGACATGTCGGATGTCTGTTGATGGCTGTTTTCATTTCCCCAGAGTTCCTCCAGCACTTTGTATGTTTTAAACTGGATTTCCAACATCTGCAGAATATCTTTGAGTTTATGATTTTGTCCTTTATTAGCTGGCCTTGACAGTGTGTTTTGTGTGAGAGTTTTGCACTTGATATCAAGGTTGTATAATGGTGCAGCTAGCAGAGCTGTTGCCTCACAGTACAGCAGAGTAGCTTCAATCCAGACTCCAGTGCTGTCTGTATGGAGGTTCAGCTCTCCATGTGATTGTGTAGGTTTCTCTCAGGTTCTGCATGATCCCAAAAATGTGAAGGTTAATTAGCCATTGAAAATTGCCCTATGTATTGTAGATAATTGGTAGAATCTGGGGGGAATTGTTAGGGACTGTGGAGGATAAGATAGGTTAGTCAAGGATTGCTTTGAAAATGGTTTGATAGTCACTTAGTAGGTAAACAGTCTTGCTTCCATGGTCTACCCCACAATGACTCTTTGTTATGCTGAAGCCCTTCAGTGCATTCTTAATGACACCATCAAGGGAAAGGCAGGCGTCAGAACCAAATGGTCATTAAAATACTTGTTTTAACTACCTAGTGTGAGTGGTTTTCCCACCAAGTTTTGTTGAAACCTTATAAGTCCATGTACAGTAGAATCTCCAACAGCATCTTATCAATCTCGAGCATATAATGATTCTCACTTTCGCTCACATGTTGTAAGTTGTAAACAGTAGGCTCTTCATGGCCACCTGCGGTGACTTGACCCAACTTCAGAGAACAATAATCAGAACACCAGCACAGTGCAGGTCCTTTGGGCCACGATGTTGTACCAACTTATGACCTCCTCTGCGATCAATAACACTTCCCTCATTTTTCTATTATGCATCATTAGAAGCATCACCATCAAATTTTAGTGTATGGTTAGTGTTTGTGAAATGCCAAACAGGACTTATTGCTGAGTGTTTTTGGCACGGGTTACATGTCGTCTACTGATTTTTTCCATACCATGGAATTTTAATAGTGGATATAAATGATTCAGTATTGTGCAAGGTTGGCTGAATATGTTGCACAATGCTGAATCATCCTGGGAAATGACTGGACAGCAATACGGCAGGTTTTCAGACCCTGATGGCCTCGACTTGCTCCTGAACTGACTGGAGTCAATCTTTATTCACTCACTTTGTGTTGTTGACGTCTCCTCATATGGTGATGAAACGTTTGCAAGTAAATTGTCAAGATCAGAGAACTGCCCAGCAATAAGAATGAGCATTTGGGAGACCAACAGAATGGATTTACCAGCTCTTGTGGGGTGAGGTGCTGAGTGAAAATATAAAATGATCAGTTAGGTGATTAAGGAGGACTTACTTCTCTCAGCAGAGAGGTCAGTGACAAGAGGCCATGGATTAAAAATAATAATTGGATGCATTATAGCAGAAATGAAGAAACGTTATTTCAGTCTTGGGATTATTCGAGGCATGGAGTGGATGGGTGATGTCTGGAATTTTCTGCCCTGAAACACTGATGGAGGCAAAAACTCATCAAGTTGAAATAATATCTGGTTAAATAGTAGTTGGTTAAGAACTGCTGTGTTATTACTTACATAAGCCTACATACTGGAAAATAGGAGTAGAATTTTTATGGCCATTACAGACACAATTGCACAGCTGGCCTATTTCTGTGATACAATGGGTGAAGGGAAGACTAATTAATGATTTTAGCAAGTGATTGAAACTCCTTAGCTCTTGGGTTAATAAAATACCAGAAGTTCCGTCTCCCTTTTCAGCCCCCAGAATCCCATGACAGCTGCCAAAATTACCTGAAAATATGGTCAATCCAAGTCAAAGTACACTACCTGTTAAGCTTCTTTGAAAGCGTTAAGTGCACTCACCTGAAGCAGGTGTTAGATTTTACATGTGCTCACAGGGGATTTACCAATGACCTCATTTTGCAGAACTGCTTTGTGTCTGCACTCAATGTGCAGCCACTTTCTTCAGGTAGACAAAACAATTACCTTAAACCGGATTGCTAGAGGCTGACACTGACAGCTAAGCTCCCTCGGTGCCTCTGTGAATTCACTTAGTCAGTACTTAAATCACATAAACCAAGACAGTTTTGGCTCCTGTGGTTAGATGAGGTGATTTCAGTCAGGACCTTGCAGGACAACGCAAAGCATCAGCGACACACACAAAATGCTGGGGGTGCTCAGCAGGTCAGGCAGCATCTGTGGAAATGATAAAACAGCAGTCGACATTTTGGGCTGAAATCCTTCCTCAGGGCTGGAGAAGGGTCTCGGCCTGAAACGTCAACTGTTCTTTTCATTTCCGTAGATGCTTGCGGCCTGACCTGCTGAGTTCCGCCAGCACTTTGTGTGTGTGTTGCTTGGGATTTCCAGCATCAGCAGACTTTCTCGTATTTAATGCAGGACGTCAGCTATGATTCTGGAGAGATGAGCCAGGTGAAATGCAGAGACTTAAACAGCTTATTGAGGATGATACATCGGTGTGGACCTGTGGGATGAAACGGTAAATGAAACCTCTAGTTACTCTCACAGCTATTACAGATCACACCACAGCATCTGAATTGTCTCTGTGGCTTGGCCAGCAATTATCCCTCTGCCAATAACAATGAGACAAATTACCCGGTATTTGTTCAACTGCTTTGTGTAAATTGGCTGCTATGATCCCTACCACACCACACCTCAGTTCCTTAGCAACACACACAGAATGCCGGAGGAACTCAGCTGGCCAGCCAGCAGCTATGGAAAAGAATACAGTGGACGTTTCGGGCCGAGACCCTTCAGCGCTCCTGACTCTCTGCATTTACCTAACTCTCTGCTGTTGGTCCAAAGTTCCAGGTAGTGAGTTGAGACCTTGTGGGCAGGGAACACTGTTGGCTTACATAATCAAAGCTCACATTGTGTAATGTGAAAAAGGTTTCCAACTGAAGAGGGTCGAAGGAAGAGAAAATAGAATTTATTGATTTAAGGGAAAAGCAAATAGCCTAATTTTCAACGTCTGCTGACATCACTGTTACCTATTTATAGATTATAATTGGGGAGACAATATTGATCCCCATAAATTATATAGAAATTCCATATTTTGTTATTAGTATTGAATTGATACAGTCAATTTGGATTATAAATAATGTATTCTTTGGTACAATATCCCAATTTACAGTGTGCCTTATAATGCATACAGTTTATTACAGAAGAGATCTGCTACTTCTCAGAAAGTTACGATTGATGTAACTGTCTATAGCTTACACTCTGAAATCTGCAGACTTAGCAGTGATGTCAAAGAGACGGCATGTTACTGGATGGGAAATTACCACTTTCTACAGTTCAATGTATTTTTGGGAGCAGCATGGTACCAGATACTGGCATCATTCCCAGTTGCTACTTGTAAGGAGTTTGTACGTTCTCTCTGTGAACATGTGGGTTTCCTCCCACAGTCCAAAGATGTACCAGTTGGTAGGTTAACTAGTCATTGTAAGTTGTCCCGTGATTAGGTTAGGGTTAAACTGGGGGTTCTTAGGCAGAGGGGCACCAAGGACTAAAAGGGCTTAGTTGTGCTGTGTCTCAATAAATAAAAGGCTGCAAGAATGGCCCAAACCATTCTCCTGTCCATTCAAATGTCCCGCTGCGTGTTCTTGCACTGACAACGTGCTTACTTTTGTGTGTGAAGCAAGAGCACAGACGAAGATGGCCTTCTTCAATAACTTTGCAAGAACTTGCAAAGGACAAATGTGACCTGATCTGGTTGTGAATTTGATCAGACCGGTTCCTCCTCCATATTTGCTGTCCATCTGCTCATCATTCACCCATCTATCCAACCCCAACATGAAAATATTTGGCTCTACCCAGCTTTATGCAGATGTTTTCTTCAAGACAACAAGCTCAGAGCTACCAACTTAGGCTGACTGGTGACATATGTGTCTCTATCAAAATGCCATGTTCAAAACCACATAATCTAGAAGCACTTTGGCGTGGTACTGAGGGACTCCTGCAATCCTATGGAGTCCACTTTCGCTTGAGATTAAATGAACTAGATCTGGCCTCTCAATATGTTAAAAATCCATTTGCCCCAGAGAAAGAAAACAAAGGAACTCTCCCATTCTTTCAGTGAACTTTGACTTACCAACAACATCGCCAGATGGATTTCTGATCATTTATCTCATTAATAGTGGGCATTGATTATCTTTTCTCACAAACAGGGCTACCCTGCTGATGCACCATCAATAACTCTTAGAGACGGGAGGCGAACGATAGGCTTTTATTAGCTGCAAGAGACCACGATTAGCCGCAAGAGACCACCACACAACATCCTGGAGACTGAGGGAGGAGCCGTGCCTCCAACCACCTTTATACAGGGGTCTGTGGGAGGAGCCACAGGAGCAGTCAGCAGGGGGCGTGTCCAGACAGGTATATGTAGTTCACCACACCTGCGAATGTTGGCAAATTTGGATGTTCAGATATAAAAGACAGTTCTAAATTCATTTCTTCATGGAGAAAAATCTTGCTGTGATTTGAAATTTGACACCTGTAGTCTGAAGACATATGAGTTAACTGATTAATTTTGGGTGTCCAAAGTGATTTTTGTCTGATTCCTAGTTAGGGAGGTTGCCTGACAACTGTTTCAACCTTTAGATACTGGTTAATGTCCACTGGGTACTTGAATGCAGTAAGAGCTGAGCACTGGCTTCTTGTCCCCCTCCCTGATCAAGCTTACCACATTATAAAGTGCCTTCTTCTGCAAATATCTATTGGCTATAGAAAAGAATGGGAGGATTGAAATGTTAAACATGGTGCATTAAGTAGAGCAAAGGTTGCTTTCAACACCTGGCAGATCAACTACAGGAACTTTCCTTCTGAGTATTTCCAGTAACAAATATCCACTTAACAAAGCTGCTCCAACAGCACTCTTCATAAATCCCTCCTGTGAACTACACAAGCAGTTTCTAAGTAAGCATTGTCTGCCTTACTCCCAATGGAGTCAATTTCACTATAGTAACTCTGAAGCCAGAATACAAATATTAGAACCTTCCTTCTCAAACTACACTTCATTGATTCCTCTCAACCACGTTACACATTCATTTCATAGAATCAGGGCATATGGCAATTCCTCAATTTTGCTTCTAGTTTCTACACTTCCCAACTAGTCTTTTTCTATTTAAAGACCGGATTCCTTGCTAAGGCGCATTCTTTCAGTGACTTGTTTAAACTGTGATTGCTGTTACATATGCGATATTGCAGAAGCCAAGTGGCTACTGTACATTAAGATGTCTCAATGTGATATATAGATCGAAGTATGATTAATTTACTGTTAGTTGCACTTATAAACTACCTTGCAAAATCATAAGAAAATGAACTAATTGATGTAGTGAATATAAAAATCCATTACAGAAATGCTTATGGCAAAGGTGGTCAATGATAATATGGCCATTAAGTCTAGATTAAGCAGCCATTTACAATAACCATATATCTGCTTCACTTTCAGGCAATGCATTCCAAATTACAGCAGTTCAGGCATGTTCAAAAACAACTCCTTACTTTTCAATTATCTGGAATGCTTCAGACTTGTCCCACTCTCTGCCAATAGAGATCGTTGCACCCTATCAACACTATCACAGTCCTGTTAGATTCATCCTGACCTTCTACATTAGTCACAGAGTTACACAGCACAGAAACGGGCCCTTTGGCTGATCAAGGTGTCTCCCTGAGCTAGTCGAATTTTCCTGCATTTCACTCATATCCCTCTAAACATTCCCTATCTATGCAGCTCTGCAAATGTCTTTTAAAGGTTGTAAGTGAACCTACCTCTACCACTTCCTTTGGCACCTCATTCCATATAACTCCGTGTAAGAAATTTATCTGCCAAGTATTCCTAAAATCTTTCTCCCTGCACCCTAAACCTGTATATCTTCTGCTCTTAGACTTCCCTACCCTGGGGGTAAATGAAACTGTGACCTTATCTATGCCCTCATGATTTCATAAACCTTTATAAGGTCACTTCTTATCCCCCATTGCTCCATGGAAAATATTCCCAGCCTATCCAGTGCCAGCAACATCCCTGTGAATATCTTCTGCAAAATCTCCAGATTAATCATATCTTTCCTATAGTATAGAGATCAGAACTGCAAGCAATATTTCAGGTGTAGTCTTACAGCTGTAATGCGGCATCTCAACTATTGTACTTAGTGCACCAGCTGATAAAGGCAACCATGCAATCTGTCTTCATCACCAACTTGTTTACCTATCCAGCTACTTTCAGGGAACTATGTACTTGTATTAGGTCTCTCTGGTTCATGTAAAATCCTGCCCTCATTTAGCTTTCCAAAATGCAACACTTTGCACTTGACCAACTTAAATTCCATCTGCCATTCCTTGCTCATTTTCCACTCGATCTACAAAAGATCCTGTTGTAAACTTAGCTTATCATCTTCACTGTCTAGCCCAAAACCAGTTTGGTGTCTACTGCAAACTCAGTAATCATACTACCTATATTCTTATCCAAATTATTGGTGTATATGGAGAACATATATGGGAGTTAGCACCAATGTTATCTCTAACTTAAAATGACTAAAATCTTGAAACACAACAAAAATCTTCCGCTGTACAATTGTTTGTCCAGTGACCCATGTCCACACTAAATAATTTCTTCAATAAAAACATTATAAATAAGCCACTTCTAAGATCTGCTGACAAATCATCACAAACTCCATGTTGTCAACATCAGAAGCCGGGACAGAAAATGTGAAATATTTTGATTGTTTGGTATTTGAGCGTACAATTGTGAAATATACTTAACATGCCAACAAGGTAGAAGGTGACAACCCTTTGTGCACAGTTTAAATTCCTTTCTGCGCTAGTAGCAAAAGATGTGTGCACATGCACATGTGCATACCTCAGGGGAGACGTTGGTTACCACTGATTCCTGTAGCACTTCACAGTTCAGAGTCCTCCAATCTGGAAAAAAATAATCCTCCACTACCACCCTCTGACTCCTAGCACCGCCAATTTTACATCCAGCTGGCTAGCTCTACCCAAATCCCACATGATTCGACTTCCTGGCCCAGTCCACCTTGTTAAAAACCTTGCTAAGGTCCATGTGGACGTCATCTACCCCCCTGTCCTTGTCAATCCTATTGGTCACCTCTTTGAAAAATATTCAATCAAATTCATGAGAGTCAGTTTCTAATTCACAAAACCATGGTGACTATCCCTAATCAGTTCTTATCCTTCTAAAGAGGAAACCATCCATACTCCTCTCGTTCCATACTTAACTGATTAAGCTTTGCTATGCTCTTCAGCACATTCTCCAGCATCCATGTTCTATTCTTGTGTGCAGAGTTTGAACATATGTAGGGCACCCAGTTTCATATTTTGTCTGTGTAAGATTAATTGTGTTACAAATCCAGCACCACTATTATGAGCCAATCTCATTAAAGTCTGATGATGGAAGTGAAGTCAATCCAAAACGAACAGTGACAAATAAAACACTGCAAATTCCTGGTTATAAAATTGCATTACTCGATTTATTATCACACTCTTCTTCTATGTATTTCCCACAGGGTATAACTCACCATTTCATAGTTCTTTTTCTCTCCTCACAGATGCTGAGTGTTTATAAAATACCCTGTATTCAGCAAATTCAGTATTTTGTTTTCCAATTTGATGAAGTTTTACCAAAAGCAAATTTCAGAAGATGGTTCTCATGGCAAGGCTGCACAGTATCTTGTTACCTCACAAGTTTAGCAGAAATATAAAGCTGGAAACTCAAAGTTTAACCTCTATGATGATTGACATAGACCGACCACAGCAGGCAACACAAGAACCTCTACCCAACCCACAGTACCAGTTTAATGACATTATTTTTAGGACCTATGTCACAATCATTCTCTGGAAAGATAAGAGTGAGCTATAACAGGCTTGATGTGGTTCCCTTGTTCCAGACAAATCTGATCACCTGCCAGCATCTCCACAGTGCACGTGTCAGTTACATCAGACTTCAACACCAGCCTAGTGCAATGTGGAGGCACAGACAATCTCATCTTTGGCTTTTCCACTGGACTGACCGGCAAGCCCAGGGGCGGTTGCTAATTGTTCTGAACTGAGGAGCCGGGTGCACTTCATACCTGGCTGTTCAGCCTTAGATCTGGCTTATCCAGCACAAATTTCATAAGTCAGGCGAAGGTGCAGTATGCAATTCCCCCTCTATTTTAACTAATGTTGATGTTCAATTATTATACCCATTATTAAGTAATTATCTATCTATCTATCTTCATTGCACTTTCTCAGTGACTGTAACACTATATTCTGCATTCTGTTCATCCTTTCTCGTTGTACTACCTGACTGTTCATGTACAACGAGAACGCCATCATGGTGTCCAGCTTGGGGCCTCAGTTTGCTTTTGCATTGGTTACAGATACTAGGTTGCTCTTCAATGCAGGTCAGCTGAGTCAGCTGCCCCTGGAGGACTTTGGGAGCTCCTGAAGATCATTATAGCTTTGGGCATCAAAGGAGACTGGACCAGGAGGTGTGGGGAAGGGCGCGCGCAACTTGCCTCAATGGTCCTGCCCGTGGAAAATGTAAAATTAGGGGTCATAAATAACAAGACAGTCCTTAATGAATCCAGAGCCAATTCAGGACAAGCTCCTTCAAAGAAGGTGGCAAGTGGTTTGACTGGAGTGGTTGGTCAACCTGTATAGAGCCATAGAGTAATACAGTACAGAGACAGGCTCTTCAGCCCATCGATCCATGCTGACCATAGCATCCTCCCTGCTAGCTCCGGTTGCCCACATTTGGCCCATAGACCAATCCCCTTCTTTCCATGTACCTATCCAAATGCTTATTATATGTTGCAATTTTACCCACCTCTACTACTTCCTCTGGCAGCTCATTTCAAGTACTCACTATCCTCTGTGTAAAGAAGTTACCTCTCATGTGTTTTTAAAATCTCTCCCTTCTTGTACTTGTGGCCTCCAGTTTTGGACTCATCAACATTTTGGAAAAGCCTACCTTATCCATACCACTCATGATTTTATAAACTTTTGTAGGGTCACCCCTAATTCACCTGTGCTCCTGATTCTCTCTATCCTTGAGAATCAGAATCAGAATCAGGTTTATTATCACCGGCATGTGACGTGAAATTTGTTAACTTTGCAGCAGCACTTCAACGCAATACATAATCTAGCAGAGAGAGGAAGAAAAAATAAATAAAATAAAACATAATAATAAATAACAAGTAAATCAATTACATATATTGAATAGATTTTTTTAAATGTGCAAAAACAGAAATACTGTATATTTAAAAAATGGGGTAGGGTCCAAAGCTTCAATGTCCACTAAGGCTCCATTCTTCCCCAATGTTGAAGAGGCCTCTGTGACTGTCCTACAGAGCTGAATAGTCCATGAGTGAGAGCCTTCAGGAGAGCAGAGGCTCCACCTGAAGCACCATAATGCCTTATAGCAGCTCACGTTATCAGTGGGCGTTTTCCCATTATGATCACTAAATGGGATCAGATATAGCTGTAATTAAACAGCTTAAATTAAACATTTTTATTTTGTGCCATGAAGAGGCACAGCCTGGTAATAGGCCCTTTGGCAGTCAGAATCCTTGGCAATCATCAAACACCCATTTTTACACAACTCCTACCCTTATCCATTGATGCTCCCCATTTTTTCGTCACCCATCCCAACCCCATTAGTCTACTACTATGGCCAATTGACCAACAAACCCGAACAGCTTTGGGATACGGAAGGAACTGGAGCAGGTAAAGGAGAAAGGGAGAACGTGCAAACTCCACACAGACAGCAGTGAAAGCGGGACTGAACCTGCATTTCTGGTGTTGTGAGGCAGCTGTCCCACTAGCTGCACCACTTTTCCACCTAGGAATGTAAAAATAACTCAAGTAAGATTGTTGGAGATTTATCCTCAGGGGTAGCACTGTACACCCTCACAGTCTGCAAAGTGTATCCTGCTTCTTAAATTCAATTCCATTGACAATGGTGGACCCAAATTGTGGAAATGGTTTAGATATGAGCCGGTGCCATTTAGTGTACTTAGCCATATTAACCAGGATGAACTTCTAGGTAAATATAACCCAATCACTGATTTGAAACCTATAAAAAATGGCAAGGAATCAAGGAATCAAAAGATTTTCAGCAGGATAGAGTCCTCAGTACATACAAAATATTTTCTTTGCTATTCTGCAAACTTGTTTATCACCTGAAAAAAATTATCTTTACAAACACTGCCCCTCAGCCCTTGTATATGAAAGGAAAAGTCTTTTGACTGTTGAATGTTCACCACACTGGTCAGCCATCCTCTAGGCTAATCCTACAACAATGATCAAAGCCCCTTCTTTTGTAATGGAACTTGTCAGATCGACCATAAACTTGGAAATCAAGCACCTTTTAAGAGGAAAAAAATCTATAAAGTACCTTTACTGAATACCACTGAAAGAAATGAACTTCCCCCACTTCCTGAATTAATCTATATTGACAGAACATGCATTTTCCTTGTGTACTCTAGAAATAGAAGCTAATTTTTCAAATAATTGTTTCTCAGATTTCCAATGTACGTTTTAAGTGGCTGCTGAATACAACATGAATTCCCTGCTTACAGCAAAAATTAGAGGGAAATCCTGCTTATGTATTAAAATTTGATCAATCGTCTTGCTATTTGTTCACGAGATTATTCCCATTTAGCTGGCATTTTCTCCAAAATCCACCAGTTTTGGTAAATGATAATCCTGTTCAGCTTTCACCTTCCCATCTCATCCTCCCTTACAAGACCTCACCCCACCCTTTTCTCAGGTTGTGCTCTGTGTATTGTGTTCTAGGATATTTGCAGGGGGGACGGCTCTGTCAAACTGCCTGTCTGACCTGATGAAAGTGCTGTGTCCGACACTTGCCAAGAGACCGGCCACTCAACAAGCCATCTCCCTTCTAAATACATCTTAATGAACCCTCTGGGGTAACTCAATCTCGTCAATGCAGAGATGGATTGACATTCAATGCTGAGATCTATTAAATAATTTTTTGATTTTTTATTCATGCATTTTCACAGTAAAGATTGCTAAAATTATTAATATCAAGAGAATATGCTGGCTTTCACTTAAGGATGAAACAAGGAATATTATTAGACACAATATTTAACATCTATACTGATAAAATACATACATTTTACTAACTATTATTATATAGCTAAATTATTGCAAGATATTTTATACAAAATCTGGCAGACATCTACAAATAATATGTAATTTTATTTTTGGAGACCTGTCTAAGAGATATAATCCTATTTTGACCTACCTCCACTTTCATTTTCCCTGTTTCATTCTGTTCTTCCTCCACCAATTCTTCCGTGATAGCCGGCGTGGAGGGACAAGGCAGCATGGTAGCGAGCCCCAAGCAGAACAGACTGCAGCCAGCAGCTGCGTGAGACAGCAGAGAACACACTGAGCATGTGTAGTGCATCAGCACTTTCTTCTATTCTGCCATTTGATAATAGCTGCCCCCTGCCAGAGAGAATGGCTCCTTCCCTTTGCAACAACACTCCCCTATCACCCTACCTCCCCCCCCCCCCCCCACACACACACACATATCATCTCTTGGGATTGCTTGTGGACTGCACGTCGATGCATTCTGAATAGAAGCTCCCTCCCCCATTTCTAGTAATGAGCACAATTCAGTAGTATTAATCAGGCTACAATTCCCTTTCCCCTCCAACTGATACACCATAATTTGCTCAACAGCTGCTCCGGGTTGAGCAAAGCCATACCGAACACTTTGTCTTACCTCCGTTAAACCAGATCCAGTCCCAAAGAGAGAGCTGCTGCTGACACTCTCATCCATTTTCAGATATTTAATACATTATCATCTCCTGCCAGGTATCTGCCAGCTGGAATCACAAATTCTTATTTTTACAACACATATACTCCTAGTTCTTTTGTTTATTCACAAGAATTGCAGGAATTATACAACTGCAATGTGGTGAAAATTTCTTTAATCTTGACTTTGTTAAACTGTAAATTCAGAATCCACAAAAGAGTCCTCAAGAGAGAAATCACGTATATTTTAAGGTGTACATCCTTAGAGAGCTGAGCAAAATTGCTGACAGGTATACTCTTGGTTCAGGAATAGACTGAGAGTCTCAGCATTACTGCGACTGTGCTTTGACTATTGTTTCAGTACTATTCACACTGGATCTTGAGACTATGGTTCTTAAATACCAACACTGATGCAGAGTGGTACGTTAAATGTCACTCCACTAATAAGCAGACAAGTGGATATGAAACTGGGGTTGTAGCGAGGTCAAAGTTTTTTTGTAGACTTTGAAACCTGACCACACACATGGCATAGTTGTGATAACAAAGTACCATTCTTTCAGTCACCACAAGAAACTATCAAAAGTTAATCCCCAAAGCACTCGTGGAAAATTTAAAAAAATCTTTCTGTGGGAATATTGCTCACTAATGTTCAGCAGTTTATCACTAACAGTTTCTAAAACAGAGCATGCTATGCCATTGTCCAGATTAACAAGCAAAAACCGTTGCCATGGGGGTGGGGTGGGGGGAGCAGTGGACTACAGTGTGTATTAGGGATCAAAAATACACTGTGAGAGGTTAGTGATTGGTCAAGCATCTTGTACAGTCCCAGTAACTGATACAGACAATTTCCATTGCTGAGGAGTTCCAACATCACCATCCCCAGCATTTCTGGTGACCATTCACAGTCTTGGTTACAGAGGTTCCCCAGACACTCTGCCATCAGCCTCAGGCAGTCCCTGGTGTTTCATTGATTGAGTGCAGGTAATCTATAGTCCAGTGGACCCAGCACAGACAAGTACTAGACTTGCTCAATTGATAAAACCTGTTGATTGCTGATTATCTCCCATTGTTCTCTGAGATTACAAGTGGTCTATACCTGATTGATTAATAGCTTTGGAGAGGTTTGGGACATCTCTTGTTTTATGAGGTGTGTTGCCATGTAACACCATCTGATAGCAATAGTATTGAAATCGGAGCTTGTGGATGAGATGCAGCAGGGACACGTACCATGTTTGTAAAACACCTCACAACATGATACACCAAGAATGAACGGATTGTGAGAAGGTGGTCTTTACTGAGATGAGGAAATGGTTGCTGTTGACTGCAAAACATGTCATGTGTATCTGCAACCAAACCATGGGAGAATCTGAACCTGTGACCGGTCCAGAGGCAGAAATGGACCAATATATTTAATCTCCTAACTCCATTTGATTTTGGGGTCTTTTGTTACAAGAGTATAGTAATCCTTTCTTTGTTCCTCAGCACAATCCATACTGTCTCATTTGTTAATCTTTCCAGCACATTGTGTCTCCCCACATCTGTATTTAATAATAACAACACTGTTATCCCCTTCTTTTTTGTTGCTTCCCTTCCCCCCCCCCCCCACGGAAGAGACTCAAAGCAGGAACGTTGACCAGGTGTCACTGCCCGTGCTCAGCCTGTGTTGCCACAGTAACTGTAATATCATAACTCCTGTACTTTTAGCTCAACAACCCTCCAGCTACTCTCCTTCCTTTAAACACTGCATAACTTCTTTGTTAGCAATACTCCAGCAATCGTTACTTCTGACTTTCAAAATAATTTATCTATCCCCAGTCACCACATCCAATCTTACCTCGGTCTTTTCAGATAGAATCCCGACTCCCTGCTTCGCACCCAACTGTCAAGCTAGCTCAAGCCTTACCCAGCACTGTTTACGCAAACCTCCTCTCTGAGAGATTGACCCGAGCCGCACAAGTTGGAGGTAAATATCTGCCTGTGGCATAACAGGTTGTCCACAACACCTGACAGTTCCTGGAATGTAGTTACTGCCGGTTTTAAAAAAAAGTTATCATCCCTTCTCGTTCCGTAGGCTGAGCAGGTGGCGAGTTGTGTCTTGACCTGTCTTTTCTGCCCTTGCTGTTGTTCCCGTATGTTCTGAGCTTTGGGCCAATGTGAATCCTTGATGTTCTCTGCAAGGTTCTGAGCTCAGGGTTGCAAGGGTAACAATGAGGAAGGGTACCCATCTGCTCCTCTCCGTAGCAGATCCAGGATTTATTCAGGACCTGGAAAGCAGGAGAATTAGTTGCCAATTAGTGCTTGCTCAATGCAGTGGACTGGCTGAAGGAGATAAGCATGTGACAAGGGGAACAGATGGCTACAGGGCCAAGCCCCTATTGCATGACATCTGATAGTGTGATCTACTTAGCCACTCTGAGCCATAGGCAATGATAACATTTACACATCAAACAGCAACGTGGATTATTATAAACATCAATTCACACATTTTCCAAGACAGGGAAGATAAGACTGCCAGGGCATGAGATATTATCCTGCATGTTCAACTGTACTGTTACCTTAAGCAGATGCCAGCATTTGCGTGGCACTTGTAGTTTGGGGAGTGGCATCAACGTGCCAGGGAAACAACCAGTAATCAGGAGAGCAGTCCGGGAATGGGGATTATTGTCCTTCAGGTGAAGAGGAGAGCATCCTAACTGGCTGCATCAACATCTGGTGGGGAGGAGGGAGGGTACTGCACAGGATCGAAATAAGCTGCAGAGAGTTGTGAACTTAGTCAGCTCCATCATGAGCACTAGTCTCTGTAGTATTCAAGGAGCGATGCCTCAAAAAGGCCGTGTCCATCATTAATGACCTTCATCGCCAGGTCATGCCCTGTTCTCACTGCTACCATCAGGGAGAAGGTGCAGGACCCTGAAGGCACAATGATTCAGGAACAGTTTCTTCTCCGCTGAATGGACATTGAACCCATGAGCACAACACACAAAATGCTGGAGAAACTCAGCAGTCCAGGCAGCATCTATGGAAAGGAGTATAATTGACATTTTGGGCTGAGACCCTTCATTAGGACACAATATTTTGTGTGCATTGCTTGGATTTCCAGCATCTGCAGATTTTCATTGTTTGTGAACACTCCCTCAATACTTTTTCAATTTCTATTTTTGCACTGCTTATTTAATTTAGCTAAGATATATATACTTACTGTAATTCAGCTTTTTCCTCTATTATTACGTACGGCATTGCGTTGCAGCTGCAAAGTTATCACATTTCAGGATATATGCCAGTGATATTAAACCTGGTTCTGATTCCTTTGGGAAGGGGCAAGAGGGACGTGCAATTAGTGTTCAAGGGTGCTACAGCTGAGACAAACTATGCTGTGCTGGAGTTAGTCAAACCTCACAGTTCCAATTCAATGGTTGTGTGGCATTTACCATTCCCATTTCTACACTTGATTCCAATTCTACATTCACCTTGAAAACAATCCATGTTAAAAGCGAGGAACTAGTGTCTGAGCATCATTTGACGTAATTGCCTTTTAAATTGATTATAGCCCATTTGCTATGTGTGTTCATTGGACAACCAATAGCACACAACAGAATAAGACTGAAGGTGTGTGGAGAATGCATCTGTTAACATCAGAGTAAATCAGTGTTAATTGATGGGGTGTGACTCAGTCTTCAGATGTTACAATGACTAGTGAAGATTAAGAAAAACAATTCATCTATTAATAGCTTTGTAAATCCATTACAGGTTGCAATGGAGCAGAAAATAAGACACAAGTTATAATTCATCCGTTGGACCAAATTTGGATCATGTTTGAAAATATGCTTATGCACATTAACCATGCTAATTTGATAAAGTGCGGGTAACACCTGAAATGTATGAGTATTGAATCCAGCTGGTACCAGCCATATTTTTTTGAATTAGTATGTAGCTACAAGGCTGGCTGGTGGTGTAGTGGTATCTGCACTGGGCTTCAAGGTGAGTGGTCCTGGGTTCGAATCTGGCCCGCTCCTCGCAGGCTTTCCATCTGTGCTGGCTTGAGTATCAAGCTAGCAACTCGGCCTTGTTAAAGTACGGACAAAATGCTGAAGAAATGGCAAGGTTGCCACCAGATGCGCTACAAAGAATGGAAAAAGTAACAATAATATATCTAGAAGCTGATATCTGTGGAGTTACTGATATCAGCTGAAGCAAACTCTCACCAACGCCCCCTCTAAGGTACGCACCTGTGCTCATATGTATCTTTTGCTACTAACGCACAAAGGATTTAAACTGCACACAAAAGGATGTCACCCTCTACCTCGTTGGCATGTTAACAATCGTTCCTGATCACATTTCCTTTTCCAGTATGTGATCCAGACAGTGGAGTTTGCGATGATTTGTCTGCAGATTTTGGATCTGGCTTACTAATACTGTTTTATTCAGTGCATGCATGCTGTCACTGGGCAAAAAAATTGCACAGCGCAAGGTTTTTCCGCACACTGGTCATTACAAATTAGAGGGAACATTGACTGTCACCATACAGGAGTTAAACGCTTGGACATAATTAAACAGAGTGGGAATAGGGTTGCAATGTTCGCATCTCTCCTGGGTGTCTCAGTGGAAGTGGTGGTGAGGAGCAGATGGCCTCTGTGTCCAGGGACTTAGTATACAATCCAGGCCCATTTTGAAACGCTTGGGAAATATGTGGTGAATAGATTAACATCAGAAGTAAACATACACAAGACCTAGAAACCACGCCAGAAAATGTTTTACAATCTCAGAACTGTTGTGAAGGTCAAGGTCTATATCAGCAGTCACACATAGTCATCGCGTTAACTTTACACACTGCTCCATGGTATTCTCCACAAATCCAATGCCATGGGAGATGACTACATGGCATTCTCCATAGGTCTGATTTCTCATGTGCAATGGTGACCTGGCCCTGTCTGTGACTGTGATGACTGTGAGCTGCGGGATCATTAGAGACCATGGTCGCTCCAAAGAGGCCATAACTAACTGAAACAGAAGTTATAATCAGTAAAGGGATTACAGTCAGTAAGACATTTATAGACATTCAAAGGTTGGTTCCGAAGAACTAATACTAATCCATCATTGATAATTTGTATTGGTGCAACTTCTTACACCCGTACCAAATTCAAAAATATCACCACATTTGTTGCCAGTTTTCACCCAGTTCTGAGTTTCAGAAGGTTTATCTCTGACTCCTCCTGTCTTAACTGCTATGTTTCCATCTTGGGGAATTGGTCACTAGAACACTACAGCACAGTACAGGCCTTTCAGCCCTCGATGTTGTGCTGACCCATATATTCCTTAAAAAAGTATTAAACCTACACTAACCCATAACCCTCTATTTTTCTTTCATCTATGTGCCTGTCCAAGAGGCTCTTAAATACCCCTAATGTTTTAGCCTCCACCACCATCCCTGGCAAGTCATTCCAGACACTCACAACCCTCCGTCTAAAAAGCTCACTCTCGATGTCTCCCTTAACTTTGTACATATGCCCTCTGGTGTTTGCTATTGGTGCCCTGGGAAACAGGTACTGACTATCCACCCTATCTATGCCTCTCATAATCTTATAGACCTCTATCAAATCCCCTCTCATCCTTCTACGCTCCAAAGAGAAAAGTCCCAGCTCTGCTAACCTTGTCTCATAAGACTTGTTTTCCAATCCAGGCAACATCGTGGTAAATCTCCTCTGCACCCTCTCCATAGCTTCCACATCCTTCCTATAATGAGGTGACCAGAACTGAACACAATACTCAAAGTGTGGTCTCACCAGAGATTTGTAGAGTTGCAACATGACCTCTCTACTCTTGAACTCAATCTCCTTATTACTAAAGCCTAGCATTCCATAGGCCTTCTTAACTATTCTATCAACCTGTGCAGCAACCTTGAGGGATATATAGATTTGAACCCCAAGGTCTGTCTGTTCATCCACACTCTTAATAACTGTCCTTCCAAAATGCATCACCTCACACTTACCTGGATTGAACTCCACCTGCCACTTTCCTGCCCAACTCTGCAGCCTGTCTATAACCTTTTGTAACCTTTGACAACCTACAGCTCCATCCACAACTCCTCTGATCTTCATATCATCCGCAAACTTACTCACCCATCCTCCCACCTCTTCATCCAGGTCATTTATAAAAATCACAAAGAGCAGGGATCCCAGGACAGATCCCTGCGGCACTCCACTAGTCACCAACCTCCAGGCAGAATACTTTCCTTCCACTACTACTCTCTGCTTTCTGCCTGTAGGCCAATTTTTTATCCAAACAGCCAAGGATCCACTGCTCCCATGCCTCATGACTTTCTGGATGAGTCATGACTAATATCCTTAAAGATCCTGCAGAATCCTACAGCAATCTGAACAACATCTCCTCCCAACTCAAAGACTCCATTGCAATCTCCCAGTTTTTTCAGCTCCATCATATCAGCACTGATGATGAGACGTTCCACACAAAACTCCTAATCCGACATTGTATTTTATTTGCCACTTTATTGCCCATTCTCCTAATCTGTCCAAATCCTTCTGTATCCTACCTGTTTCCTCACACTACCTGCCTCTCCACCAACCTTGGTATCATCTGCAAATTTGGCAACAAAGCCACTTATTCCATCATGTAAATCATTGATATACAGTATAAAAAGAAGTGGTTCCAACACCAGCCCCTGCGGAACACCACTAGTCACTGGCAGCCAACCAGAAAAGGATCCTTTTATTCCCACCCACTGCCCCCTACCATTCAACCAATGCTCTAACCATGCCATTAACTTTTCTGTAATAGCATTGGCCCTTAACTTTGTAAACAGCCTTTGTGCAGCACCTTGTCAAAGGCCTTGTGCAAATCCAAGTATACAACATCCACTGAATCTCCTTTATCTATCCTGCTTGTTATTTCCTCAAAGAATTCCAACACATTCATCAGGCAAGATTTCCCCTTAAGGAGACCATGCTGACTTTGTCCTATCTTGTCCTGTGTCACTAAGTACTCCATAACCTCATCCTTAACAATTAACTCCAGCATCTTCCCAACCCCTGAGGTCAGGCTAACTGGTCTATAATTTCCTCTCTGCTACCTTCCTCCTTTCTTAAGGTGGAGTGACATTTACAATTTTCTGGTCCTCTGACACCATGCCAGAGTCCAATAATTTTTGAAAGATCATTACTAATGCCTCCACAATCTCTACCACCACCTCTTTCAGAACACTAGGGTGCAGTTCATCTGGTCCGGGTGACTTATGTACCCTTCGTTCTTTCAGCTTTTTGAGCACCTTCTCCCTTGTAATTGTAACTGCACCCACTTCTCTTCCCTCACAGCCTTCAACATCTGGCACACTGCTACTATATTCCACAGTAAGGACTGATGCAAAGTACTCATTTATTTCATCTGCCATCTGCTTGGTCCTCATTATTACTGCTCTAGCTTCATTTTCTACTGGTCCTATATCCACTCTCATCTCTCTTTTACTTTTTACATACTTGAAAAAACTTTTACTATCCACTTTGATATTGTTTGCTAGCTTGCTTTCATATTTCATCTTTTCCCTTCCAATGATTCTTTTAGTTGCTCTCTGTAGGTTTTTAAAACCATCTCAATCCTCTATTTTCCCGCTAATTTTTCTTTGTTCTATGCCCTCTTTTGCTTTTACATTAGCTTTGACTTCCCTTGTCAGTCATGGTTGTACTATTTTGCGATTTGAGTATTTCTTTGTTTTTGAAATACATCTAACCTGCACCTTCCTCATTTTTCCCAGAAACTCACACCATTGTTGATCTGTTATCATCCCTGCCAGCATTTCTTTCCAATTTACTTTGGCCAACTCCTCTCTCATACCACTGTAATTTCCCTCACTCCACTGAAATACTGCTACATCAGACTTTACTTTCTCCCTACCAAATTCAAAGTTGAATTCAATCATATTATGATCACTGTCTCCTAAGGGTTCCTTTACCTAAGCTCCCTAATCACCTCCGGTTCATTACATAACACTCAATCCAGAATAGTTGATTCCCTGGTAGGCTCAACAACAAGCTGTTATAAAAAGCCAGCTCGTAGGCATTCAACAAATTCATTCTCTTGAGGTCCATTACCAACTTGATTTTCCCAATCTACATGCATGTTAAAATCTCCCATGGCTATCATAACTTTGTCCTTTCGACACACACCTTTTCTGTTTCCCATTATAGTCCAGACAGACAGACAGACAAACATACTTTATTGATCCCGAGGGAAATTTGGTTTCATTACAGTCATACCAACCAAGAATAGTGAAAAAATATAGCAATATAAAACCATAAATGACTAAATAATAATGAGTTAATCATGCCAAGTGGAAATAAGTCCAGGACCAGCCTATTGGCTCAGGGTGTCTGACACTCCGAGGGAGGAGTTGTAAAGTTTGATGGCCACAGGCAGGAATGACTTCCTGTGACGCTCAGTGTTACATCTCGGTGGAATGAGTCTCTGGCTGAATGTACTCCTGTGCCTAACCAGTACATTATGGAGTGGATGGGAGTCATTGTCCAAGATGGCATGCAACTTGGACAGCATCCTCTTTTCAGACACCACCGTCAGAGAGTCCAGTTCCACCCCCACATCACTGGCTTTACAAATGAGTTTGTTGATTCTGTTGGTGTCTGCTACCCTCAGCCTGCTGCCCCAGCACACAACAGCAAACATGATAGCACTGGCCACCACAGCCGCGTAGAACATCCTCAGCATCGTCCGGCAGATGTTAAAGGACCTCAGTCTCCTCAGAAAATAGAGACGGCTCTGACCTTTCTTGTAGACAGCCTCAGTGTTCTTTGACCAGTCCAATTTATTGTCCATTCATATCCCCGGGTATTTGTAATCCTCCACCATGTCCACACTGACCCCTTGAATGGAAATGGGTCACTGGTGCCTTAGCCCTCCTCAGGTCCACCACCAGCTCCTTAGTCTTTTTCACATTAAACTGCAGATGATTCTGCTCACACCATGTGACAAAGTTTCCCACCGTAACCCTGTACTCAGCCTCATCTCCCTTGCTGATGCATCCAACTATGGCAGAGTCATCAGAAAACTTCTGAAGATGGCAAGACTCTGTGTTGTAGTTGAAGTCCAAGGTGTAGATGGTGAAGAGAAAGGGAGACAGGACAGTCCCTTGTGGAGCCCCAGTGCTGCTGACCACTCTGTCTGACACACAGTGTTGCAAGCGTATGTACTGTGGTCTGCCAGTCAGGTAATCAATAATCCATGACACCAGGGAACCATCCACCTGCATCACTGGTCCATGGTCTAGGTCCCAGCTCCTGCTGGGAGGCCTGTATGTAACTGTCATCAGGATCCTTTTACCTTTGCAGTTTCTTAACTCAACCCATAAGGATTCGACATCTTCCAATCCTATGTTACATCTTTCAAATGATTTGATGCCACCTCTGCCTACCTTCCTATCCCTCCAATACAATGTGTAACCTTGGACCTTCAGCTCCCAACTACAACCATCCTTCAACGCAATTCAGTGATGGCCACAACATCATACCTGACAATCTGTAATCGTGCAACAAGATCATCCACCTTATTTCTTTTACTCTGTGCATTGAGATATAACATTTTGAGTACTGTATTTTCTACCCTTTTTGATTCTGCATCCCTAATGAGCTAATACTCACCCTGCTAGCTTTAGTTATGTCCCATCGTCTGCCTGTCCTTCCTGACAGTCTGACTGCATGCTATCTTTGCTTTTTTACCATCCATCCTATCCCGAGCCCCTTCACTCCAGTTCCCACCCCTCTGCCAAATTAATTTGAACAACCCCACCGCCCCCCACCCCCACAGCTCTAACAAACCGGTCCACGAGAATATTGGTTTCCCTCGGGTTCAGGTGCAACCCGTCACTTTTGAACAGTTCACTCCTCCCCCAGAAGAGATCCCAATTATCCAGGAACCTGACACCCTGCCCCCTGCAGCAGCTTCTCAGCCACACATTTATCTGCCAAATCATCCTGTTTTGATCCTCACTGGTGCATGGCTCAGGTAGCAATTCAGAAATTACTACCCTGGAGGTCCTGTTTCTCAGTTTTCTGCCTAGCTCTAAAATTGTCCTTTCAGGACCTCTTTGCTTTTCCTTCCTACGCCATTGGTACCAATATGTACCAAGACATCTGGCTGCTCTCCCTCCCCCTCCACGGTCAACTGATAATTACCAATATTTGCACACTCAACACTTCTAGCTGAGGCCGATAGACAACTGCATGGTTAATGGGAGATTTAGGTTCTACACGTATGTCCATTCTCAGTCACTGTGAAATTCTGAGCCTGACTGCAAGAGGCAAAAACCAGAATGTTAACAAGTGCCACTTGTGTAAGATGTTCCAATGCCTGCTTTCCATTCTATATCACACAAGTCTTATGTCTAGCCAAGTGAATCATTCCAGGTGATATTAAAACATGGCTGAGGGTACTGGACACATGGAAGGTGATGAGACCTGGTGGCATATTATATGCTGCAATAAGACTGGCCTTGTGCAGCCAATTGTAAAACTCTCACGGGTTCTCTAGGTTTACAGTGACTATCGTTTAAGGTGAAATTGAGCATTACTGCCTAGAGTGG
Organism: Hypanus sabinus; assembly: GCF_030144855.1. Classification (NCBI taxonomy): domain Eukaryota; kingdom Metazoa; phylum Chordata; class Chondrichthyes; order Myliobatiformes; family Dasyatidae; genus Hypanus; species Hypanus sabinus. Next base: position 18,791,762 of record NC_082720.1, read on the forward strand.
TGGGGAAGCTAGATCCTTAAGTGGGCAAGGTGTAGAAGAGAAGTCAGCAGAGTCAAGGTGCCAGCAGGGACCCTGAGCAAGCTGGTTGGGAGTGAGTCACATGTCTCTGAAGCTTGTTGTCTGACAAAGTCAAGTGTTTCAATGAACTACCTCTTTCTCTCTTGCTTTTTTTCTAATTTCTTTGTCATCTTTTATTCCATTTATACCTTTCTTTCAAATGCATAAGTTAGCACCACTCAGAAGCCATAAATCCATAAGATATAGAAGCCAAATTAGGCCACTTGGCCCATGAGTCTTGTAACGTTCTCCTTCGGGTGTAACGAAACGCCGAATTTAACGTCCGGATAAACCACAGCCAATGCAAACCAGATCGCAGTAAGATTAACCATTTACTGTTCACTCTTCACATTAACATATGGTGAAAACTGTTGATAAAACAATACAAGATTGATACAGTATTTGTTCCTTCCTTAATATCACATTTCAAGTGTAAATACTTGCAAAGGTGACTATAACTACATTACACTAAGGTGCAGTATACAGGGAGAGTTTACCTGCTCCATTGACTACTTTAAATACACTTCCATGCAAACTATCCGCGACTCTTTAACTAACGAAAGCATAAACATTATCTACCGTCGTTACTTCTAACAGGATCGGCATTAACATCTTAGTTCAATATATCGATTATCTATTAACTTACAGCGTTGCTCTCACTGTGATTTCTCATGCCTGCAAAACTGCTTCTGCTCAGGTGAGCCTCGTGGAAAGCCCCCACCCTCGCGCTAATTTCAAACCGGTGTTTTCCCACAAGACGCGGCGAAACCGGATGTGACGTCATCGCATGCCGATATATTTTACATGCAATGAATATACTTTAAACACTCCTAATTCTAACTAGAAAATACTATTGAATGAATTACTAAGCGAAAATATTATAAACTAAATAACTGTCGTAAAGACAGCACACTCCCCGCTTGACCTTCGTAAGGTCACAATGAGCAGAGTACAAAACTTAATCTCTTAATCAGTCATTGGGTAGAAGTAGAATAACTTCTGTAACTGGCCTTTGGTAAATTTTCACATCGCCTTGGTCGGTAGTCTTCAATTCGATCTTCCTGACATGTCCATCCTCGCTAGGGAATGTAGCAGTGATTCTGGCCATTGGCCAGCTGTTGCGGGTGGCTTGCTTGTCCCTGAGCAGGACTAAGTCTTCAACTTGAAGATTCCTTCGGGGTTCTGTCCACTTTCGTCTCTGTTGCAACGAGGGTAGATAATTTCTGTCTCCAGCGGGACCAGAACTGATTTGCCAGAACCTGGACTTGTCTCCATTGCTTTGTGTACAAATCCTTGTCTGAGAAGTCTCCTGGTGGAGGAGGTGCTCCTGCCTTCTGCGTAAGGAGCGTTGATGGCGAAAGTATAAAGGGGTTTTCTGGGTCAGAAGACACAGGTAGGAATGATTGTGCGTTTATAATGGCTGTGACCTCTGCCATTAGGGTGCACAGTACCTCGTGGGCCAATCGGGTGCGTTGCTGCATCTCAGGTTTCTTTTTCCGGGTTTTCCGTAAGGACGTGAACCGTTTGACTGCCTGCTCTTTGTTATCTGGTGAGCGCTGGCATGGTTCTCTGATAGGCAACGGGGCAACCCCATTATTTGCTTCATCTCTGAAGACCTTGGTGTCTTTGGGTTTTAAAGAAATGGTATCTTGAGCTGATTGTGCAAGTTTGTTTCCGTCCTCGGTTTGAACGAAAACTGACTGGCCTAGCGTCTCGTCGGTTACTTTACGCTTGGTAATGTCTTGTTGTGCTTCTTTAGGGTACACCTCAGTGAGGCAGATCTCGGAACAAGAACGGCTTGACTGAGTTTGACCGCAAACTTCTGTACAGTTCGAGCTGACAATTGTTGTCCTGGAGTGAACCTCTCCCTCCCCGCCGTCCTGTTGTGGGGGTGAAGGAGCGTTGTCGGTTCTTTCATTCTTGACTTCATCACGGAGCCGTGAGGGTAAATTTCCTTCCTCGTATGGATGTGATGCAATCGTGACTCTCTGAGGTTCCTCGTAGCTGGGGAAGTTATCAAATAGGTATGGAGAGGGGAGACGAGCCTGCCTGTCTGTTTGAGATTGTACATAGTCACTTGTGCGTTCCAGTCTGGTCCTTTCTAAAGTAGATCTTGCTGCGGTCAGATCACGTGACCCTTCAGCTTCTTCTATGTACTTTGCTTCCGCCATGGCAGCTTCTTCTCTTTCTAGCTGCAGCACTTGCAACTCTGTCGATATTTTTGCCATTTCCAACTGGATTTCGGCTTCTCGGGCGGCCGCTTTGGCTTCTCTGGCAGCCTTTTCTTTCTGGATTTCGGCTTCTCTGGTGGCCTGTTTCATTTTCAAAACTGCTTCTTGTCTGGCGTAATGCAGTCGCACCTTGGCGGCTTCTGCCTTGGCTCTTGCCTGTGTGGACTTACTTGATGTCGGTTTACTGCCCTTGTCGCTGGGCGCCATCGACTTGATCCCGGATCGAGCTGACATTGCAGCACTTGGAACACCTGATAACGCCCGGGTGGGCTTACTTGATGTCGGTTTACTGCCCCTGTCGCTGGGCGGCGTCGACTTGATGCTGGATTGAGCTGACATTGCAGCACTTGAAACACCTGATAATGCCGCTTTTTCACTGTAACGTTCTCCTTCGGGTGTAACGAAACGCCGAATTTAACGTCCGGATAAACCACAGCCAATGCAAACCAGATCGCAGTAAGATTAACCATTTACTGTTCACTCTTCACATTAACATATGGTGAAAACTGTTGATAAAACAATACAAGATTGATACAGTATTTGTTCCTTCCTTAATATCACATTTCAAGTGTAAATACTTGCAAAGGTGACTATAACTACATTACACTAAGGTGCAGTATACAGGGAGAGTTTACCTGCTCCATTGACTACTTTAAATACACTTCCATGCAAACTATCCGCGACTCTTTAACTAACGAAAGCATAAACATTATCTACCGTCGTTACTTCTAACAGGATCGGCATTAACATCTTAGTTCAATATATCGATTATCTATTAACTTACAGCGTTGCTCTCACTGTGATTTCTCATGCCTGCAAAACTGCTTCTGCTCAGGTGAGCCTCGTGGTGAGCCCCCACCCTCGCGTTAATTTCAAACCGGTGTTTTCCCACAAGACGCGGCGAAACCGGATGTGACGTCATCGCATGCCGATATATTTTACATGCAATGAATATACTTTAAACACTCCTAATTCTAACTAGAAAATACTATTGAATGAATTACTAAGCGAAAATATTATAAACTAAATAACTGTCGTAAAGACAGCACAAGTCTGTTCCGCCATGTTATCACGGCTGATCCTTTTCCCTCTCAGCTCCAGTCTCCTGCCTTCTCCCCGTACCCCTTCATGCCCTGCAAGTGTTCAGAATATTTGCTTCTATTGAATATAAAGTTTATATTCATGTATGTTCCACTTGATTTAAGTGGGATTCTGAACATGGATTAACGTGTCATATTCCGCAGTCTCTCAGCACCCTGATAGCCTGCCAGCTTCCAGACAGTCTGTCTGCTGCCAGCATTCTGCAAGATGACAGATATCCTCACTGCACTGGTCTGCCCACTGCCCGAACAACACAGAACTGCAAGCAACATGTACTGCTCCCAGTCAAAGGAGGGAGAAGAGCATCAATGGGAGAGAAACCGAAGACATGCACCGGGGAGAATGATAACTGATTAACTCATGCCTGCTTGACCTGCTGCAGAATGCATGGAAATCTGTGCTGCTACTTCATGATCACAGTGTGAGTGTGCTGTTAATAGTAGAGCCCAGATTCATGCGTGGCTGATGTCAATAGAAGCTAACTAGGTCTTAAAGGAGATATGTTCTGTGCCTTCAGTCGGTAGTGTCACTCATTCTACCAGTTTGGGAGGCTCAGTGAAAGGCAGAACTTAACAAGAACGGGAGCAGGTGTCCCAATCTTCCCTGAGCACCTCAGAGAAAGTTTATAAATTCATACTGCACAGAAGCAGCCCTTCATCCCACCAGGTACATGCCAACCATCGCATATCCTTCTATAATGTTAAATTTGGTAGTTTAAAAACATTAAACTAATTCAATGAGAGACAAGAGAGTTGGGAGATAAGTTATTCATTTCGTTTTTACTTTAAACAAGGCACGCATGAACCACGTTGTAGCATCATGATATATGGAATTCATGTATTTTTACATATAAGTATGATGACTTACATAAGCAACAAAGAATACTTAATCAAACAATATATTTACATTATTCAAATACTACTGAAATATTAAACTCCGACCAGATATAGATATAAACTCCAACCCAATACAGCATGCATCTCAACTATACTCACAACTACTGGACAGACATCCACAGCAGCTGCTAAAGAATCTGTGGCCAGCAATGGTGCAAAGAATATTGAAAATATTGGTACACTCACACTGGACCCTTCAGTTCATCGCCCACTTTCCCGTACTCTTGCATCCACTTCTGGTTTATGGGTTTCAAGCTGAAGAAATGTGCACATCATGCATTATCCCTCAGCTGAGTATAAGTGTAAAGCTTCAGGAAACAAGGAGCGCCCATTTACCCAGCCCCCAACTGCTGAGCCCACACGAGGGAAAAGAAGACAGCCGGACTCGTGACCTAGGATCCTTGGGAACCGGTCGGTGCAGTGACTGACACTCCATCCACTGGTGGGGAGATCATGTACAGCTTCTGTGCCTACTGAAGCGGCCTGCAGCCAGAGCAGAAGGAGGGAGTAGAGAGGTTTTAGCTCACCGGAGAACAGGGTGGCTCTGCTCCGCAGGATGGAGATGACCTTTTCGATGGGCCATGGGGGAAGGCCAAAGAAACGTCAGGCAGCCTGAGCTTGTAAAGGTTGTCCATGGACTCTGCAGTCTATCCTTTCAAGCTTCAGTGGCCAGCTTTATTTCATTGTTTATTGCAACTTCTGTGATCAACACCTCAGCTGTCAATGCAGTTTTGAGACTGAGAAAGGACAGAGATAGTGGACTATATGAAACTGTTCCCCCGGCTCTGGCAACCATTGAAGTCTGGCCATGATGACAGAGATGATGCACGTCAAAGCAGTGATCCCACTTTCACTTCATGGATCTCAACATTTGGATATAGTTAATGATTCCATGCACCATTGGCTCTTCAATTACCTGGTGAATGCCATGTCTGTTCTGCCTGCTGCTATCTCCCTGTTGGGCAGGGCATTTCAATGACCATCATTATGCAGCAGGGTACTGCCAATCACTGTGCCAAGTAAGTCATCATCACCAGGCTGGGAAGAAGGGCGAGGACTTTTTTTTGCAAGATTGTGTAGATTTTGGCCAGGACTTCCTGAGGAAGCAGAGCCCACTGCCATCGATTCCCTGTCAAGTTAATGACCCTGAGGCCCAGTCAACTGTCAATTTAAGTCATCTCCCTCTCTTAGGTGTCTCCACTCTGTCACAAATATTCTCGCCGTTCTCTCCACCTCTTCCCTCCCCTGCTGAAACTTGAAGTTTTTTTGCATTTTCACTTCTGAAACCTTAGTTCTGTTTCTTTGTCCACCACCGCTGCCCGACCCACTGAGTATCTCAAGTATTTTCCAGTGTTTAAGCTGGACAATATGCTGTGGGTGGGATCTCATATACTCTCCCCCTCCTTCACCTGGCTTGCTGCAGTTCTCCACGGCTGCTCTCCCCTTCCTCCCTGTCAGGCTAAAAGTTCAGAGATAGAGCAACAACTGTGACTCAGGATTGATCTGATGTATGCTCAAGTCAGACTTGATCCCGGACCACATTACACCCCCTTACTTCTTCAGCTGCATAGACCTTACAGTAAATAAGCACACCCAACTCTCCTTCTGTATATCCACTGTCAAACATGCAGGTGATTGGAATTTCTTTAAGTAGTACCGGTGGAGTTGGTGGGGTTGTCATAACAAGTGTCTCCTCTCCTGCAGCTAAGTACCAGGTTTCCTATGTGTGCCTGTCATACTGGGAATGCCTTGGCCAATTGACTGAACTAGTCAAAGTAGCTTGAAACAAGAATGCCTGTTCATTTGAATTACGTGCTTGGCCTCTCTTATAAGTTGTTATTAGAGAGATTTGCGAATGCCAAAAACTAACTCTAGAAGACCTTAAGCTTCTATATGCTAAAGAGCCTCTGGGGTGATCAAGGTGAGCTAATAAACTGTTTGTCTTTTCATATATTTGGGGTCCTCCATCCCTGGTACCATAACTAGAAAACTTTCTCTGCACGTCTCAAAGCCATTGATACACACGAAGTGCTGGAGGAACTCAGCAGGCCAGGCAGCATTTGTAGAAAAGAGTAAACAGTCAATGTTTTGGGCCAAGACCCTTCATCAAGAGTCCTATCACCTCCAACGATTTTTCCATGCTAACTTGGAATTCCAGGATTTGACCCACTTCCTATCAGTTTAAGATCACCAGGATTCAGTGACTTCTGAACAAACACTTGGGCTTGTTGGCAGAAGGGGGCCACTCCTAGAATATTGTCTGTGGTTTTGGTCCCCTAATTTGAGGAAAGACATTCTTACCATAGAGGGAGTGCAGAGAAGGTTCACCAGATTGATTCCTGGGATGGCAGGACTTTCATATGAAGAAAGACTGGATCGACTAGGCTTATACTCAGTGGAATTTGGAAGATTGGGGGGGATCTTATTGAAATGTATAAAATTCTAAAGGGATTAGACAGGCTAGATGCAGGAAGATTGTTTCCGATGTTGGGGAAGTCCAGAACGAGGGGTCACAGTTTAAGGATAAAGGGGAAGCCTTTTAAGACTGAGATGAGGAAAAACTTCTTCACACAGAGAGTGGTGAATCTGTGGAATTCTCTGCCGCAGGAAACAGTTGAGGCAAGTTCATTGGCTATATTTAAGAGGAAGTTAGGTATGGCCCTTGTGGCTAAAGGGATCGGGGGTATGGAGAGAAGGCAGGTACAGGGTTCTGAGTTGGATGATGATACTGAATGGCCTACTCCTGCACCTATTTTCTGTGTTTCTATGTTTCACTCCCACATCTCCCTTGCCACCTGTGCTTGTCTTAAGTTGGGGCTGTGCCAACTGGAAGCTGTGACCTGAAGATATCAGATTCAGCTGACTAGAAACATTCCCTTATACGTTCTATAAATCTCTCTGTTCTTGCATTTTACACTTCCTTTTATCAACCTTAACACCCTGCAGTTCTTATGGTATGTACTTGCATATTTCAGCAAGTGATACCTGAATACAATTACTATCTTCATCGTTTGCTAGACTGAAAAGTTTCAATCAGCATTCCTCTCAGGGCCTTAACTAATTTACTATCCACACTGTCAACATTCCCTTTAATCCTGTAGAATTTAAATTTGCCAACACATTTATTTTGAGGTCTGCCTTTATTTGGGATGTCCTAATATTAATTTTCATGGTTAAGGCAAGCATCACGGGAAAGTTATCAAAATCAGCTGATGTGGGCTTTATTAATTGTCAGAGTAATGTTCACATTTGCTGCACAATGGCAAGGCTACAAGAGGTGCTGTCTTGAAGCCCCAGTAGTCTGGCATTCCCCTGACCTCCAGTACTGACTCTGTGGAGTTTGCACGCTTTTTTTATTGTGAGCACAGAGGTTTCCTCTGGGCGCTTTGACTCCCTCCCACGTTCCAAAATTGTGTGGGTCGGTAGGTTAATTGGACACTGTAAGTTATTCCTAGTACGTAAGTCAGCAGTAGACTCATAGTTGATGAGAATGTGAGGAGAATAAATCAGTTTGGGTAGGATTAACACAATAGAATTGTTCTTGATGTTGGCACAGACTCAAAGAGCCAAAGGGCCTGTTTCTTTGCTATATCACTCCATTCAGCACATTATGCAATGAATCTGCATTCTCTGTGTGTGTTGCCTAGATTAGGACCCCCAGCTTTGATCTGAAGTGATGGGCAGCCCATATCCATAAATCTCCTCTGTACCCTCTCTAAAGCTTCCAAATCCATTCTGTAATGAGGGGATCAAAACTGAACACAGTACTTCAAGTGTTAAATTTTATAGAGCTGCAACATTACCTCGTGGCTAATGAAGGCCAACACACCATATGGCTTCTTTGTCACCCTATTAACATGTATGGCAACTTTGAAGGATCTGTGGGCATAGACACCAAGATCTCTCTGTTCCTCTACATGGCTAAGAATCTTGCCATTAACCCTGGTAAAGCACCAGGTCCAAACAACATCAATGGCCAGCTACTGAAACTCTGCTGTAGACAACTGTCCGAGGTTTTCTGTCATCTCTCCAACTGCTGTCTGTCTGAACATTCCATACCAACCATTTGGAAAACCACCATCATATGCCCAGTTCCCCAGAAGAGCAGTCCCATCATCAATAATGACCACCATCCTGTAGCTCTAACATCGCTGGTAATGAAGTCCTTCGAAAGGTTCCTCCTCCCACAGCTACAGGTGATGGTAAGTGAGCTCACTGGCCCACTCCAGTTTGCTTACAGGCTGAAAAGAGGCATGGATGCTGCATGTTACTGCACCGTACCTACACACACATCCGGATCATTGGTTAGGAGGCAGTTTGTGGACTTCTCCAGCGCATTTAACACTGTGCAACCCCAACTCACGAGACACAAACTTCAACAAATGGATGTAAAGCCCCACCTCGTACTCCTCGTTCTCTCCTTCCTCACAGACAGACAGCAAAAGTGAGTTATAATGGTTACATGCACATCAACAGGCAGACATCAAATGGAGCACCACAGGGCTCGGTTATCTCACCAGTCTTGTTCACACTGTACACAGACGACTGCAGAAGCTCACACCCAGGCACACAGCACACCAAGCACTCAAATGAGACAGTCATCATTGACGCTACCAACTCTGATGACAGCTTCAATGAGGAAATCAATACATTTTCTGGAACATGCACAAACAGCTATCGGGACCTGAACCCCAGCAAAACGAAGGAGATGGCAGTGGACTTTAGAAAACAACAGTGCACTGTCCCAGTCGAGAATACAGGTACCCAGCATAGCAATAGATAACAAAATCACCTTTACCACTAGTGGTGGGTTGATACTCTCCAAGCGCTAACAATGGCTTCTTTTTCTTAGGAAATGTGGAAATTTCATTATATAAATGCTTCAGTGAACCCCCTACAACATCATGGCATGGTTTGGAGCAGTGTGCACTGTCAACCTCAGCCCACTCGACAGAACTGTCAGAATAAGTAGTAAGATCGTTGGCCAGGAACAAGAATCACTCAGCCGCATCCGTAAGAGACGGACAATGAAGAAGCTCAACAAGTAGTAGAGGACATTACACACACCACACACACTGCACTCTCATGCCCTCTGGATGCTGCTACAGGTCCCTGACCATCGGCACCAGAAGAGCCTTATCCACTTTTGTGCCTTTCTCCATTCCCCTCCTCAACACCCAATTTTGAGAATATAGTATGCACAGCATTTTTGACAGTAAATTCAGTCAATTTTACTATGTGTATTTGTAGTTTAAATTACATGCATTAATTTTTAGTAGTTATTATCTATTGTGAGTATTTTATATTGTGTTTAACTATACGTAGTGTGGTGTTGTGTCCCTTAAGTTTTGTGATGTTGTCCTTACCACTGGACAACATCATGGAAAATAAAGTGAATTGAATTGTATTCAGTATTCTGCCATTAGGTTCAATCTTCCAAAAGTATATCACTTAGCAGTTATTTGGAATGAGCTCCATCTGCCACATCTCCGCCCAGCTCGGCATCCTGTCAATGTCCCATTGTAACCAACCATCTACACTACCAACCTTTGTGTCATCTGTAAACTTACTAACGCACCCTCTCACTTGGTCATCCAAAAATCACAAAGAGCAGGGGGTCCCAGAACAGATCCCTGCAGAAGATCACTGATCACTAACCTCTAGGCAGAATACATTTCCACCACCACTAACCTCTAGGCAGAATACATTTCATCCACCACCACTCTCTGTCTCGGAAGTGCTAACCAACCAAGCAATCAGTCAACCAACCCAGTTCATTGTCTAGTGCTAGATCCAGTATGGCCTCTCTAGTTATCCTGTCCACACATTGTGTCAGGAATCCTTCCTGGATACATCTGATAAGTTCTGCCCAATCTAAACCTCTTTCACCAAGGAGGAGACAATTAACAACTTCTGGCTGCTCATACCCCCCCACCACCCTTAAGAATGCTGTGGACTCGATCTGAGATATTCCTGACCCCAGAAATCTCTTTCACGTCCAAAGAACCTCCTGTCTGTTCTCTAACTTGTTATGGTCTGGTCCAGAACCCGCATTTCGGGACTTGATCTGGTCCGCAGACTCCGGACTCCGGGTCTTGTAGCCGTCCCTCCTTTCACCTTTGAGCCCAATTAGTCACACCTGTGGATCGTCGTGGCTTGTTGGGGCTCAAGGAGGCAACCCTGATGCCCGTCGGCTGGTGGTGTATATAGGGGGCTCTGGGACTGAGTGGAGTTGGGGGGTGGTCCTGCCTACCCTGTTCCTCTGGTTAAAGATGAGTTCTTTGAGTAAGTCTGGCAGTCACCCTGGACCTAGCTCCCTTCCTATCCCTTGCCTCTGTCGGGCAAGCCTGGACAGACTGCTGTTGCCTGATGGGGGACTCTGCCCCTTTCCATCTCTTGCTACTGATAGGTTGTGCCCTGCAACCTACCCAGGTGCCCCGTGACCTGCCCAAGCCCCCATGTTGCTGCCTGGGAGTTCTGGGCCCTGTCCAGGAGTTATGCGGCCCACCCAGTGAACTCCGGGATCCTGCCCAGTGAACTCCGGGATCCTGCCTTGCCTGAACTCCGGGATCCTGCCTTGCCTGAACTCCAGGATCCTGCCTTGCCTGAACTCCGGGATCCTGCCTTGCCTGAACTCCGGGATCCTGCCTTGCCTGAACTCCGGGATCCTGCCTTGCCTGAACTCCGGGATCCTGCCTTGCCTGAACTCCGGGATCCTGCCTAGTGAACTCCGGGATCCTGCCTTGCCTGAACTCTGGGACCCTGCCTTGCCTGAACTCCGGGATCCTGCCTTGCCTGAACTCCGGGATCCTGCCCAGTGAACTCTGGGATCCTGCCTTGCCTGAACTCCGGGATCCTTCTTGCCTGAACTCCGGGATCCTGCCTTGCCTGAACTCTGGGATCCTGCCTTGCCTGAACTCCGGGATCCTGCCTTGCCTGAACTCCGGGATCCTGCCCAGTGAACTCCGGGATCCTGCCTTGCCTGAACTCCGGGATCCTGCCTTGCCTGAACTCCGGGATCCTGCCTTGCCTGAACTCCGGGATCCTGCCTTGCCTGAACTCGGGGATCCTGCCTTGCCTGAACTCCGAGATCCTGCCTTGCCTGAACTCCGGGATCCTGCCTTGCCTGAACTCCGGGATCCTGCCTTGCCTGAACTCCGGGATCCTGCCCAGTGAACTCCGGGATCCTGCCTTGCCTGAACTCCGGGATCCTGCCCAGTGAACTCCGGGATCCTGCCTTGCCTGAACTCCGGGATCCTGCCCAGTGAACTCCGGGACCCTGCCTTGCCTGAACTCCGGGATCCTGCCCAGTGAACTCCGGGATCCTGCCTTGCCTGAACTCCGGGATCCTGCCTTGCCTGAACTCCGGGATCCTGCCTTGCCTGAACTCCGGGATCCTGCCCAGTGAACTCCGGGATCCTGCCTTGCCTGAACTCCGGGATCCTGCCTTGCCTGAACTCCGGGATCCTGCCTTGCCTGAACTCCGGGATCCTGCCTTGCCTGAACTCGGGGATCCTGCCTTGCCTGAACTCCAGGACCCTGCCCAGTGAACTCCGGGATCCTGCCTTGCCTGAACTCCGGGATCCTGCCTTGCCTGAACTCCGGGATCCTGCCCAGTGAACTCCGGGATCCTGCCCAGTGAACTCCGGGATCCTGCCTTGCCTGAACTCCGGGATCCTGCCTTGCCTGAACTCCGGGATCCTGCCTTGCCTGAACTCCGGGATCCTGCCTTGCCTGAACTCCAGGATCCTGCCTTGCCTGAACTCCGGGATCCTTCTTGCCTGAACTCCGGGATCCTGCCTTGCCTGAACTCCGGGATCCTGCCTTGCCTGAACTCCGGGATCCTGCCTTGCCTGAACTCCGGGATCCTGCCTTGCCTGAACTCCGGGATCCTGCCTTGCCTGAACTCTGGGATCCTGCCCAGTGAACTCCGGGATCCTGCCTTGCCTGAACTCTGGGACCCTGCCTTGCATGAACTCTGGGATCCTGCCTTGCATGAACTCTGGGATCCTGCCTTGCCTGAACTCCGGGATCCTGCCTTGCCTGAACTCCGGGATCCTGCCTTGCCTGAACTCCGGGATCCTGCCCAGTGAACTCCGGGATCCTGCCTTGCCTGAACTCCAGGATCCTGCCTTGCCTGAACTCCGGGATCCTGCCTTGCCTGAACTCCGGGATCCTGCCTTGCCTGAACTCCGGGATCCTGCCCAGTGAACTCCGGGATCCTGCCTTGCCTGAACTCCGGGATCCTGCCTTGCCTGAACTCCGGGATCCTGCCCAGTGAACTCCGGGATCCTGCCTTGCCTGAACTCCAGGATCCTGCCTTGCCTGAACTCCGGGATCCTGCCTTGCCTGAACTCCGGGATCCTGCCTTGCCTGAACTCCGGGATCCTGCCTTGCCTGAACTCCGGAATCCTGCCTTGCCTGAACTCCGAGATCCTGCCTTGCCTGAACTCCGGGATCCTGCCCAGTGAACTCCGGGATCCTGCCTTGCCTGAACTCCGGGATCCTGCCTTGCCTGAACTCCGGGATCCTGCCTTGCCTGAACTCCGGGATCCTTCTTGCCTGAACTCCGGGATCCTGCCTTGCCTGAACTCCGGGATCCTTCTTGCCTGAACTCCGGGATCCTGCCTTGCCTGAACTCTGGGATCCTGCCCAGTGAACTCCGGGATCCTGCCTTGCCTGAACTCTGGGACCCTGCCTTGCATGAACTCTGGGATCCTGCCTTGCCTGAACTCCGGGATCCTGCCTTGCCTGAACTCCGGGATCCTGCCTTGCCTGAACTCCGGGATCCTGCCCAGTGAACTCCGGGATCCTGCCTTGCCTGAACTCCAGGATCCTGCCTTGCCTGAACTCCAGGATCCTGCCTTGCCTGAACTCCGGGATCCTGCCTTGCCTGAACTCCGGGATCCTGCCTTGCCTGAACTCCGGAATCCTGCCTTGCCTGAACTCCGAGATCCTGCCTTGCCTGAACTCCGGGATCCTGCCCAGTGAACTCCGGGATCCTGCCTTGCCTGAACTCCGGGATCCTGCCTTGCCTGAACTCCGGGATCCTGCCTTGCCTGAACTCCGGGATCCTTCTTGCCTGAACTCCGGGATCCTGACTTGCCTGAACTCCGGGATCCTTCTTGCCTGAACTCCGGGATCCTGCCTTGCCTGAACTCCGGGATCCTGCCTTGCCTGAACTCCGGGATCCTGCCTTGCCTGAACTCCGGGATCCTTCTTGCCTGAACTCCGGGATCCTGCCTTGCCTGAACTCCGGGATCCTGCCTTGCCTGAACTCCGGGATCCTGCCTTGCCTGAACTCCGGGATCCTGCCCAGTGAACTCCGGGATCCTGCCTTGCCTGAACTCCGGGATCCTGCCTTGCCTGAACTCCGGAATCCTGCCTTGCCTGAACTTCGAGATCCTGCCTTGCCTGAACTCCGGGATCCTGCCTTGCCTGAACTCCGGGATCCTGCCTTGCCTGAACTCTGGGATCCTGCCTTGCCTGAACTCTGGGATCCTGCCTTGCCTGAACTCTGAGACCCTGCCTTGCATGAACTCTGGGATCCTGCCTTGCCTGAACTCCGGGATCCTGCCTTGCCTGAACTCCGGGATCCTGCCCAGTGAACTCCAGGATCCTGCCTTGCCTGAACTCCGGGATCCTGCCTTGCCTGAACTCCGGGATCCTGCCTTGCCTGAACTCCGGAATCCTGCCTTGCCTGAACTCCGAGATCCTGCCTTGCCTGAACTCCGGGATCCTGCCCAGTGAACTCCGGGATCCTGCCTTGCCTGAACTCCGGGATCCTGCCTTGCCTGAACTCCGGGATCCTGCCTTGCCTGAACTCCGGGATCCTTCTTGCCTGAACTCCGGGATCCTGCCTTGCCTGAACTCCGGGATCCTTCTTGCCTGAACTCCGGGATCCTGCCTTGCCTGAACTCCGGGATCCTGCCTTGCCTGAACTCCGGGATCCTGCCTTGCCTGAACTCCGGGATCCTTCTTGCCTGAACTCCGGGATCCTGCCTTGCCTGAACTCCGGGATCCTGCCTTGCCTGAACTCCGGGATCCTGCCCAGTGAACTCCGGGATCCTGCCTTGCCTGAACTCCGGGATCCTGCCTTGCCAGAACTCCGGGATCCTGCCTTGCCTGAACTCCGGAATCCTGCCTTGCCTGAACTCCGAGATCCTGCCTTGCCTGAACTCCGGGATCCTGCCCAGTGAACTCCGGGATCCTGCCTTGCCTGAACTCCGGGATCCTGCCTTGCCTGAACTCCGGGATCCTGCCTTGCCTGAACTCCGGGATCCTTCTTGCCTGAACTCCGGGATCCTGCCTTGCCTGAACTCCGGGATCCTGCCTTGCCTGAACTCCGGGATCCTGCCCAGTGAACTCCGGGATCCTGCCTTGCCTGAACTCCGGGATCCTGCCTTGCCTGAACTCCGGAATCCTGCCTTGCCTGAACTTCGAGATCCTGCCTTGCCTGAACTCCGGGATCCTGCCTTGCCTGAACTCCGGGATCCTGCCTTGCCTGAACTCCGGGATCCTGCCTTGCCTGAACTCCGGGATCCTGCCTTGCCTGAACTCTGGGATCCTGCCTTGCCTGAACTCTGGGATCCTGCCTTGCCTGAACTCTGAGACCCTGCCTTGCATGAACTCTGGGATCCTGCCTTGCCTGAACTCCGGGATCCTGCCTTGCCTGAACTCCGGGATCCTGCCCAGTGAACTCCAGGATCCTGCCTTGCCTGAACTCCAGGATCCTGCCTTGCCTGAACTCCGGGATCCTGCCTTGCCTGAACTCCGGGATCCTGCCTTGCCTGAACTCCGGGATCCTGCCCAGTGAACTCCGGGATCCTGCCTTGCCTGAACTCCGGGATCCTGCCTTGCCTGAACTCCGGGATCCTGCCTTGCCTGAACTCCGGAATCCTGCCTTGCCTGAACTCCGAGATCCTGCCTTGCCTGAACTCCGGGATCCTGCCCAGTGAACTCCGGGATCCTGCCTTGCCTGAACTCCGGGATCCTGCCTTGCCTGAACTCCGGGATCCTGCCTTGCCTGAACTCCGGGATCCTTCTTGCCTGAACTCCGGGATCCTGCCTTGCCTGAACTCCGGGATCCTTCTTGCCTGAACTCCGGGATCCTGCCTTGCCTGAACTCCGGGATCCTGCCTTGCCTGAACTCCGGGATCCTGCCTTGCCTGAACTCCGGGATCCTTCTTGCCTGAACTCCGGGATCCTGCCTTGCCTGAACTCCGGGATCCTGCCTTGCCTGAACTCCGGGATCCTGCCCAGTGAACTCCGGGATCCTGCCTTGCCTGAACTCCGGGATCCTGCCTTGCCTGAACTCCGGGATCCTGCCTTGCCTGAACTCCGGAATCCTGCCTTGCCTGAACTCCGAGATCCTGCCTTGCCTGAACTCCGGGATCCTGCCCAGTGAACTCCGGGATCCTGCCTTGCCTGAACTCCGGGATCCTGCCTTGCCTGAACTCCGGGATCCTGCCTTGCCTGAACTCCGGGATCCTTCTTGCCTGAACTCCGGGATCCTGCCTTGCCTGAACTCCGGGATCCTTCTTGCCTGAACTCCGGGATCCTGCCTTGCCTGAACTCCGGGATCCTGCCTTGCCTGAACTCCGGGATCCTGCCTTGCCTGAACTCCAGGACCCTGCCTTGCCTGAACTCGTGGATCCTGCCCAGTGAACTCGTGGATCCTGCCCAGTGAACTCGTGGATCCTGCCCAGTGAACTCCGGGATCCTGCCCAGTGAACTCCGGGATCCTGCCTTGCCTGAACTCTGGGACCCTGCCTTGCCTGAACTCCGGGATCCTGCCTTGCCTGAACTCCGGGATCCTGCCTTGCCTGAACTCGGGGACCCTGCCTTGCCTGAACTCCGGGATCCTGCCTTGCCTGAACTCCGGGATCCTGCCTTGCCTGAACTCCGGGACCCTGCCTTGCCTGAACTCCGGGATCCTGCCTTGCCTGAACTCCAAGATCCTGCCTTGCCTGAACTCCGGGATCCTGTCTTGCCTGAACTCCGGGATCCTGCCTTGCCTGAACTCCGGGATCCTGCCTTGCCTGAACTCCGGGATCCTGCCTTGCCTGAACTCCGGGATCCTGCCTTGCCTGAACTCCGGGATCCTGCCTTGCCTGAACTCCGGGATCCTGCCTTGCCTGAACTCCGGGATCCTGCCTTGCCTGAACTCTGGGATCCTGCCTTGCCTGAACTCCGGGATCCTGCCTTGCCTGAACTCTAAGACTCTCCTGGAACCCCAGAATCACCTTGAACGTCACATCCCTTATGCACACCACGGTCACCACACATCTTGTCTATTGTTTAGTTGTTCCCATCCTGCCCCTAGTACTTCAGTGCCTGCATCCTGCACTTGGGTCCAGCCTCCTGTCCCCTTATGACATAACTATTGAATCCACTATGACCTCTTCTCCTAACCCTTCTGAGCCACAGAGCCTGGTATGTAGAGAAGTTGCTCAGATGGAGCAGTTCTGACTACATGCTGATGTTTCCATTCTTGCCTCTGTCAGCTACTCTAATGACTCTTTTATGCTGAATTGCAGCCAATTCTGTCTGTTGCTATGGAGCACAGACTGACAGTGTTCTGTATTCCAGGGAGTTTTGATACAGTCCACAGAGAACTTAGAGTTTGTTAGTGTAAATGTCAGTGAATTTCAATGTGGATCTTCCCAGTTTACCAGCCATTTCCCAAATTTGGTCTGGAAATTCACTGGATTCCTTAAATGTGGAGTCTGTTGCATCTCTCATGCATTTTGACATGATATCTTACTCACAGACCATTCATTTGAATGGGTGCTGTCGCAGTGCACTGGAGAAGGGGAATTAGAGGACAAGCTGCAGTTTTTTAAATGTTTTTCATTTAATATCAACATGTATTTTTAATGTTAATCAATTGTGTTCTTTTTACTTTTTCTGCTTTTAAGAATTTCTAATGTTTTAAAAGCTTTGGAATTTCATTAATATCGATGGAAATCATGTGAAATGTGACCGCTGATAAAGCCATAGTACAGCTTAGTAGGCTGTTAAAGTTTTCCAGTGGTTATCGACTCACAGGTATGTGCTACCCCAGTCACATTGCTCGAGACCCTTCTACCAGTCAGAGCTTGACTCTTGCGCAGAGAGGGAAGATTTGGAGGTAGAGGGTTGTAGGTGGCAGGTGTGGGCTGTGGCCTAAGCTGTACAAGAGGCCCCCGTCCAAGGAGGATCCAGGAGACGCCTTCTGCTGAAATACCGGGGAAGCGGGAAGAAGTATACCTAGATCACAGGTTGTGAACTCTGGGGACCGTGCTGTGCTGATAGCATTGAAGATGGCCAAGGGCTTTTGTGATAAACCTTTAGGGAAAGTTTGGATAAAAGAACGCTGCTAGTGTAGTCTACCATCACCTTAATTAGTGATATGACAATAAAGGCTGGGATCTTGCCATGCTACTTCCCGCCCATGTGACGGAGGGAAACTAAGGCCAGAATGGGGATGTTGTGATAGGCCTTTTCTGTTGAATACTGTATACCTTTTATTTTGCTGCTGTGGGACAAATCAAGAAAGAAAATGCTATCTTAGATCTAGTCCTGTGCAATGAGACAGGTAAGATTAATGATCTTGTAATCAGGGATCCTCTTGAAAAGAGTGATCATAGTATGATTGAATTTCACATTCAAATGGAGAATGAAATAGTTAGATCTAAAACTAGTGTATTATGCTTGAACAAGGGAGATTACAATGGGATAAGGGAGGAGTTGGCTAATGTGGATTGGGAGCACAGGCTATTTGTTAGGACAGTTGAGGAACAGTGGAATACTTTCAAAGAGATTTTTCACAGTGCTCAACAAAATTATATTCCAGTCAAAAGCAAGGGCAGTAAGTGTGGGGAGAGTCAGCCTTGGATAACTAAGGAAATAAAAGATAGTATCAAATTAAAAACTCCTGCATACGAAGTCGCAAAGAGTAGTGGGAGACTGGAGGATTGCGAAAACTTTAAAAAGCAACAGAGAACAACTAAACAAGAAATAAGGAAAGGGAAGATAGAGTATGAAAGTAAATTAGCACAAAATATAAAAACAGATAGTAAAAGTTTTTATAAATATATAAAGCGGAAGAGGGTGGCTAAAGTTGACGTAGGTCCCTTGGAAGAAGAGAAGGGGAAATTGATATTGGGTGATAAGGAAATGGCTGAGGCATTGAACAACTATTTTGTGTCGGTCTTCACGGTGGAGGACACATCTAATATGCCAAAGAAGGATGTTATGAATGAAATGAGAGGTGAGGACCTCGATAAAATCACTGTCACTAAAGAGATAGTGATGAGCAAACTAGAGGGCCTGAAGGTAGATAAGCCCCCTGGTGTTGATGGGATGCATCCCAGGGTGCTGAAGGAATTGGCAGAGGTTATAGTAGACGCGTTAGTAATCATTTATCAAAACTGTCTAGACTCTGGGCAGGTCCTTGCAGATTGGAAGACAGCAAGTGTCACGCCACTTTTTAAAAAAGGATGTAGGCAAAAGACGGGCAACTATAGGCCAGTTAGCTTAACACCTGTAGTCGGAAAATGCTTGAAGCTGTCATTAAGGAAGAAATAGCGAAACATTTAGAAAAGAATGGTTCCATCAGACAGACACGGCATGGATTCAGAAAGGGCAGGTCCTGTTTGACAAACTTACTGGAGTTCTTTGAGGACATAATGGGTGCAGTGGATAGAGGGGAACGGGTGGATGTCGTATACTTGTATTTTCAGAAGGCGTTCAATAAGGTGCCACACAAGAGACTTATAAATAAGATACGGATGCATGGAGTCAGAGGAAGGGTATTGGCATGGATAGTGGATTGGTTAACCAATAGAAGGCAGAGAGTTGGTATAAATGGGTGTTTCTCCCATTGGCAGTCTGTGGTGAGTGGAGTGCCACAGGGGTCAGTGCTGGGCCCGCAGCTGTTTACCATTTACATTGATGATTTGGAAGAGGGGACTGAGTGTAGCATAGCAAAATTTGCTAACGACACTAAACTGAGTGGAAAAGCAAATTGTACAGAGGATGTGGAGAGTCTGCAGAGGGATATAGATAGGTTAAGTGAGTGGGCCAAGGTCCCAGATAACTCAATCTCTCCTCATAGGTTAACCCCTTCATCCCTGGAATCAACCTGGTGAACCTCCTCTGCACTGCCTCCAAAGTCAGTATACCCTTCCTCAAGTATGGAGACCAGAACTGCACACAGTACTCCAGGTGCGGCCTCACCAGTACCCTGTATAGTTGCAGCATGACCTCCCTGCTCTTGAATTCAATCCCTCTAGCAATGAAGGCCAACATTCTGTTTGCCTTCTTAAAACCTGTTGTACCTGCAAGCCAACTTTTTGCGATTCATGAACAAGCACTCCCAAGTCCCTCTGCACAACAACATGCTGCAACCTTTCACCATTTAAATAATAATCTGCTCTTCTATTATTCCAGGCTCGACAAATAGCGCAGAGACCTCAGCCTTCACCATGCCTTGTGCAGCTGGATTCTGGACTTCCTGTCAGATCACCGGCAGGTGGTAAGAGTGGGCTCCCTCACCTCCACCCCTCTATCTCTCAACACAGGAGACCCTCAGGGCTGTGTACTAAGTCCCCTCCTTTACTCCCTGTATACCCATGAATGTGTCACCATCCACAGCTCTAATCTGCTAATTACATTTGCTGACAACACTACATTGATTGGCCTTATCTCAAACAATAACAAGATGGCCTACAGGGAAGAAGTCATCACCCTGACACAGTGGTGTCAAGAAAACAACCTCTCCCTCAATGTTGCAAAAACAAAGGAGCTGGTTGTGGACTACAGGAGGAATGGAGACGGGCTAACCCCAATTGACATCAATGGATCTGGGGTTGAGAAGGTGAACAGCATTAAGTTCTTCAACATAAACATCACCGAGGACCTCACGTGGTTTGTACAAACCAGCTGTGTGGTGAGAAAAGCACAACAGGGCCTCTTTCACCTCAGACAGTTGAGGAAGTTTGGTATGGGCCCCCAAACCCTCAGAACTTTCTGCAGGGGCACAATTGAGAGCAGCCTGACTGGCTGCATCACTGCCTGGTATGGGAACTGTACCTCCCTCAATCGCAGGACTCTGCAGAGAGTGGTGCGGACAGCCCAGCGCATCTGTAGATGTGAACTTCCCACTATTCAGGACATTTACAAAGACAGGTGTGTAAAAAGGGCCCGTAGGATCATTGGGGACCCAAGTCATCCCAACCACAATCTATTCCAGCTGCTACCATCCGGTAAATGGTACCGCAGCGTAAAAACCAGGACCAACAGGCTCCAGGACAGCTTCTTCCACCAGGTCATCAGACTGATTAACTCACACTGATTTGATGTATTTCTATGTTACATTGACTGTTCTAATTGTTATAAATTATTATAAGTTACTATGATTGCACATTGCACATTTAAACAGAGACGTTGTAACGGTGTGCTACATGCAGCGTTAAAATAACGACACGGAGTCGGTAAACTGCAATCAAAGATAATTTTTATTCGAACTTCACAGCCTTGCTTTTAAAGCCTCCCTCATCCCGCCCTCCCCGGGCGCGGATGCTCCAAGGGACACGTACTCACAAACCCCCAGGCTTTTCACCCTTTGTTGCGGACCTGGCCTTTGTGCCCGCACGCTGGCTATTTGTGAGCTGGTTCTCGTGTGCTAGGAAGTGGGTCGCCACAACGTAACATAAAGATTTTTACTCCTCATGTATGTGAAGGGTGTAAGAAATAAAGTCAGTTAAATTCAATAGCAATAATAGTTTGTGTTTGATTTTGACTGTCATGGGAGATAAAAGTGACCCTGCTCAGACTATGGTCTACTTCCATGGGAGGGATATTACTGACAGAGCAACAATCCTCTCAGTTCTTGAAAAAAGACTGAGTTCAGATGAAGAGCATTCACACCACATGGATCCCAGAAATCCGAACAGGTTCAAGTGTCTGGGATACTGGCCCTATCTTTATGTTTCCTTCTTACAGCCCCAACCAGCTGAAAGAGTTTCTCTCTATCTACACTATCAATTGTTTTTAAAACCTGAAAATTCATAATTAACTAATTCCTTAATTTCTATACTCAGGGAAGCATAAAATCACCTTATCCAATTTTTCTCTATAATTTAACCCTTGGTACACTGGTAATATTCATGTGAATTTGATTCCATTCCTCTAAAGATAGGGACGGGTTGTGATAGGCTATATTCTGGAAAAGACATGTTTGGCATGTGAGAGGCCTTCAACAGTGAAATTCTGAGAGTACAGAGTTTGTACCTTCTTCTCAGAATAAAAGGCAAGACTAACAGGTTTAGGAAACCTTGGTTTCCAAGAGATATCAAGGCCTTGGTTAAGAAGAGGACGGAGGTGCAGAGCAGGTATAGGCAGCTAGGTCCTCGAGGAGTATAAAAACGCAAGTGAACACTTAAGAGGGAAGTCAGGAGGGCTAAAAGAAGGCATAAGGTTTCTCTGGCAGACGAGGTGAAGGAGAGTCCCAAGGACCTATAAATATATTAAGAGCAAAAGGACAAGATTGGTCCACTTGAGGGCCAGCATGGTTACCTATGTATGGAGCCAAAAGAAATGGGGGAGGTCTTCAATGGATTTTTTTACATTTGTATTTACTAGGGAGGTGGCCACTGAATCAATAGAACTAAGGCAAAATAGCAGTGAGACTACAGAGGGTGAGGTGCTTGCTGACTTGAGGTAAATTAGAGTGAATAACTAACCAGAGCCTGACTTTGGACCTTATAACAGGGCCCTAGCAGAGGTATTTAAAACATCCTTAGCCACAGGTGAGGTGCCTGTGATAGCTAATATTGTTCCATTGCTTGGGAAAGCTCTAAGAATAAGCCAGGAACTTAAAAGGCCAGTGAGTCTGACATCAGTTGTGGGAAAGTTATTGGAAGGTATTTTAAGGAACCAGATCTATAAGTATTTAGATAAACAGGGACTGATTATGGATAGTCAACATGTCTTTGTGTGTGGTACACCATGTCTAACCAATCTTGTAGAGCTTTTTAAGGAGGTTACCATGAAGAAAAGTCAGTGTATTGAGAGCAGGAGTTGGGATGTTATATTGAAGTTGTGAGGCCTAATTTGGAGTATTGTGTACAGTTCTGGTCACCTCCCCACATGAAAGATATCAATAAGGTTGAAAGAGTACAGTGAAAATTTAGGCTCAAGAACCTAAGTTCCAGGGACATTACAGGGCAGATTTGAGAGAAGTATACCGAATCGTGAGGGGTATAGATAGGCAAATACAAGCAGGCTTTTCATAGTAAGGTTGGGTGAGAGTAGAACTAGAGTTCATATGTTAAGGGTGAAAGGTGAAATGTTTAACGGAAACATGAGGGGCAAATTCATCAGTCAGATGGTGTTGAGAGGGTGGAATGAGCCATCAGCAGTTCTGGATGCAGGGTCCATTTCACCATTTAAAAGTATGTCTGAGAGTGATATGGAGAGATATGGACTAGGTTCAGGTCAATGGGAGTAGGCAGAATAATAGCTTGGCATGGACTAAATGGGCTGAAGGGCTGTTTCCATGCTGTAGAGCTCTGTGACTCTAAAGCCCTATAACACTGTTTTCAGAACTGTGTTCAAGAGGCAGCCTAAGCACAACTTTGTACAAAGAGAGCAAAACGTTGCCCATTAACAGTCTAGTCCTCTGAGTAGAAAGACAAATTTTCCATTAGTCCATTTGTTTTTGACTATCCTGACCACACTCTAGTAACGTTCACAATGATTGCCGAATACCTTTGGTTCCATATTACAACATCTGATGGTAAATTCTTTCACAAAGGGTTTAAAAGGTCTCCCATTACCTGATTCTAACCATATTGTCGGCCATTATTTCTATTACCACTTTAAAACCTCAGCTGTCTGTGATTTATGACTCATTAGAAACGTGATTAGGGTATCAAAATGTGTGGTTGTCAATTATGAGGAGGATGCAATTGATTTTTAAAGGAAGACAGGCAAAGTGACATGGAGAGTATGTTGAAATGCACTTCAGTGCCAGCTATCTAGGAAATCAGAATATTGTAATTATGTGAAACTGGTAAATGTTGGGAGATAGAGTATGCCACTGAACATAAACATACAGATACAACAAGTAACTGAAGAGGTAAAAAGTCTGTTGCTCATTATTACCAGGGGATTGGATTACTAATTCACTGAAGTTTTCTTGAAATTGTAAAGGGTTTTAGAGAGAACACATTTGGTCACTCTGGGTAGGCTTGATCTCTGTACCTAATGGCTCCTATCTTAATCATAATCATTGCAATGTAAATTCTTTGGATTTGCTCCTGAATGGAACAGTCTTTTTTAGAGAGGAAGAGTTAAGGAAGATTTATCCATATTGACTAGAGTTAAGAGAAGTGAGAGACATTCTCATTGCGAGAGGATTTGGCAGGATAGATACCAAGCATTTGTTTCCTCAACCCAAATAAACTAAGGTGTGTGGTGCCAGGAAAATGGACAGTTGATATTTTGGCTTGATACACTTCATCAGGACTGGAAAGAAAGAGTGGAGATGGCCGATATAAAAAGGTGAGGGGAGGAAGAGGTGGGGAGGTGGATCTGTGTGAAGGGAGTGAGAATGGTGAAAGAGGGGAGAAAGTGGGAATGATGTAAGAAACTGGCAGGTGCAACTGGAAGTGCAAAGGTCTGCAGAAGATGGAATCTAATTGCAGAAGACAGTTGACAAAGGGAAGGAGGTGAGGAGGGGAACCAGTGAGAGAAATGTGTGGGTGATGGCAGATGGAGAGGAAGGAGATGGGTGATGTTTGTTACCTTATTTTGGTAATGTCAGAGATGTTGCAATGTGATCAAAGGTGAAATCTTTCTAGAAAGCCTCTATCTGCTTCTAGTGAGTATAAAAAACTTAAGTGCACCGATCTCAAGAGGATCAGTTGGCTTCCTCAACATCTCTGTAACAGTTCTTAGAGTAACTGAGTAATTTCATCTCCTGTCCACAGGCTCCTGTAAATTGTAAATTCCCCATGTTATTCATAAAAAGCAACGCACTTTGCAAACTTGAAGAGACAACGAGATGCTGTAGAAATGCCTGCTCTTTCTTTGGGGAAAGTCGTTCCACAAGGAGTTCAACGATCTGTTCTGTCTCATGGTAGCTGCACCAGACAATGGAGGGAGTTCCAGCTGACAGGCTCCATTTTTGGCAGCGAACCCCATGAACTGGGTCCCGTTGCCTCCACTTCCAGTTTCTTAGCATTTAGCTTGGTTATGACAAATCTTCAAACTACTGCTTTACCAATCAACCTGACTGGCTAATTTTGACAAAATCCAATCCCATTGAAACGTAATACAAGTTGAAGTATTGACACCAGAAAATTCTTAAAGATGATGAAAGAATCAGGAAGTTACACTGAAGATTGAAGACAATATTAAAAAATTCTTTGCGCAAAGCACAGAAGACTCAAGCTTCAGTTTTTACCTGTTGTGCCACAGCCACAGAGATACTGATGATGGCTTCTCCTTCTTGATCTCCAAAGGATTTAAGTCTTTTGCATAATACTGGTCTTTGGTAATCTCTCAGAAGAGTTTCACATTTCTCATGTAAGCTCCAGATCCATTTAATGAACACATCTCCTGAATGACCCCTCCTTCACAGCCTGTACGTTTTCAGACCATTTATCTCTCATTATGACTGATGAGGCGTATCTGGAGGGGAACTGATATCCTAGTGGGAAGGTTTGCTAATGCTGCACAGTCGGGTTTACACTAGAGTTGCAGGGGAATGAGAACCGCTGTGCCAGAATGGTTAGAAGAGAGGCTGAGGAGGAATATCTTAGTAAGATCTCAGGCAAAGTTTGGAATCAAAAGGTTGAACTCTAATGCACTAATGCACAGAGCCTCATATACTTCATTGCAAGAAGTATCATCGGAAAGGCTGATAATACTACTGAAGATGAGATAATTGTTTTACAAACAGTATGATGACCGGGCAAAATTGCAGTCAACAGGACGAGTTGCAACATAAAAGGAGGACAAAATTGAAATGGGTGTAGGTGTTATATTTGAATGCATGCAGCATACAGAATAAGGTAGGTGAACTTGCAGCACAGTTACAGATTGGCAGGTATGATGTTGTGGGCATCACTTAATCATGGCTGAAAGAAGATTACAGCTGGTAGCTTAACGTCCAACATTGTATCAAAAGGACAGGCAGGAAAGCAGAGTGGCCGACGTCGCTCTGTAGGTAAAAAATGAAATCAAATCATTAGAAAGAGGTGACATAGGATCAGAAGGTGTTGAATCATTGTGGATAGAGCTAAGGAACTGCAAGAGTAAAAAGACCCTGATGGGAGCCGTATACAGACCCCCAAACAGTAGTAAGGATGTGTTCTGCAAATTACAATGGGAGACAGAAAATACATACCAAAAGAACAATGTTACAATAGTCATAGGGGACTTCAATATGCAGTTAGATTGGGCAAATCACATTGGTGCTGGATCCAAGGAGGGGGAATCCTTAGAATGCCTATGAGATGACTTTCTAAAGCAGCTCATGGTTGAGCCCACTAGAGGATCAGCTATTCCGGATTGGGTGTTGTCCAATAAACCAGAATTGATTAGAGAGCCCTGAGAGGACAGTGATCTTAATATGATCAAATTCACACTGAAATTTGAGAAAGAGAAGTCAGGTGTATTAGAAACATATAAAATTATGAAGGAGGTAGATGAGATAGAGGCAGGAAAGCTTGTTTCCACTGGTGGGTGAGACTAGAACTAGGGGAGATAGACTCAAGGTTCAGGGGAGTAGATTCTGGACGGAGATGAGGAGGAACTGCTTTTCCCAGAGGGTGGTGAATCTGTGGAATTCTCTGCCCAATGAAGCAGTGGAGGCTGCCTCAGTAAATATATTTAAGACAAGGTTGGATAGATTTTTTTTTCATAGTAGGGTAATGAAGAGGGGCAGGTAGTTTTATAGAAATAGAGAGGATACAGAAGGACTTAGACAGATTAGGAGAATGGGCAAGGAAATGGTAGATGGAAGACAGTGTCGGGAAGTCTATGGTGATGCACTTTGGAAAAAGAAATGAAAAGGGTTGACTATTTTCAAAATGGGGAGAAAATACAAAAAATCTGAGTTGCAAAGGGACTTGGGAGTCCTTGTGCAGGATTCCCTGGAGGTCAATTTGCAGGTTGAGTCTGTGGTGAGGAAGGCAAAAGCGATGTTAGCATTCTTTTCAGGAGGACTAGAGTATAAAAACAAGGATGTAATGTTGAGACTTTGTAAAGCACCGGTGAGGCTTCAGTAGGAGTATTGGGAGTTCGGGCCTCTTACCTTAGAAAGGATGTGCTGAAACTGGACAGGGTTCAAAGGAGGGTTACTAAACTGGGCCTGGATTCATAGACTTCAGAAGAATGAGAGGTGACCTCATTGAAACCTATCAAATAGTGAAAGGCCTTGATAGAGTGGCTGTGGAGAGGATGTTCCCTGTGATGGGAGAGTCTAAGACCAGAGGACACAGCCTCAGAATAGAGGGATATCCTTTCAGAACGGAGATGAGGAGGAATTTCTTTAGCCAGGGAATGGTGAGTCTGTGGAATTCTTTACCAAAGGCAGCTGTGCAGGCCAAGTCTTTCTGTATAATTAAGGCAGAGGTTGATAGATTTTTGATTGGTCAGAGTATGAAGGGATATGGGGAGAAGGCAGGAGATTGGGACTGAGAGAAAAATTGGATCAGCCATGATGAAATGGTGGAGCAGACTCCTTAGGCCTAATGGCCTGGTTCTTCTTCTACAGTCTATCTTATGGTCTTATCACCTTATGACAAGCAGAAATTTCCTATGGATAAATATTGGGAAAACTGAAGCTTTACTCCTTCATTCCAGACTCAAGCACATACAATATAGAAGCAGGATCATTCCCTTGAGTCTGTTGGGCCATCATTTCTGTTCTCATTCTGACCCTGCTCTCAGCTCTGGATCTTTGCTCCTTCCCCAATAATTTGACTCATTTATAATCTGCCATTCCGTCGCCACATCACCACTCATTTCCCTGGCATCCGCTCAAAGCTAATCTATCTGCATGCAACGTATTTGACCCAGATAGGAGTTTTGGACTACATATCATGTCATCATGAAGATTGCCTGCTTCCACGCCTGATTCTGCCCCCATTAACTAATCTACTGCTCATGTTAACTCAGTCGTTGGCAGCAACATCAAAAGCACAAAAGTACTGTGGAAGACCAACCATTATTTTGAAAAGGCACCTAACAGCACACGTTAAAGCTTAATTCAAAGCCAGATCTAATGCCACTGAACCTCAATAATTCATTCTTGAAAAGGTACACTAGGACTTCCATTAGTGAACGGCACCCACAGCATACAGATAGTGAGGGGGCCCTGAAGGCTCAGCTCCTGAAATCCTCCTGGAGGCAGCTGCAGTTTGGAATTGGAGTTTCAGGCTGCATGGTTAATTGGAACAGTTTATCTCTGAAAAAAATGCAAGTGATGTAACTGAAGCAAATTAATTATACTGCTCCATGTGGAGAGAAGGATAATGAGATATTGTGAAGCTCAGAAGTGCGTGGAGCTGTGCTACTATTGTACTGGTAAGTGTTTCCAAAAAAAAATTTACATTTGAATAAAAGTAAACGGAGTCAGTAATTATTGACTGGGTGGCACGATCAGAATGATCGAAAGGGTGCCATCTGTTAGCGATTTCCACATGGTTACTTAACAACAGCTGAGCTAGATCAATGAATACCAGCTTAGAGGAAAGAAAATGACTTCAGTTACTGTGATCTAGAGGGGCACAGATGCATCAGCACCACAATATTCTGCTAAACCCTTGCCAGCTCTTGCAGCTGCCGTTCCAATCTCACTTCCTTTCAACTCTTCCTACGCTCAGTCCCACTCAGCCGGCTTTTCACTTCTAGCTGAACATTTCCCAGTGTACCTGATGTGGCAGGTATGAGCAATTTGTCCTCTTACAGTTGCAAACATACAATCGCTTGGGGATAACCGAAGTTTAGAATTTTTGGGATGTCAGACAACTGCATCCTTAGGTTTTACACCCTGAAATTTTCTAAAAGGCATCTGCCTGTTATTTTTTTGTGAAATGGATGGACACTTTTAACATGAGCTGAAACAGTCCTGTGGCAAAGAGATACGAAGAAGGCATGTTGGCAGCTATATTTCATCAGGAGTTTGAGGAGGTTTGGCACGTTACCAACGACTAACAAATTTCTACAAGCATACCGTGGAGGGCATTCGAACCGGCTGCATCGCCACCTGTCATGGAGGGGCCATTGCACAGGATCGGAAAAAGCTGCAGCGGGTTGTAAACTCAGCCAGCTCCACCGTGGGCACTCCATTGAGGACATCTTTAAGAGGCGATGCTTCAAAAGGGCGACATCCATCATTAAGGACCCACACCACCCAGGACACGTTTCTTAATTGAGAGAAGGTACAGGAGCCTGAAGACACACGCTCAACATTTTAGGAACAGCCTCTTCCCCTCCATCATCAGGTTTCTGAATGGACACTGAACCAAACCATGAACACTACTCACTATTTTTACTCTCTTAATGCACTACTTAGTTAATTTAATTTATATATATTATTGTAAATTATAGCATATATTGCACTGTACGCAAAACAACTATTTCATGACATACGTCAGTGATATTAAACCTGATTCTGAATCTGCGATACTAAGTCATTTGAAGTTCCCATGCAATATAGTGCAGGATTTGCATTTCCTGCTCTGCCACATCGCTATCCACTTCCCAAGACTTCTGTCTTGGGCAACTTTCATTAGCAATGTTCCAGTCTTCAGGTTATTTTCATTTTACACAAAGGCTTACACACTGGAATTAAGGAGATTGAGAGGGGATCTGATTGCATCATATAAGATTATTAAGAGATTGGACAAGATAGAGGCAGGAAATGTGTTCCAGATGCTGGGAGAGTCCAGTACCAAAGGGCATGGTTTGAGAATAAGGGGTTAGGACAGAGTTAAGGAAGAACCTTCTCCCAGAGTGTTGTGGGGGTCTGGAATGTACTGCCTCAGAAGGCAGTGGAGGCCAATTCTCTGGATGCTTTCAAGAAGGAGCTAGATAGGTATCTTATGGATAGGGGAATCAAGGGATATGGGGACAAGGCAGGAACCGGGTATTGATAGTAGATGATCAGCCATGATCTCAGAATGGCGGTGCAGGCTCGAAGGGCCGAATGGTCTACTTCTGCACCTATTGTCTATTGTCTTTCACTGAGGAGACTTCCCCTGGAATTGACAGGGACATGCGAGGTAAAATATTCTGACAGCGTCCTCTCTGCTGAGATTGTGAATGGTTAAAAAGTGCTCATGCTTGCAGAGTGGCTCTGGAGACGACCTGCAGTGCTCCATGGGGCAGGTTTCCCTAAGCCCTACACTGCACAACTTTACCATCCGATGGGGCAGTTCCAGCTACTATTTACCAGGTAACACACACAAAATGCCGGAGGAACTCAGCAGGCCAGGCAACGTCTATGGAAAAGAGTACCGTCGAAATTTCCGGTCGAGACCCTTCAGCAGGAACTTATGTTTCCCTGCCCTCACCTTTTAACTCTACTTCTCAACTTCTTCCTCCAGAAAGACTCTGACTTATGACAACGTTCAAAGTTCAAAGTAAATTTTATTACCAAAGCACACATATTTCACCATATACAACCCTGAGATTCATTTCCCTGTGGACATACTCAACAAATCTATAGAAGAGTAACTATAACAGGATCAATGAAAGATCAGCCAGAGCGTAGAAGACAAGAAACTGTGCAAATGCAAATATAAATCAATAACAATAGATAACAAGAGCATGAAATAATGAGACGAAGAGTCCTTAAAGTGAGGCCAGTGGTTGTGGGAACATTTTGATGATGGGGCAAGTGAGAATAGTTATCTCCTTTTATTCAAGAACCTGATGGTTGAGGATGCTGATTTCATGTAGATGTGCTCAATGGTTGGGAGGGCTTTGCCTGTGATGTACTGGGCCGAATCCACTACCTTTCGCTGGATTTTCCATTCAAAGGCATTGGTGTTTCAATACCAGGCTGTGATGCAGCCAGTCAGCACACTCTCCACTGCACATCTACTGAAGTTTGTCAAGGTTTTAGATGTCATGCCGAGTCTCCATAGACCCCTAAGGAAGGGGAAGCACTGCTGTGCTTTATTCACTATTGCACTTGCACACTGAGTCCAGGTAACACTGAGGAATTTAAAGTTCTTAACCCCCTCCAATGAAGACTAACTCGTGGAACTCTGGACTGCAGTCTACTATTAATTCCTTGGTCTTGTTGACATCAAGTGGGAGGTTGTTGGTGTGACACCACTCAGCCAAATTTTCAATCCCCCTTCCGAATGCTGATTCATCACCACCTTTGATTTGACCCATAACCGTGGTGTCGTCGGTGAATTTGAATATGGCATTGGAGCTGAGCTTGGCCACACAGTCGTAGGTGTAAAGCGAGTAGAGCAGGGGGGTAAGCACAGCCTTCTGGTGCACCTGTGCTGATAGAGACTGTGGCGGAGATGTTGCCGTCAACCTGAACTGATTAGGGTCTACAACCGAATAAATCCAGTATCCAATTGCACAAGAGGGTACTGAGGACAAGGTCTTGGAGCTTATTGATTAGTTTTGAGGTGATGATGGTTTTTAATGCTGAGATATGTTGATAACAAACATCCTGTCTAGATGTTCCAGGGTTGAGCGAAGAGCCAATGAGAAAGCACTGGCTGTGGACTTGTTGCTCCGGTAGGCAAACTGGAGGCAAGAGCTGATAAGTTTCATCACCGGCCTCTCAAAATACTTCATCTCTGTGGATGTAAGTGCAACTGGGCAGTAGCCATTGAGGCAGATCACCACGATCTTCTTCTCTTTCTAACCCTAACCCGACCAACCAGAGATTTGAGCCCAATGAATGACCTCACTAACAAATCAACAACAGCACAACATTTGTTCTGGCAGATCAATGTTGATGACCTTTTCTGATAAAACTCCCTCTGGGCTGTGAGTCCTCAGATTTGCCAGGATCCTTTACTGATTTAATCCAATGATCTCTATCATGGAACTCCCAGGTCCTGAAGGTTGTTTCATTTTGAATTCTGTGCCGACTGGTTACATTCTCACAGTCAACAATCATTGTTTAAACTCTACTACAGAGGCTTCAGCACAGGACTAAAAAAGGACAAGCAGGAATGGGGACAATGAAAACTAGAAGATATGGTGCAGGCTGACTAACTTCAATCACTGGCATCTCCCAACTGGGTCACTGGAGAGATAGCAGAGGTATATGGGGCTGCAAATTATCAAGTGAAAGTTGGCAATAGTTTCCACAAAGAATAGGTTAGCCACTTACTCCATGATACCCAGGAGCACTATATGGAAGACTGTAAAGTTCATCCCATCATTGGTCAAGAAGGGTTGATTTGTCATATTGTCTTGTTGCCTGGATTGGGGAGCATGCCTTATGAGAATAGGTTGAGTGAACTCTGCCTTTTCTCCTTGGAGTGACAGAGGATGAGAGGTGACCTGATAGAGGTGTATAAGTTGATGAGAGGCATTGATCATGTGGATAGCCAGAGGCTTTTTCCCAGGGCTGAAATGGCTAACATGACGGGACGTAGTTTTAAGGTGCTTGGAATAGGTACTGAGGGGATGTCAGGGATAAGTTTTTCACACAGAGAGTGGTGGGTGCATGGAATGCGCTGCCAATGACTTTGGTAAAGCTGGATACAATGGGATCTTTTAAGAGACTCTTAGATAAGTACATGGAGTTTAGAAAAATAGAGGGCTATGCGGTAGGGAAACTCTAGGCAGTTTCTAGAGTAGGTCACATGGTCGGCATACTATTGAGAGCCGAAGGGCCTGTAATGTGCTGTAGATTTCTATGGTCTATGTTCTATATTGCAGATGAGCCACACTGTTGAGAAGTCACACCAATGGCCAAACAGGTAGGCTACTGAATCTGTAAAATGTGCACACCTATCATTTCAGTTGGGTAGTACACACAATATGCTGGAGGAACACAGCAGGTCAGGCAGCATATATGGAGAGGAATATCCAGTCAAAGTTTTGAGCTGAGACACTTTATCAGGACTGCAATTTCAATTTAGTTGTTGCTTTTTCAGAAAAGGAAGCAGTCTCATACATGTAATTTGAGTTGCCAGCGATAATTTCTACTTTAAAGGCTGTACCTCTTTTAAGGATTGTGTAATATTACTAATTGGTCTCTAGCCGGCAACAGCCTTCACAAAAAGTTTGACAGAGGAAGTCTGTGAGAACATTTATATGATTAGGGCACATCTGGTTTTAAATTCTGAACACAAGACAGTCTGCAGATGTTGGAAATCAAATCAGCACACACAGAATGCTGGAGGAACTCTGCAGTTTGTTTGGGCGGGTTATAAATTCCTCATGCTGCACTCGCATTTGTTTGTACTTCGCACGCGGACCAGGTTGGGTGTGTGGGAGCACCTGCACCACCAACACTGACTCTGCCCCTTCATTCCCAGAAAGGACAAGCCGTGTATCAGCTCTTTGTGGCTTTCTTGCAGTTTTCAGATACAGATGTTTTTATTTAATTGGGTCCACTTCTGCCACAATCAATCTTGGAGTGGCACTTTTGATCTCATTGATTTTTCCGCTCCAGCTGTAATTCATCTCTGCTTCCGATCGTGTTTCATCCAATTTTAAAAAATGCTGATCTTGCCCAAAAGCAGCGCAGCTTTCTGACCTTCTTTCTTAATTGCCTCATTTTCAGCTTCCTTGTTCTTTATACTTGCAGGTAGTTCAACAAAGGGGATGCTCAGTTGTTTTTTAATAGGGTTGGCTACTTCCTATAAATTAATCACAATTAAAATATTTCCTTTTGATATACATTTGCAGGCAGGGTTGGAATCCACTTATACTTCATTTACAGCCAACTATCTTCTGGTTTGTCTGATGAGAATCAGTCCTTTGAAGCATTTTTTTTCTCTTGCCTTTAACTCAGGCCTCGCCCGGGGCACCAGTGTTAGTAGATTTCATGCTGTTAGGTACAAAACAAAGAGTTATTCTTCCTGAAACAATAATCTCCAAGTGAGTCGATCTCAAGTGGTTTTAATCAAGTTTTAATTTACTTACTGAGAGAGTGTTTGCAACAGCGCCATCTTCAGTTAGAGTAAAGGCCAAGTAGGAATCCGATTAGTAAATAATATTTTAGAGGCAAAAAATATTTTTCAAAGGCCACGATAAGAAAACCAAAGCTGAACGATAGGACAACATCTGTAAGGTCTAGGAACTCAGTTTACTCATTACAGCCACTCTTTACTCAATGTCCTGATCTCTTTACCTTCAACTCATTCAAGTCACGACAAGTCAAGTCAACTTCTATTGTACCATAACTGCTGGTACAGTGCATAGTAAAAATGAGACAACGTTTTCCTGTTTACATGACACAGTACAAAAACTAGACTGAACTACGTAATAAAAAAAAACAGAGAAAGCTACACTAGACTACAAACCTACACTGGACTGCATAAAATGCACAAAAACAGTGCAGGCATTACAGTAAATAATAAACAGGACAATAGGGCAAGGTGTCAGTCCAGGCTCTGGGTATTGAGGAGTCTGATAGCTTGGGGGAAGAAACTGTTACATTGTCTGGTCGTGAGAGCCCGAATGCTTCGGAGCCTTTTCCCAGACGGCAGGAGGGAGAAGAGTTTGTATGAGGGATGCATGGGGACCTTCATAATGCTGTTTCTTTTGCAGATGCAGTGTGTAGTGTAAAATGTCTGTGATGGCAGGAATAGAGACCCGATGATCTTCTCAGTTGACCTCACTATCCACTGCAGGGTCTTGCAATCCAAGATGGTGCAATTTCCGAACCAGGCAGTGATGCAGCTGCTCAGGATGCTCTCAGTATAACCCCTGTAGAATGTGATGAGGATGGGGGTTGGGAGATGGACTTTCCTCAGCCTTCGCAGAAAGTAGAGTCGCTGCTGGGCTTTCTTTGCTATGGAGCTGGTGTTGAGGGACCAGGTGAGATTCTCCGTCAGGTGAACACCAAGAAACTTGGTGCTGTTTACGATTTCTACCGAGGAGCCATCGATGTTCAGCGGGGAGTGGTTGCTCCGTGCCCTCCTGAAGTCAACAACCATCTCTTTTGTTTTGTTCACATTCAGAGACAGGTAGTTGGCTCTGCACCAAACCGTTAGCTGCTGCAACTCCTCTCTGTAAACTGACTCGTCGTTCTTGCTGATGAGACCCACCGTGGTCGTGTCATCGGCGAACTTGATGATATGGTTCGAGCTGTGTGTTGCAGCACAGTCGTGGGTCAGCAGAGTGAACAGCAGTGGACTGAGCACACAGCCCTGGGGAGCCCCCATGCTCATTGTGATGGTGTTGGAGATGCTGCTCCCGATCCAGACTGACTGAGGTCTCCCAGTCAGGAAGTCTAGGATCCAGTTGCAGAGGGAGGTGTTCAGGCCCAAAAGGCTCAGCTTTCTAATCAGTTTCTGAGGGATGATTGTGTTGAATGCTGAACTGAAGTCTATGAACAGCATCCGAACGTATGTGTCTTTTTTGTCCAGGTGGGTTTGGGCCAGGTGGAGGGTGATGGCAATGGTGTCGTCTGTCGAGCGGTTGAGACGGTACGCAAACTGCTGGGGGTCCAGTGAGGGGGGCAGCAGGGTCTTGATGTGCCTCATGACGAGCCTCTCGAAACACTTCATGATGATGGATGTAAGTGCAAAGGGACGGTAGTCATTGAGGCAGGACACTGAAGACTTCTTCAGCACGGGGATGATGGTGGCGGCCTTGAAGCACGTTGGAATGGTGGCGCTGCTCAGGGAGATGTTGAAGATGTCAGTGAGAACATCTGCTAGCTGGTCTGCACATTCGGAATATGTTTTACCATATTCTGAATTAGCAAAGGCAGTAGTTCAAAACTTGTTAGGTACGGTTTCAGTCAGCGCATCAGAATATTTTAACTTTCGGTAAATAAGGTAGGGTTTGATTCAACTTGAAATTAAAATTGTTCTAAACTCTAATACCATTTCCTCTTCGCACAATTCATTTGATGCTTGTGAAATATTAAGTGACAATAGTAACTGTGCAGTAAAAGAAACATTTATTTTGAATTGTTTTTTTGACATCCTTAAGATGTTACAGTATGGGACATATAAATAAATATATTTTTCCATGTTTTCACTGTAGCTAATATATTTGAGATATATTAAAAATCCTCATGACAATTCAAACATTTTATTTTCAGTTTCTCAATGCTTTATATACTCAGTAACTTCAATGGCACAGATCACTATTCAGTTGTCTAAAAGAAGTATCCATTTATGCAATAATTGTCACCCACTGGTAACTTAACCAGCTGGTGTTGTAGAGGTAACTTTACATTTCATGGGTGACCACAATAAATCCTACATACTTAAGGTTGTTCAGATGTTGCTGTGCCTAATATCATGATTGTAACAGAGTCTGTAGGGAACCTATTATTTTTGGGTTGAGTTATATAAAAGAAAAGACGATGACTTGGATTTGGGTTAACATTCTGCACCTACTTAACAATTAGGAAACTCTTGTAAAAAATCAGAGATTAGTCCAGCTGTAATAACTAGAAAATGTCTCTGGAAATGTACGTGGGTACCAGGTGTCACTCTGTGCTGAGATTCTGTCTGTGCCCGGTGTTACGAAGGTTGGGTCTGGACCCATTGCCACACATCGCCGCAGGCAGCTGGGCATTGCTGTACTGCCTGTCCTTCATGGAAATGCTCTTCCTGACCAAATCCATCAGGCAGTGGTTAGCGCAGACTGTCCTGCAGATACTGCAGCAGAAGGATTCGATGAATACGTTCGGGTGCTTCCCTGAGCAGACTACCCAAACCATCTGGCAAAATGCTGTGTCACCAGATCTCGCCAACAGGCACCAAGATCTTGCTTGACTGGTGGTGAGGTGGTCCTCCCCGTCTGATCCTTCCTGCGTGCCCAGAACATCACTCCCACGACAAGACAAGACAGTCGCTCACCTCTTGGTGGGCCGTGGAGAAGGATGCAAGAGCTGGTGTGGTGGTTCATCCCAAGCAGCGGTGTAACATGGAACTCTCTGATCCATGGGCTGTTCCCAGGGACACATTCAGAGATGGGTATCAAGTGTTGTGAGAAGATCATCAATTTGGTGAAAGACGCCCTTTGGTCTGCCTGCGCAGATTCAGATCGACAGGTTTACTATACACCTTCAGGATAAGTCTATAGAGGCTCTCAAAAGCGGAGGTGGAGGAGTATGCCTCATGATCAACTCTTCTTGGTGTACAAATATATCAGTGCTGTCCGAATACTGCTCACCAGACCTGGAATATCTAGCAGTTAAGTGCCATCCATTTTACCTACCGCAGGAGATTTCAGGAATCATTTTGGTAGCAGTATACATTCCACCTCAGGCCGATGTGAATCAGGCTTTAGTTGATCTGAGCAATCAGAATCAGAATCAGAATCAGACTTTAATCGCCAAGTACCTGTGCACATACAAGGAATTTACTTCCGGCAGATGTTGTCTCTCTGCTCATAACAATAATAATGATAAATATAAATGGAAATATAGATTATACATACAGGTAGTGCAATCCAAGTAATAGTTAGCTGACAGTTAACCGGCAGTTAACTGTTCAGCAAAGTGACCGCAGTAGGGAAAAAACTTCTCCAGTGCCTATTAGTCTTAGTCTGGAGGGATCTGAAGCGCCTACCAGACGGAAGCAGTTCAAACAGTCCGTGCGCAGGATGGAAGGAGTCCTTTATGATGTTCCCCGCCCTCTTCTTCAACCTGGAAGAGTACAGGTCCACAATAGAGGGCAGGGAGGCTCCAATGATGCGCTCGGCAGACCTCACTGTGCGCTGTAGTCTGGCTCTATCCTGCTTGGTGGCGGCTCCAAACCACACAGTGATGGAGGTGCACAGGACAGACTCAATGACTGCAGTGTAGAACTGCAGCAGCAATTCCTGAGGCAGACCATATTTCCTCAAGAACCGCAGGAAGTACATCCGCTGCTGGGCCTTCTTCAGGATGGAGCTGATGTTCTGCTCCCACTTCAGATCCTGAGAGATGGTGGTTCCCAGGAACCTGAAGTTCTCCACGGTGGACACAGGGCTGCTGAGGACTGTGAGGGGGGATATAACGGGGGGATGTCTCCTGAAATCCACTATCATCTCCTTTGTCTTGAGCTTGTTCAGCTCCAGATTGTTCCGGCTGCACCAGAGCGCCAGTTGGTCCACCTGCTGTTGATATGCAGACTCATCACTATTCTGGATGAGTCCGATGACGGTGGTGTCGTCTGCAAACTTCAAAAGCTTCACATAGGGGTTGGAGGAGGTGCAGTCATTGGTGTAGAGGGAGAACAGCAGTGGAGAGAGGACACACCCCTGGGGGGTGCCGGTGTTGGTGATTCGAGTATCCGAGGTGACCTGTCCCATCCTTACCTGCTGACTTCTGTTGGTCAGGAAGCTGTAAATCCAATCGCAGAGGTCAGGTGGCACAGTGAGGTGAGATAATTTGGAGCAGAGGGTATGAGGGACGATGGTGTTAAACGCTGGACTGAAATCCACAAACAGCATCCGAGCATAGGTCCCAGGACGATCCAGATGTTGCAGGATATAGTGCAGTCCCAGGTTGACTGCATCGTCTACTGACCTATTTGCCCGGTAGGCAAACTGCAGGGGATCCAGCCGGCTGCTGGTGAGGGTCTTCAGGTGGTTCAACACCAAGTGTTCAAAGGATTTCATGACCACAGATGTCAAAGCGACAGGTCTGTAGTCGTTCAGTCCTGTGAAGGTGGGTTTCGTGGGATGATGGTAGAGCGCTTGAAGCAAGTCGGAACCGCACTCAGCTCCAGAGATCTATTAAAGAGCTGAGTGAAGATGGGAGCCAGCTGATCAGCACAGGCTCGTAGACAGGAGGGGGAGACCCCATCTGGGCCTGGAGATTTTCCGGTCTGAAGTCGCTGGAACAGTTGACATACTTCTCCTTCGCTGATTCTAAGCTGTGATCTAGGGGGGCTGGGCAGAAATGGTGGGGAGGTGATTGCAGTGATTGGGGGATGAGTGCCAGTGAGTGATGGTCGAGGGAAGGCAGGAAGAGAGACCGAAGGGGGGGAGGGACAGGTGTAAGATGGACCCTCTCAAATCTACAGTAAAAGGTATTAAGGTCGTCAGCCAAAGCTTTGTTAACCTCAGCAGAGGGGGCAGTGCGTCTCCTGTAGCCAGTGACCTCCTGCAGGCCTCTCCACACTGACAATGAGTCGTTAGCTGAGAAATTATTCCTCATCTTTTCGGAGTAGAGCCGCTTGGCCACTCTGATTTCTCTGGTCAGTGCATTTCTGGCCAGCCTGTACAGAGCCCTATTCCCACTCCTGTGGGCATCCTCCTTAGCTTGGTGAAGATGTCTGAGTTTGGGGGTAAACCATGGCTTATTGTTGGCGAAGGTATGGGATCAGTATGCACGAACCAGCACATTTTTCAGGCCAGTCTGAAAAAAATCACTAAGCAATTACCATAAACAGATCATTTGCAATATCAAAAGAAACAACACACTGGATCATTGCTACACCACCATCAAGAATGCCTACCATGCTATTCCACACCCTCACTTCGGGAAGTCTGATCACCTGACTGTACTTCTACTCCCTGAGTACAGGCAGAGACTGAAGCGCGCAGCACCAGTAGTGAGGACCAAGAAGGTATGGACAAGGGAAGCACAGGAGCACCTACAGGACTGCTTTGAATCAGTGGACTGGATTGTAGTTAGGGATTCATCTTCAAACCTAGATGAGGATGCTGCAGTTGTTACTGACTTCATTAAGAGCTGTGTGTGCCCACAAAGACTTACTGTACATTCCCAAACCAAAAGCCGTGGATGAACCAGGAGGTATGTCATCTGGTGAAGGATAGATCTGTGGTATTCAAGTCTGGCAACCCAGGTCTTTACTAGAAAGCCAGGTATGATTTGCAGAGGTCTATTTCAAGAGCAAAGACTACGTCCTACAAAGCGAAACCCAACAGCATGAATGGCAGAGATGCTTCACTACCAGATGAACTCAACACCTTCTATGCCCACTTTGAAAGGGAGAACACAACTACAGCTGTGAAGATCCCCGCTGCACCTGGTAACCCTGTGATCTCTGTCTCAGAGGCCGACATTAGGCTGTCTTTAATAAGAGTGAACCCTCGCAAGGCGGAAGGTCCCAAGGGAGTACCTGGTAAGACTCTGAAAACCTGTGCCAAACAACTACCAGGAGTATTCAAGGACATTTCAACCTCTCACTGCTACGGGCAAAGGTTCCCACTTGCTTCAAAAAGGCAACAATTATACCAGTGCCTAAGAAGAATAATGTGAGCGGCCTTAATGACTATCACCCAGTAGCACTCACATCGACAGTGATGAAATGCATTAAGAGGTTGGTCATGACTAGACTGAACTCCTGCCTCAAAAAGGGCCTGGATCCATTGCAATTTGCCTATCGCCACAATAGGTCAATGGCAGATGCAATCTCAATGGCTCTTTACACAGCTTTAGACAACCTGGACAACACAAACACCTACGTCAGGATGCTGTTCATCGACTATAGCTCAGCATTTAATACCATCGTTCCCACAATCCTGATTGAGAAGTTACAGAACCTGGGTCTCTGTACCTCCCTCTGCAATTGGATCCTCGACTTCTTAACCAGAAGACCACAATCTGTGCAGACTGGTGATAGCATCTCCTCCTCACTGACAATTAACACTGGTGCATCTCAGGGGTGTGTGCTTAGCCCACTGCTCTACTCTCTCTATGCCCATGACTGTGCAACTAGGCATAGCTGAAATTACATTTATAAATTTGCTGATGATACAACCATTGTTGGTAGAATCTCAGGTGGTGACGAGAGGGCATACAGGAGCGAGATACGCCAACTAGTGGAGTGGAGTCACAGCAACAACCTGGCACTCAACGTCAGTAAGATGAAAGAGCTGATTATGCACCAGGAAGGGTAAGATGAAGGAACACATACCAATCCTCACAGAGGGATCAGAAGTGGAGAGAGTGAGCAGTTTCAAGTTCCTGGGTGTCGAGATCTCTGAGTACCTAACCTGGTCCCAGCATATCGATGCAGTTATAAAGAAGGCAAGATAGCGACTATACTTCATTAGAAGTTTGAAGAGATTTGGTATGTCAACAAGTACACTCAAAAACTTCTATAAATGTACTGTGGATAGCATTCTGACAGGCTGCATCACTGTCTGGTATGGGATGGGGGTAGAGGGGCTGGTATGGGATGGGGGTAGAGGGGCTGCTGCACAGGACCGAAAGAAGCTGCAGATGGTTGTAAATTTAGTTGGCTCCATCTTGGGTACTAGCCTACAAAGTACCCAGAACATCTCCAAGGAGCGGTGGCTCAGAAAGACAGCGTCCATTATTAAAGACCTCCAGCACACAGGGCTACCCTTTTCTCACTGTTGCTATCAGGTAGGAAGTACAGAAGACTGAAGACACACACACAGTGATTCAGGAACAGCTTCTTCCCCTCTGACATCCAATTTCTAAATGGACATTGAACCCCTGAACATTATCTCACTTTTTAATTATTTTTGCACGATTTTTAATCTATTCAATATACGTATACTGTAATTGATTTACTTATTATTATTGTTGTTATTATTAGTTCTATATTATGTATTTCATTGAACTGTTGCTGCTAAGTTAACAAATTTCACGACACATACCTGATTCTGATTCTGATTCTGACATTAGGGTAGAAAGAGCTTGCTTCACTGTTGTTCTGTTGAACATCGTGGGCACGCTACATTGGCACTGGAATGTGTGGCAATGCTTGTGGGCTGCCTCCAGCACATCCTTAAGTTGTGTTGGTTGTTAATTCAAACAATGCTGTATAAATCAATGTACATGTGACAAATAAATGAACATCTATCTGAATCTGAAGGTTGAGATGCCAGTAGAGGAATGTACTCCTGCCAAGGTTGCAGGAGTGCCTGTTGAGGTTGTGGTAAAGTTTGATGCAATCTCTGTAAGAACTTATTTGGAGAGGACCACAGGATAGGGTTCTTCCACTAATGGACAGGGAAGAGACCACGTTGGGAGAGGAAGCCTCTCAATTATTGTAGTAGTATACCATCCCACAGGGTCACGTGAGTGACAACAACAGTGCTATTGGTTTAAATAATATAATCTAACACTAAACACATTGTCTATGAATGCAGGAATGAAAAGGCCTTGCACAGTTTATTCTTATAATTTTATTATGAATAAAGTGTATTTTGGTTAAAACAAAACTTTCAAAATGTCTGTTCTGTTTATTATGGAAATTGAAGAAACTAGCAGAGATATAGCCACCAGGAAGCAAAGACTTAATACTTCTAGTGAAAGCTCCAATCATATGATGGTTTTATTATGCAAAGTTATTCTGAACCCAGAGTGTTTCAAAAATAAGTTATTGATTGCTTATGAATGCACAGTTGAATATATTACCCGACTCTGCATAGAAATTCTTCAATAAAGTTGTCAGTCACTGGAGACAAACTGTTGACCAACTTCTCATTTCCTTTCTTTCTTTTTCAATCTTTTTATTGATTTTCACATATACACAAAAAAAAATAACATAATAATAAGTAAATTATAAATACAATAGACTTGAAATCACATTGATAATAAGATAATAATATCCTACTAAACATCAACAAAAGAAAGTACCTTAATCAAGTCCACATGATTATATGAAAAAAAACAAATAACCATTAAAAAAGAAAAAAAAATATTAAAAAATATGTGAGAAAAAATATATATTAAAAAAAATAAAACACTAAACTAAACTAACATAGGCAATAACAACAGTTTACAAGTATAAGATAGTGTCAAAGAACTCCGGAACTCCATACCTGAACATGAATAAGCAGAAAGGTCCGGAAAAGGCCAAATTAATTCATATGAAAATGTCGAATGAACGGTCTCCAAGTTTCTTCAAATTTAATTGATGAGTCAAAAATAGTGCTTCTAATTTTTTCCAAACTCAGATAAGAAATAGTTTGAGAAAGCCACTGAAATGTAGTAGGAGGATTTACTTCTTTCCAATTTTGTAGTATAGACCTTCTGGCCATTAATGTTACAAAAGCAATCATTCGTCTGATTGAGGGGGAAAACTGATTGCCATCTTCATTTGGTATGCCAAAAATTGCAGTAATAAAATGAGGTTGTAAATCTATATTCCAAATTGAGGAAATAGTAGTAAATATATCCTTCCAATAATTATGTAAAGTGGGACATGACCAAAACATATGGGTCAATGAGGCCACTGCTAAATGACATCTGTCACATAGAGGGTTAATATGAGAATAGAATCGAGCAAGTTTATCTTTAGACATATGAGCTCTATGTACAATTTTAAATTGTATTAAAGCATGTTTAGCACATATAGAAGAAGAATTAACCATTTGCAAAATTTTTTCCCATTTATCTGTTGATATGTTATATTGAAGTTCTTTTTCCCATTCTTGTTTAATTCTAACTGATATTTCTGGTTGTATCTTCATAATCATATTATAAATAAAAGCTACTAATCCCTTCTGACAAGGATTTAAGATAAAGATCAAATCTGTAGTGTCCATCAAAGTTGAAT
The DNA here is from genome assembly GCF_030144855.1 of Hypanus sabinus. Taxonomy (NCBI): domain Eukaryota; kingdom Metazoa; phylum Chordata; class Chondrichthyes; order Myliobatiformes; family Dasyatidae; genus Hypanus; species Hypanus sabinus. Next base: position 18,834,713 of record NC_082720.1, read on the forward strand.
TAGGAAAAGATGGTAAAACTTTATGTAAAAAATTTCTAATTTGTAAATATCTGAAAAAATTAGATTTAGGTAATTCAAATTTATTAGAAAGTTGATCAAATGACATCAAAGTATCTTCAAAAAAGAGATCACGAAAACATTTTATACCTTTCCTTTTCCATATGTTAAAAGCTTGATCTGTCCAGGAAGGTTTGAAAAAGAAATTAAATAAGATAGGGCTATCAAGAACAAAGTTTTTCAAAATAAAGAACTTACGAAATTGAAACCAAATTCGTAATGTATGTTTAATAACAGGATTAAATATTTGTTTATTAAATTTAACTAAATCCACAGGAAGACAAGAACCAAGAACAGAAAATAGAGAATATCCCTTTACCTCATTACATTCCAAATTTACCCACTGTGGGCACAGTGGTGAATCCAAATCTAATTTCCAATACAATAAATTACGAATATTATTTGCCCAATAATAAAATCTAAAATTAGGTAAAGCTAAACCACCATCTTTTTTTGATTTTTGTAATTGCTTTTTACTTAACCTAGGGTTTTTATTTTGCCACACAAATGAAGAAATTTTTGAATCAATGCTATCAAAAAAAGACTTAGGAATAAAAACTGGTAGGGCTTGAAATAAATATAAAAATTTCGGTAAAATCATCATTTTGACAGCATTAATCCGACCAATTAATGATAAAAACAAGGGAGACCATCTTGTAGTAAGTTGATGAATTTGATGAAGCATAGGTAAAAAATTCATTCTAAATAAATCTTTATATTTCTTGGTAATTTTTATACCTAGATAAGTGAAGTTATCAGTAACAACTTTAAATGGTGTCCTATCAGTCAATAAAGTTTGTGCATTTAAAGGAAATAATTCACTCTTATCTAAATTTAGTTTATAACCAGAAAAAGTACCAAATTGAACCAACAAGGATAAAATAGCAGGAATAGACCTATCAGGGTCAGAAATATATAACAGCAAATCATCAGCATAAAGAGATAATTTATATAACTTCTCATTACGGGTAATACCAAAAATATTAGGAGATTCACGAATAGCAATAGCTAAAGGTTCTAATGCAATATTAAATAATAAAGGACTTAAGGGACAACCCTGTCTCGTACCACGAGATAATTGAAAAAAAGAGGATCTGTGGTTATTCGTAAAAACAGAAGCAACAGGTTTATGATATATTAATTTAATCCATGATATAAAATTAGGACTAAAATTAAAATTTCTCAATGTATTAAATAAATATATCCATTCAACTCTATCAAAAGCTTTTTCAGCATCTAATGAAATAACACATTCTGGGATTGTGGGTGGTGAAGTATGAATTATATTAATCAATTTTCTAACATTAAAAAAGGAATACCGATTCCTCATAAAACCAGTTTGATCTTCTGAAATAATCTGAGACAGTACTTTTTCTAATCTAATAGCTAAAATTTTTGTAAGGATCTTAGAATCTACATTTAATAATGATATAGGGCGATAAGATGTACATAAAGTAGGATCTTTATCTTTTTTAAGAATTAGAGAAATATTAGCTTCATAAAAAGATTGAGGTAATCTCTTCTTAGCAAACGCATCATTAAAAATTTCACATAACCAAGGAGAAAGCAAAGAAGAAAAAGTTTTAAAAAATTCTACTATATAACCATCAGGACCAGGAGCTTTCCCTGAATTCATTGATGAAATAGCCTCTCCTATTTCCACTATAGAAATAGGAGCATCTAACAGACTATGATCTTCATCAGTCAGTTTAGGAATATTCAAATTGTTAAAAAAATTATCTATCATGGACTGGTCACCATCAAATTCTGAATGATATAAAGATTTATAAAAATCTTGAAAGGTGTTATTAATTTCTTTATGATCAGTAGTTAAATTACCGTCTGATTTGCGAATTTTAATAATTTGTCGCTTAGTCGAGATAGCCTTTAATTGATTAGCTAACAGTTTACCAGTACGGTCACTATGAATATAAAATTGAGCCCTGGTCCTAATTAATTGATTTTCAATTGAAGAAGATAATAGTAAACTATGTTCCATTTGAAGCTCAACTCTCTTCTTATAAAGTTCTTTGGTAGGAGTCACGGAATAAATCTTATCAATTTCCTTAATTTTATCCACCAATAAAGCAATATCTAAATATCTTTGTTTTCTTTTACCAACAGAATATGAGATAATTTGACCACGAATAAAAGCCTTAAAAGAGTCCCAAAGTATTCCTCTGTCGATTCCTTCAGTACAGTTTGTAGAAAAGAACAAGTCAATTTGCTGTTTTATATAAGTAATAAATTCTGGGTCTTGAAGCAAAGTAGCGTTAAGTCTCCAAGATCTGGTGTTATTGGAATAGTCCGAAATCTTAATAGATAACTTCAAGGGTGCATGATCCGAAATAGTAATAGAATCATATTTACAATCAATAACATCCGTTAATAACCGATGATCAATAAGAAAATAGTCAATTCTAGAGTAGCTATGATATACATGTGAAAAAAAAGAAAATTCTTTATCTTTAGGGTTCAAAAACCGCCATATTTCTGTAATTCCCGAGTCAACCAAAAATGAATTAATAAGTAGGGCTGATCTATTCGGAAGAGTGCGAATAGGTTTAGATCTATCCATCGAAGGATTCAAACAACAATTAAAATCTCCACCCATTATCAACATATATTCATTTAGATTAGGAAGAGAGGTAAATAAACGTCTAAAAAATTCAGGGCAATCAAAGTTTGGAGCATAAATATTAACTAGAACAACTTTCCGATGGAAAAGTAAACCAGTTATCAACAAAAATCTACCCTGTGGGTCTGAGATAATTTCATGATGTGTAAACGATATTGAGGGATCTATAAAAATAGACACACCCCTAATTTTGGCGGTACAATTCGAATGAAATTGTTGACCCTTCCAGAACCTAAAAAAACGTTGATTATCCTCCCTCCTGATATGGGTCTCCTGTGCAAAGATAATATTAGCATTCAGTCTATGGAATACTTTAAATATTTTTTTGCGTTTAATCGGATGATTTAAACCATTAGTATTCCAGGAGATAAAGTTAACAGATCTATCCATCATACCAATATTAATTGTGTGTATCATAAAAGGTTAAAAAGACACATAACCCACAATTCAGGAAGGAGGAAAATTGATTCAGGAGCAGCCGGAGAACATGACACCTCAACAATATTAGTAATTTAAAGTCGGCCCATAAACTAAAAGCAAAAAAATAAAAAGCAAAAGCGTGAAAAAAGATCCCTCCCCCATCCCCCCACCCTTCGAAAAAAAGCCAAGCGGCAGGCGCATAATCTAATACTAATATTACCCCCATTTCAAGATGGCAGCTCTATAAAAAAAAGATTAGAAGAAAACTATATATCACCCAAATTAAAATATAGAGTTGCAAAAAAAATATATATATATCAATCAGAATAATAAAGAAAAACTAATATAATACAACAATCATTAATAAAAAAAAAGGTATAAACGTCAAAATTTAAAAGTGTAGTATACCTTTAAAAAAAAATCCCATATTCAAATACAAGATGACGTTTCAAGAGCAAAGACTTATGGGAAGAAGAAACGCCATTTTGAAAAAACCATATTACTAAATACAAATGTGAGTTCAGCAATCTGTTAAAAGACAAAATAACATTTAAAAAGAAAGGGATATAGTACAGTACAGCATATATATAAAAAAAACTAAAAGTCCAAAACATTCGTCCCATATCTAAGTACAGGCAAACAGATAAATGCTTGTAAAAAACAGAATCTTACGGGAAAAATAAACAACTTAAAAAAAAAGATAAATCATTAATGCAAAATATAAACGTATATAACCAAAACAGAAAGAAAAAAAAGAATATTATCAAAATTAAAAAAAAACATCTGTAAACAATGAAGCTAGTAAAAAAAAACCGAACCCATAGATCAAAAAATAAAAAGTTATAACCCAACTTCATAGGTTAAAACTTAAAATAGAAAAATATCCTCTCTCCGAAAAATCTTCCACATAACAGATAGTTCAAGTTGCAGTAGAAGATCGAAATTCTCCAACAAATTTCTTCGCTTCTTCCAGAGTGTTGAAAAATCGTTGACTGTAGTCGGGCAGCACGATTCTAAGCTTCGCTGGATACATTAAAGCTTGTTTAAGTCCGATCGAATGAATCTCTGCCATCACTGGTTTAAAAGCGATCCTGGCTCTCATTACTTCAAAAGAATAATCCTCGACTATTCGAAACTGAAAGTTTTTGTAGGAAATCATACCTTTTTTACGAGCTAATCGAATTAGAAGCTCTTTCTCACGAGGATAATGAAGGCGAACAATCACCGCTCGTGGTTTATCAGGCACAGACGAAAACAACTTCTCATTTCCGACACCTCCTTCCCCTTTCTTGATCTTTCTGTCTCCATCTCTGGAGATGGCTTATCTACTGATATCTACTATAAGCCTACAGACTCTCACAGCTACCTGGACTATTCCTCTTCCCACCCTGTCTCTTGCAAAAATGCTATCCCCTTCTCACAATTCCTCCGTCTCCGCAGCATCTGCTCTCAGGATGAGGCTTTTCATTCCAGGATGAAGGAGATGTCTTTCCTTTTTTAAACAAAGGGGCTTCCCTTCTTCCACCATCAACTCTGCTCTCAAACGCATCTCTCCCATTTCCTGCACATCTGCCCTCACCCCATCCGCCCGCCACCCCACTCGGGATAGGGTTCCCCTTGCTCTCACCTACCACCACACCAACCTCCAGGTCCAACGCATAATTCTCTGTAAATTCTGCCACCTCCAACAGGATCCCACTACCAAGCTCATCTTTCCCTCCCCCCCTCTTTCTGCTTTCCGCAGGGATCGCTCCCTACGTGACTCCCTTGTCCTTTCGTCCCCCCATCCCTTCCCACCGATCTCCCTCCTGGCACTTATCCTTGTAAGCGGAACAAGTGCTACACCTGCCCTTACACTTCCTCCCTCACCACCATTCAGGACCCAGACAGTCCTTCCAGGTGAGGCGACACTTCACCTGTGAGTCGGCTGGTGTGGTATACTGCGTCCGGTGCTCCCGGTGTGGCCTTTTATATATTGGTGAGACCTGACGCAGACTGGGAGACTGTTTCGCTGAACACCTACGCTCAGTCCGCCAGAAAAAGCAGGATCTCCCAGCGGCCACACTTTTTAATTCCACATCCCATTCCCATTCTGATATGTCTATACATGGCTTCCTCTACTGTCAAGATGAATCCACACTCAGGTTGGAGGAACAACACCTTATATACCAGCTGGGTAGCCTCCAACCTGATGGCATGAACATTGACTTCTCTAACTTCCATTAATGCCCCTCCTCCCCTTCTTACCCCATCCCTTATTTGTTTAGTTTTTCCCACCTCCCCCATTTTTTCCTCTCTCTCTTCCTGTTCTCCATCTCCCTCTGGTGCTCCCCCCTTTCTTTCTCCTGAGGCCTCCCGTCCCATGATCCTTTCCCCTCTCCAGTTCTGTATCACTTTTGCCAATCACCTTTCCAGCTCTTCGCTTCATCCCACCCCCCTCCGGTTACTCCTATCATTTCGCATTTCCCCCTCCCCCCACTACTTTCAAATCTCTTAGTATCTTTCCTTTCAGTTAGTCCTGACGAAGGGTCTCGGCCTGAAACGTCGACAGTGCTTCTCCCTATAGTTACTGCCTGGCCTGCTGTGTTCTACCAGCATTTTGTGTGTGTTGTTTGAATTTCCAGCATCTGTAGATTTCCTTGTGTTTTCTTTTATAAACCTACTGATTCCCACAGTTATCTTGACTATACCCCTTTCCACCCTGCCTCCTGTGAAAATGCTATTCCCTTTCCTCAGTTTCTTCAACTCCACCACATCTGTTCCCAGGAAGCGGTTTTCCATTCCTGGATATCAGAGATGTCCTCCTCCTTCAAAGCACGAGGTTTCCCTTCCTCCATCACTGCTGCTTCCATCACCCACATCTTCTCCATTTCCTGGATGTCCACGCTATGCACATCTTTCCGCCTTGTTAAGAGTGATGGATTTCCTCTTGTCCTTACCTAACACCCCATGAATCTCTGCAACCAACACATCACCCTCTGCGACTTCCACCATCTCCAAAGGGATCCTACCACCAAACGTATCTTTATTTCCTATCCCCATCTCTCTGCTTTCCAAGGGGATCACTCCCTCTGTGACTCCATTGTCCATTCATCCCTCCCCACTAATCTCTCTCCCGACACTTATCCCTGCAAAGTGCTGCACCTGTCCATTCAGTTCCATTCTGAGCCCCAAACAATCCTTCCAGGTGAGGCAACACTCCACCTGAAAATCTGTTGAGAATGCCTCAGTGCTCCCAATGTGACCTCCTCTAAACCGGTGAGACCGTTCATAAACTGGGAGGCTGCTTTGTCAAGCACCACCGCTCCATCTGCCAAAAGCAGGACTTCCCGGTGGCTTAATTCCCATTCCCGTTCCCGTTCTGACATGTTGATCCATGGCCTCTTCTTGTGCCGTGATGAGGCCACCCTCAGGATGGAGGAAAAACACTTCATATTCCATCTGGTTAGTCTGATGGTATGAATATTGATTTCTCCTTCTGGTAAAAAAATTTCCCTCCCCCTTCCCTCGTCTTCTATTCACCACTCTGACACCTTACATCTTCCCACCTGCCTATCAGTTCCGCCTGGGTCCCCTCCTCCTTCCCTTTCTCCCATTGTCCACTCTCCTTTCCTATCAGATACCTTCTTCTCCAGCTCTTGACCTTTCCACCCACCTGGCTTCACTTATCACCTTCTAGCTACCCTCCTTCCCTCCCCTCATCTTTTTACTCTGGCATCTTCCCCTTTTCCAGTCCTGAAGAAGGGTATTGGCCCAAAACCTCGACTGTTTATTCATGCCCATAGATGCTGTCTAACCTGCAGATTTCCTCCAGCATTTTGTGTGTGTTGCTTTGGATTTCCAGCATCTGCATTTGATCTCATGTTTATAGTAATCATTCTGCCTTTAAGTCTTTAACCCATTCTGAGTGAAAGAAAATGTTTAGCCAGTGCTTTATGTGATTCCAGCTGGAGACAGCTTGGTTCTTGATTTGTTTTATACGGGAAAGCTCAAGAGTTAATCCATAAATCCACTGAAACATGTATGACTATATATGGCTCATCATTTATGCAATAGTGTAAGAAAGCTTAATATGCATGAGTTTGAGAATCAGAAAGTTTCATAGGATAACGTGGCGCAGAATCAGCTTAATCAGACCATTGCATTTGTGCTAATTTAAAGATTGTTCAGTTAGTCTCACATTCCTCCCCTTTCTATATAGACTCTTCCTTTTCATGTATAATTCTCTTTTAAAGTTACTATTGAATATGTTTCCAGCAGCCTTTTCAAATCAAAACGTATTGCTGCATAAAGCAATTCTTTACACGTTCTGTTATTAATTGTAATAAATGCTGCATGTGTCAGACTCTTCCAACTGTTGCACAGCTTTTCTTTAATGGTCAGAACTTCTCACAATTCTGAATTATTAAGTTTACTTTGTTCTAAATCATAAAAGTTCTGCTCCATTCTAAAATGATATGTTCGCAATAATTTTAACCTATATTTAGTTTTCTCTCTCTCTCTCTTGCCCTCTTTCTCTCTCACACTCACTCTCTCTCTCTCATTTCTTTACATCACAATGGAAACCCCTCCCCCTTGCTATTTGTCCAAGCACAATGAGAAAAGGTCTTTAGCAGAGAAGGAAGATTAACTAAGGGAGGGAAGCAGGGATCAGCTAAGTGAGAAGTTACAAACCAGAGAATCAGTGTGATTATGGCCATGCACTTGACTACGAAGAAAAGGTCAAAACAAGTTTGTTAGTTCATTTTACAATGAAATATAGCACTTTTTCACACCAGCTGTTTGTCCAACACAAATCAATGATTTCAAGAAATACAACTAAACTGGAATATCTGGTAAGAAATATTAATTCCAAACCCTTTGTTGATTTGAGCTACACTTCAGACATTGTAAGCTGTGAACTAGCATCTTTAATCACATACATTTAAAATGTGGATCACTGTGGTCTAACTTCGGGATACATAGTTCCTTCCGTTTAAAAACATCTCCTGTTCACTATAGATGGCCCAAAGTCATTGTAATCGTTGAGGGTAATCCACATATGTTTAAAGGATGACAAACTTGTTAAGATTGAGGCTCCCACCCAAACAGAATACTTTCTTTCTGGTGGGGCGATGACTTTGACTGGTACTCCAGGAGGCGCATGAAGTTTGATTTCCTTGAGTAGTCGTTCCTCCATTCCTGGGAAGAGGGTTGAACCACCAGATAGCAAGATGTTGCTGTATAGTTCTTCGTGCAGACTTCCATTACATTTTGCAATACTGTTTAATAACAGCATGTGAGCTCCAGTATCTTTTAATCCTGTGTTCTCATGTGTAAAAAGCAACTCTGGTGCTCTGACAAGCTCATTTGAGACCATAATCTGTGTGCCATCTGGCAATCTGTACTCGTGTTGCATTTCTTCTGCTGGTTTGTTGGTCTCCACTTTGAAATCAAGGGAAACGTAGCACAATTTTTCCTTGATATCCTGGATAACATCTGTTTCCAGCTTTTCAGCAAACGAGTGGCCATTCTCCATCATGAATTGCCGAAGGCTAGCGTTGATATCACTTCCTGCCAGATGAGACCTGCGTACAGCATCGGGGAGGTAATACCCTTCGTAGATGGGGACAGCATCAGTTATTCCATGTCCACTGTCCAAGACCACTCCTTGGGTACGGCCCGATGAGTAGAGTGCTAACGTAGCTGGGATAGCCACAAACATCGCTGGCACGGAGAAGTCTTCAAACATGATTTCAGTCATCCTTTCCCTACTTAAGAAAGGAGTCAACGGGGCGGCAGTCAGCAAAACGGGCCTCTCTTTGGACTTCACATGCAGTTCAAAGCCAAAGATGTATCTCCAGATCATCTCCATTTCCTCCCAAGAGGTTACCATGCCACGTTCGATTGGATATGTCAAACTCAAGACTTCTCTTCTGGCTTGGGCTGCTTTTCCAACATAGCAGTCTTTTAGACTAGCACTATGCTTCCCCTTTGTAGCTTTGGGAAAGCCCATGACGGATGGTATAACTGATGTAGGAATGCTGTTGCCAACAATCCCAGATTTACAGAACCCAGATCCGTTGTCTATGATCACAGCAGGGTTAGACATCATCTTGACCTTGTTACTAATGACACAATGTCCAGCAAGTACTTTGAGAGAGCACTCTTCTTGATTTTGAAATTTCTTCCAACACTGGGGATGGGGTGTGTTTCTCAATTAACATTTGTTTCTTCTGCATGGGCTGCTATCATCAGTGCAGTCGCTGCTGAGGCAGCGATGAGGCTAATCAGTCAGATTATGACACCACAATGAAGCCACAATGGATCAAGGAGGTGAGCTATTTGCTTCATTATCTAGTAGCTATCTAATTTATAAGCTGCAGCTTGAAGTTAATTACATGAATAAATGAACATGTTAACATATCCAAATAGAAAATCACAACCATTTAACCTGAATTTATGAAACCACTATTGCCTACACTGAAATCCTAACAAGAATATCTTAAATTTATTTATTAACTACTATTTATGAACTAAATGTTTTTTTCATTGCCAGTTACGCCACTGGCATTTAGGGCAGAAATGAGGTCCTCCATCTCTGGTGGTGCTCAGAGCTTCCTTCATCGTGTCAGTACCTTCCTCTCAGTTTTCACCACCGTCGGTCATGCAAATCCCGGGTGGAGACTCAGGAATACCATCGTATTCAGGTGTAGAAGGATTCTTCATTGCTGTTTCCAGAACAATATGTTTTACCAGTCAGGGTTGTTAGCCCTGAGCTGAACCCCTGACCGATGGACCACTCTTAGTCTGTCCTCTGCCCTTTGACCTGTTTGGCCTGGGTGACCCTCCATGAGCTAAAGCATAAAGCCCTGATTCCAGACGACATAGAGTCACTAAAGCAGGCAAGGCTTCAAACCATGACAAGGTTGTGGTCCTCTTGGAGGAACTAAGTATTTACAGGAAATTATATAATAAAAAAACTTCCATATCATGTAGTGAGATAAAATCCAGGTCACATATTGAACATGGAACAGTCAGCACAGGAATGGGACCTTTGACCCATGATGTCTGTACTAAACACGGTTTAACTCAACCCTCTCCTACCTGCATAATATCCACATCCTTCCCTTCACTGCATAGTCATGTAAAAGACTGTCGTGTCAGCTTCCAGCACTGTCCTTGGCAGCCCATTCCAGGCACCTATCACTTTTGGTATATAAAAAAAAATTATCTTGCACAGCTCCTTTAAGCTGTACCCTCTCCCCTCAAGTGTGTTTCCTCAGCACGCTAGCACAGTGGTTAGCACATCGCTTTACAGTACAGGCGACCAGGGTTCAATTCCCGCCACTGCCTATAAGGAAGGAGTTTGTATGTTCTCCCTGTCACCACATGGGTTTCCTCTGGGTGCTCCAGTTTCCTCTCATGGTCCAAAGAGATACCAGTTGGTAGGTTAATTGGTCAGAGCATTAGGCTAGGATCAAATTGGTGAGTTGCTGGACAGTGCAGCTCAAAGGGCTGGAAGCCTGTATTTTAATAAATAAATATACAGTCAGCCCTCCTTATCCGCGAGGGTTTGGTTCTAGGACCCCTCACGGATACCAAAATTCGCGGATGCTCAACCTGTTTCAATGCGGTGGACCTTAGGACCCAGCAGCAGAGATCGGAATCCTCAGCGTTTCTGTACACGAAAGTAATCACGATAACGATTGAAAATAAAGTGGAAATAATATAGTGATTTGAAAGAGGTGAAATGCCATCGGTCATCGGAAAAGCGTTAGGCTACAGTCGGTCAACAATCGGAACAATTTTAATGGATAAAGTGAGAAAGGCCCTGCCCCGGTGAAAGCTACAATCATTACCAAGTAATGCAGTGGTTTAATTATTGGGTTTTGGGGTTTTCAGTTTTTGATCCTCCACATCAACCCGGCACGGTGGAGAGCACACTCAATAGCGGTTTGTCACTGGATTGAGCTTGGGAAGAAGTTCCCGAGCCCGGCGCTGAAACATACGTTTCTTAAGTGTTTTATATGCATAGAAAGGTAAAATATTTACTATATACTAAGACAAGTGTTTGACTAACTGACGCTAAGTAATGTACCTGTTTTGACTTACTTAGTAAGAACTTCCGATTTTTTTCTATCCCAATCCACGATAACGCACGCACATCCTCCCGTATACTTTAAATCATCTCTAGCTTACTTATAATACCTAATACAATGTAAATGCTACGTAAAATAGTTGTTATACTGCATTGTTTAGGGAATAATGACAAGAAAAAAAGTCTGTATATGCTCCAACAACAAGTGCTGGAAGAGCACTTCCGGGTTTTCGTGATTCGCGGTTGGTTGAATTCGCACATGCGGAATTCATGGATAAGGAGGGCTGACTGTATTAACATTTCTGCCAAAGGGAAAAGATTCTGACTATTGACCCTGTCTTTGCCTCTCAATTTTATACATTTCTACAGTTGTCCCCTCAGGTTCTGACGCTGGCTTAATTCTAAATCTGCTTCAAATAAAAATGAAACAGAATAAATGTTGGCCACTGGAATCATCCTCCTGAAGGTGCAGCTAATTGTCACACGTGATTCCTGTTCTTCATCTGTTGCAGCTCCCAGCTCACGCTGGGCTGTGTTGTCGGACTGTGGCGATAATTGATTGAAGTCAGTCTGTCTCAATGTTTCGGACTGAGACTGAAACTGGGATAACTCAGTGTCCGGTCAGATTGGAATTATCATTTACTTGCTTGATTGGGATCTTGCCTGTAGGGTTGCCTCAGACTGAAAGCTACAGTCAGAACCCAGACCTTCTGTCAGAGTTTTATTTCTGAACGTTACCAGACTGGTTGCTGCTTCACAAAAGTAGATTCTTTCACCCAAATATATCTTGACAGAAGTAGAAGATAGTGCTTCCAGGAAACAAATGCTTTGAGTGATGTCAGTAAAACATACACCTTCCCAGAGAGTATCTATGTCATGCACATCCCTCTCAGCTCATTATAGAAACAGCTTGTCACAGTGATCAGGGAATTATGTGAACAGGGTACACAACTGTGTCTCTTTCTATAAATAATCAGATTACATGCAAGCATACAGATATACGACTTAGCAGCCGGAATGACCCACTTGGCACCTCAAGCTTCCTCCCTTGTTTAATTCAATCATGCTTTATTTAATCCACATTACCCTCTACCTGCAGAAAGCTGGGTAGCTCTCCGCGCCTCCTTCAATTTGTGGCAATCCTATTGTAATCAGTCAAATCTGATTCCTCAGGTATCGATCTCTGTTTTTAACATATCTAAAATCTCTTCTGAGACTCGCAACCCACTGAAAGAGAATAAAACTGTTTCAATTCTGACACATAAATGGGTGACCACTTACTTATCAGTGACCCCTTGCTCTAGATTTTTCTGCAAAGAAGAGCACGCCCATCCAGGTCCAGAGGACGTCTGCTTATGTGGAGACATGCATATTAAGAAGTTGTTTCTTTAATTTTATCTAGAGATACAGCACAGTAACAATTGAGGGACTGGAGGTCTCACCAGTAACTTTAACGTTTTTGACACCTAATGTCTTTCTTGTAGTATCTGCTCTTTGGATGAATCTAAATGATTACCTTCCCTGTGAGCGCAACCTCTGAGGGTACTTTGCAGGCTCTGAAGCTGTGAAGGATGTTACAGATGTTTCTGAGTTTTTAAACTGCCATTCTACTCTAGCCATTTCCCGTAAGATGATGAGAATGCAGAATGATGGCTGAACTTTTTATTAATAATATCATTATATATCTATTATATTTATTTAATAATATTTATTTCTCATGTTGTTTTATATGAATTTCTTTCAATCTGGTGCTCTGAATTCCATGCTCACCAAATGCCCTCAGAGCCAGCGCTCTCTGGAGCCTCTCCATGGGTGACCCTTTAGCTTTAAGTCCCACTCCTGTTCTGTCTTCCTCGATTCCAAAGAAGCTCAAGGAGCAGGAACTCCAGGTGATAGGTAAAAGGTGGCAGGTGAGATCGGGGTGGGGGGGGGAAGGGTGAACTAAAGAGCTGGGAGGTCAATGGGTGAAAGAGATACAGGGCTGGAGAAGGGAAATCTGATAGGAGAGGACAGAAAGCCATGGAAGAAAGAGAAAGGGGAGGAGCACCAGAGAGAGGTGATGGGCAGGTAAGGAGATAAGGTGAGAGAGGGAAATAGGAATGGGGAATGGTGGGAGAGGGGGCAATTACTGGATGTTTGAAAAATTGATGTTCACACCAACAGGTTGGAGGCTACCCAAACGGAATATAAGGTATCGCTACTCCAACCTGAGTGTGACTTCATCATGGCAGTAGAGGAGCCATGGACGAACATTTTGGAATAAGAATGGGAAGAAGAATTGAAATGGGTGACCACTGGAGATCCTGCTTTTTCTGGCGGACAGAGTGTAGGTGCTCAGTGAAGCAGACTCCCAGTCTGCATCAGGTCTCACCAATATACAGGAGGCCATACTGGGGTGTGGGTGATGGGGTGGGGACAGATGTGCACGAAATGGAAGAGATGCCAGAGAGGACAATGTTGATGGTGGAGAAAGGGTAGCCACTTTCTTTGAAGAAGGTGGACACCTCGTTAGTTCTGGAATGAAAAGCTTCATCCTGAGAGCAGATGTGGCGGAGGCAAAGTAATTGAGAGAAGGGGGATGGCATTTTTGCAGGTGACAGGTTGGGAAGTGGTATCGTCCAGGTTCCTGTGAGAATCAGGGAGTTCATCAAAGATAATAGTGGATAACCTGTCTCCAGAGATAGTGACAGAGAAATCATGAAAGGGGAGGGAGGTGTCAGAAATGGGGGAGATAAATTTGAGTGCAGGATGGAAGTTGGAGGCAAAGTGGACGAAGTTGACGAGCTCTACATGGGTGCAGAAAGCAGCAGCAAAGTAGTCGTCGATGTAGTGTAGAAAAAGTTGGGGACTGATAGGATTGGAACATAGACTGTTCCACGTAGCTGACAAAAAGGTAAACACAGCAGAGTCTCATGCAAGTACCCTTTGGCTACACCTTTTGTTTGAAGGAAGTGGGAGGAGCCAAAGGAGAAATTATTCAGAGGGAGGTCCAGTTCGGCCTGAGAGGGGTGGTGGAGAGAAACTGGTTGGGTCTGCCGTCCAGAAAGAAGCGGGGATGGGCGGTTGGTCTTTGAGGCCTTTCTAATGGAGGATGGCAGAGTATAGGGACTGGACATCCAGAGTGAAAATGACATAACCAGGGCCAGAGGACTTGAAGTTATTCTTTCTTCTTTCCAAAATGGCTAGCATTATCTGTTTTTATTGTATCCTAATTGTTAATTTTGATTATTGGCTATTTTCCGGTATCTTAAAACGATTGCTGGCTGTTTGATGAAACTGAACCAGAATAGTGAACATCAGTCATCAGTCTCCAAGCTGAGAGTGCATTCTGGGAGAAATGTTCAAGCTGTTAGATCTATCCGTTTACACCTTCTAATGAGCAAAAGACAATAAAGGTGGTATTGTAGCTCTTTAGTCAGGTGGGGAAAGAATTGTACTGTGCCGTGAGTACCTTAAATGAAACATTGCAAAATGAATTTTTATGTATTGCAAGTACAGTGCACTGCAACTTGCCTAGAAATGAAACAGTTGTCTGACCAAGAAGGGAGAATTTTCTCATGCTTAAGACTTAAGCAAATAACCGCACTTTCATGTTTGTTAAGTCTAAAACCAGATATGGACTTGGAACTTAACTCTCATACCAGAATCCTTCAAACATGCCCTTTGATTCCCTCTAATACCTCCCCCCCCGATCACTTTAATTGATTCCCTCAACTTTAATATCAACCAATATCTCCAGTGAACAGCTTGATGTCCTGAACGAGGAGGAAGATGCCACCAGTAGGCGAAGTCCTGTGCTCTGCTTTCATAGCGAGCATCTTATTGCAGTCCATGGATCCAGAGACACGCCTCTCAGTCCTTGTTGAATAAAGTCAACCGATTGCCCTCCTGCAGGGACAGAGAGAAGGCACCCAAGGGCCAGAAATATGCCGCGTGTGATCTTACCTCACAAGATGTGAGATGCTCCGATTTAGGTTTGGATGCCTCCCTGTCTTTGGAAGAGTGCTGTTTGGATTAGAGTGGGGAGAAGCCAGAACAAAGTAGGGACCAGCAGCTCCATTGGAACCTGACCACATGTTAGCATGGGTCACTGTCACCGTCTATCTGCTCCCGTGGTGGTCACAGGCATTGCACAGTTGGATATTGGTTCCTCCCCAACTGCTGCCTTTCAAGTCAAGTCAAGTTTACTGACTTTTAACTATATACATGTATATAATGTATATAACCATATAATGTATATAGAAGTGAGACAGCATGTCTCCAAAAGCACATAGGTCACATACCACACGATAACTTATGAAGGTAAGGATAACATCTGCAGATGAATCACACATAAAGAACAAACTAAAGTGCATTAATATTAAATATTGTAAGGTGTGGAACAGATTAATCAGTGACACTTTGAAAACGATGCTGCCGGGAGTTCAGAAGCCTAATGGACTGGGGGAAGAAACATTTTCTCAACCTGACTGTTCTTGATTTATACAGCTGATGGTAGAAAGTCAAAGAGAATGCTGGATGCATGTGTGGGATCCTTATTAACACTAAGGGCCCTGCGTATGCAGCACTCCTGATAAATGGATGACAGGGAGACCCTTGAGATCCTCTCAGCTGTTCTCACAGTCCTTTTCAGGGATTTCTGGTCTGATGCTCAACTGCTCCCATACCAGATGAAGATGCAACTTGTGAAGACGCTCTCAATGGTGCTCCTGTAAAGCAAAATTAAGATGGGGGGCTGGGGGAAGCCTTGGTTGCCTCAATCTTCTTAGGAAGTGGAGGCTCTGCTGTGCCTTTTTGTTCAGATCAGGGAGGTGATATTAGGAGACCAGGTGAAGTCATCCATGATGTGCACTTAACCCTCTCCACGGAGGAGCTATGTTTTCAGAGGGGGATGGTTTCTCTGCACCTTCCAGAACTCCACAATGATATCCTTTGTCTTCTCCTCTTCAGGCTTAGGTTGTTGTTCTCACACCAATCACCAGCCGCTCCACTTCCTCTCTCTTCTCCATTGTCTCATACTTGCCCGTGACCCACATGCCAGCTAATCCAGAGTGGTGTTCTGAAGCAAGACCTCTAAGAGCTAGACCTTCTTCATGGTGAACTGAAGGGAACGACCTATTGAGTAGGGTGGTAGGGCTACTAGTGTGTTTCAAAGGGGAAAAGATACATAACACATTTCTGATACACAGAACTTAGTTAAACATTTGCATAACTTGTATATATTTATTTTTAAAAATTCACATCACATTTAATGAATAAGTTCCTTTCTCTTACTGACCCATGTGATCTTGCACAGTTTAGTTCTAAGTCACAGTGGTATTGCAAAAGAAAGCTGCAGGTAAGGTACTTAAATGGAATTATAGAATGTGACCTCTATAATGACACAAAATGCATCAGATAATATTTGAATGAAACCTTTGTATGAGAAACTATCGAGGTGACCATAAAACACAGGAGCTGAATTAGGCCATTTAGCTCATCAAGTCTGTTCTGCTATCCCATCATGGTTGATTTAATAACCTTCTGAACCCCATTCTCCTGCCTTTGACCAATAACCATTGACATCCTTACTAATCAAGAAACTTAAATGTGATAAATTATCAATGATCAATTTATCAATGACCAGGCCTCCATAGCCGACTGTGTTAATGAATTCCACAGATTCACTACGTTCTGGCTAAAGAAATTCCTCCTCATCTTGTTCTAAAGGGGTGGCCTTGCATTCCGAGACTGTGCACTGTGGTCCTAGACTCCCCCACAAAAGGAAACACCCTCTCCCTGTCCACTTCATCTGGGCCTTTCAATATTCGACAGGTGTCAATGAAATCCCCCTCATTCTTCTAAGTTCCAGTGGGTACAGGCTCTGGAGCCACCAAACACTCTTCATACATTCTCTCCTTCATTCCAGGGATCCTTCTCATGAACCTCCTCTGGAGCCTCTCCGATGCCAGCACTTCCTTTCTTAGATTAAAGGCCCAAAACTACTCACTATACTCCAATTACAGCTTGAACAGTGCCTTTTAAAGCCTCAGCATTCCACCCCTGCTTTTATATCCTATCCTGCTGACTGTGATTATGCAGAGGTATGAAAGATGCTAATGTGGTACTTCCAGGCTACAGGATATATGGACCCCCCCCAGCCACGTCTTCCAAGGATATTACCAGCATGCAAGCACCTGCATAATTTGTGTTCACTTGGAAAGAAATTTCTCCTCTATATTATCTTACACAACGTGTCTCTAAGAACCAGGGGCACATCTGGTGACACATGAAGCTGTTGTAAAAACGTGTGACATTCAGATTCAGTTTATTGTCATTTAGAAACCACAAATGCAATGCAGTTAAAAAACGAGACAACGTTCCTCCAGAATGATATCACAAAAGCATATGACAAAACAGACTACATCAGAAAATCCACATGACGTTTGGCAATCCCCAATCCAGAGTCCGGAGAGGCTGCTGCGTATTAATATCGCGTTACCGTCTTAGCACGTTCCCTGGAAAGGAGCTCCAAATCCAACAGACAAGACAAGACCAAAAACTAAAGCTACAAGACCTGCACAAAACCACATAGTTACAACAGTGCAAACAATAGCATAATTGATTAAAAAAAACAGACCATGGGCACAGTAAAAAATAGTCCAAAGATGTTAAAGGACTATAAGTTCAAAAGAAATCACCACACAGTTTCCACAAGTCCCCAGGGTCCCGAGAGACTCGCCATCCCACCCCGGCGGCAGAAGGGAATTCACCCACTATGGACTTCCACGGTGCCACCCGACTCAGCCTCGCAGACGCAGCACACAATGAAAGCTCTGTCGAACTCAGCCTCGCAGACACATCACACACCAAAAGCGACCTGACCACAGCGGACTCCGAGTCCGTCGAACCTTCGAGCCGACAACCATCCCCTCCGGCACAGCTTCTCCGAACACCATCCTCTGCTGAGCGTATTAAGACGGCCCCGCCAACGGCCATCGGCAACGCTACCCCAAGGACTGGGGGCCTGTTTTTCCCAGCAGAGTCCCGGACCTCACAGCAGCAGCAGCAACGAAGAAAGTCTTCCTGGAGATTTCCTGATGTTCCTCCGTGCTCCCACAACCATTTTCAATCGATTATGATTGCGCACGGCACCCCGCTTCAGAAATAACAGATAATTATATCCGGAGTGGCCACTGCAAGCTGCATCGCGCTGCCATCTTGGAATAAATATTGCCACTTACTTTGCGATTCCTCATTTACTCATATGGCAAACAACATGCAATTCTGTTCAAATGTTTATATACTTGTATACAATATAAGAAGGTACTAATTAAAGATACCAATATAAGAACAAATGAGTATCCAAGCCACATGTATGTACAAAGATTAACTCTATCCCTATACCTGCCATGTAGTTTGACCAACAGTGGGTGTGACCTCAGACCTCAAACTGGATTTCTTTAAAAAACTTCTTGCCAGCATTTGTGTGCTCTGCAAAGCTGTGGTGCACTTGCTTCCTGTTTGAACTCCCAAGATAAGCTGAAGTCTAAACTAGGCTGCAGTGGCAGCCACTGAATGAATTCATTCCAAACCAGTACCTCTCTGTCAGGCCTGTCCTCATCATTTTCCAGCTCTTCTGGATTTTCCCCTTGGGATTCATGACCTCGACTGTTTTGGATATGGGTTGAGCCCTACCACGGGTGAGGTTATGGATCATATTGAGCACTTCAATAAGATCTCCACACCTGACAGGAGTCTCACCTTGAACAGTTCAATAGGATGTCCCGTCACCATGACTCTCACTGGAGTTGTGGTTACTGGTGTAATGGGAGTCCACGTAAGTATCAGAACCCCTGTAAGTAGATGGTAGCCCTTTCCTCCCTAGTTCCATCAGACGGGGCCATGCAGGTTTGCTGAAGTCAGCTTCCTTGAGGTTCCAGAATGGGGAATAGAGGAAGAGGGGAAGGGAAGGGTACTTATTTCACCAGGAGGAGGAATTGTTATTCATGTTAGCAGATTGGAGGATATCCAGACTGAATATAAGGTCTTGCTTCTCCACTCTGTGGGTGGCCTCATCTTGGTACAAGGGGAGGCCATAGAACAACACGTCAGAACGGGAGTGAGATACGTGAACCAGTAAGAATGTAACATCTCCATAGCTTATCATAAATTTGAAAATAACCCATTAATATGCAAGGGGATTAGGAAAATCAGGTTGGTGTCAGGTCGCAAGAGAGGGAATTTGAATGCCTATGAGACGGCTTTTTAGAGCAGCTTGTGCTGGAGCCTACTCGGGGAAATGCTATCTTCGACTGGGTGTTGTGTAATAACCCAGATTTTATTAGTTAGCTTTACATAAAGAAACCCTTAGGAGGCAGTGATAATATGATTGAATTCATACTGCAATATCAGAGGGAGAAGCATAAATCACATGTAGCAGTATTGCAATAGAATAAAGGGAATTACAGAGGCATGAGAGAGGAACTTGCCCAGGTGGATTGGAGGGATACTGGCAGGAATGACGACAGAATAGAGGTGGCTGAAGTTTCTGGGAATAGTTCACAAAGCACAGGATAGATATGACCCCCAGAGAAAGGAGTTTTCAAATGACAGGGGTAGGTTCCCATGGCTGAGAAGGGAAGTTAAGGACTATATAAAAGCCAAGAAAAGGGCATATCAGGTAGCAAAGGTGAGTGGGAAGATGGATGATTGGGAAGCTTTTAAAACCAAAAAAGGCAACTAAAAATTCCATAAGAAGGGAAAAATGAAATATCAGGGCAAACTAGCAGAATACTAAAAGTCTTTTGAGTTATATAAAACATAGAAGGGCAGTGAGAGTTGATACTGGACCACTGGAAAATGAAACTGGTGAGGTAGTAATGGGCGACAAAGAAATGGCAGATGAGCTTAATGAGTATGTTGCATCTGCCTTCACTGTGGAAGACACTAGCAGTGTGTCAGAGGTCCGTCCTTGAGTGTCGGGGAACAGGGGTGAGTGCCACTGTTATTACAAAGGAAAAGGTGCTAGACAAATTCGAAGGTCTTAAGGTGGAAGTTCTGAAAGAGGTTGAAGAGATTACAGATGTATTGGTCATGATCTTTCAAGAAAAGTTGCAGATGGAATCCAGTGTTAGGAAATCTATGATACTGCATTTTGGTAAAAGGAACAATAGTGCAGATTATTATCTAAATGGGGAGAAAATTCAATCATCAGAGATGCAGAGGGATTTAAGAGTCTTCATGCAAGCCTCCCAGAAAGTTATTTCACAGGTTGAGTCTGTGGTAGAGAAGGTAAATGCAATGTTGGCATTTATTTCAAGGGAAATAGAATATAAAAGCAAGGAGATAATGCTGAGACTTTATAAGACACTAGTCAAGTTGCAATTGAAGTATTGTCAACAGTTTTGGGCCCCAGACCTCAGAAAGGATGTGTTGTCGTTGGAGAGAGTCCAGAGGAGGTTCATGAGGATGATTATGGGAATTAAGGGTTAACATATCAGGAGTATTTGGTAGCTTTGGGCCTGTACTCACTGGACCTTAGAAGAGTGCAATGGGATCTCATTGAAACCTGCTAAGTGTTGAGAGTTCTAGGCAAGGTGGATGTGGATAGCATGCTTCCTCTCGTGGGGGTATCCAGAATTGGAGCGCACAGCCTCCAGACCGAGGTGACTTTTTTAAAAACAGAGGTAAGGAGGAATCTTTTAGCCAGAGGGTGGTGAATCTGTGGAATGCTCTGCCACAGACTGTGATGGAGGACAAGTCCATGGGTATATTCAAAGTGAAAGTTTATAGGTTCCTGATTGGTCAGGGCATCAAGAGATATGGTGAGAGGCAGGTGTATGGGGTTGAATGGGATCTGGGATCAGCCATGATGGAATGAGTAAAATGACCTAATTCTGCTCCTGTCTCTCTCATGGTCTTATAAATACAAATTCCTTTTCAAGTGATAAAAATAATTCCATGATTCATGGCATTTTACTTTCCTGGAATAACTTGTCATGCTGTGTTGGAACATAATTCCCAATGATTGAAGAAATTTATAGATTGGACTGGAATTCTGTGGATTAATTGAAGATGTATTTTTTTCAGAAGAATAATCTTCAGTATCTTTGGTGGTCTTTTATTTCCAGTGAGTTTGTTAATGTAAAATTGCCTATCAGACAAGGAATGGTCATTCATTTTATCCTAAAAAAAACTCACTATCAATGAATACAGTAGTGAATAATGAAGAATGCAACCAGTATTGGATCATCTTTTATTTCCAGCTGAACTGAATATTTAATTGACTGATATAACAATATTACACTGGCACTTCTATTAGAGATATTAGGGAAATTATCTTCCAATAATAGTTATCAATTATTAGGTGGTTGATAAATCTAGAAATGGTGCCAAATATCTTCAATACATTGTCTCAAACCAGTGCAAAATGTAATTGTGAGCATTAGAGTTAGGGTCAGATTAATACTGAATGACCAATGTTTTATTCAACTGAGATTATCATTAATCATCATGATTGGAGGGGAAAATATGATTGATTTAGGTTAATCAATGAACATTGCAACCATTTTTTGTCCTGCCAACATGACTGACTATTGACATTCAGTGAACTGTACTGACATAACTTTCAACCAACGTTTTATGTTTTGTTCGGCTGGACTAATTACTACCTGACTTCCAAATATTGTTGGTAATGGCTGTTGATGGCCAATGTTTCAAGTTACTTTGAAGTTGACTATCTGCAAGATGGATTGTAGCACTAGGATCTTTAGTGACTGATTTTACATGCCCCATTCAATTGGAATGTTATTGCTACTATTAAATTCCCTGGCTACTGGTTGGTATTAGATATTCTGATGGAACAGAATGGCTCCTTTTTGACAATAGATGTTTTAATAATTTAACATAGCTACAGACAGAAGTTAGATATCCTGTTCAAGTGAAAAGGGGACTGGATTAAAATGGGTTCACTCTTGGAGTGTTTTGAGCGAAGTTACATTATCTACTGAACTAGATTAGTTACCTGACAACTGATGATTTACTGATTTCTGATACTTACTGAACGCTCTTTCATTTCTTCTAGAATACGATTGACTATCTATTGAACTGATTTGATTGCTGACTTATGGTAGATTCCTTGAAATGTCTAAATTGGAACTGGCTGACAATTCTTTACTTAATAGCTTTCTGGTAATTGCTTTCTGTCTAATATTTTATTCCCGGTTTGTTTGGCATTATTAGTGGCCAATAATTGCTTCCCTGTCTGTTTGGGTTGGCTGCTGACAGGTTTTCCATTTCTTGATGATGGCATGGAAAGCAACTGATATTTTTTGGAATATTGGTGGCTTCTGGTCTTAGTTAAATGTTCTCCCGGACTTGAAGTATTGCTGGCTGACAATGGACTTCCTGCTGGAGGCCCCTGACCTGTTGTTGCTTCCTCGGTTTGATCAACAGAGCTACTGGGGGACAGCAAGCTCTCTGTTGGACTATTATAGTTACTGAGCAGCAATTCATTTTCTGACGTTACATTACTGTTGCTAACTTTCAAGAAACCTCCTGTTAAACTGCTTGCACTCCCAGCTGACATTAATTCTTCCTTTGCAGAGGATTCGGGGGCACCTGACAATCGGTTTCTTATTAATTTTGGATAATTGGTGACTGGAGTTTTAGCTTCTAATAGATTGTGATCTTTACCTTCTCTTGTTTTCCTCACAGTTGAGCTGATATGACTCCTGCCCACTGTTATTATATTTTGTTGATGGCGATCTGCACTGGTGAACAAAGACTGTTGCATTATTTTGTGATATTTACTAACTGGTGTTTCATCCTCTCTTTCATCAAAATTGCTACTGACTGGTGTTGAATGGATTCTTGAACTGAAGGAATTAATGGCTGCTGATTCATGTCCTGATAGACTGGACTTGTTACTAGCTGATTGGAGATAATTTACTGGGCTTTTAGAGCCCCTGATTGATGAAGCATTTTTTGATGGATTACTGACAGCTAGAGGTAAACTTAAGTAATTGTTATCATCCATTCCTTCATTGACTGATGGGCTGGGATTGTTGCTAGTTTCTAGTTGATGTTTGGTTAGGCTGTACAATCTACAGCGTGGGATAATACCATCTTTTGTTGGGTGGTCAATGCATGGCGTGGTATTTCCTGGTAGACTGGAATTTGAACAGAATTTCCCATATTTTTCCACATGGACCATCATGTCTTTTGATTGACTAGGTGCATCATGAATTCTGCCCTTTGAAACTCGAGGAACTATTAAATAAGAGTCACAATTAATGAATAGTTCAGTGTTTTCATTTTGAGTAATGGTGATTGGAGATTGAGTTCTTGCCTCACTGGGAGTAGTCTCGACATTGAATTCATTTTGTATTAAACTTGTGGTTTTTTTGTTTGAAGTTCTGTCCTCTTTTGGATTTTCTGTTAAGACAATTGACGGTATAGCTGCTAAACTGGAGTTTTGTGAGATAGCTTCATTAGCTGATGGAATTTGATCAGCAGTAACAGAATTCAAGGGTTTTCTTGGAGGAGGTACATATGCGGCGGAAGTGCTATTCTGTTTTGAAATGGCATTCTCACTGACCACTTTATGTTGTGGTTCTAATTTACGAGTTCTGATATAATTTTCAAAAGCTACTGAAACATGATTCAAAACTGGGGTTCTTTTAACTAAATATATTTCATCATGGCCGAGGTTTTGTCCAGGTGATATCTGTCCATCTGTTAAAACAGGATTATCACTGCTATCTAATCCAAGTTCAACTTCACTGGCAACCGCACTGACAAAATTGTCACTTTCTGTCAAATTAGATTTATCGCTGCCTATCAAATAATTTTTATCCTTCTGGGATTCCACTGTAAGAAAGCTACCGGTTGTTGAATGCGGTCTTGCTGGAAAACCAACCATGGAGGCTGATGACTCAGATTCTTTAGGATTGTATTTATTGTCAATCTCACTTTGAAATCCTGTTGAATTAGCACTCTCTTTCATTGATATTTGGGTAGGTGCTAACAAGTTGGCATTGTCTATGTTTTGTCTTTGTTGTTCACTTTGACCAATCTCAATGTTGCCATATTCATTGGCCCATCTCTCATGCCCTGTTACACTGGAATCTGATGGTTTGGTTTCTTCCTGGGATGAAAGCTCACTTGCCATCATATTTGGAATTGTGTTCATCAGTGTTCAAAGCTCTGCTTATAAAAAATTGGTTACTGAAAGGTGTTTAGTGTGTTTCCTTCAAAATGATAGTCATTGATTCCCATTTGACTCCCTGTATTGCTGTTATCTGATGTTGCACAATCTGCTATACAGTACATATATTATGGACATCTATAAGGATGGAATTACCATTCATTGATGCTTGATTGATGTTTGAATTGGATTGTCATCAACTAATATAAAATGGATCAATGGGATGTTTGTATACCTTGAAGAGGTTGAAATTGTCACTGATGATTTTTTTTGCCAAGTGTTTTAGGACTTGGACTGTTCAGCATTTGATTACATTGGTGTGGTTGAGTGGCTTGTCTGATGGTGATTCATGCAAGAAGCTGCCTTATAATCAAAATTGCCTCTAAAACAGAATTTGCTTATGAGTGATGCACAGTCACTTGTCGACCACGCAGGCAGGAACTGAGTGCTGGCCTCGTGCTCAGTTTAACATCCAGTCATTGACATATTTTTCTACTGTGCTAAAACTGTCATTGGCTGACACTAGATTCCTTGTAGGATTCTCCAGGACTTATGAAAATGCCAATATCACTGGCTAACTTAGAGGCCCTGATGAGCTGGCACTGTCTCTAATTAATCCGTGACCACTGTTAGATGGTGGCTGTCTTTCACTCCCGTTAAAACAATCAAATATTAAAACTTTGTTGCGAAAACTAATTTTAGACCAAGATTATCTAACCTTAAGGACCAAAAGAAATGGTCCTTTCCAAATTAAGTTGCTTGTTGACTTGTGTTAGATGGAACAATGATTCAAAATATCATCAAATTAAAGCAACCATCAGCTGACCTTGGAAGGTGATTGTTTGGGTATTTTTCTTGGCTAATTCTTGATGTGGTGACATCATAATTCAGGGAGCTATGTTGGCTACGATTAGATTTCTGTCCAGCCTGCAGATCGATATTACAGTTCAGATTAGACTCCAACTGAAGAGAAACAATAGGGAAAGAATGAAACAAAATCTCAAATTTTCTTTAAAATATTACCATGTCAATAACAGTTGGAAATTCTTCATATTAAGTGATTATTGGCACAGTACGAAAGCATAGTCGTCAAAAACATACTTAATTCATAAGCTTTGAAAGAAACTTACAGCAAAAGAAGAATGGAATTTCAAATACCAATACTTTGCAATGTGAAAAACAGGTCTAGAATTTATTTTACTACATTTTACTGGTGTTAGTATAATTCCATGTGTTAATCGAATGCCGATCCCACAACTAGCTGCATCTTCAATGTGTGAAACACCCCAGAACAGTTGTGACAGTTTTTTCTGCATTATGGTATGTAATATTTCAGTGCATATTACGCCATTATCATGGATTCTTACAACAATCACAGCCAGGTACTTCTGGCAGATGTGTCCACCAGATCCCTGCAGGATAATTCTTCTTGGTGTAATATCTACAGTATGAAGAAGAAGCCCAAAATGTATGCAAGTTCCTCTACTTAATCAGCCTGCTGCCATGGTGTTGTGATGGAAAATAACTGTTTTTTTGAGTCTCAACAGTAGAGGCCTGGACACACACAGTTTTAATAATAAGGAATTTATTTACAAAGGGAAGTCGGGTCAACACAAGCAACTACAATACACAGGAAGCGGTGTGGGGACAGGGTACGGTTACACAAACAAAGAACAAGGGAAAAGCACTATGACAGCTATCCCTCTTGACCTTCGATAGCTGCGGCTCCCTTACCAGGACAGACGATAGACCTTCTCAAACATAAATCAATGCACTTACCTTCAATGTGGTGGTCTGTAAGAGAGAGCGAGCCAGGGACAAGTCTCACTTTTTAAAGCATGGGGCTGGGCAAGATAATCCAATTAAGGTGACCAATAATTTAGGTGTGCATTGATTAGTTGGGAGGGACAAAATGTTGATTGGCGTGTGGTATGTCCTCCGACCAGCCAGGTGGCAGAACATCTGTCACGTGGCTGGTATCTCTGGATACACTCCACCCCTCGGAAGACACACCACATAGCCAACACACATAAGAGGGTGAAACAAAATCGCATATACCAGAAATAACCAATTTTGAGCAGCTAAGTAAATGCAGAGACACTCTTTATCAGCTGGTATGCGCAACATAGGCAATGATTACAAGAATGAGTGTGATGGACCAGTGAATGACAGTTGCCCACCACCCTAGGGACCCAAACGGCCACCAATTGCCCCATGAGGTGTTGTGCTGGAGGAGCTGGTACCTTGATTTTTGAATTTTAGCCACCGAGTCCCGAATGTGAGCAGCCAAGTGAGTGATGTTGTTGGACTCGTCAGGGATAAAGGCAGAGCATTCCTCACCAACCACTGCACACGTTCCACCATCAGCAGCAAGTAGGTAGTCCAGTGCCATGAGGGTTAGGATTACCGACTTCAGATCGGGGCGTGCGGTAGTGACCAAATATCCGGCTAGGGCACCGGTCACTCACGTGTTTTCAAGTTACAGTCGCAGGCACCTTGATAGATGCCGTTGACCAGTGCCCATTCCCTGATAGCCCTCACTGACCGTACCGCATTGTGGGCGCCCGTGTAGATCCCACTCCAGAAGTGTGGGATAGCGAGCTCGTACCGGGGTCTCTACCCGATCCCACAGGGTTGTGCCGTCGCGGATTTCTGCTTGTGGCGCCCGCAGCGCATTGTTTATGCTCTGCTGGTCAGAGGGGCTTCCCAGGGCGCTTGCCTCCGGATGGGAGAGGCTGAGGTTGGGCCCCCCCCCCCCCACCGTCCCACAGCCGGAGCAGCCAGGCCGCCAGGTGCAGGCCACGAGATCCAACATCTGGGTCAGCTCCTCAGGGGAGAAGTCCCAGGTCTCCGTGGTCTCGGAGTGACTAGGGGAAGGTCCGGCCATCTCCCCCTCATTCCCTTCCTCCCTGCGGTGAA
The DNA here is from genome assembly GCF_030144855.1 of Hypanus sabinus. Lineage (NCBI taxonomy): Eukaryota > Metazoa > Chordata > Chondrichthyes > Myliobatiformes > Dasyatidae > Hypanus > Hypanus sabinus. The sequence goes on from NC_082720.1 coordinate 18,862,016, forward strand.
CCTGGGACCACGTGGTGACGGGTCGGGCATGTTGGAGCTCGGGTGAGAAGGGGGGAAGGGTGGTTGTGGGACCTTGGTTCCTCGGGCACCCCCTCGTCGTCACTATCCAGCCAGATGTCCCCATCGCCCAGCCATGCGTCCAGCTTGTCACCACATTGGACTGAGGCTCGAATCTTTAACGGGTCCGGCTGCCAGCCAGACCAACGGGCTGCTCTGGCCTGCTGAAGTTTAATGAGGCGACAGGCAAGTTCAGTTCCCCTAACTTCAAGGTCATTGGCTCGGGCCTGGGCAGCCTGTGCTGCTTCCTTCAGCGTGCAACAACGCTGACTGAGGTCTTCAATTTCCCTGTCCTTCCGACCACACAAGTGCTGCAGGTGATCAGTGATTCTAACCTGGCATCTCAGCAGGGACGCAAACAACCAGAAGGCACCCCTTGGACTCCCCTTGGCTTTGGGGAACCCTGATTCCTTCAGGAGGGAGACCACATGATGGCCCAGCTTCTCTCCACAGGGCTCTAACTGCTCAGACCAGTCACTGGTTTTCCGTGGTCTGCCAGCATGCTGGCCAGACTCTCAAATCCCTCCCTTTCATCAGCCCACCCGGGGATCTTATCCTGGGTGCCTTCTGGCTTTCTTCCCCTATTCCAGAACATTGTCCCCTGTGCTTGTGTCCAGCCAAAACCTATGAGACCCTGCTCTGCAGCGCCAAATGTTGTGATGGAAAATAACTGGTTTTTTGAGTCTCAACAGTAGAGGCCTGGACACACACAGTTTTAATAATAAGGAATTTATTTACAAGGGGAAGTCGGGTCAACACAAGTAACTACAATACACAGGAAGCGGTGTGGGGACACAAACAAAGAACAAGGGAAAAGCACTACAACAGCTATCCCTCTTGACCTTGGATAGCTGCGGCTCCCTTACCAGGACAGACGATAGACCTTCCCAAACATAAGTCAATGCACTTACCTTCAATGTGGTGGTCTGGAAGAGAGACCAAGCCAAGGCCAAGTTTCACCTTTTAAAGCATGGGGCTGGGTGAGATAATCCAATTAAGGTGACCAATAATTTAGGTGTGCATTGATTAGTTGGGAGGCACCAAGAGTTGATTGGCATGTGGTGTGTCCTCCGACCAGCCAGGTGGCAGAGCATCTGTCACGTGGCCGGTATCTATGGATACACATGGGTAAGAGATTCCTGATGTGAAAGTGTGCTTTGAACTGTGAGAGTTGCAGTGAGGAGCCATAGAAGGTCATTGGAGAAAGGTGACTGAAGATGGATAGGTGGCCACATGTGCAAGTTGATATTTGAGGAGTGTGCTTTGCATGTGTTTGAAAATAGCATGAGACTGAGTTATTGAAGGTCATGAAACTTCTACAACCCCAATGTTCTGGGGTCTAAAAGGAATTAATCTAGGAAGTGGAAGCACATGACATTTGTCTTTCATTAAGGTCTAAATCTCAGCAATGGTCATGAACACCAATAAGTGATTAAAAGGGTTAATACTGGCTGCATACATAAATAATGTAAATGCCTTTTAAATTAATCCTTCCGGGTGAGGCAACACTTCACCAGCAAGTCTGTTGGGGTCGCCTACTGTCTCTGGTCCTCCCGGCGTGGCATCCTGTATATCAGTGAAACACGATGTAGGAGACCACTTCATCGAGCACCCTCAACCTCATCGGCCACAAACAGAAGGATTTCCTGGTGGCCACCCGTTTCGATTCTACTTCTTATTCCCACTCCAACATGTCGGTCCATAGCCTCCTCTACTGCCACGATGAGGCCACACTCAGATTGGAGGAGCAACACCAATATAGTCCATCTTGGTAGCCTCCATCCTGATGGCATGAACATTGATTTCTCAAGCTTCTGGTAATTACCCCCACCTCCTATCCTGCATCATTCCCCATTCCTGTTTCCCTCTCTCACCTTATCTCCTTACCTGCCCTTCACCTCCCCCGGTGTTCCTCCCCTCCCCTTTCTTCCATTGTCTTCGGTCCTCTCCTATCAGATTCCCTCTTCTCCAGCCTTTATCTCTTTCACCAATCAACTTCCCAGCTCTTTATTTAACCCCCTCCCCCTCTCCCAGTTTCACCTATCACCTACCACCTTGTTCTTCTTCCTCCCCTCCCCTCCCCCACCGTCTTAGTCTGACTCTTTCCCCTTTCCTTTCGAGTCCTGATGAAGGGACTTGGCCTGAAACATTGTCTGTTTACACTTTTCCATGGATGCTGCCTGACCTCCAGCATTTTGTGTGTGTCACTTCAGATTTCCATCATCTGCAGATTTTCTCATGTTTGTGATTTACTCTCCTTTCTTGATTTAAATACCAGAGATTAACATTGCCTTTTCATTACCTACTGATTACCTCATTTTTAAAATTATCTTGCTAATTTTCTGCTTATTTGGTCTCTTATTAAAATGTCATGTTTAACCACCGAAACTCATAATATTATGTCTAAATTATCCAAATTTTACCATTTCTTACTATGTATTTAGGGAATATGATTGTTATTAACCTTTTTTCACCAGCCAAAATGGCCTTTGCTATATCTAGGATCGATTACTTACTTGTCAGCTTCCTGAGAGAGGCTGGACAGTTTAGAATAGCAATGTCCTTCCATAATTTGCATTTTTCCAGTGGCTGCAATGATGTCACAGTAACTACCTCACAATGACATCACGGATCCTCGTACTTATGGCTTTGACTGACCACCTAACGAGAACGGCTGTAAACTTTCTTTCATCCAGAAGCCAAGGTCTGGATCGCCAAGGTTAGAAGGTAAAAGTTTTAAATCAGGAAGGCATAATTCCACCCTGGGTTTGGAAATCTGGTAATTTTGGCGGAGGCGGGTTATTCAGATGCTGGAGAGCTGCAAAATTTCAAACTCTTAGGAAGCACTAAAACAGCAAATTGGAATAGGATACAAAGAGAAGGGGCAATGAGTTGAGTCGCACTATCCTACCTCCATCACTCAATGTGAGCCACTTGGTAAACAGTGGTGATCCTGCCAAGTTCCCAGCCGAGGTTTGCAGGGTGACATATGTGGCACATTCCATAGCCATCTGGCTGTATCCACTTGCAGGAAAGGTCATATGTGTGACTCTTGCATTTCCTGGTAGCTCAGCTTATTTGCTTTGCTTCACAGCTGATGTGGAAACCCATGGCAAAGTTCCCCAGCTAAGGCCTCACTTTGGATGTCAATGAAAATGGACATGGCTGAGAAACAACGCCGGGGTTTCTGTGTCAAGATTCAGGAGTGAGAAGTGCCATTTTCTGTCTTCATTATTTCCTCTGCCTCATCGATGATATTTCTGACAAAAAATTACACGGGCACTCAATATGTGTCAGCCATATAATCTCCATGCACACTGAGTGCCAGATTGAGCGAGGTAACCCAGTCCTGCCTGAGGTCTCACTCAGCCAGAGGCTGACAGCCATACAATGGTGCTGGGAAATCTCAGCAGAGCTAGGCTAGTGTATGACAGAGGCTGCCCTTTGCCAAAATGCCTGGACAATCCAGTGTCTGGTGGTGCAGCAAGAGATCAGCTTTGCTGACAAGCAGGCAGCAAGTTCTCCACAATCCCAGCACCTTCCAATCAGAAATCCAGGGAAACGTTACTTCACAAAAAGAGATGGACATAATTTGTTTCTCTCACAGAGGTGCCCGCCGCAGAAAGCTAATCAATACAATTCAAAAATAGTCATAGTTGTACTTCACTTTGGCAAGAAAGTAATGTTTTGGTTTGCATTATGTTGAAAATTTCTTAGTCTGCCACACATCTGATGAATGGTGCAGACTAAGATTCTCTTTGAGGTAGCCACCAAACTGCTGCTGGGACTTTCATACCGTGGCCTTTACTTTTACCTCAGCAGTACAATGCAATAAATATAGAACAAAACTGGGTTACAGTAAAGTATATATATCTATTAAATAATAAGTTAAAATAAATAGTGCAAAAAAAACAGAAATAAAAAAGTAGTGAGGTAGTGTTCATGAGTTCAATGTTCATTTGGAAATTGGATGGCAGAGGGGAAGAAGCTGTTCCTGAATTGCTGAGTGTGTGCCTTCAGGCTTCTGTACCTCCTTCATGATGGTAACAGTGTGAAGAGAGCATGTCCTGGGTGTTGGGGATCCTTAATGAAGGATGCGCCCTTCCTAAGGCACCACTCCCTGAAGATGTCTTGGATACCATGGGGGCTAGTACCCCTGATGGAGCTGACTAATTTTGCAAGTTTCTGCAACTTGCTTTGTTATTGTGCAGTTGCCCCCACCCCCCATATCAGATGATGATGCAGACAGTCAAAATGCTCTCCACTGTGTATTTGTAGAAGTTTTCGAGTAGTTTCATTGACAAAACAAATCTCCTTAAATTCCTAATGCAATATAGCCACTGTCTTGCCTTCTTTATAGTGGCATCAATATGTTTGATCCAGGTTAGGTCCTCAGAGATATTGACAGCTAGGAACCTGAAATTGCTCACCCTCTGCACTTCTGATCCCTCTCTGAGGATAGATTCGTGTTCCCTCATCTTTCAGCTCTTATAGCTGTGGAGCCCAAGTTGTTTGGTATATTAAAGCTTAGGTTGATAGGTTTTTGATTAGTAATGGTGTCAAAGGTTACAGGGAGAAGGCAGAAAATGGAGTTGAGAGGGATAAAAAATCAGCCATGATGGAATGGTGAAGCAGACTTGATGGGTTGAATGGCCTAAATCTTCTCCCGTGTCTAATGGTGTTATGGTAATTACTGTTACTGCCAGCCTCCTGATCTTCTGTTAGGCTGTTTCACTACTGGTATACACGGTGGAAAATGATTCTGGTGTCATAGGAATTGAATCTCTCAGAAAGTCCTAAACTTGGCTGAGCACTGTTTAAATTAACAACATTTTATGCCAATGAAAGTTAATTAGGTGCTGCTTGCTTGGAGTGAAAATATCGTATCTTTCAGTTAATTTAGGATTATCTCTGGCTGATGTTGAACAGTCATCATCTTCTACTGTCAATTGACATTGATGATCTCCCAAGTGAGAAGTGACACTAAGCACAAGCCAATACCCAATATTCTGTTGCTCGGATTTATCATTCGCTAATATTGATCTGCTATAGGGAAATGGATTACAGCCGACTGATGTTAGGTAAGAGATTGGGGTTGTCTTTAATCACAGCTAGGCTCCTACAAGATTGAAATATTGGTTATCTGACCTCCATTTTATTTGATATTTTTACTGTCAGCTGCCAAACTCCTGGTGGGAACCCTAATGTTGATTTATACTTATCAATGTTTGTTGTCATGATGGATGTTGTCATGATTGACAGTCATGTGGTCTGTGATTGATCAGTGTTGGAATATATTATCAGTTGTAAACTATTCTTAGCCAATGTTTCACTCTCTAATTGAATCAGATTTACTATGACATTGCATTTGATCTCCAGATGTAGTTTATTATTGTTTGAAAATAAATCTCACACGTGATTAGGTTTACAGAAGTTTAATGTCTGAATTGTGTTAGGTGGGGATTAACATTGACAAAGATCTATTTCTTTCTTTGACCAAGATCTTCATTATTCACAACCTGAAGAAAAGACAGGTCAGGAATGTTATTTTTATCAGGGGCTGATGTTCAATAGATTTCAACAGGTACACTTAATATCAGAGAGAAGTATACAATACACATCCTCAAATTCTTTTTCTGCACAAACATGCATCGAAACAGAGGAGTGCCCCAAAGAATGAATGACAGATAAACACTAGAACCCCAAAGTGCCCCCAGCTTCCCCCTCCCATGTATAAGCAGCAGCAAGGCTACAAACATCCCTTCCCCACCAGCAAAAAAGCATCTGTACCCCCCACCGAGCACTCAAGCATGCAGCAAAGCATCAGTAAAGACACAGATATGCAGTACCCCAAAGACTACTCGTTCACCCGGGATTCGACATACCACAGGCTCTCTCTCTCTCTCCCTAAGAGAAAAAGAGGTGTCCCTGTTTCACAGCGAGAGGGGAGACATAACAAACAACTCGCTGATTTATGATGTTAAAAAATCTGTTGCATCGCTTTTTCCGAGCTCTGCGGCCAGAGACTTTGCCCGGAAGCTCAGATCTCACACCCCACAGCAGCCAACCAGCTGCTCCCGATGTTCCACGTTCTCCCGCAACAGGGGCATCGGCCTAGAATCAGCCCATCTCCAGAGCCATGAAGGTGTGCTTGCCTTCCAGGCCGTGTCCTTGGGATATCAAAAAGCAGCGGAGTCTCTGTGAGACCCTGAGAACGGGTCCCATTCCCACAAAGACCGAAGTCAGAGAGTAACTCCAGGTCAGGGTCTTCAAAAGAACCCTGAAAAGGAAGAAAAGAGATATCAAAGATAAAAATAGAGAAGTTTCCAAAGATGAAAGAGAAGGCGTTGCTGTTTGGTGCCGTTTGAGATCCTGATGAATCAGCATTATGTTTGCTAGATAATTGTTTTTTTTCTTTGGGTTGGGATTGTAAGTTTCCTGTATTTGCTTCTTCCGCTGAGGCAGTTTGCTGCTAACTGGGTTATTTTGCTCGGACTTGTTGAGAGGGCCCTGATTGAAAATTTGACCTATTCTCACTCTCCAGAGTAGAAAGCTATTTCAGATAGGGAATAATGCTGATAGGAAGTTGGAGTCCTGTTTGATTAAAGTCAGCACCGATATTCAGATGGACTAGATTTATTAATACTTGTCATTGAATTTCCCGTTAGAGATGACTGCATATAATACCTTGACTATTGTGCATTATTTCTGAGCGATAATTTCTGTCTCATTTGATGAGGATCAATATTAAATGATGCCCGAATGCTTTGATCTCCTGTGCTTGGCTCGTTCTGATGTTTGATATTATGTTTGAGTAAGTTTGTCAACTGCTAATAGCTGATTTCTTGTAAGATAGGGAACATTGCTAACTGAGTTCTCACCTTCTGTCTGACTAGATGTAGAACCATCAGAAGGACTGTCTCTCCTGTGAGGGCTTTTGGTGTTAAACATCCTGGTGGAATTGTCATTTTTCACCATGGAATCCTTCAGAAAATACTTTGTACTGACTGAGATTTGATTTTCTGATTGATTAGTATTACTATTGGATGACTGATGTCCTGATGTACTGGAATTGGGAGAATCGTTGGCTAATATTTGACTTAATGAAATTTGCAAGTGACTGATTAATATATCAAAACAATTCTGTTTCAACTGAAGGTGTACCTCTATTTTCCCGTAGACTTTCCATCTCCCTATCAACGGCGAAGACTTAGAAAAGATTAACTCTAAATTGTTCCTTTGGCCATTCATTCTTCCCCTCTGATCTCCTTCCTGGCCCCACCTACCGATACAACCGATTAACAGATGACGCAATAGCCACAGCCCTATGCACCGTCCTTATACACCTGGAGAAGAGGGATGTTTATGTGAGAACACTGTTCTTGGACTACAGTTCAGCATTCAACACCATAATTCCCTCCAGGCTTGACAAGAAGCTCAGAGACCTCAGCCTTGACCCTGCCTTGTGCAGCTGGATCCTGGACTTCCTGTCAGATCGCCAGCAGGTAGTAAGAGTGCCTCTGCCCCTCAACACAGGTGCCCCTCAGGGCTGTGTACTGAGCCCCTTCCTTTACTCTCTGTATATCCATAACAGTGTTGCCACCCACAGCTCCAATCTGCTAATTAAATTTGCCGACAACACTACACTGATTGGTCTAATCACAAATAATAACGAGGTGGCCTACAAAGAGGAAGTCATCACCCTGACACAGTGGTGTCAAGAAAACAACCTCTCCCTCGATGTCGCAAAAGCAAAGGAGCTGGTTGTGGACTACAGGAGGAATGGAGACAGGCTCACCCCAATTGTTATCAATGGATCTGGGGTTGAGAGGGTGAATGTGTTTAAGTTCCTCAGCAAACACATCACTGAGGATCTCACGTGGTCTGTACACACCGGCTGTGTGGTGAAGAAGCCACAACAGCACCTCTTTCAACTCAGACGGTTGAAGAAGTTTGGTATGGGGCTCCCAAATCCCAAGAACTTTCTACAGGGGCACAATTGAGAGCATCCTGACTGGCTGCATCACTGCCTGGTATGGGAACTGTACCTCCCTCAATCACAGGACTCTGCAGAGAGTGGTGCGGACAGCCCAGTGCATCTGTAGATGTGAACTTCCCACTATTCAGGACGTTTACAAAGTCAGGTGTGTAAAAAGGGCCCGAATGGTCACTGGGGACCCAAGTCACCCAAACCACAAACTGCTCCAACTGCTACCATCCAGGAAACAGCACACAGCATAAAAGCCAGGACCAAAGGACTCCGGAACAGCTTCTTCCACCAGGCCATCAGACTGATTAATTCATTCTGAAGCAACTGTATTTCTATGTTATATTGACTGTCCTGTTGTATATACTATTTATTATAAATTACTATAATTGCACATTTGAACAGAGACGTAAAGATTTTTACTCCTCAATTGAATTCAGTTATCCCCGCAAGCGGCCAAAGTACTACACTTGCCCATTCACCTCCATTCAGGGTCCTAAACACTCCTTCCAGGTGAGGCAAAACCTCACCTGCAAATCTTTTGGGGTCATCCACTGTCTCCTGGGCTTCTGGTGCAGTTTCCTTTATATTAGTGAGATCCGTCGTAGACTGGGTGGGCTGCTTTGTCAAGAATCTCAGCTCCACCCGCAAAATGTGGAATTTCCTGAAGACCAACCATTTCAACTCCTATCCCCATTGTCCTTCTGACCTGTCAGTTCAGGGCCTCCTCTTCTGCCACGATGAAGCCACTCTCAGGTTGGAGGAGTAATACCTCATTTTCTTTCCTGGTGGCCTCCAACCTGATAGCATGAACATTGATTTCTCCAATTTCCAGTAATTTTTCCCTTTCCCTTCCTCTTTGTGGCCTCTTACCTCTTCTCCTCACCTGTGGATCACCTCCCGGGGTTCCCCTCCTCCTCTCTTATCAGATTCCTTCTCCTCCAACCCTTTGCCTTTTCCATATCACCTCCCAGCTTTTTACCTTATCCCCCCTCCCCTACCCACCTGGCCTCACCTCGCACCTAGAAGGTTCTAGCAGGTGCCAGGCGGAGAGGTTTTTGTGACGGAAGCTGGTGAGGGTCGAGGTCCTTTTGGCGGGATCTGGGAGAAGGTGGCTGAGGGTGCCGTCACTGTCACACACGGTGCTTTCTGCAGATGAACAGCTTCAAGGAGGAAGGACCAGCACTCCCGTGGGAGACCCGTTTGTACGAGATGGATTTCGAGCGACATTGGGAAGGTAATGTGAGCTTTCATGCAGACCGAGGATCCAGCGCCTGAGCTAAATACAACTTCAAAGTGAGGCCCGACTTATGTGCACATTTGGACTGGGTTAGTTGTAATGGAACCTTTTTATTTTTTTCTCTTCGTTTTCCTACTGACCGTTCGATAAAGCTGAAATTTGCAAATATACTTTCTTTATAACTGCACGCTGTGTACGATCTGTTATTTCCTGCCGACGGCTAATTACATGCGGGCAGTATACGCGCAGATTGGGGTTCGGGTGGTTGAGACATCCCAGCTTGCGGGTTTGGGTGGGACCCAGAGTCACATCAACCCTAGACGTTTGGAATTTGAGAAAGGAGGTTTCCTCACCGCTTAGTCCTGTAGCTGTCGGGGGGTGGGGGGGGGGGCAACGAGTCGCATCTTTAAAGACGCCTGGTAAAAAGGGGTTTCATACGAATAAAAATATACAAATGAATTATGCATAGATAAACAAAGTAAAGTGCAAAAAGTAAATTTTGCAGGGTACAGAACAAATTATCCAATAACACTTAGAATGCGATGCGCAGGGAGTTCAGAGGTCTAATGGCCAGAGGGAGGAAGCTGTTTCACATCCTGACTGCTCTTGTCTTTATGCACCAGTCTCCTACCTGATGGTTGAAAGTGCTGGCTGGATGGGTGGGATCCTTGATAATACTGAACACTTGCTGTCATCTAACACCTCCAAGATAGAGGACAGGAAGTTCTAGGAAGCTCTGTTGTCAGTGGTCTTTCTGTCATACAGACCAGCATAGAAGAATCTGGAAGGATGTGACCAAACTGTCTTCTTCCTTAAGGCTGTGGATCACAGAGCTCCACCTGTGAACCTCTCAGAAAAAGAAGAGTGAGCTCATCTTGCCTGACTCCACAAAGCACAGGCTGGACTTTGGAAGGTTCTAGAGTAAAGAATGTAACTTGCCAGCTTTTCACCTCTCAGAGTTCCTCTCTCACATCAAGTCCCTTGACTCCAAAAGTTGCTGCAACTCTTTCTAGAGTTGACACAATTTCCTCTGACTCTGCTTTCTAAATACCTTTTACAATGAAGAAGCTCTTGATGTTCTCCTTAGTTGTTTCCCATCAGTAAATCCAAGAGGGACCACAGTTATCCAACCTCCGCATCCCTCTTTAATCCTTTGATGTTCTCAAGGGTTAGCAGCTTGACTTTCAACTTCCATGCCTGCCTTCCAGCTCTTCTGTAGATGACAGTAGGTTTGAAGGAGACAGTGGTCAGAGATGTGGCATCAGAGAATCTGACTGTGACTGATTTAAACCTAATGAGGAAACCTACCCAGCCTTGGAGCAAGAAGCATGAGAGTTTAAAAGAGGTGGGTGTCAGGAACTGCTGAGAAGTTTCACTTAACAGGGCTCTAGAAGAGGCACATTTGCAGATTGTTAGTTAATAGTTCATTGACTAACATGTACGTAACAGCAACCAATAAAAACAGGTAGGCAGGCAACAGATCATTTTAATTGGCCAGTGTAAGAGTGGGGAGCAGGGACATTGTCTTGGAGAATTTGGTGTGAGGAGGTAGATTATGTGCCCCGCGTGTGGGTGTGAGAGCAACCCTTTAAAAAGTTAAGGTTTGCTTTGTTGGTGATCCTTAGTCCTTGATTCAGTGTGGGCAATGGGTGGTGCATTCCTGCCCCACTCTTGTAAGGAGTGGGGTCATTCACCCTGCACCTTCCCCTATAATAAAATATGAATGGTTTGTATGTTTCAAACATTGTGTGAAGTGTGGCCACACGTGAACTCACTTGAATGAGAGAGAGAGAGAATATGTGTGTGCATGCATGGGTGTGTACATGTGTGTTGTATGCGTGCGTATATGGGTGTATGTGCGCGAGCAAAAGCTATCATGTTTGCTCAGTTGGTACTGCAAGACTGAATTAATCCTAAACTTCATCAGAAAGAGTGACCAAAGACATGTTTCACTACTCTGTGAAGTGAACTTGCAGGACCTCTTATTATCTTTTAAGAGGCTGTGCCTTCAAGAGTCTGTGTGAATGACAATGTGTCAGGACTCACCTAGCTGTCTTTTATTTTGTTTTGTTCTTTGGAAAATGTTAGTTTTTTTACTGTGGAAATTAACTGTTCAGTTACTTGCAATGGTTCTGAAGTACAAGCATGGATTCTTGTTTTGTCTTCTCCATGTTTTTGGTTTGTGTTTCTTTATTTGTTTTCTATGGAACTGATTTTTGACAGAGACCCAAATTCTACACGGGCCAATGGAAATCTGTGTATTGTAGCTGTGTGCTACACGCAGCGCTAAAATAACGACACGGAGTCGGTAAACTGCAATCAAAGATAATTTAATTTGAACTTCACAGCCTTGCTTTTAAAGCCTCCCTCATCCCGCCCTCCCTGGGCGCGGACGCTCCAAGAGACACGTTCTCACAAACCCCCCAGGCTTTTCACCCTTTGTTGCGGACCTCACCTTTGTGCCCGCACGCTGGCTAATTGTGAGCCGGTTCGAGTGTGCTAGGAAGTGGGTCGCCACAGCATCTCTCTTCTGGGTATGAGATCTTCACGTTTCAGAGAAAAGTGGGCATTTGGGGAAGTTGTTCATTGGTGAACAGTTAAATTGGAAATTTGGAATCGATATTTTGGAAGATTGGAAGATTTGGGGAGCAACCCCAAAGGTTGTTATTTTTGCTAACAAGACTTTTATGTTTAAGTACCCAATGACTAACTAGGAGAGAGTGAGTGTGTGTGTCTCGCTTCAGTGCAGAGTGACAAAACGGTGGACGCCGATGGCAGTGGTCGTGACAGTGACCCGTTGTGTGAGATCCTACAACATGTTCTTGCAGATTGCATGCAAATCTGGAAATTGCACTAACATTTCGGATTGCTGGAGATGCGTGAAGGTTCCAGCTTGTGCTGCAGAAAGCTGGAGCTGGTGGTCATTTGAGGAACTAGGTTGTTTGTAGACTGCTGTGTTACACTGGGGAGTAACAATAGGCCTTATAGCACTGGGCATTATAGTTTTATGCTTTATATGTAGAAAGTGTTACAGGCATTATACTAGCCCGCAGGCCAAGTATAATTTTTTGAGGGGGTGAAATGTAGTGCGAAAGGCAAACTATCGTGGTCAGAAGCTGCTGCTGCCATGTTAGTAGGCCCATTTGCAGACCTTCCATTGGCTGCCTCAGGCCCCATACTACCGACTTCTGGCATTAAAGTAACACCAATGTGTAAATGTAACACACCTGGGATTCTCGCTCGATCAATGCTCAGCACAGACTGGGGATTGTGCGACCGGTACTGTGGAAAGATTTAGAGGGCCCATGCACACACTTTGATAAGCATCTGTGTAACTTGAATGTTTTAGTGTTTGTTCTGTTAATAAATACGTAGTTAAAACCTACCCATAGTTGTTGTCCTCTGTCCCCTTCACTGAATCTGCTAAACTAATTCCCTTCAACAAACACTCCTCCCTATCATCCTCAGCACGGGTGCGTCCTGAGCCCGATATTGTACACTCTGCTCATATGTGGCTGCATGGCCAACCACCAAAGTAATCGTGTTGTCAACTGCACCAATGACACAACAGTATTGGGGCCCATCACGAACAACGATGAGACGGCCTACCGAGAGGAGTTGGAAAAGCTCGAGGCCAGGTGCCTGACAAATAGCCTCCTCCTGAATGTCAACAAGACAGGGGAGATGGTTCTTGACTTCCGGAGAACTCGCACCACTCACACCCCTCGTTACATCAGCGGCACAGCAGTGGAAACTGCGAGCACTTTCAAAACCCTGTGAGAGCACGCCTCACACAATTCTCATCGTCCCAGACCACATCCTCCACAGTCAGGAAAGCTCACAAATGCCTCTACTTTCTGAGGAAACTGAAGAGAGCTGGATTATGCATGTCTATACTCATACCCTTCTACAGCTGCACAGAAGAGAGCTTCCGAACCTGCTGCATGACTGACTGGTTCAGAAACTGCACTGGGGTGGACAGCAAGGGTAGTCAAAGCTACCCTTTGCATCACTGGCACCCAGCTATCAAGGATGCAGATATAGAAAGGCGCCATGAAAAGGCTAGTAATATCATGAAGGATCCCACCCCCTGCTCATGGTCTGTTTATCCCACTCACATGAAGAAGCTACATAGCATCCATACCAGGATCTGCACTCTCAAAAAACAGTTACTTTCCCCAAGCAGTATGGCTAATTAAAACCTCCAGATGCTAATATTGGAGTATAAAAGTTGCATTGTTTGCTGTGTAACCAAAACTATGTAGTCAGCTTTGAGCTTGCTATTTGCTATGCATGTATCCAATTTAGTAGGAGAATGAAATCTTAAGAATGTAGAATGTGTGTTAATGAGAGGTAGCTAAGAGATGTAGATTAGAACATGATTAAGTCAATGGGTAGAAACAATAGTGACGGATGTACTTGTGATACGCAACTGTAGACCGATTGGATATGCTAATGCAACTAAACCAGGAGATTGCTATAAAAAATGCTATGTACAAGGATCGGTGGGCAATCAGCGACTAGCTCAATGTCTGTCTCAGCTTTGATTTGCAAATTAAAGTTTAACCCTTCTTGAAGAATCTTCTGCGTCTCCTGGTCGTTTGTGGGGCACGAGAAACCACGACAAAATTGGCGACCGCGGCAGGACAGGAAAGAGACCCGCGGAAAGGAAACGGCAGATTGGAGACGCTTCCCAGTCCTCTAGGGACCCCCACAAGGCTAACAGAATTAAGGGTGCACCCAAACAAAAGGTAAGCGCTTTATGCGACAATTTGGACTCAGAATTCTGTTGGTTTTGGGGAGGTCTTGGAGTCTCAGAAGTGTGGAACCACTGCCGAAGGGTCTCTCCGGTCCAAAGAATCTGGCAGAATTGGGGGTTAACAGGAGGCTCAGAGGATTGATCAAGAACACTGCAGTGAGGGTAAGTACAAATAAGCTAATAAGAAGTTAAGTGAAGAAAAATTCCATGTGGTGTTGGTAAATCTCTGTGGATACCGCTTCGTATAAAACGAAGGTCTGAACGGGCAGGGAAAGGGAAAATAGAGAAAATCCTCGTAGATACCGCCTTAAGAGATAAGGGTCTGCAAATGAGGTGCAAAGAGAAAGTTCTGTGGATACCGCTCTGAATAGAGGTCTGTATGGGCAGAACAGAGTAGGAAACAAGAACAGTCCAATATATAGTTTAAAGCGCTGGTAGATAGACCATAAACTAGGCATAGAATTAGAGTAAATAATATTATCCAGTAAACGAACTGTGAATCTCTGAAATACCTTAAAAAGAGAGAATAACATGACAGATAAAGGAACAGCAGTAGAGATTCTGAGCAAAAAAATCCTGGTAAATAAATATGAGATCACAAAAACTTCAGAAAAATGGGAAAAGAGAACCAAAAACCTGGTCACAAAATGGCCAAGAGAAGGAACGTTTGATGTAAACTTGTGCGAAGAAATGGAGGCACTAATTAAAAATTACAAACCAAAAGATAAATCTAAGAAAAGAGGGCAAAAAAGAGAACGAGAAATGGAAGTGCTAAAACTCTTCAGAACGGAGGGAGAGAGGCTGAGGAGAACAGGTAGAATATTGATTACAAGCGAGGAAGACACTAAGGTGCTGGAGAAACAGCCTGTTAGAGAGGGAGGAAGGTACAGTGAGAAGCTGACTTCAGCTCTGTACCCGGATGTGAAAGAAACAGAAAAGCCCCCTCCCTATAATGAGGAAGGAACCCCTAAGCAGTGCCCCCTGCTGACGGGAACAGTAAACATGCAGGGAGAAGTACAAGTTTGGGATAATGAGGAGGAAAAAAGACAATACGAGAAGGAAAAAGCAGTGATATGGAAGGAGATACAGGCAGAAAGGATAAAAGTGGAACAGGCAAAGAGAGAAATGAGAGAAGAGATTGAACGGATGAAATACTTGAGAGAGGAAAAGGAGTATGAGGAGTATCGGTTCCACTATAGAAATGAACAGACTAGAAAAGAAAGTGGCTCATCAGGGCAGGAAGAGATGAGGCATTCAAGAGGAAGTGGAAAAAAGATAGGAGATGAGAGTCTTGGAGAAACACAAGAGAGAAGGGAATCAAGCACGAGTAAGGATCATGAGGAGTCCCTGCCACAGGTGTACAGACGCGGACAGGAAGAAAGAGAAGGTGACTCATTGGAGGAGCAAGAGTTAAGTGGAGAGACAGAGGATGCGAGAATTTGTGGGAAAGAGGTAGGAGGCAGAAGCCTAGAAGAGCAGAAGGAGGCGGTAGGGGAGCGACTTGCGGAAGTAGAGAGAGAGAGAGAGAGAGAGAGAGAGCTAGATAAGTTACTGAGAGGGGATTGCCAGAGGAGATGTGAAAAATACTCCAGGGGCCAACCAAGTACTGAATCAAGACAGAAAGGAAGGACTCCACAGAGAGACCGAGGGAAGAAGAGGACCCCGGAGACATTTGTGTGGGAGGCAGTAAAGACATACCCTGAGACAGATGGGGAGTCAGGCGAGGAGGAGAGCCAGGGCAGGTGGGAAGAAGGAGGAAGAATGATGCCGTTGTTAGTTAAAGGATCAGGACAAGTGCAGTACATCCCTTGGGGATCCCAGGACCTAGAAGGGCTGAAAAACACTCTGCCCAATCTACATGAAGGAGCAGGGAAATGGATTAGAGCCTTTGAAGAAGAAACGGCGGGACGATTATTGACTATGGGAGATTTGAAGTCACTATTGATAAGGTTGATGGGAACCTCCAAATTTAACGAACTAATGGAAATGGCTGGCATAGTAAACTCGAACGACCCGAGAACTGATGGAGACGGATTTGACAGAGTGAGGCAGAGGGTATGGCAGGCCCTCAGGAAGCTTTATCCACCCAAAGTGGACCCCAAAGCCTTAAAGGGGGATCCACTGGGAGACACTGAAAACCCAGCAGCCTACGTAGAAAACCAGTTGGAAAGGTGGAGACTGGAGACTGAGCAAGAGGTGGAAAATAGCTTATTTATCACCACACTGTTCCGACATAGCATTTTGGATGCAATGCCTCCGCAAGTAAAATCCAAACTGGAGGAAGTGGTTGTGCTGACGTCAATGACCCCACAAGAATTTAGAGACCACATAGTCCATGTGGTTGAGAAATACCGGAAAGACAAACAAAGGTTGGCTGAGCAGCAAGAAGAGGTGCAAAGAAAGTTAATACAAATGCAGCTCGAAGAACTCAGAAAGAAGGAAAAAGAGAAAAGCAAAAAGATGCTGCCAGCAACCACCGGTCCGAGTACAGCCATCGAACTGGATGAAGTACCGCTATATGGAGGAACCGATCATACTGTAAGACAAGGGCCGGAAAACCCCATGCCAATAATCAACGTCTTCGGAGGAGCATTCCCACAAATGCCCTATCAGGAACAGACTAAATTCAAACAGCCCAGACAGGACTGGAAGTCCCAAGGAGGGGGACAGAGGAGCTAAGGGGCAGAGGGGAACAGTGAGGAAACAGGGGGAAAGAGAGGTAGAGAGATTGTGCTGGGGATGTAATCAGCCAGGTCACATGAGAAGAGATTGTCCGTTTACAGTATGGCCTGTCACACACCAGCAGGAACTGATAAGAAGGGAACTAAAGTTTAGCCAAGGACCAGCCCCCACAGGCCCAAGCGGACCTGTGAACCCCTAAGCGAGGCATTAGGGGTGCCCCGAGAACTCGAGTGGGAAGGGACATTACCCAATGATAACAAGGGAGGCAGACGAGGAACCCATTGTTCAGGTTATGTTAGAAGGGCAACTGACACCAATGATGATAGATACTGGAGCCACGTACACTTGTGTACAGCCACAGTATGCCCTTCACCTTCCCATGTCAGGAAAGTTTATTAAGATGGTAGGGTTCTCGGGGAAAACACTGTTGACACAGTGCACGGTTCCAGTGCAGTTAAGAATGGGAAATAAAGGAATTGTTTTGCCGGTGCTAGTATTTAAAAGAACTCCGATTAATTCGTTAGGCAGAGATGCCTTATTGAAACTGGAATTAAAATTAGAATGCACCAGAAATGGGCTGAGTGTGGAAAGAGCAGGGGCTCAATTGCTAGTGCGAGAAGACAAGAAGGCTAATGTCTTTTGGATAGGAGACATCGCAGATCAGATTCGGGAAACCTGGGAAAAATGGAAAAAGGGCGTGCAGGCTATATTACCCAGGGCTGTAATGCCCAAATCTGAGCTACATTGTACAGTGATTTTAGACAAGACTCAGAACAGGGAGTTAGAGGAGAGATGGCACCTGGAGGCATGTAGCCAACAGCACCTGGAAGGGGAGGCTGTGATAATTGGAAAGCAAGGAGCAGCTTTACAAGTTAAGTGGAGCACCCTTTTAGAAAAATGGTACAGGATACCGGAGGTTGTGCCCCATGTAACGTTGTTGGTAAACAAGAGATATCAGTCTAAAGACTTAGGACTCTTAGTTAAGAGTGCTGAAACCATAACAGTGTGGAGGAAAACCATGCCAGAGGTGTGGATATCAGAAGACAACAATTGCATTAAAATAATGGTAAGTGTAGATATGGTAGGGACAGTGAGAGAGGTCGAAATAGCTCCCCAACCACACATGCCATTGCTGGGAAAGGAAAGAGGCCAGCAGAAAAATAGAAGGTCAGATGAGTTGCCATCTATTCTGTGGTCACAGCATGACACAGACGTAGGGAAAATAAAAACAGCTAGTCCGGTGGAAATAAGGCTGAAAAGGGGAGCAATTCCACCCAGGAGACCACAATACCCTCTAAGACCAGAAGCAGAAGAGGGAATAGCATCGACAGTGCAGGGGTGCTTGAAATAGGAGTGCTTAAAAGAACAAACAGTCCATGTAATACCCTGTTGCTGCCGGTCTTAAAAGCAGATAAATCTAAGTGGAGATTGGTACATGATTTGGGAGCGGTAAATGATGTGGTAGAGGACTGGCCAGCGGTAGTCCCCAACCCACACACACTTTTGACTAATGTTCCACTAGAAGCAAGTTACTTTTCAGTGATTGATTTGTGTTCGGCTTCCTTCAGCATTCCTCTCGCCGACCAGTGTCAGTATCTGTTTGCATTTACTTACAGAGGTGCTCAGTATACCTATACCAGAATGCCGCAAGGGTTTAAACATTCACCGCATGTTTTTAACCTAGAGGGTGTACCATTGGAAAGTACATTGTTACAGTACGTGGATGACCTGTTGATTTGCTCCCACAGTACGGAACAGTGTGAGCAGGACACTATAACTCTGTTAGAGAAGCTGGCGCACAGAGGACATAAAGTATCCAAAAAGAAACTGCAAATTTGCACGCAGCAAGTGGAATACTTAGGCAGGGTAATATCCATGGGAGTGAAGGCGATAGCACCAGATCAGATTGAGGCAATAACTAAGGCCCCAAAACCCCAGACTGTAGGGCAGATGATGCCGTTTTTGGGAATGGCAGGGTACAGCTCAGATTGGATAGGAGAATATGCTGAGATTGTGGCACCTTTGAGGAAGATAATGAAAGAAGCAGGACATACAAATTTGAAGAACGGCTCACAGTGGAATGGAGAGGCGGAGATAGCTTTCAATACTATTAAGCAGGAATTGCAGTCAGCACCACCATTAGCTTTGTCTGACTACGAGAAGGTTTTTCATTTGTATGTATCCAACCGACAGGAGGGTTATGTCACAGCGGTTCTAACACAAGAGACAGGCACAGGAAAAGCAAAACAGCCGATAGCATACTACAGTACGAGCCTAGATGAGGTGGTTCAGGGGTATCCACCCTGTTATCAGGGATTGGCGGCGCTGTATGATGCATATGGAAAGGCATCATCTGTAACCCTGGGCTATCCTGTGACTCTGTACACACACCACAAAGTAGCAGAATTGCTGGAAAGGAGAAAATATGAACCCGACTCGATGATCTGGATAGATAGTATAGGACAGCCGAAAGGTATACCTAACGAATTTAAGGCGAGAAATGAGATTGCTGCAGGCTTCGAAATATTTCTACCCTTGATAGGAACTATTAAGAATGTTGAATGGATAAATTATATATATTACAATCAGCAAAGATTCATCAACTATACCAATGATGCACTGGAGGCCTTGGGAGAACAGTTAGATGCAACTAGCAACATGGCGTGGCAGAATAGACAAGCATTGGACTGGTTGTTGGCAGAAAAAGGAGAAGTTTGTGAGATGTTTGGCGAGAAGTGCTGTACTTTTATACCAAATAACACTAGTCCAGAAGGATCGTTTACTAAGGCAATGTATAAGTTGAAAAGTCTAAGAAAGGAAGTTAAGCAGAATGCAGGGTCTGGACATCAGTTATTTGACTGGTTAGAAAGTAGACTCGGAGGATGGGGAGCATGGCTGACTAAAATGGCAATAACTGTCAGTATTGTATTGTTGAGCTGTGCGCTTGTGCTGTGCTGTTTTCTTCCTTGTCTCAAATCTCTCGTAGTGCGTGCTGCAACCAAACAATTTCCGATGCTCGTGGCAATTACTGAAGCAAGCTTAGTGGAGAACGAAACACCGAAAATGTATCGTTACAGCCAACAACACCTGCAGGATGAACAAGAGCAAAACGACAGTGTGGGAGTAGATTGTAAGGGCTTCTGAGTCTTTTTCCCGTCTCAGGTACAAAGGGACAGGTTTTTGGCTCAGCTGCCCAGGGTAACAGAGAGAGAATACTTTGAGGTCTTGGCGCAGAAAATTATAGTTTAACCCGAGATTTGGGAATAAGTGCTTGAGTTTATTGGGGCTTTTTGTGCACGGACTCTTAGTCTTCTTTCTCTCAAGGGGGGTATATATTGGAGTATAAAAATTGCATTGTTTGCTGTGTGACCAAAACTATGTAGTCAGCTTTGAGTTTGCTATTTGCTATGCATGTATCCAATTTAGTAGGAGAATGAAATCTTAAGAATGTAGAAGACAATGGTGTGTTAATAAGAGGAAGCTAAGAGATGTAGATTAGAACATGATTAAGTCAATGGGTAGAGACAATAGTGGCGGATGTACGTGCAATATGCAACTGTAGACTGATTGGATATGCTAATACAACTAAACCAGGAGATTGCTATAAAAAATGTTATGTACAAGGATCGGTGGGCAATCAGCGACTAGCTCAATGATTGTCTCAGCTTTGGATTTGCAAATTAAAGTTTAACCCTTCTTGAAGAATCTTCTGCGTCTTCTGGTCGTTTGTGGGGCACGAGAAACCACGACACTAACCCACCCCCCCACCACCACTACTTTATCATTTCTTATCAGAGTCACCTTAGGTGCAGACACTTCTGAGCCTAGCATTACTTTATGGGCATACAATCAATCAATATATAAGCTATCTTATGTACTTATATTTTTATATATCTTACTGTGTTTTTTGTACTGCACTGAATCCGGAGTAACAAGTAGTTTTTCCCCTTTACACTTTAAACAAGCTTGAATCATGAATTTTGAGATGTGTTGTGAAATTGCACATAGTGTGGCAATAGAAGAGGAGTAATAGATTTCTGTTTCCCCTGTATTGACCGGGTCACCCCCACTGCAGAGGGCCCGGATGGGCAGAATTTCAGCAATGTGTCCAAGACAGTTTCTTCACACAATATATAGAGGAACCAACTCGGGAAAAGGCAATACTGGGCCTTCTCTTTGGGAACACGGTGTGCCAAGTAACTGAAGAGGCAGTTGGCAGCACCTTGGGTCTAGTATCTACATATCTATTCATTTTTAAGTAGATAGTGAAAAAGGTAGGACAGGCCCCCAAGTTAAAGTGCAGAGTTGGGCCAACTTTGAGGGCATTAGACAAAATCTAGCTAGAATCAACTATTAAAAGGCAAAGGAACAGTTGGCTGTATGTTCCTGATAGGGTGAGGTTCAGCAACCCTGGCCGATGAGAGATATTGAGGCTCTGGTCAGGAAAAAAGAAGAAAGTGTACTTAAACTTGGGTCGAAGAGAGAAATCAGGAGGACAAAAGATAATGTGAGAAGTATTTGTCAGGCAGGGTTGAAGATAATTATAAGAGGTTCTTCAGTTATATTAACAGTGAAAGGAAGACTTAGGAGAGACCAGGTTCTCTTAAAGACCTCCAGGGCCACCTGTGTGTGGAGGCACAGGAGATGGCTGAGATTCTCATTGGCATTTACAAACGAGAGATCTTAGATCATCTCAGAATCAGGTTTAATATCATCGGCATGAGTTGTGAACTTTGTGGCAACAGTTCAATGCAATACATGATAAATGTAGAAAAAAAACTGAATTACAATAATTACATTTATATAGATTAAATAGCTAAGTTAAAATAAGTAGTGCAAAAACAGAAATAAATAATAAAAAATTAGTGAAGTCGTGTTTATGGTTCAATGTCCATTTAGGAATGGGATGGCAGAGGGGAAGAAGCTGTTCCTGAATCGCTGAGTGTGTGCCTACAGGCTTCTGTACCTCCTATCTAATGGTATCAATGAGAAGACAGCCCCGTTATTGAGGACCCTTTGTGTGATGGGGGATTCTTAATGATGGACACTGCCTTTCTGAGGCATCGCTCCTTGAAGATGTCTTGAATGCTATAGAGGCTGGTACCCATGATGGAGCTGAGTAATTTTACAACCTTCTGCTACTTCAATCCTGTGCAGGAACCCCCCCCCCACCGCCGCCCCACTATACCAAACAGTCATGCAGCCTGTCAGAATGTTCTCTACAGTACATCTGTAGAAGTTTTCAAGTGTTGTAGGTGACAAACCAAATCTCCTCAAACTCTTAATGAAATATAGCTTTTGTCTTGCCTTCTTTGCAGCTGAATCAATATGTTGCAACCAAGTTAGCTCCCCAAAGATATTGACACCCAGGAACTTGAAATTGCTCACTTTCTCTATGTCTGATCCCTCTGTGAGGATTGGTTTGTAGGACTGTCGGAATGGTGGTGTTAAATGCTGAGCTATGGTCAATAAACAGCAACCTGACATTGGTATTGGTATTGTCCAGATGATCCAAGGCTGCGTGGTGAAATACTGAGATTGGGTCTGTTGTAGACCTATTGTGGCGAGAGGCAGATTGCAGTGGGTCCAGGTCCTTGCTGAGGCAAGAGTTGATTCTAGCTATGACCAACCTCTCAAAGCATTTCATTACTGTAGACATGAGAGCTACTGAACAGCAGTCATTATGGCAGTTCACCCTGCTTGTCTTGGGCTCTGGTATAATTGTTGCTCTTTTGTAGAAGATGGGAACTTCAACTGTAGCAATGAGATATTGAGCATGACTTTGAATGCCACCTCGAGTTGGTTGGCACAAGTTCTCAGAGGTTTACCAGGTACTCCATTGAGGCCTCATATGATAATGAGGAAGAGGGCATCTGCAACATTGAAGTCCATTAAGTAGCCAGAGTGGTCAGCATAGATGTGTTGGGCTATTATTCTAATCCTAACATGGTAGTCGAAAACATATTTCAGCTAACAACATACCTTTGAAGTGCTGCAATGGAGATAACAGCAGCAATCTTACACATAGGAAGCTTCCACAGTTTTGGAATATTGCTTGATGGATAAGTGCTGGCCAAGACCCAAACAAAAGCAAAAAAACAGGGCCTCAGTTTATCACAGTACTCCCAAACACTGCGACATGACCACAGCTTTCACTGAAAAATCAGCTTAGATATTTTGTGCTCAAAGCTCTGGAGTGGGATTTGAACCCAGAACCCTGTTACTCAGAGATGGACTTTCTGATGCATTAAGGGACAGGCGTGTATGTGACATGCATAGTCAAAGCCCTCAAACAAGGCTACTGGCAGAAAGCGACCAAACCTTAGAATGGGCGCTGGTCATTACAATATTGTTAGAGACTGCAGCAAAGATGTAGCAAAACTAGGAGGTTAGAATGTGAAATGCACAAATGTCCCTGAATGTTGCAAAAAATCAAGTGTTATCGATGTGGCAAATCCTCCCATGTTACAAATAACTGATGGTTCGAAGAAAAAGTGAGGAGAAAGTGTCACAGACAAGGTCACATAGAGGGTCAGACAAGTCAGACAAAAAGCACAACCGAGTGAAAAGTCTCAACACAAAACTAAGCAAATGCATAAAGTTACTGAATGTAAAACAAAACCAGACAACATAGAGTCTGACAAAAGTGAACTGTCTTGTCTAAAACTGCATAGTATAACTGAAGCAGATCACAAAATCATCTGGATCACAATAGATGTGTCTGGTGTAAAACAGAAAATGGAGCTGGATACAGGGTCAGCTTTGTTTATAATTCATGAGGCTGACTACAACAAACTGTTTTCTAAGGTATGCTAAAGACTTACACAGGAGAAAAAATGTCTCCCAAAGGAAAACTGAAAGTAAATGTGACGGATGGAGGCCAAACACAACAGTGTAGAGGGCCAGCCCTTTTTGGATGTGAATGGTTGAGAAAAATCCAACTAGACTGGCACTCATTCAAAGTACTCAGTATGACATCAACAGGCAACAGCAGCCAAAATGTTAGCACTAAACAGGGACTGGCATAGATGCTTAATACTAATGAGAAGATGTTTAAAAAGGAAACAGATCGAAAACTTGGCCAAAGTATTCGGAATGTTCAGAATGCCAATAAGTTCAAGATACACCTGCACAGGTACCATTACACCCATGGGAGTGGCCGTCGTCACCATGGTAAAAAGTATATTTTGACTTTGCTGGGCAACTCATAGACTCCATGTTTCTGACTGCTGTGGATGTTCATTCGAAGTGGCCAGATGTTCTACCAATGAAGTCAACCACCTCAGCAAAGACTGTCTCCGCTCTGAGGACTATCTTTGCCAGAAATGCCTTACCAGAACAAATTGTGAGCGACCATGGACCACAAAACACCACAGAATTCTGACTGGTCATGCAGAAAAATGGCATCAGACATTTCAAGTCAGCTCCTCGCCACCCAGCAACAAATGTGTTAGCTGAAAGGTTTACCCAAGCCTTCAAGAAGTCCATTGAAGTGATGGACAAGGAGGACATTACTCTACAGCACAAGGTGGACAGCTTCCTTTTTGTGTATCAGAATTCTGTTCATGCAACGACAAATCAAACACCGGCAATGTGGTTCATGAGTAGGAATCTGAAATCTCGCATAGACCTCCTGAAACCAGATCTGCAGAGGGAAGTGCAGAATAAACAGTTCAACCAGTTGCTAAGTGAAGCAGCAAAGAGCTTCGAGGTTGGACAGGAAGTGTCTGAGGATTACTGAGAAGACAAGTGGACACCCGATAGGACAGCTGCAAGATCAGGACCACTGATGTACACAGTGAATGTTGGAAATCAGACATGGAGACATCATGTGGACCAGTTACTGCATACTCAGCCAAAGACCACACCTGAGTCAACTGCATCCAACAAGATAGGCACATTACAGTCACCGGATTTACCTCTCAGTGATGATCATATCACTGACAGCAACGTGACACCAGAAACTGAGAACATTGCCTTAGACAAGACACCTGCCAAACCTGATGCCATTCCACCGGTCCAGAGGTGCTACCCTGAAAGAAACCCAAAATCTTGAACCTTTAGACCTGTGGAGTTAGTTGTAGACTGTTATTGTGAATGCATGTCAATTTGGAATATGGGTTTACAAAAGGGAAATTGAATGTTTTGTACGTATACAGTTTTATGTTTCTTTAATCTAGTGGTCGCCAACCAGTTGATTGCGATCGACCGCTCAATCTTTGAAACTTTCCCAATGGATCCTGAAAAAAAAGAAAAAGAAATACACAAATACTGTTGTAATGTGAGCATTATAAAAATAAGTAATACTAATTAGGATAATGGTAATATAGCAATACTCCCGCTACGGAATGCTGTTTGCAAAGAGAGGTTGTTTCCAGGGTTGCGGGGTTTTACTTCTGTTCTTTCTGCACAGTGCGCATGTGTGTATAGCCATTCCACTATGCACCGCAGTTCAATGAAAACCTCTGTATGTTAAATATCAGTTTTGCCATCCCAGATAAAGTTGTTCCTTTGGGCATGAAGTTGTCAAGTGGTCCTTTTTCAAAGTAGAAGTTACTACAAATACATGATGCCTGATAAACCTTTTGATGCAAAAGCAAATTTTACCCCTAGAGCACATATGTAAGTTGTTTTTAACCTACTCTTAGTTGCTTTCCCTGGTTATTGTGTTTCTCTTTTTCCACCGCCCACTGTCATGTGTCACGTATGTGCTGACATCATGTGACTGCTGTATTTTTTCAGTGTAGCTTGTACTGCATCAAAGTGACCAGTTAGAGTAGATAAGGGTACAGACAATCGCAAACATCAATATACGGCACTCCCTGGTGATATCCTGCAAGGTAGCTAGCTAGCATGGCAGAGGCTCCACAAAAGAAGGCAAAAACACACAAATTCCATCCAGAATGGGAAGAGGAATTTCTGTTTACCTTGGTGAAAGACAAGTGTGTACGTATGTTGTGCCACCAAACAGAAGCACTGACTAAAAGAGGGAATCTGGAGTGGCACCACAACACCAACCACCAGAAATTTAAAGGCACCTCCCACCAAAGAGTACAGGTTGGACTTGAACCCTCAAGACCCTGAAGCAGCTCTTGCTTTTGAACACTGGCTTGCATGCTTCCAATTGTACTTGGAGGAGGTTCGTGCAACTGAACCCGCCGTTATGCACAGAATTCTACTCTCGAGAGTCACCCCAAAAGTTTACTCCATTATCCGGGACCTACCGACCTACGATGGGGCACTGGACGCCCTCAAAAGACAGTACCTGCGGCCGGTGAACACCGTCTACGCAAGACATCGTTTAGCTACCCAGCAACAGCGGCCTGGCGAATCGTGCGCTGAGTTTCTCCGAGCACTACAGACACTCGTCCGAACTTGTGACTGCAAGACACTCACGGCAGAACAGCATGCAGAACTGCTGGTGCGAGACGCCTTTGTGACGGGACTGAGGTCAGTGTACATGCGCCGGCGACTGCTGGAACACTCCGATCTTACCTTACGCTCGGCGATCGAGATGGCCAACGCTCTGGAAGCTGCTCTGCACAATGCTGATGCTGTCCAGTCGCGCGATTCCCCGCCGGTTCCGTGAACACCTCAGACCACGCCACCGGCAGCTCCCGGGAGCGAATTCGCCAACGCCGCTGCCAGTCGCGATTCCACGAGCTCCCCGAATCTGACCACGACTGCGGCCCGTCAGAAGCCCGTCCTTTGTTATTTCTGCGGACTCAAAAAGCACTCCTGACAACACTGTCCAGCGCGAGAAGCGACCTGCTCTAGCTGCAGAAAGCGGGGCCATTTCGCCAAGTCTGTAAGTCTAAACTACGAGCGGAGTGCAGCGCTGCGGGTGAGACATGGGGGCCGCCATCTTGCATGCCCGGATGTGGGCGGCCATCTTTGTCGGCGTCAGCATGCCCCACCCCCGACCCTGCGATGCTTACCGGGTACCCTGATGGCGATTCAACTCTGGCCACTGTAATCTCGACCAAAGCGCCCCACACCAGCTTGCAAGGTCCATGATGGACATCCTGGTGGAGGGGCACAGGATTAGATGCCTGTTTGACACGGGCAGCACTGAGAGTTTTATTCACCCGGACATAGTGCAACGCTGCGGACTCGCAACACAGCCGGTAAGTCGGAGGATTAATTTGGCTTCTGGGTCGCATTCCACAGACATCCAGGCGAGTTGTGTAGTGACATTGGTGGTTCAAGGCACAGAATATCGGAACTTTGCGCTACTGGTCATGCCTAAACTGTGCGCACCTGTGCTATTGGGGCTGGACTTCCAGAGCCATCTCGAAAGTGTGGCTATGGTATATGACGGGCCCCTCCCACCACTCACTGTCCGAAATCCTCAGTTTTGTGGGACTTCATCACTACTGACCACACACACACACGGGCCCACACGTCCCATCCAGCACGACAGCTGTGCTACTGACACCACTTGCAGCCTCTCCACTCTCAAGGTCCCTCCTCCACCGCTGTTCACCAACCTGACCCCCGACTGTAAACCTGTGGCAACTAAAAGCAGGAGGTACAGCACGGGGGACAGGGCCTTCATTCAGTCAGAGGTGCAGCGGCTGCTCAGGGAGGGGATCACTGAGCCAAGCACAAGCCCTTGGAGGGCCCAGGTGGTTGTTGTTCGGACTGGGCAGAAAAATAGGATGGTGGTGGACTATAGTCAAACCATCAATAGGTTCACGCAGCTTGACGCGTACCCCCTACCCCGCATCGCGGATATGGTCAACCAGATTGCTCAGTACAAGGTGTACTCGACAATAGATCTGAAATCTGCTTATCACCAGCTCCCCATCCGCCCGGAGGACCACCCCTACACCGCCTTCGAGGCGGGCGGCAGGCTCTATCACTTCCTGCGCGTCCCTTTCGGTGTCACGAATGGTGTCTCTGTCTTCCAGAGGGAAATGGACCGGATAGTGGACCAGTACCAACTGAAGGCCACATTTCCCTATCTGGATAACATCACCATCTGTGGTCGTGACTGGCTGGATCACGACGCCAACCTCCAACGATTTCTCCAAGTGGCCGCAGCTCTGAACCTTACTTATAACAGGGACAAGTGTGTGTTCGGAACCACCCACCTCACTATCCTTGGGTATGTCGTGGAAAACGGGGTTATTGATCCCGACCGTATGCGCCCCCTGTTAGAACTCCCTCTTCCCACCACTCTCAAAGCCCTCAGACGGTGCCTGGGTTTTTTTTCCTATTACGCCCAATGGGTCCCCCATTACGCAGACAAGGCACGGCCCCTGGTCAAGTCTACCATGATTCCCCTCTCTGCTGAGGCCCGCGCGGCCTTCAGCTGCAATAAAGAGGACATTGCCAAAACTACGATGCATGCGGTGGACGAGACCGCTCCCTTCCAAGTGGAGTGTGACGCCTCCGATTTTGCTCCGGCTGCTACCCTCAATCAGGAAGGCAGACCAGTAGCATTCTTTTCTCACACCCTCCAAGGCTCCGAAATTCGGCACTCCGCGGTGGAGAAAGAAGCCCAGGCCATAGTGGAGGCTGTTAGGCACTGGAGGCACTATCTCGCTGGCAAAAGGTTCACCTTGCTGACCGACCAGCGCTCGGTTGCGTTCCTGTTCAGCAACCAACAGCGGGGCAAAATCAAAAATGATAAGATTTTGCGGTGGAGAATAGAACTCTCCACCTACAACTATGACATCCTGT
This sequence comes from Hypanus sabinus, assembly GCF_030144855.1. NCBI lineage: Eukaryota > Metazoa > Chordata > Chondrichthyes > Myliobatiformes > Dasyatidae > Hypanus > Hypanus sabinus. Next base: position 18,890,429 of record NC_082720.1, read on the forward strand.
ACCGGCCTGGCAGCCTCAATGAGCCCCCTGATGCCCTATCCCGGGGAACATGTGCTAGCACACAGCTCGACCAGCTATACGCCCTTCATGCACAACTTTGCCATCCGTGGGTCACCCGATTTTACCATTTTGTGAAAGCTCGGAACCTGCCATACTCCCTGGAGGACATCAGGACGATGACCAGGGACTGCCAAATCTGCGCTGAGTGCAAACCGCACTTCTACTGTCCTGACACGGTGCAACTTGTCAAGGCCACCCGCCCTTTTGAACGCCTGAGTGTTGACTTTAAGGGCCCCCTTCCCTCCACTGACCGCAATGTCTATTTTCTCAATGTTATCGACGAGTACTCATGGTTCCCCTTTGCCATTCCCTGCCCCGACACCACTGCCACGTCCGTCATAAAAGCCCTGCGCCAGCTCTTCACTCTGTTCAGGTATCCCTGCTATATCCACAGTGATAGAGGATCCTCCTTTATGAGTGAGGAGCTGCGCCAGTACCTGCTGGCTAGGGGCATTGCTACTAGTCGGACCACGAGTTATAATCCCCGGGGTAATGGACAGGTGGAGCGGGAGAATGCCACGGTGTGGAAGACCACACTTTTAGCCCTTAAGTCAAAAGGGTTGCCGGTCTCTCGATGGCAGGAGGTCCTCCCTGAGGCACTCCACTCTATCCGGTCTCTGTTATGTACGTCCACCAATGCCACCCCTCACGAACGCCTATTCTCTTTTCCCAGGAAGTCTGTCACTGGGACCACCCTACCAGTTTGGCTGACATCCCCGGGGCCAGTGCTGCTCCGGAAACATGTGAGGAGCAATAAATACTCCCCGCTGGTCGAGAGGGTTCACCTTCTACATGCGAACCCCCAGTATGCCTTCGTGGTCTTACCTGATGGGCGGGAGGACACGGTCTCCATCCGCGACCTGGCACCCGCAGGTGCAGCAGACCACTACCCTGAACACTCTCCGGTAACTATGAACCCTGCACCTGAGGTGACACCGTGCTCACCAGGCCCTACACAGACTCCTCACGACACTTATATACCGGGCGTTTTATATGCATTTATACCAGGCGCCTCGCACATGCGTGAGGGATCACTGGCGCCTAGTGGGCTGGAACAAGCACAACCTCCGTCTCCTGTGCAATCACCAATGTCGCCGGCATCCGTGCAATCACAGCCGGTGCTACGTAGATCGCAGCAACAGGTTCGACCACCTGATAGACTTGACTTGTAAGAAACTTCGCCACATGGGGACTCTTTTAAACAAATGGGGGGTGAATGTGGTGAACTACGTGTGCCTGTCTGGACACGCCCCCTGCTGACTGCTCCTGTGGCTCCTCCCACAGGCCTCTGTATAAAGGCGATCTGAGGCCTATGCTCGGCCTCAGTCTCCAGGACGTAGTATGATGGTCACTCACTTCTGGTTCCTTCTTCCAATCTGTGCCAAGAAAGTTGAGGAGCTGAAATCGGGGTGAAGGCCCAGCAATTGTTTTTCACAAAACGTGCTGCTCAAAATAAGACTACTATTGAAGCAACACTTCGTGTAAGTCACCTTTTGGCTAAACACAAGAAGCCTTTTACAGATGGTGATTTATTCAAGGAAGCAATTGCTATTACCACAGAGACTGGTTTTAATGACTTTAAAAGCAAAATCAAAATTGCAACACATAATATACCTGCAACAGTGACAAGGAGGGTAGAGTCACTGTCAGAGGACATGGATCGACAGGACTTGTCATTCTGTCAATATTCTTCACGACAGTTCGGTGAATCCTTGGATGTAATGCAAACGGCTCAGCTTGTTGTATTTGTCAGAATGGCTTTCCAGGATTTTACAACAAAGGAGGACTTCCTCACTCTTTTGCACTTAAAGGAGAGAATGAGAGGTGAGGATATTTACAATGAGTTTGAAAATTATGTCCGTGAACATGACATCCCCATTCATAAACTGGTGGCAATTACTACTGATGGGGCCCCAGCAATGCGCGGTGTGCGCGTTGGTTTTATAGCACTGTGCCGTAATGACCCTGATTTTCCAGACTTCCTGGATTATCACTGTGTGATTTATCAGCACGTCTTGGCTGGGAAGGTCGTGGACTTTTCTCACGTAATGACACTGGTGGTTAAACTGATAAAGTTGATTCGAGCAAAAGCACTTCAGCACCGCTTATTCAAGGTGTTATTGGATGAGATTGATGCCGCTTACAGAGATATAAATCTTCATGCTGATGTTTGGTGGTTGAGTCGCGGCAAAGTGCTGCAACGGTTTGTTGACTCACTGCCTGAGATAAAGACTTTTCTGTCGACAAGAAATGAGGAGCACGAGGAACTGTCAGATGATGCATGGCTACTGGATTTAGGGTGTCTGACAGACCTAATGGCTAAATTAAACGCACTTAACAACGAGCTCATGAGAGAAGACCCACATGATAAGCGCAGTAAATGCGTTAAAGGCCAAGCTCGGTGTTTGGATTTCAAATTTAAAGCATGGAAGGCTGACACACTTTACCAACTAGAAGAAAATGTTACAGGCCATCAAGGGAAAAAATGCTTTTCGCCCTGAGCAGTACTGTGCTTACCTAGACAAACTGGCAATTGAGTTCGATCGGCGTTTTGGAGAGGTAAGCGTCATCATAGATATTGCTGCATTTATTTCAAACCCATTTCTGCTGATCAATATAGAACAGATAGCAGCCAAATTCCAGCAAGTATTTGGTATGCCAAGTGATATTGAAATGGAAATAATTGATTTGCAAAATGCCATCGAGCTTAAAGCAAGATCACGGGACGGTGACTGTTGGGGGTTTGTCAACAGGGAGAAGTTTCTTCATCTTACCACGTGTGCACTGAAAGTCAGTGCCTACTTCGGGTCAACTTAACTGTGTGAAATTGCATTTTCACAGGAGAAAATTATTAAATCTAAGTACAGGAGCTGTCTTACTGACAGACACCTCACAGACTGTCTCAGACTGGCTGTCTGTAGTTATGAGCCAAATTTCAGGGAACTAGCAGAAAGAATTCAGCCCCGGTCATCACACTGAGTGTAACAGTCAATTTTTATTCATTTATTTTTCATGTTGAAATAAAATTGAATAATGAAATTTAGAATTAAAGGTATGAAGTAATGTAATATTCATAAAGAAAGACAGCTATGGTCTGTTTTTTATGCTAGTTGCAGTGTTTTCTTGGTTGAATTAATTTGAAAGTTTGACAAAAGCATTTTATGTAATTCAAATACAATTAGCCCAACTAAAAGGCCTGAAGTTGGAAGTACAACTGAGCTATTTCTTCTTTAAACAATTTAGTAGGTCGATCTTGCCTTTCACTAAGACCAAGGTAGGGGATCTTGGGCTTAAAAAGGTTGGTGACCGCTACTTTAACCTAAAGCGGGAGGATGTGTAATGTGTGGATCTATTTCTTTAAAACCCCCCCCCACCAGCACTACGTATTAAGACGTACAAAAAAAGCTGGATGAACTCAGCAGGTCGGGCAGCATCCATTGAAAGAAGCAGTCAACATTTCAGGCCGAGACCCTTCGTCAGGCCTTGAGAGTGCACTTTGTGAGCACTACATATTGATCTGTTGTCTATGAATGCACATTGCACGTTCTCTCTCTCTCTCTCTCTCTCATGTGTGCGTACTTTTATTTTAATATACATGTAGCTGTTCACAGACACAACACACTGGAGTTCAGAAGAAAGGGTGGGCAGATCTCATTGAAATTTACTGAATATTCAAACGCCTAGGTAGCGTGGACGTAGAGAGAATGTTTCCTACAGTAGGGGAGTCACTAGTCTCAAAATGCAAGGACTTCCTTTTAGAACAAGGTGCGGCATTTCTTTAGCCAGAGAGTGGTGAATGTGTGGAATTTGTTGCCACAGGCAGCTGTGCAAGGCAAGTCATTGGGTGTACTTAAAGCAGAGGTTGATAGGTTCTTGAATAGTAAGGGTGTCAAAACTAATAGGGAGAAAGCAGGAGAGTATGATTCAGAGGAATAACAAATCAGACATGACTGAATAACAGAATCTTTGCTGAGCCAAATGACCTAATTCTGCTCCTATGTCTTACAATCTTTTGTTGGAAATTACCTAATATTACTCCTAAGGCAGGGGATCTACAACCTCTGTGAAAAGGGAAAAGACCATAAGAACATAAGATAAGAGATAGGAGCAGAATTAGGCCATTTTGCTCATTGATTTTTCCTCTCAGCCCAATCTCCTGCCTTTTCACCATATTCCTTAACCAATCAAAATTCTATCAAATTCTGCCTTAAACATTCATAAAGACTTGGAGTCACAGCTGCCTGTGGCAACAAATTCCACAGATTCTCCACTCTCTGCCTAAAGAAATTCCTCTTCTTCTCCGTTGTAAAAGGATGTCTCTATATTCTGAGGCTGTGTCCTCTGGTCTTAGCCTCTCCCACCATAGGAAACATCCTCTCCACACCCACTCTATCCAGACCTTTCACCATTCGATAGGTTTCAATGAGGTCACTCCTCATTCTTCTGAATTCTAGTGCATACAGGTCCATCAAATGGTCTTCATATGACAAATCAGAGCCATCAAATGGTCTTCATATGACAAGCCATTCAAATCTGGAATCATTTTTGTGAACCTCCTTTGAACTCCCTCCAGTTTCAGCACATGGTTTCTAAGATAAGGGGCCCAAAACTGCTCACAATATTCCACGTGAGACCTCACCAGTGCCTTATAGTCTCAACATTACATCTTTGCTTTTATGTTCTAGTCCTATTAAAATGAGTGCTAACATTGCATTTGCCTTCCTCACCATAGACTCAACCTGCAAGTTAACCTTTAGGGAATACAGCACAAGGGCTTCCAGGTGCCTTTGCACTTCAAGTTTTTGAATTTTCTCACTATTTAGAAAATAGTCAACCCTTATATTTCTTCCTTCAACCAAAGTGCATGGCCATACACTTCCCAACACTGCATTCCATCTACCATTTCTTTGCTCATTCCCCTACAAGTCCTTCTGTAGCCTCCCTATTTCCTCAGAACTATCTGCCCCTCCACCTACCTTCGTAGAACCCACAAACTTTGCAACAAAGCCATCAATTCCATTATCCAAGTCATTGTCATATAACATAAAAAGATGTCCCAACACAGATTCCTGTGGAACACTACTAGTCACCAGCAGCCAACCAGGAAAGACTCCTTTTATTCCCATTTTTTGCTCTATCAATGCTCTATCCATGTATCTATCTTGTAATACTATGGGTTCTCAACTTGTTAAGCAGCCTCATGTGTGGCACCATGTCAAAAGCCTTCTGAAAATCCAAGTACACACCATCAACCAATTCTCCGTTGTCAATGCTGCTTGTTATTTCTTCAAAGAATTCCAACTGATTTGTCAGGCAAGATTTTCCCTTCAGGAAGCCATGATGACTGTGACCTATTTTATCATGTTCCTCCAAGTACCCTGAGACCTCATCGTTAATAATCAACTCCAACATCTTCCCAACCACTGAGGTCAGACTAACTGACCTATAATTCCCTTTCTTTTGTCTCTCTCCTTTATTAAAGAGTGGAGTGACATTTGCAGTTTTCCAATTTTCTGGAACCATTCCAAAATCTAGAGAATCTTGAAAGATCATTACTAATGCCTCCACAATCTCTTTAGCTACCTCCTTCAGAACCATGGGTGTACATCATCTGCTCCAGGTGATTTATCTACCTTCGGACCTTCCAGTTGTCCAACAAATTTCCCCTAGTAATGGCAACTTCACACACTTCTGCCACTGACATTCCCAACTTCTGGCATACTGCTAGTGAAGACTGATGCAAAATACTTATTCAGTTCATCTGCCATATCCTTGTCTTCACTACAACCTCTCCAGCATTGTTTTCCAGTGTTCTAATATCCGCTCTCACATCCCTTTTACACTTAATGTATCTGAAGAAACTTTTGGTATCCTCTTTAATATTATTGGCTATTATGACTTTTTTAGTTGCCTTCCATTGGTTTTTGAAAGCTTCCCAGCCTCTAAATTCCCGTTATCTTTTGTTCTGTTATATGTCCTCCCTTTGGCTTTGATGGTGTTTTTGACCACTTGTCAGCCACAGTTATGTTATTCTGCCTTTAGAATACTTCTTTCTTTTTGGAATATATCCTGCGCCTTCTAAAACGCTTCCAGAAATTCCAGACTTTGCTGTTCTGCTGTCATCCCTGGCAGTGTTCTTTTCCAATCAATTGGCCGGCTCCTCTCTCATACCTCTGTAATTCCCTTTACTCCACCGTAATACTGATACCTCTAACTTTAGCTTCTCCTTCTCAAATTTCAGAGTGAATCCAATGATATTACAATCACTTGCCAATAAGGATTCTTTTACCTTAAAGCATCTCATCAATTCCAGTCCTCTGCACAACACCCAATCCGAATAACTGATCCCTTAGTGCAGGGGTGTCAAACTCATTTTAGGTCACGGGCCAGATTGGGCAAAATGCAGCTTCATGCGGGCCGGATCAGTCGGATGCGTGCGAACACAGCTTTCATTGCCTCCATTTTTTCAGCCTGTTCTCATGTGTCTCAGTCCCTGCTATAACGACAAAGTGTTTCACTTCACAAGTTCCGTTCCTTATGAAGAAGACTGCTGAGCAAGCATTATTTTTATGATTGGTATTAACTTACAATCATAGGCTTCATATCGCCGGGCCATTAATAATTAAAATAATAGATCTATCTAAAATGATCTCGGGGGCCGGATATAATTGTACGCCGGGCCAGATATGGCCCACGGGCCTTGAGTTTAACATCACTGCCTTAGTGGCTCAACCATGAGCAGCTCTAAAAAACCCATCTTGTAGGCATTCTAGAAATCTGCTCTCTTGGGATCTAGCACCAACCCAATTTTCCTTATCTACCTGTATATTAAAACCCCCTATGACTATTGTAAAATTTCCCTTTTGACATGCATTTTTATCTCCCATTGCAATTTATAGACCACACCATTACTACTGTTTGGAGGTCTATATATAATCCCATCAGGGTCTCTTTACCCCTTCTATCTACATCAACTTAACACCTTCCTACCCTATGTCACTTCTTTTGAATTGATTTAATTTTTCATCAACAGAGCCAACAGCACCCCTCTGCCTACCTGCCTGTCTTTTTGATACAATGTGTATCCTTGGACATTAAGCTCCCAGCTATAATCTTCTTTCAACCACTATTCAGTAATGCTACCATATATGCCAATCTGTAGCTGTTCATCTACCTTATTCCGTAAACTGCATGCATTAAATATAGCACCCTTTTTGAGCTTGTCCACCTTTTACTTGGCAACTCATCCTGTTGTCTGTAATTTTGCCCTCTCATCTGTCTCCTTGCTGGGAGTCTCACTATAGATTGCCTTTGTTTGTAAACCAACATTCCCATCCTCAGCACTATCACTCCAGTTCTCATCCCCCTGCCAAATTAGTTTAAACCCTCCTAAACAACTCTAGCAAACCTGCCCGCAAAAATATTGGGCACCCTCAGGTTCAAGTGTAAACCGTCCCTTTTGTGCAGGTAGTACCTTCCCCAGAAGAGATCCCGATGATCCATAAATCTGCACAATTGCCCCCTGCAGAAGTTCTTCAGCCATGCACTCACCTGCCAAATCATCTTATTCTTACCCTACCTGGCACAGGTCATAGGCAAAGATTGCTACCATGGAGGTTCTGTATCTCAGCCTTCTACCTAGCTCCCTAAAATCTCTGTTCTGGGCCTCCTCACCTTGTCTACCTATATCACTGGTGCCAATGTGCACCAGGACTTCTGGCTGCACACCCTCTCCCTTGAGAATCCCATGGATCTGATCTGAGACATCCCTGACCTCGGCAACAGTGAACCAGGGAGGCAATATACCATCTCGGTGTCTCAATCACGCCCATGGACCCTAGTATCTGTTCCTCTGTCTATGGACTCTCCTATCAACACTGAAGACCTCTTCACCTCTCTGCTCTTCTGAGCCACAGCACCAGACTCCGTGCCAAACAACTGGTCACTGTGGCTCCCCCCAGAGGGTCCTCCCCCTCAACAGTATGTGAGGTTGAGTACTTCTACTGTGGGGAATGGCCACAGGTGTACTCTGCACTGGTTGTGCATTTCCCTTCCTTCTTCTGACAGTCACCCAGTTACCTGTCTCCTGCGACAAGGGGGTAAGAAGGGGAATCAATATTGAATCCAGCCCACTGAAAACTCATGTCAATGGATCAAAATTGGATACGGAAGCTAACCAAGTATTAACCTCTCTCAGGTTATAAGTTCCTAAATCTCTGTGTTGAATCCCAGATGCAAAACGCACAGAAGCAAGGGTACAGAGCAGACACTTTACTGTTTTATAGGACTTGAAATTTGCTATTTTGTGGCAGCAAAAACTTGAAATCTCTACAAATTGCAAAATAAGGAAATAGCGCACAAAAAAAGAATAATGAGATAAAGTTTGTGCTTCATGGACCATTCAGAGATCTGATGGTGGAGGCAGAGAAGCTGTTTCTGAATCATTAAGTGTGGGCCTTCAAGCATGTTTACTGATGGTAGTAATGAGAGGAGGTCATGCCCTGGAAGGTGAGGGTCCTTTATGACAGGTGCCACTTCTTGAGGCACAGCTTCCTGATGAAGTCCTTGATGGGGGGAAGAGCTGTGTCCATGATGCAACTGGCTGAGACAACCCTCTGAGGCCATACATCTATAGGAACCTGCAAAATCGTTTGTGATAGACCAAATCTTCTCAGCTTCCTAATAGAGTTCCTTGTGTTTCTTCGTAATGATTGCATCGATGTATTGGGCTTAGGTCAGATCCATGGAGATGTTAACATACAGAAATGTAAAGCCACTCACTCTTTCCACCACTGACCTCTCAATGAGGATTGGTGTGTATTCTTCCAAATCAACAAATCAAATCAAATTCAAGTTTAATTATCATTCAACCGTACATGAATGCAGCCAAACAAAATAGCATTCTTCTGAGGCCAAGTTTCAGACCATACACAGCACATTCAAAATAGCGAACAAAAAAAACATAGTCATGCTAGAAACACATAAAAATCCCAACGCCCTTTTAGCTACATGTCCCACAAATTGATGGTAAAGTTACTAGCAGTGCGCAGATGCACACAACCCAGCCTGTCATTCCACCGATCGAAACTGGAGGGCAGCACCAATGGGAGAGGCCAGCCCCCAACTGAGCACAGACACCAGGCTGCACTGCCTCTGGAGTCTCCTCACCTTCACTGCAGCAGCAGGCAAGCCTGCGACTTGAGGCCTCATCCTCGTTACAACAGAGGCTATGCAGCTTCCCCTCTGCCAGGTGCACCACTAAACAAGGGAAACGGGCCTGCAGCATCTTATGTTATCAATGTCCACTGGGGTCTTGCAATCGCAAGAGAAATATCCAACACACTCACCCACAGTTAGACTGCACAGTCGCCTTCGCACACCAACTCTGATGCCTTCGAGTAGCCGACAGTAACATGGCCTGCATTCCAGCCAGCTCCCCCAACTTCCCCTGCCTGATGTCCACAATCAATTTCTTGGCCTTGCTGATGTTGAATATGAGGTTGCTTTTGTGATCAAACAGTTGATCTATCTCAATCCTGTCAGTCTCCTCTTCGCCATCCGAGATTTTACCAGCAAGTGGCATCACTGGTAAACTTATAGATAGTGTTTGAGCAGCGCCTAGCCACAAGGTCATGAGTACAGAGAGAGCAAAGCAGCGACCTCAGTGTTCACCACTGAGTGATTCTAGGGTGGCTGAGCTGGTCAAATCCTGACAATCACAACTGAGACAATAAGTCACGTGTTGAGGGAACAAAAAAGCAGAAGGTATATTTCCATGCCAACCTTCCTGTCACAGATGTCTCTGTCCTTGACAATTTTGGTATAAGTTTCCATTGCATTTGTGACCAATTAAGGACGTTATTAATTTGCATGACTCTAAATGGAATCAGTTCCAGATAGATTAATCATCTCTCATCTGGGAATCTATAAGGTGTGTAATGCTAGCAAAATCCGCAGCATTATATTCCACTACAATCTTCAACCTTTTATTATTGCACATCCCTTACTCAACTATTATTCACAAACTGGGAGTTCACAGTATTCAAGCAACATGATGGAAATGATAAACAAAGTAAACAAGGAAGATTTAAGGGGATTAGCCTTTTGGAAAACAGATACATCAACAGTCATGAATTAAATATTTATTAGAACGTTAAAACAAAGTAATATATGTCAGAGACACATGTTCATTTTCCAAACCTCCTTTCTTAAAACTTGAAGATCCATATTAAATGACCCACTAAATACTTCTGTGAATACCTTTAATAATTTTTGAATGCTCTCAAATACTTAAAGTATAAATTTACAGCCAGTCAGAAAGCTTAGAACAGTAAAAATTGTACTTTTTACACAAGAAAGCTTTCCATTGGCTTGCTCGAACATTAAAACGCAGGTAACTGAGGCTCCCACACCCACTCTTTTCCAACTGAGTCCAAAGGAAAGGTGTGTCACTCCTCATTCCGAGTGCAGTCTGCTGCAGCAAGATTGCAGAGTGTGATTTTTGTTTGTTTCCAGGATGTGGAAGTCACTGGCAGAGCCACTATTTATCGCCCTTCCCACTTGACCTTGACCTACGGATGCAGATAAGAGTCAATCACTTTGTTGGAGTTGCATACAGAATAGGGCATGTTAAGATATTAGTACTCCAGACAGCTTTCCTGGTTATCATTGTTGATGCCAACCAGTTTTGGATCTAATTCCAAATTTTACTGTATTTAATTCACCCAGCTGCTCTAACCACACTTAGCCCCACTGGACAACAGTTCAGATATCTGGCTGCCAACCCAATAACCGAATTACTGGAATCCTCTGCTCCCAATGGTGGTGATATATTTAAGATGAAGATAGATAACTATTTGAAAAATTGAGGAATTGAGGGTTGTGGAGATGACCATAAGTTGAGGCTAGCATATATTGTATTGAATAATGGGACATGTTTGAGAGGCCAAGCAACTTGTTCCTGCTCTGCGCCCAATGCTACTCTAATTGTAGGTCATCTTATTCAAACTCTTGCTCCTGCGTTAAATTCCTCAAGGAATCGTCGATTACAACTTCAGCACTGTGTGATCCGTTGCAGAGATGCAGATAAAGCAAACTCCATCACTCAGCCAGAGTAGTATGGGCTCGCTGCGCTGAACAGTCGCAAAATTCAGGCCACATTTACTGTGTAAGTGCTGTAGACTGTACACAGAATGGTGGCATCCATTAGTCTTGCGAGACCATGGATCTGCACCTGGAATGGTTACACAGAATGAGCATCCAAATAACTATCAGCACACACAAAATGCCGGTGGAACGCAGCAGGCCAGGCAGCATCTATAGAAAGAAGTAGAGTCAACGTTTCGGGCCGAGACCCTTCGTCAGGACTAATGACTGTACTTCTCCCTATAGATACTGCCTGGCCTGCTGTGTTCCACCAGCATTTTATGTGTGTTGCTTGAATATCCAACATCTGCAGATTTCCTCGTGTTTACATATCAAAATAACAAATATACTGAGAAATTAAACAAATTCTTAAATGTTAGAAGAGAATGTATTTTATATAGCTGGAAATATTTTGTCTTTGTTTCAGGGTTTGATGTGAACTAAACATGATGATCAGTGGATAAGCATAACGTTTGCTGGTTCACAAGTCTCATGTTCCCATCGAAGGTCTAAGCAATGCACCATTCCAGTTGTTTCAAATGTTATTGTATTGTCAATTCTGCTGATTTTATGAAAACATTAAGATAGAATGCACATTTTTTAAAAAGCACAATTGGGGGTGTCAATAAAATTAAGTGAATACTTTCAATCCGAATTTAATAAATCTTAACTCATCTAATAGTTAAGAAAATATCTGTAGATGTTATTTTTATGGACATCCAAGAGAGTTTTGATAAAGTGTTTCAAGAGGTAGCTTAAGTTGAAATGCAAAGACATGAAGCAAAATTATTAGCCTGGCTGAGAAACCAGCTGATCAGTAGGAGGGCAGGGATAATGGGAGAGAACCCAAATTGTACAATCTAATTTGTTCAATGTGAACACTAGCCCAGATGGACTAGAAAGGCGGGGTGTTGAGAGCCAGCCTGATTTCACTTGCTGTCCCGCGATGTTCACTCCTCTCTCTGCGACGCTGAGGCTGTGAGACTGCCCCTGGCTGTCTTGTGTCTGTGAACTTTGTGGCAATTTGTCCTGCTAATATGATGAATGGATACTGGGGATTTGGGCTGCTCCGGGAGTTCGGATTTCAGGACTGAATTTGGTTCGGAATGCTGTTGTTGTTGTTGCCCGCTATATTGTTTGCATGATTTGTGTTTTTTTTTCTCTTTCACTGCACATTGGCAGTTGTTTTTTTTAATTGGAGTCTTCTAGGTTTCTTGTTTTATGGCTGCCTGTAAGTAGACAAATCTCAAGGTTGTATAATTTATACATTCTTTGGTAATAAATATACTTTGAATCTTTGAAATTGTTCTGTGTAGCGGTCTACTTGTGGTGTCTTATCTGCAGATAAACAGAGACAGAAGCCATGTATTTACACTTGTTAATGATATAAAGATAGACAGGATTATAAGAAGTGAAGATGGAAGTGCAAGATTACAACAAGATGTTCATAGATTAAGCAAAAATGCTTAATGTGGCAGATAGATTCCATTGTGGCTTTGGGCCTAAAACTAAGTAATTTCTGCGATATTGAAAAGCAGGAAATACTGATCATTAAGTTTCTTGGACAGGCACAGGATATATAATTAGAATGCTGGCCTTATATCTGGATCGGGAAAGTGTAGAAGTTATGCCATCTCTATACAAAGTCCTGGTGAAATTAAATCTGTAGCCCTGTGAAAAGGTTCTGGTCAACACCTAAAGATAGGATATTCTAGCCTGTGAGAGAATTCATTACAGATACAAGTACACATGTAATGAATGCATGTTTCTTAAGGCTTACATTAAGGAGATAAAATACAAATTAAGATTATAGTCCCCATAATTTAAAAGATTGAAGAATGATTTCATTGGAGTTTTAAAGTTGTTAAGGGAGTGAAATTATTTCTGGTAGTTGTGGAGTCTGAAAAATACAGCCAAGACTTGGAGGCATGGTTATGAAACATTTCAACACCAGAAGTCTTTGATGCTGGTTTAATCATTGACATAAATGCCAAGACTGAAAATATTCTTCTAAGCTTTTTAAGAGATGCATTGATAGAAGATTCTCACAAGTTTGACAGTAAGAGCAAGCTTGAACTGCAATATGGCCCAGAATGTTTCTGACTTTCTACCAGTTGTAGACAATGAAAAAAAGAGAGAAGACAATCAAGTTCATCAGTTCCTAAAACACGAAACAATAAGTTAACATTTCAGGAGTAAAGATCACGTCAAAGCCTGTGTTCTAACAAGCGTTCATATACCCTGTATCTTAAATGAAATGTCCACAACTTTTGAAATATTTAGTGGAAATACAAATACAAGTCCTAACTGGAATGCATGAGCTTCAGGACCATGCTAAATATATCGCTGCACTCTGCAAATAATTTAGGGGGTGGGATGGGGAATGGAAAGCATTGTGTTTGTTTATGAAGCTTAAAATTATTGGCAAGTCACCAGTCCCTGAAGCTCATTGTGATGTTGCAGTTTGAGAAGGTTTCGCTGAGAAGGATATGAATCATAGCTGAATAATTGGTTCCATATCCTGGCATTTGAGTCAACTCCCCATTAAAATCTAATTTATTACCAGATGGTGTTATAATGCTTTTTACAGAAGTTGCGTTTAGTTATTGTGAAGAACCGTTCTTCTTGAGTGATAAGTCCGGAAGCTCTTTTGCAACACGGGTATGATCAATGGAGCAAATTTCTTCTTCTCAGGCATTTGAGTAACGTCATAGATCAACTTGCTTCTAGGTCAATCCAGAGAGATGGAAGACGCAAGTTAAATTGGGGTGGCAATGGTACTCCAGTTCCTACACCATCTCAACATAGTGAAGTCTTAATCCAATGGTAAGCAAGGTAACACTTGCTTTGCCTAGCCGCTTAATATAGGGGGTGACAACCCCCTGCCCGGCCAAACTTAAGAAATCTCATTTGGGTGGATGCTGCGCGATGTGACCCTTGTTACAAATCAGCACCCCAAATAACAAACAGTACACAATATGCAATTAAATGATTAAGCTTTATAACTCTTACTTTGACTATATGGTTAGTAGAGAAACAAAATAGTCAAACAAAAAGGCCTAAACCTTATTAAACAGTCTATGCACAAAGTTGGAGCTCACTCATAGGTCAATCGGTCCCTACCGATTGTTACTGCCCTTCGGACCCTCACGCCCAAGTCCACCCCGTCCGGTGGTCTACCAGATCTCTTCATTCACATCTTCTCTTTACATCTCTCTCTCCCTCTCCCTCTCTGGCAAAAGCCCACGAAATGAACTGCTCCCAGGCTCACAAGACAGGGCAACAAAATCCTGATTGGCTAACATGCATCCACAGTCCTGTTATCTCCAGTCATAACCCAAACATTGCTGTGACAGAGAAACTGTTGCTTCAGCAGTGAACATTACAAAAAAAACCCATTACATTAGCAGTGAAACCTTACAGTGTGTTACACAAGTCTAATACAACTGGAGACAAGGCTCTGCTACACAGACTTAATGCACAAGCGTGAAAATCCACATGCCCCCTATTGTGCATGTGCTCACACACAAACACCTCACCCCATAAAAAGTGCACACTAACAACAATACATGCATAAAATCTCTTTCACACACAGAGTACAAATCACATATAGACAGGGCATTCACATGGATACACAGATACCACATGGATATTCAATCAGAATCAGGTTTAATATCACTGGCACATGCCATGAAACATCTTGTTTTGAGGCAGCAAGACATTACAATACATAATAATAAAAAAATTATAAATTACAATAAGAAATATTTTAAAAATTAAAGTAAATAAGTAGTGGAAAAGTAGAGAAATAAAAAGAAAAGAACAGTGAGGCAGTGTACATGGGCTCATTGTAATTCAGAAATCTGATTGTGGAGGGGAAGAAGCAGTTCTTAAAATGTTGAGTGTGTGTCTTCAAGCTCCAGTACCTCATCCTTGATTGTAGCTTTGAGAAGAGGGCATGTCCTGGATAATGGAAGGACCTTAATAATGGATGCCTCCTGTTTGAGGCATTGCCTTTTGAAGGTGTTCTCGATGCTGGGGAGACCAGTACCATAATGGAGCTGGCTGAGTTTGCAGCATATTCTGATCCTGTGCACTAGCCCCTCCATACCAGACAGTAATATAACCAGTTAAAATGCTCTCCAGAGTACACCTGTAGAAATTTGCAAGAGTCCTTGATAATATGTCCTCAAACTCCTAATGAAGTATAGCCACTGTTGTGCTTTCTTTGTAATTACATCAATATATTGTGTCCAGGATAAACCTTCAGATTCGTTGAGACCCAGGAACTTGAAACTGTTCACCCTTTCCACTGCTGATCCCTCCATGAGGACTGGTTTGTGATCCCATGATTTCTCCTACCTGAAATCAACAATTAATTCCTTGGTCTACCTGACATTGAGTGTAAATGTCTTGAATATCACAGATTTGGCGACACCACTCAACCAGCTGGTCTATTTCATTCCTGTATGCCTTCTCATCACCATCTGAAACTCTGGCAACAATAGTTGTCATCAGCAAATTTATAGATGGCATTTGAGCTATGCCTAGCCACATGATTGTGGGTATAGAGAGAGTAGAGCAGTGGGCTAAGCCAATGTCCTTGAGTTACACAAATATTGATTGCCAGTGTGGAGGAGATGTTATTTCCAATCAACGCAGACTATTCGTCTCCTGGTGAGAAAGTCAAGGATCCAGTTACAGAGGGAGGTACTGGGACCCAGGTTTTGGAGCTTGTTGGTTTATACTGTAAGTATGAAGGTGTTGAACACTGAGCTGTAATCAACAAACAGAAGCGGGATGTTGGTATTATTGTTGTCAAACTGATCCAAGGCCAACTGGAGAACCGGTGAGATTGCATCTGTATTACACCTGTTGTGGCAATAGCCAAAATGCAGTGAATCCAGGTCCTTGCTTAGGCAGGAGTTAATTCTGGCCATGACCAACTTCTCAGAGCACCTCTTCACAGAAGATATGAGTGCAACTGGACGATAATCATTGAGGCAGCTCATCCTGCTCTTCTTGGGCACTGGTATGATTGTCGCCTTTTTGAAGCAGGTGGGAACCTCCCCCTGCAGCAGTGAGAAACTGAAGATGTCCTTGAACACTCCCGCCATTTGGTTGGCACAGGTTCTCAGTGCCCTACCAGTTACACCATCAGAGCTGGGTGCCTTGCAAGGGTTCATCCACTTGAAAAGTGTTGTGATGTCAGCCTCCAAGACAGAGATCACATAGTCACCGAATGCTGCAGGGATTTTCACAGGTATAGTTTCATTCTCCCTTTCAAAGCAAGCAAAGTCATCAGGGAGTGAAGCATCACAGTATGTCAGGATGTTAGGTTTTGTTTTGTAGGAAGTAATGGGCTACAAACCCTGCCAGAGCTGTTGAGCATCCAATTCTGTCTTTAACTTCAATCGGAATTGTTTTTTCACTCTTAAAGTAGCCTTCTGCAGGTCATACCTAGACTTCCTGTATCGTTCTAGATCACCAGTCTTGAATATCAGAGATTTAGCCCTCAGTAGACAATGAATCTCTTGGTTCATCCATGGTTTTTGGTTTGGGTCTGGTATATTCTCAAAGGCACACTCTCATCCACACAGGTGTTGATGAAGTCAATGACAACTATGGCGTATTCATTCAGATTCGAAGGTGAATCCCTGAATGTTGTCCAATTCATTGACTCAAAGCAGCCCTCAACCTCCCTTGACCATAACTTCCTGGTCCTCAGCACTCGTGCTGCAGTCTTTAGTCTCTGCCTGTAGACTGGAAGTGTTAACCGGACTTGACAAAGGGCAGACATGAGATGTCATGGTTAGTATTCTTGATGGTGATATAACAGTGATCAAGTGTGTTGGCTCCTCTGGTTCCATGGGTGATTTGTTGGTGGTCGTTGTTCAGAGGCTTCTTCAAACTGGCCTGGTTGAAAGCCCCTGCAATGATAGGGAAGGCTCTTTTGAGACTGCTGATCATGATGATTAGCTCATCAGTGCCTGCCTGATGTTGGCCAAGGGTGGAATGTACACTGATACCAGGACGATGGGTGAAAACTTCCTCAGCATGTAAAATGGATCATTCTTGACCGCTAGAGGTTCCAGGTTGGTTGAGAAGGATTGAGACAGAACCGCCATGTCTGTGCACTACAATGAGTTACTCATACAGCATACTCCACCTCCTCTACCTTTAACAGACTTATCTGTCCTGTCTTTGCAGTGAATGGTCAAGCCCCTGGGCTGTAGCACTACATCCAAATTGGTGGGGGCGAGCCATGTTTCCATGAAGCAAAGTACACAGCAGTCCCTGATCTCCGTCTGGTACAGTAATCTTGCTGTAAGGTCTTCAGCTTTAATTTCCAGAGACTCTACATTCACCAGCAGGATGGGTGGGATTGCGGGGGGTGGTCTAATTGCTCCTCATTTCAATTGTACCTTCAGACCAGCCTTCCCCCCGCACTTCCTTTTTCTTAAACCGGAACGGCACTCAGGAACTGCGTCTGCCTTCCAGGTTCACCAATTTTGAGGATCAAAAGATTTTTTAAGCACCTTATGATGATGTTGTTTGCTGAAGTACCCATGGCTGTGCCTGTGGATACCAGCTGTAGTGGTCCTAAACAGGAATATTTGATGATTTTCATCGGAGCTGCACACAAAGAGTCGACACTTAACAAAAGTATCTGAGGATCAAGCCCCTGCTGCAATCACTTCAGCTCTTTTTCAACATTGTCGATTGTTCTTTCAATATCTCTGTAACTGTTCCTGGTAGATATTTTCTTTTCCAATTAGGCATTATAGTTGGATCAGTTTAACAAAAGGGCTTTGTTTTCCATGAGGGCTGAAAAACCATTTACAGTATAAATGCAGAAGAGCACGAGAAGGCATATGGTTGAGCTACAGTCAAAGTGCTGAATTTCAAGGATGATGCTCACTGCAAGATGCAAGGAATTGGGAGTGATGGAGGGGTCGGGGGGGGGGACGAAGGAACATTTTCAAACACAGATAGTGAAGATAGTGGTTGTGGGGTGAAGGTTATTTTTAGGCAATCCCTGGGTATTGAGTTTGAGTTGCTTCCACTTCAGTCCGATGCATCAATTCTTTCAACATGAGGTCACTGTTTCACTGTTGTACACCAGCTCCCACACAGCACCCAACATCAAGGAGGTCCAAGACAAATGGAGACCTGGCTCTATTGACCCGATTTTGCACGCATTGTCAAGGTAATCCGAGGCTGAGTGGAGAGTCAGTGAGATTGCATTTGCTGTCAACCTATTGTGGTTCAGATCCTTGCTTAGGCGAGAGTTGATTCTGGCCATGACCAAGCTCTCAAAGCACAATAGATGTGAGTGCAACTGGCCAACTGTCATTGAAGCAGCCCACCATTTCCTCAAGCTCTCTTTCTCAGCCATTACTCCCCACCTCCCTACCATACATAGGGCACCAAAGTGTCCTGATACAGTGTGTAGGTGTAGGGTACATTGTTCACACATGTAGTAAATTGACTACCAGTACCTATCATCCCTACTGGAACCAATGGGGAATCCATTTTTTCAAGCTGAAGGTTTGAAGTGGGCTACTTGTTAATCTAGAATGTTACGCAAATCAGGAAAAATCTACCCCTCCCATTTAAGGGCATCAAAGGTATTTGAAACTAGGAACCAGTCATGAAAATCTTTCATGCCACTGTCCTACCACATACAGTACATCACTATTGAAGATTGGAACAATTAAAAAAGAATTTGTGGAACAATTATCTGTAGCCCACAGACCATTGCCGATAATCACTGGCACCATCTTAGATTTAAGCTCCCATCATCCAAGACATGCTCATTTCTTGCTACTGCCATCAGGAAGAAGGTACAAGAGCCTCAGGACTCACACAACCAAGTTCAGAAACAATTACCACCCCTCAACCATCAGGCTCCTGAACTAAAGGAGATAATTTCACTCAGCGTCAATTGCCCCATCACTGAAATGTTCAGATTAGAGAACTTCCAGTTTCAGATGGTGCTACCAAACATGTGCGTCAGCTCACTGATGGTTCAAAAGACAAGGAATTTGACTAAAAACATTACTAATAACACCTTTTCTGAAGTAAATTGTGGTAAACTATCACCACAAACAATGATGAAAACAATGATGAAGCAAGCATGGGCCATGCTGGTGCATCGCAAAGCTGAAGCACAACGTGCTCAAGATGGAATTGGTATTGCTGTTGGAGTCGGAGTGAGGAACTTAGAGAGAAGTTGATACAGAAGAGTTTCGATGCCCGTCCACCCAACCCAGGTGCAAGGCTGAATCACTCCTAGTGCTGAGCCATTTTGGTGAGATCGAGAATGGCTTCGGGCTGGGCAGCCCAAGCATTTCACTACGCTGGGGTCCGAATTCTAGAACAAGGCACTACCCAGTGCTTGGACAACTTAAACACTGATCCAGATAGATTGGAAGGCCGAGTGTCAGGACCAGGGGCGAGGGTCGGACTGATTTTGCGCAGTCTCCGCGATGTTCAGTCATCTCTCAGCAGTGAACTGCTCTGGCTGCTGTGCTACTGAGACCAAGGCTTGGGCCATCTTCGACTGATCCGGAAGCGGATCTAAGGACTCAGTCTGGTTCGGAAATGCTGTTGCTTGCATGATTGCGTTCTTTTTTCTCTCTCTTTCACTGCGCAATGGTTTTGGTCTTCCTTTTTTTAAATTAGGCTCTTCGGGTTTCTTGCGTTGTGGCTCCCTGTAAGCAAACAAATCTCAAGGTGTATAATTAATACATCTTTGACAGTAAATTCTACTTTGAACTTTTAAAAGTTGGCACAACCAATGAACTCACTTTCAAGGATTCTTCATCTCATATTCTCGATATTTATTGCTTATTTACTATTATTGTTTCTCCTTTTGCATTCACACAGTTGTCTACTGCACTCTGGCCAAACGTCCTAGTTTGGTGGTCTTTCATTGATCCTGTTTTAGTTACTTTTCTATCAATCTGTTAAGTATACCCACAAGAAACTGAATCTCAGGGTTGTGTATGTACTCTGATAATAAAATTTCCTTTGAACTTTGAAAATTGTAACGAGGGATACAAGCAACAGAAATCTCATTTATATTGGGTACCGATTCCCAGTTAGAGACTACTTATCCAGAAACAAATCACAGTTTGAAAATTTATATAATCTGTAAGGGAGAGAAGTGAGGCGGTCAGCATGGGGGCAGCTGGGGTGCAGATTTACTGCTAACTACCTGCACCAAATGCTGGATTTAATATCTCTGTTCAACAGAAGGCATTTGCTGGATTGTCACCATCCGATCTGACAGCGCAGATATCACATCAGGATTGCACCAGGTGCAAGGGGATGGAAAACACCTTCCTTCAAACTTGCGTAATGATGAACCACCTTCTTGGGTATTCCCTTGAAGTTAACTAGCTTCCGGTTGAGCTTCTAAAGTTGGGAGGTGGCATTTGAGGCCAGCCTGTGATCTGTAGACTCTCACAGAGTGGGGTGGGAAGGGAAGTGGGTACTCTGCGAGGTGCTGCACTCCTCCTCTTCTTTACACTGGGTGCTTGGTTGCTGTTGATGTATGAGCTGGATTTTCTCTATGCCATCTCACATGCTCAGCAAATATAGGCCAATGATTCTTACTAATCGGTAGCTATGATGCTCTCTTTCAAGGAGCAAGAGAAATAGAATTGTGAATGACCTCAATTGTAGAGGATAGAATGAGAAACCCAAACAGGAGTATTCTTGGACAGTCAGGTCTAACGGTAAGGTTTTAGCTGCAACTGAGACAACTTTGCTCAATGTCTGAAGGACAGATCTACAGGTCTCAGTAATATCATGGACATGTGGTCTGAGGTGTCAAATGTGGGCTCAAAGTTCAAGGGGTCTAGTTCAATTCCAAGTGGTAGGTTGGAGTTTGTTGTAAATGTGCCACATACATGTACAGGCGTTGTGTACCAGAACCACACCGTAACAAAACAACAGTTAGTAATGAAGGCAATAAGTGTAGTCATACCAGACCCCACCAGACAGTCATTCAATAAGATTCCTTGATTTCTTCAGAATTCAGAAACATATTGACCTTAAGTACACCCTGGGAATTGAGCATTTTTGGTCCCCTGAGGTGGAAAAATATAATGATTTACAAAACAAGTTCAGGCATTCCGTCCTTTCTCATTCCAAAACAGCTACCTCCTTTTCCAACATCCGTGTTCTAGAATAAGTGATTAATAGTTAACCCATGTTGCCTTGAAACTCTTTAGTTTGTGTGGCAGCAGAGCTGAGATGTGGAAAGTAGACAGACTGATGACAGCAGGATTTGGACGCTGCCCTGCAAGGTTGACGAACACTGAGAGAGTGGATTCCCTATTGGTGGATAGACACAGGCAGCCAGTGCAGTGTATGTGTGCACTATGTAGCCAACACCGACTGGAAGCCTTCGACTCCAACAAAGACTCGTGTTCTCTTGGCCTGCTGCTCTAGCATAGTAATACTTTTTGAATAAGTGACCTTGCTCAGTTCAACAGGAAAATTGAATAATAACGTGTTGCAAATTAAGTTCAAGTTTAATTGTCAATCAACTGTACATGAATACAACCTAATGAAACAGTGTCAGCCCAGGGCCAAGGTGCAAAAGTGACAGAAGGTAGCACCAACAGGCATGCACAGCACAAAGCACATACAGCACATATGAAGTCGCAGTAAACTACAGTCACACACAAGCGAATGTATCTCAAGTCCCTGAGTCCATGAACATTGTCAGCAAGAGCAAGCCCACGCAGTCCAGCTTGTCTTCCATTGAGGGAACACAGGAGGCCAGTGCCAACAGGAGGGGCCAGCTCCCAACCCAGCATTGACGCTGCACCACACAGCCTCCAGCGCCGGGGGGCCTGCAACAGGCGACACCGCTGCATGAGGCCTTGTCCACGCTACAGCTCAGGTCAGGCTGCTCCCTCGCCATCAGTCTCACCAATAAACCAGTGAAATGCACTTGCAGTATTCTACATCACCCATGCCTCCACTTCTGGCCTAGAAAGAAAATTATTTATTGCCAATGTGACATTGATAGTCACCATTAAAGGAATTTCTTATCCTGGTGACAAAGAGGGGCTTCTTAAGATACAGACATCTCACAATACTGTTCACTGAGATTCAAGGAGGACACTCGTCTCCCTTTGCTCCCTCTCCTAGCTTCTTGTTCAAGTCAACATCCCCTTTATTTATTTTCCCAATTGTGCTGAAATTTCAAGCTCTTGAACCAGAGGGGATAATTTCATTTGCCCCATTACTGAACTGTTCCCACAACCTATGGGCTCACTTTCAAGGACTCTTCATCTCATGTTCTTAACATTTATTGTTTATTTGTTTATCCATTTATTTAGTATTATTATTTCTTTTCCTCTTTCTGATTGCACTTGCACAGTTTGTTGTCTTTCGCACATTGGTTCTTTATCTGTCCTATTGGGAGCAGACTTTCATTGATTCTTGAACTTACTGTGATTGCTCACAAGAGAATGAATCTCAGAGTTGTATATAGGGACATATATGTACTTTGATAATAAATTTACTTTGAACTTTAAAGGGAAAGCTTTCCAATGCATTCATGGAACCAACAAGCAAAAGTTTTTAAGACAGCAAGACACTTGCCATATGCAGTTCCCTGGCATCATTTGCAACACTTTAAAAAAAAGCACCAACAGTAGAAATACAGCGGTGGTCAATGAAATCAGCTATTCAACTAAATTATAATTAGCTCTGAATAATTGTTTGAATTAAGATGGTAAGGGCTTCTCAGTGCTGTTAACTATGTGTTTGGCTTTGCAAAGCTAGGAAAGCATGCTATCTGGAATATTAAGCTCCAGAGTCAATGCAGTGGCGTCAAACCAGTATTGCATACTGACTGGTATCATGTACTGGCAGTTCTGTAAACTTTGAACAGATATTCACTACCAGTTCAAATTGCATGTCGACCTTAAAGCTCTCAGTGCAAGATAATATTGCCAAAACCATCCATAAGAAGAGTCTTTGCTCAGAGTTTGGTGGGAATGCAGCGTTCATAAATCAGTGAGTGGTTTAGATAAAGGACACCTGTGCAGTTAAACAGAAACATGATCACATAGAGAATAAAGTTTAGTAAGGTAATAAGTGACCTGAGTAGATTATGAACACTTGCATGGGCCGGTGAAATTGAATCTCTTCTGTGTTATAAATTCGTCATTGTTTTAAAGAACTCTATCTCGGCCAAATTTTTCAAAGCTGTCCAGATGTTGTTTTTCCACCTTTTAGATTTGAAATTGGAGGAGAACGGGCTTGTAATTTTAATCTAATTTGTGGTGAGTTGCTGGAGTCTCTAAAAGAGCAGATTCCCAAAACATTTGGGCAAGACTGAAGGAGCTTGGTATAATGATGGGAAGGACTGGGCTTGTATGATTAATCCTGTTGAATTTCATAAGAAAAGTTATTAAAATATGGTTTTAATCAATTCATATTTCAGAATGTGAACATTATTGACTATTTACTAGCCTGTCCTTGAACAGAATGGCTTGTCCATTTTAGAAATAACCAAAGTTCTGTGGATCTAGAATCACATATACACCAGACCAAAACCAGGTAGGATTGGCAGGTTTCCACCCCTGGATCAGTTAGTAAACTAGATTTTTTACAAGATTAGACAAAGCTGCAGAGCGTTGCAAACTCAGCCAGCACCATCATGGGCACTAGTCTCCCCAACATTGAGTGCACCTTCAAAAGGTGATGCCTCAAAAAGGTGGCATCCATTATTAAGGACCCCCAACACTCAGAATATGCCCTCTTCTCATTGCTACCATCAGGGAGGAGGTGCAGGAGCCTGAAGACATGCATTCAGTGTTTTAGGAACAGTTTCTTCCTTGGTTTTAATTTTGGGTGTTATTATGTATCGCCCAGTCCTGCTGCCACAAAGCAGATTTCATGACATCTGTCATGATTCTGATTCTGATAAAGCAACCACACTCGTTTCCTCTGCCAAACCATCCAATACTACACAACAGCAATGCATCATTCTCCTCTTTGGCAAATGAAATCACATAGAATATATTAAGAACCTTACTATATCTTTCATCTCCTTACACTTTCTACCTTGTTGTAATTAATAGGAGTAATGCCCTGGTTAAAATTTCCACTGCTAGGCTGTGAGGTAGTTTACATTAGTAATTTTCTGTAAAAGCAGTGTCCCATGCTGGAAAGTGCACTTTGGCTTTGGTTAACATAAGGAGCTATATTGTCCAACTTAGAAATGTGAGTCACCCCATCGGGATTGGGGGACAGGAGAGAGGATTCTAGAGAGCTGGGTGGGTGGGAAGAGTTTTCTGAAGGGCAGTAGTCTGGTTTGGGGTCTTTCGGTGGGAGGTGCAGAGCAGGACAGAAGGGAAGATGCTGCAGAATGCCGTTGGAAGGAGAGTCCCTGTCGCTTTGTGTAGATGAATGGCTCCAAGGAGGAAGGGCCAGTACTCCTGAGAGAGAGCCGGTTAATTTGAGACGGTCTTCGAGGGGAGTTTGGAATGCAGCGAGTGCTTTTCACTCGTGGGTCCAGAGCATGAGTAAAGAGATACACTACTGACCACTCCAGTATGAACTCCAATATAATGTGTACATTGGACTGGTTTAATGGGCCCTTTTCTTTTTCTGTAACTGTTTGCTAAAATTGAAAATTTGGTGAATATACTTTTATAATTTTATGCTGGTGCACAATCTGTCATTTCTGAGCTGCCGATGACTGTGTATTGATTCATTCAAATCAAGATTCCTTAAATGGGAACATCACGACGTTCTTGTTTGGTTGTACCCCAAATCATACCGTCTCTGGACGTGTATTGTTTCAGAAAGGTGACCCTGCCCCACCTGGCTGTTAGTGGAGTTATTTAACGAGCCAAGTCTGTAAACAAGCCCCAGTGAGGGGGTTCCATGGGCTTTATGTTTTCTTGGATTACCCTTTTGTTTGTGATGTATTTACTTTGCCGGCAGTTGTTACTTGCTATTTCTTTGCTTTTAGAATTTTCCTTTCAATTTTGCTCCCACACTTTTTATCTTCTTCCAGGTTTTCTCTGAGAATGAATTTCTCCACCTCCAGCAGATCCCTTTTCTTTATCCTACCCTGCCTAATGCTCTTTGTCCTTCTGACAGCTCTGGGTTTGCCAGTCCCACCTTTCTCGTTTATGGAAGTATGATCCTTCGAACACCCTCCTTAAACCTCCCATTGTTCTTTTGGTCATTTCCCTTCAAGTAATTGTTTCCAGTCCACTTTTATTAACTGCTCAGACTCATAAAGTTAGCCTTATCCAATTCATAGCAAATAATCCTACATTATCCTTATTTTTTTCTACCATTACTGTGCCAAACTTAGCTGAATTATCATCACTATAGAAGTATTCCTCCAATAATATTTCTTAATCATGCTCCAAGAATGAAGAGTTGTAACCACAGAAATAGTATGAAAAAGATAGGATTGCTTTGCTAAGAGCAGAGGAGGTTGATGAGATTTGCTTGAAGTGTTTAAAATCAAAGTGTTGAGTAAATAAAATCGTACCTTTCCTTTAACCTAAAGGGTATAGTGGGAGAACGTAGATTTAAGGTGATGGTTAAGTTAGAGCTAGCATTAGGGATGGTGGGAGCTGTTGGAGAGTGTTGAAACCAGCTTGGCACAGGGATGACGGGTCAGATGGTGGAACAGTTGGTGTAGGGGTAGATGCAGTCTGTAGAGAGACTGTGAGGAAGGACAGGAAGTGGATAGGGCATAACTACAGTCCTTTGGATGGGTTGTAACTAATTTCACTTGGCACAAGAAGTATTAAGAACGAGAGTGATGAACTTGAAGTGTGGATCGGTACGTGGAACTACGCCATTGTGGCTATTGTAGAGACTTGGCTGTCACAAGGGCAGGAGTGGCTGCAGGTGTTCCATGGTTCAGGTATTTCAAAAGGGACAGGGCACAGGGAGTGGGGTAAAGGAGGTGGGGGAGTGCCACTGCTAATCAGGGATAGTATCACAGCTGCAGAAAGGGAGGACATTGTGGAGGGATCGTCAACTGAGTGTATGGAGTTAAAAACAGGAAGGGAGCAAATAATCTATTGGGAGTATTCTATAAACACCCCCCCCCCCCCAGTAATAACCAGGACATTGAAGAGAAGATCAGGAGGCTGATTTTGAAAAGGTGCAAAAATATCAAGATTTGTTGTTATGAGCGATTTCAATTTCCCTAATGTTGATTGACACTTCCTTACTACAAAAGGTTTAGATGAATCACAGTTTGTTAGATGTGCCTAGGAAGGATTCCTGACACAATGCAGACAGGCAGGCGAGAGGAGAGGCCACACTGGACCTGGTGCTGGGCAATGGACCTGGCCAGATGACAGCTTTCTCAGTGGGTGAGCATTTCAGAGACGGTGAGCAGGGTTAGCAGCAGACGGCATGGGAAAGCATTTAAATGGGTGAGGAACTCGGGACTGGAAACTGGGAACAGATGTTGTCAGGGAAATGTACAACAGAGGATGTTTCAGGAGCATTAGCGTGGTGTTCTGGCTAGGTTTACTCTGAGGTGGGGAAAGGATGGTAGAGTGAAGGAGCCATGAGATGTGAAACATCTAGTCAAAGGAAAGAAAGAAGCATGCCTAAGGTTTGGAAGGTAGGATCAGACAGGACCCTCAAGATTGACGAGTGAATACTTTGCTTCAGTGTTCACTTGTGAGACGTGCTATGTTTTGTAACTCCAAAGTTAGTCGAAAGAAAAACATGGGTGAGTCGGGGAAAACTCATACACAGTCGGTCTTTACTTTAAGTGAGGCGAGCGCGTATGACGTGGTGGTGTAATGACAAATGCCATTCGTGTATTTTTACATATAGCCCACACTTAATAATAAAAACAACCAAGAATGCTGGTAAGGCACTTCACAAGGTTCCCCATGGTGGGCTCATTTGGAAAGTCAGGAAGGACAGGGTCCAGGAAAACCTGGCTGCGTGGAATCGAAATTGGCTTGGTCACAGAAGACAGAGGGTGGTAGTGGATGGAGAAATATTTTGCTCGGAGGCTGGTGACCAGTGCTGTTCTGGGACCGCTGCCCTTTGCCACTTGGCTGAAGAGGTGGAAGGGTGGGTTAGTGAGTCTGCTGATGACACAAAGGTCAGTGGTGCTTTGAGGCTCAGTTCTGATTTTCACATGATGGGAGGGATATGGAAACCTTAGAGAGGGTGCAGAGGAGAATTTACCAACAGACTCTCCGGATTAGAGAGCATGCCTTATGAGGATAGGTTAAGTGAGCTTTGGAGCAGAGGAGGATGAGAGATAATAGAGATGCACTAAATGATACAAAGTACCTCTGGACTTCCAGAGCTTCTTTTGTGTGTGGAAATGGCTAGAGTGAGGGAGCACAACTTTAAAGAGGCGGGGGGGCTGTCAGAGATAGGTTCTTTATACAGAGGTGTGTGGAACACCCTGCCAGGGTTGATAGTCGAGGCAGATACAGCAGAGAAATTTAACAGGCTCTTAGGTAGTCACATGGATGAATGAAAAATGGAAGGCTATGGGGGAGGGAAGGAATAGATTGATCTTAGAATAGGTTAAAATTTGGCACAACATGGTGAGCCAAAGGGCCTGTACTAGTGTTGTACTGCTCTATGTTCTATCTCTCCCAGAAAATCTAGCATAATCTGTGGCAAGAGTAACTCCCTGAAACACAGTCAGAAATCGCAGGAAGCAGTTTGAAGTTATAATACTCCCCTAGGTTTTGTTTTCACTTGAGGGGGATGGAGGAACAGCGGGAAATTCTGCCAGTGTAATTGGAAATGTAGAAGAGCTGAAGGTGCAACTAAATGACAGACAATGGTGGGAAATCAGGACGTGCTTAGTAGTCTTGTATTTATTGGCTTCAATTAAACTCAATATTTAACTCTGCATCACTGAGGAATTCTTCAAGCTGTACATAATTATGTTCCTACAAACAACAAAAATCAATCAGCACAATCACACACCGCCACTTCCTGAAAGGCCATAAGTCACCGTTGTTTTTGGGAAAAGGGAGAAAAACAGGAATACTTGATATTGGTGAAGGGTCATCCATATTTTCCTTCTCTTACTCAATCTGATAATAACCCTGGGACATTTCACTGAGGTACTTCTTGCTGTAATCATGTTGATGAATGCTTCATCACTCTGTCCTCTGCTGTGACCCTGAAAGCACAACTCACGGATTCTGTCCCACACTCAACTGGGACTTGTTTAAAAGATTTACCATAAATACTTAAAGCATGACACAGTAACAACTCAGCATTCACGAATGAGTCTACAGAGAGAATGAGTTTAACCCTGGAACCTGGATTCTGGTTATAAACAGAATATACCGCATCAAAATAACCTTCTTGTGTTGAAAGAGTTCTTGGGCGAAATGACGAGCAAATTCTGCAAAATGGTGAAATTTCAATGACAGGATGTTGGTGTTTTGAATACAGCCCAGCTCGTTAACGGCCAGTGCCCCCTGCAGCAGTTGGAGTATGGGTGTCTGTCTGCTGATTTACTGGAACTTTTTTTGTTTGTCTGCTATTGTTGCTGATGGAATATGTTAGCACAGTTAGCACTTTTTAAAATTTGACAGGCTGTGTACGTGGAGATCAATAGGGAATGGGAAGAAGTGTGGGACTAATTAGAAAGTTCCTTAACTGTACCATCCTCCAAGAGGACCACAACCTTGTCATAGGGTTTGGAGGCTTGCATGCCTCAATGACCCAGAGAGCTACATTGGCTGGAGTCAGGGCGTTATGCTTTGGCTCTTGGTAGGGTCACTCATATTAAACAGGTCAAAGGGTAGTGCCCAGACTAAGAGTGGTTCACCGAGCCAACAGGTTTGGGGGTTGAGCTGAGGCTAACAACCCTGGCTGATCAAACAAAACTGCTACAGAAACAGCAATGAAGAATCCTACATCTGAGTGCGACAGTATTCCTGAGTCTCCACCCGGGATTTGCACAACTGAGAGTACTGAAAACCGAGAGGAAGTACTGACACGATGAAGGATCCCTGAACACTGCCAGAGTTAGAGGAACTTCATTTCTGCCCTAAATGCCAGCAGCATAATGGGCCATAAAAATAATAATAATCAACTGTACCAATGCAAATATGAATTAACAGAATATCCTGCTCTAGAACTGAAAGATTTGAGACATTTGATGCACAAGTCATATTTTTTCATTGATTTTGCTCTAAGCCTACTCAACAAAATACAACAAGGAAATTGTCAGTGGAATATTCATTGAATATAGAATGATCTGAATTAGGTGTAATTTTAATTTTTGAAAATCACGACTGCAAAACTCTTCCCAGGCTTCCAGCCAGTTGCAGGTGTTGATTTTAACCAGTGTTTCAATGACAAACTCTGCCATCTTCATCAGAGATGATGCGCAGGCAGGCTTAGTCCAGTTGGTCCTTATACCTCCTTCATCCCTCCTGATTGGGTAGTCT
This sequence comes from Hypanus sabinus, assembly GCF_030144855.1. Taxonomy (NCBI): domain Eukaryota; kingdom Metazoa; phylum Chordata; class Chondrichthyes; order Myliobatiformes; family Dasyatidae; genus Hypanus; species Hypanus sabinus. The sequence continues at coordinate 18,920,098 of NC_082720.1, forward strand.
TCAGCCAATCAGGTTTCCGCTGTCCCACTTTGTTTACAATTGAATTCCACTTCTCACTTAGAGCAAGACCTTTGCCTTCGTTAAAATTCTCTTCCTCAAGTTTTACTTCAATGGCTTCCTGCATGAGGCGGTCCCAAAAGCCACTGGCATGGCACGGGAGTTTTGCGCCATCAGTCAATCCTATGGCCATTGCGAATGCAGCGTTCTGCTACCACCAATTTCTCCCATACAGATACACCTCCCGTGCTCCTGTACTCACGGATTCGATTGTGAGGATGACCTCTGCCTCACTGAGGAAAACTGGACTGCCAGCAGACATATGCAAGAGACTTCCGCCTCAGCTGCCGGTACCACCAAGACTTTAAAGGGGTCCCCAAGATACACAAGAAGGGCCCCACCCGAGGCCTATTGTCAGAGGGGTTGATTCCCTGACTTACTACCTTGCTAGCCAGTTAATGACCATGCTGTCTCCCTTTGTTGGGGACTGTGAGCATCACATCTTGAATTTGACCGACTTTGTTAAAAGGATAACCAAAGTCCAGCTGACCCTCGAGGACATAATGGTCAGTTTCAACATGGTGTCCCCGTTCACGAGAGTTCCCATTAAGGACAGTTTGTTCCTCCTGTGGTCAAGGTTTGTTAAGGGCCTCAGTGACCTTTTTGAACACCCTTCCATCAACGTATTTCCTCCATAAGGGAGCTACTATGAACAAACAGAAGGAGTGGCCATGCGATCACCCTTATCACTTGATATTGCTAGTTTCTACATGGAGGACTTTGAGAAGAGGGTCTGAGTTCATCACCCTTACGCCCCAAATGCTTCTTCAGATACGTCGATGACACATTCATAGTGTGACCTCATGGATTCCAGTTCCACGACAATCTGAACAGTATACATACAAACATTGAATTTACAATGGAGATGGAGAAGAACGGTTGCCTGCCGTTCCTGGACATTCTAATATGGTGAACACCAGGCGGTAGCCTCGGACATGGTGTCTATCAGAAACCCACTCACACAGACTTATACCTCAACAATAGCAGCCACCATCACACCTCCCAATGTACAGTGGTTCTTTCTACTTTGACTAAGCTTGCAAAAACTATTTCGGACCCGGAGAGTCTCTCCGAGGAAATAAAACAATGACATATAACTTTCCTACAGAATGGCTACAAGGTGAAGGAAAGCAATCGGGTCCTTCAAAGAGCCAGCGGAAAAACCAGGAAACCTATCAATGGGATTGAACCTCTCACTGCCACCTGTCTTCCCGATGTATCTCCACGCTTTCTGAAAGGATCGCCAGGATCCTGAAGAAGTACTGGATTAATACCATCCACAAGCCCATAAGGAAGCTCAAATCCCAGCTCATGCAGATCAAAGATGATCTGGGGCTCAGGTTGGCTGGGATTTACAAGATTCCTTGTGAATGTGGAGCAGCGTATATCAGTCAGATGGGACACACAGTGGAAACAGGCACCAAGGAGCACAGGAGGTGTATCCATTTGGGTTACCCGGAGAAATTGATGGTAGCAGAACAGTGCATTCACAATGGCCGTCGGGTTGACTTTGACGGTACGAAACTACTGGGCCATGCCAAAGGCTTTTAGGACCACCGGGTAAAGGAAGCCATTGAAACAAAACTAGAGGGAAAGAATTTTAACAAAGGTGGAGGTGTTGCTCTAAGTAAGAACTGGAATTCAATTGTAGACAAGATGAGAGAGTGGAAACCTGATTGGATGTGGACTAACCAATCAGGAGAGACAGAGTACAGGGGTGTAAATACCACCAGACTAAATGTGCCCAGGCATCCTCCCTGATGAAGATGGCAGAGCTTATCATCAAAACATCAGTTAAAATTGATACTTGCACCCAGCTGGAAGCTCCAAGAAGAGTTTATTCATCATATACATGGGGAAAGCACTAGATACTTTTTCCAAGCCAACTAGCTTACCAACTATTTCTAGTTTATATTTTCACTGCCAGTAAGATGCTCAAGCCTTCTCCTAGGTTCTGCCTTATTGAACATCTTGGCTTGGCTTGGACAGTGCCAACACAAGTTCTTGTGGTAATGGCTCTCATGTCTTCAGCAAGCAGTGGAGAACTTTTGAAACCTCTAGGGCAGGGGTTCTCAACCTTTTTTATGCTACAGACCCCTACCATTAACCAAGGGGGTCCATGGACTCCAATTGGGAACCCCTGCTCCAGGGGAAAACCCTACAACCTGAGGCAGTCAGACTAGGCCACTTCCTTCGGTCTGTGTGGACCCCATGCAGTAAAATGGTAAACCTTCCCTAAACCTCAAACTTAAGCTCACCAAGTCCTTATCATTGTTCCTAATCACAGCACAAGACTGTGAACATATTGATGTGAAATCTACCTCTCAACGCGGAATAAAGTGAAGTAAACTAACTGCAAAAGTACTGCACAGTTTTTAAGGAATGAGTGTGTGAGTGAAGTGACTCTGGTAAGCACGGCATCTGATCAAACTATGGAAAGCTTTCTGAACCTTTATACCCTGCTTCTGTTGAGAAGGTATTTACTTCTCTTCGGTTTGGCAAGGAGATTGGAACAATTTCTCAAGAGAGTTAGCGATCCCACTTTGATCCAACAGTAGATGAAGAGCTGGTCCTGAAGCCAACTTTTCAATTGTTGTTTTGCTTAATACAGTATTTACAAAAAGTAGCAATCAAAGTGATGATCCCACCCCATTTATGTACAGCAAAAGCTTGCATTTCACTCTTAACACCGAAAGTCAAGATGCTTCACAGAGGCAAAATCAAGCATTAATAGCCTCCAACTAGAGAACACAGCCTTCGAAAGGGTGGCCAACAGCATGAACTTCAAGAAGCGTCACAAAGGATTTTTAAGGGAAGAGGTTAGATGGGCAGTGAGAAGGAATTCCAAACTGCAAAGGCACCAGTAGCAGTGCAATGTGAGGGATGTTGTATTCAAGGTAAAGTCAATCAGTGAGGCCAGAGTTCAAGTCCTCATTCATCATCATTGGTGAGTCCGAAGATCGAAGTCAGAAGGTCGCTCAGAATTACAGAAGTGGAAACCTGACACTCCAAATCTCTGCAAGCCCACTGGGGAGGTCAAAGGCCCAACGTCTGCAAATGTGAGTCCACTCAGGCTGGAGATGGCCTGTCCTACGGCTGGAGGACTACGTGCATGGGTGGGTGGCAGAGAGGAACAGGGCTGGCTTTGCTGTTGTTGTTTTGTCTCTTGATGTGTTCTATGTGTCCATGCTCTGTCGGTGCCAGAACGTGTGGCAACACTTGCGGACCGTCCCCAGCACACCCTAGGGTATGTTGGTTGTCAACTCAAATGACAGATTCCCCTATATGACACTGTTTGTCATTGTTCAGTTGTTAAGTCGAGTCCAACTCTTCGGTCCATTGGGTGTTCACAGCAAGATACAAAGTAGATTGCCAACTCTTCCTTCCGCACAGATACTGCTGGGTTTGAACTTAGGACCATCTGCCTTGAAGTCCAGTGCAGATACCACTACACCACCAGCTGATGTACTATACCTTTTATAAATAAATCTGAATCTGAAGTCCGGCTTGAATTTGGGGGTTATATGTTAAAGAAGAAAGGGAGGTTGGCAGTAAAGTGTCTGTTCAAAAGGGACTTTCTGAAACCAAGAAGAGGGACTTGCAATAGAGCTCCTTTGGGTGGGGGTCATGGAGGAAAGTGTGTAGGGAACAACTTAGTCGAAATCAGCTTATAATATACAGAAGGAAGGTATCCCTAACAAGGGACCAGGAGGACACCTGAGTGGAGATAACCAAACACAAAAATTAGAAATAAAAACTGAAATGCTGGGAATACTCAGCAGTGAAGTGCCATCGTTGGAAAAGGTAGACACCAGAATCCAAATGAATGAATGAAATGAATCCAACATCAGTGTGATGCCTTTATTGAAAGATAGCAACTCCAACAGTAGAGCAAGTCTCCAGTACCATTCTTTAAAATAACATTATAGATTACTAGCTCACATTCTGAACTGACACTGGAAGTCATATTCTTTGATAGGACAGGAAAAAATTAAATTAACGTCTGGGGTCAATGATAAAATCACCTACAGTTTAGGTTCCTGTTTTGGGGAGGGGTGTTGTCGCGTGGCCAGCTGGTAAAGGCGTTGGTCTAGTGATCTGAAGATCGCTAGTTTGAGCCTCAGCTAAGGCAGCGTGTTGTGTCCTTGAGCAAGGCACTTAACCACACATTGCTCTGCGACGAAACCAGTGCCAAGCTGTATCAGCCTAGTGCCTTTCATCAGACATCGGTGGCGTAGAGAGGGGAGACTTGCAGCATGAGCAACTGCAGGTCTCCCATCCAACCTTGCCCAGGCCTGTGCCCTGGAAACTTTCCAAGGTGCAAATCCATGGTCTCTCGAGACTAATGGATGCCTATTTTTTTTGGAGGGGGAGGGTATATTTACATTGGAAGCAGACAGAGAAGATTCATTAGGCTGATTCCTGGGATGCAACAGTTGATAAATGAAGAAAGAATGAGCTGGTTTTAGCCTCATATAAATTACATTTAGAAGGATAAGAGTTGAACTTAATCTATAATTCTGAGGCAATGCCTGGGTTTCCACTAATGAGGATATCTAGAATCAGGGAACGTTGCCTCAGTATAAGGTTTGCCGATGTTAGCTGGAATCTGGGGAGGATTTCCTTCCTTCAGTGGGTCACAAGTCTTTGGAATTCTTCACCCCAGAGAACTATAGAAACAGACACATTGAATATATTGAAGGAGATGACCAACATACAGTTAAACTGCAAAGAAATGAAGGGAAGTTGAAAGAGAACGGTAAAGTGGTGCTAAAGCCAAGATTAGATTAGCCACAATATTATTAAATAATTATTAAATATTAAATCAAAGACCTCTTGAGTTTATGTTCTATTATTGCAATTGATTCTAGAACACTCTCCCCTTTCTCCTACCCTTCTTTCTCTAACCTGAATCCTTTATGTGCACATGAATATCCCTAGGATAATCTGCCAGGAATTCTGGATTATATACCAGATGGTTTGACAGAACTTCAGTATTTACAATGCGATTAAATGTTCCTCTTTTAAAGGTTTCGAGTGGAAGGACAGTTTCCATAAATTATGTATTGACAACAATGGGAAACATAAAACTTCCTGGCACCCGCTCTCTGTTCAGACTAAACTAAAACCAGATTAACATGAAATGCCATTTTGCTATTTCTGATTTTTGTTTCAGTATTTTTTGTCAATTGGTATTTCCAGGAGAGAAGTCCCACTGTACAACAGTACTGTAAATATGACAGCTCTCTCGACAGTGGAAATCCACAGGGGAGTCAGAGAGGAAAACACATAGTTACATCAGCAATGAATCTTCTCCATTTCTAGTTTTATCTATCTATCTCCTCTCTCTCTACCCCTCTATCTATTTGTCTACTCCCTCTCTCTGTCACACACACACAAACAGAGCTGTGATATTGAACTTTTCATTAATGTCTGGATTTGTGGAGCGCAAATAGTCTTTTACTGTTCAGTGTACCTAATGTAGGTACAATTCACCATACTTATAGCATGTGTTTATGCACACTGAACACTCTGCAGAGGCCAATGCTCAGCTTTTTCCTTCCCCTCTGGAGAATTGAGTTATAGAGTCACAGTGTCTTTGAGTGGAAAATCCTACAAAAAGTAGTAGATTTGGCACAATACATCACGGGTAAAGCCCTCCCAACCACTAGGCATAGCTACATGAAACGCTGTCGTAGGAAAGCAGCACCCGTCATCAGAGATCTTCACCAGCCAGGCCATGCTCTCTTCACACTGTTGTCATCAGATAGAACGTACAAGAGCCTCAGGACTTGCACCACCAGGTTCAAGAAGAGTTACTACCCTTCAACCATCAGGTTCATGAACAAAAGGGGATAACCACACTCAACTTCACACTTTCAAGAACTCTATCTCACATTCTCATTATTTGTTGCTATTTATATATATTTGCATTTGCACAGTTTGTTGTCTTCTGCACTCTGGTTGATCTTTCATTAATCCTGATATAGTTACTATTCTATAGATTTGCTAAGTATGCTTGCAGGAAAATGAATCTCAGGGTTGTATATGCTGACATATATGTAGTTTGACAATAAAATTTACAATAGACAATAGACAATAGGTGCAGAAGTAGACCATTCAGCCCTTCGAGCCTGCACCGCCATTTTGAGATCATGGCTGATCATCTACTATCAATACCCAGTTCCTGCCTTGTCCCTATATCCCTTGATTCCCCTTTCCATAAGGTACCTATCTAGCTCCTTCTTGAAAGCATCTAGAGAATTGGCCTCCACTCCCTTCCGAGGCAGTGCATTCCAGACCTCCACAACTCTCTGGGAGAAGAAGTTTTTCCTTAACTCTGTCCTAAATGACCTACCCCTTATTCTCAAACCATGCCCTCTGGTACTGGACTCTCCCAGCATCTGAAACATATTTCCTGCCTCTACCTTGTCCAATCCCTTAATAATAACCATATAACCATATAACAATCACAGCACGGAAACAGGCCATCTTGGCCCTCCTAGTCCGTGCCGAACCCTTAATCTCACCTAGTCCCACCTACCCGCACTCAGCCCATAACCCTCCACTCCTTTCCTGTCCATATACCTATCCAATTTTACCTTAAATGACACAACTGAAATGGCCTCTACTACTTCTACAGGAAGCTCATTCCACACAGCTATCACTCTTTGAGTAAAGAAATACCCCTCATGTTTCCCTTAAACTTCTGCCCCCTAACTCTCAAATCATGTCCTCTAGTTTGAATCTCCCCTACTCTCAATGTAAACAGCCTGTTCAAGTCAACTCTATCTATCCCTCTCAAAATTTTAAATACCTCGATCAAATCCCCCCTCAACCTTCTACGCTCCAATGAATAGAGACCTAACTTGTTCAACCTTTCTCTGTAACTTAATTGCTGAAACCCAGGTAACATCCTAGTAAATCGTCTCTGCACTCTCTCTAATTTATTGATATCTTTCCTATAATTCGGTGACCAGAACTGCACACAATATTCCAAATTTGGCCTTACCAATGCCTTGTACAACTTTAGCATTACATCCCAACTTCTGTACTCAATGCTTTGATTTATAAAGGCCAGCGTTCCAAAAGCCCTCTTCACCACCCTATCTACATGAGACTCCACTTTCAGGGAACTATGCACAGTTATTCCTAGATCTCTCTGTTCCTCTGCATTCCTCAATGCCCTACCATTTACTCTGTATGTTCTATTTGGATTATTCCTGCCAAAATGTAGAACCTCACACTTCTCAGCATTAAACTCCATCTGCCAACGTTCAGCCCATTCTTCTAACCGGCATAAATCTCCCTGCAAGCTTTGAAAATCCACCTCATTATCCACAACACCTCCTACCTTAGTATCATCGGCATACTTACTAATCCAATTTACCACCCCATCATCCAGATCATTTATGTATATTACAAACAACATTGGGCCCAAAACAGATCCCTGAGGCACCCCGCTAGTCACCGGCCTCCATCCCGATAAACAATTATCCACCACTACTCTCTGGCATCTCCCATCTAGCCACTGTTGAATCCATTTTATTACTCCAGCATTAATACCTAACGACTGAACCTTCTTAACTAACCTTCCATGTGGAACTTTGTCAAAGGCTTTGCTGAAGTCCATATAGACTACATCCACTGCCTTACCCTCGTCAACATTCCTCGTAACTTCTTCAAAAAATTCAATAAGGTTTGTCAAACATGACCTTCCACGCACAAATCCACGCTGGCTACTTCTAATCAGATCCCGTCTATCCAGATAATTATAAATACTATCTCTAAGAATACTTTCCATTAATTTACCCACCACTGATGTCAAACTGACAGGTCTATAATTGCTAGGCTTCCTTCTAGAACCCTTTTTAAACAATGGAACCACATGAGCAATACGCCAATCCTCCGGCACAATCCCTGTTTCTAATGACATATTAAAGATCTCCGTCAGAGCTCCTGCTATTTCTACACAAACTTCCCTCAAGGTCCTGGGGAATATCCTGTCAGGATCCGGAGATTTATCCACTTTTAAATTTCTTAAAAGCGCCAGTACCTCCACCTCTTTAATTGTCATAGGTTCCATAACTTCCTTACTTGTTTCCCACACCTTAGACAATTCAATATCCTTCTCCTTAGTGAATACCGAAGAGAAGAAATCATTCAAAATCTCTCCCATCTCCTTCGGTTCCACACATAATCTTATATGTTGCAATCAGATCCCCTCTCAATCTCCTTAATTCCAGCATGTACAAGCCCAGTCTCTCTAACCTCTCTGCGTAAGACAGTCCGGACATCCCAGGAATTAACCTCGTGAATCTACGCTGCACTTCCTCTACAGCTAGAATGTCCTTCCTTAACCCTGGAGACCAAAACTGCACACAATACTCCAGGTGTGGTCTCACCAGGGCTCTGTACAAATGCAAGAGGATTTCCTTGCTCTTGTACTCAATTCCCTTTGTAATAAAGGCCAACATTCCATTAGCCTTCTTCACTGCCTGCTGCACTTGCTCATTCACCTTCAGTGACTAATGAACAAGGACTCCTAGATCTCTTTGTATTTCTCCCTTACCTAACTCTACACCGTTCAGATAATAATCTGCCTTCCTGTTCTTACTCCCAAAGTGGATAACCTCACACTTATTCACATTAAACGTCATCTGCCAAGTATCTGCCCACTCACCCAGCCTATCCAAGTCACCCTGAATTCTCCTAACATCCTCATCACATGTCACACTGCCACCCAGCTTAGTATCATCAGCAAATTTGTTGATGTTATTCTCAATGCCTTCATCTAAATCATTGACGTAAATTATAAACAGCTGTGGTCCCAATACCGAGCCCTGTGGCACCCCACTAGTCACCACCTGCCATTCCAAGAAACACCCATTCACTGCTACCCTTTGCTTTCTATCTGCCAACCAGTTTTCTATCCATGTCAATGTCTTCCCTCCAATGCTATGAGCTTTGATTTTACCCACCAATCTCCTATGTGGGACCTTATCAAATACCTTCTGAAAATCGAGTTACACTACATCCACTGGATCTCCCCCCTCTGACTTCCTGGTTACATCCTCGAAAAACTCCAATTAGTCAAGCATGATTTACCCTTGGTAAATCCATGTTGGCTCGGCCCAATCCTATCACTGCTATCTAAATATGCCACTATTTCATCCTTAATAATGGACTCTAGCATCTTCCCCATCACCAATGTCAGGCTGATAGGTCGATAGTTCTATGTTTTCTCCCTCCCTCGTTTCTTAAAAAGTGGGATAACATTAGCCATTCTCCAATCCTCAGGAACTGATCCTGAATCTAAGGAACATTGGAAAATGATTACCAATGCATCCACAATTTCCAGGGCCACCTCCTTTAGTACCCTAGGATGCAGACCATCTGGACCTGGGTACTTTGAACTTTGAACAACACCAACGTTCAATTTACACTAGCCTGACACCAAGTCTGATTTTATTTCTTCCCCCCACACCCCCCAACCCCCAGGTTCTGCCTCTTAACGACTAGGGTTAACTTACAGCAGCCAATTAACCTCGCAGTGTGTGAGCAGACGCTGGGGAAACCCCAGCAGTTGCAGGGAGAAGGTGCCAGATCCATACTGAGGTCAGGATTGAACATGGACTGTGGGAGTATTACTCACCGCACAACAATACCCATAAATGAAATAAAATTACATCCCACGAACATCGCCATAATTACGCGTCAGTACTTACAGTTTCTTCATTCCAGTTTACTGGTTACAAGTTAAACCAAACACTGAAAATTGGTGCCTTTGTAGCACCATGACATGGACACAAAGATAACCTACTCATCTGTCTTACCTTCTAGAAATACAAATTGTAAAGCCATATTCTCTCAGAGTTACCTTTTGTGAGATTGTCAGAACTCGCCCTACGGAATCAAAATCCATCAGAGAAATTATTAATAATGACCATCAACTGCTCAAAATACAGGAAAGGAAATCCACCAACATTAAGACAACATATTGGCCATTTCATCACTTCTGCTGATGAAGGTGATGGTTACAAGAGATGAGAAAATAAATATCTAGTTCTTATCCCCATGTTACCAATACGTGCATCATAAGAATCCATCTTTACATGAGTTACAGCTTCAGGTGTCTAAGGCTGTATGTGTTCCTGCATTTTAGCTGCATGCTTAGAGCTCCCTTTTGATAAATGTTAAGATATCACAGATGGGGTGGAAGGGTTGCAAGCTCAGTCCATTCTATTCCATTGATAGGTCTGCTGCTGCTCTTTCCCTGAGAAACACAATGAGCTGACAAAGTCGTCTGTTGAGAGTTCCTTGCTTGCATGCACATTCTGTACTCTGTAAAGGGTTTATCATCTCCTCAGCTATTTCTCCCTCAACATGAGTTTATGAAGAAACTCATTTCTTCTAAAGACAACTGCTACAAATTCTTCTGCATAAGAATTACCTGTAATATGCAATCAAACTTTTATTGAAAACTCAAAGCAACACACACGAAATGCTGGAGGAACTCAGCTGGTCAGGCAGCATCTGTGGAAATGAATAAATAGTCAACGTTTCGGGCCAAGACTTTCTTCAGGACTGAGAAGGAAGGGGGAGGACAGCAAAATAAAAAGATGGGTGCAGAAGAAGGAGGCTAGCAGGAAGGTGATAGGTGAAACCAGGTGGGTGGGAAAGGTCAAGGGCTGGAGAAGAAGGAATCTGATAAGAGAGGAGAGTGAACAGTAGGAGAAAGGGAAGGAGGAGGAGACCCAGGGAAAGTACAGGCAGATGAGGAGAGGTAAAAGGTCAGAGTGGGGAATGGGGGAAGGGGTGATTTTTTTTAACCAGAAGGAGAAATTTGATATTCATGCTTTTAGGTTGTATGCCCAGGTGGAATATGAGGAGTTGCTTCTTCACCCTGAGCGTGGCGTCATCTTGCCACAACAGGCGCCCATGGACCAACATGTCGGAATGGGAATGGGAACTGGAATTAAAAGTTAGGCCACCAGGAAATTCCACTTGTGGTGGATGGTGCAGAGGTGCTCGACAAAGCAGTACCCCAATTTACGACAGGCCTCACCAATGCAGAGCAGGCTGCATTGGCAGCACCGATCACAACAGATTTGCAGGTGAAGTGTTATCTCACCTTGAAGGACTGTTTGGAGCCCTGAATGGAAGTGAGGGAGGAGGTGTATGGGCAGGTGTAGCACTTAGGATGCTTGCAGAGGTAAGTGTTGGGAGGGAGATTGGTGGGGGGGGGGGAACAAATGGACAGAGGAACTGTGGAAGAAGCAATTCCTGTGGAAAGTGAAGATGGAGGAGGTAAAGATAAGTTTAGCGGTGGGATCCTTTTGAAGATGGTGGAAGGTGCAGAGGATGATGTGCTGGATGCAGAGGCTTAGCGGGTGGTAGGTAAGGGCAAGACGAACTGTATCACTATTAAGATGGTGGGAAGATGGAGTGAGTGCGGATGGAAGGGAGAAGCGGGTGAGGGCAGCATCAATGGTGGAGGGAGGGAAACCCCATTCTTTAAAGAAGGAGGATATCACTGATGTCCTGGAACAGAAAGCTGCGGCCTGGGAACAGTTGTGGCAGAGGCGAAGGGACTTAGAAAAGGGAATTGCATTGTTACAGTAGATGGGGGGGAGGGGGTATAGTCGAGATAGCCACAGGAACTAGTAATATCAGTAGGTTTCTAAAGGATGTCAGTTGACAGTTTGTCTCTAGAGATGGAGACAGGTAGATCAAGAAAAGTGAGGGAGGTGTCAGAAATGGACCAAGTGAATTTGAGGGCAGGGTGAAAGTTGGAGGCAAAGTTGATAAAATTTACTAACTCAGCATGGGTGCATGAAGCAGCAGCAATGCAGTCATCAATGTAGAGCAGAAAGAGTTGGGGATATTACCAGGGAAGGCTTCAAACATGGACTGCCCTACATAGGCAACAAACAGAAAGGCAAAGGCGGGGCCCATTCAAGTGCCCATGACTACCCCTCGAGTTTGTAGAAAGAGGGAGGAGCTAAAGGAAAAATTGGTGAGGATGAGGACCACTTCTTCCACATGGAGGAGGGTGGTGGTGAAGGGGAGATTGATTGGTTCTTCTGTCAAGAAAGTAGTGGGAGAGCTTTGAGGCCTTCTGGATGGGGGATTGAAGTGTGTAGGGAATGAACATCCATGGTGAAGATGAGGTGGCCAGAGCAAAGGGATTGAAAGTTACTGAGGAGATCGAGGGCATGAGAAGTGTCGCGGCTGAAGGTGGAAAGGAAGTGGACCAAGGAGGACAGAATGGAATCGACATAATGACACGAGTTCAGTGGGGGCAGAGCAGGCAGAGACAATGGGTCTACCCAGACAGTCAGGTTTGTGGATCTTGGGTAGGAGGTAGAAGTGAGCAGTGTGGGGCAAGGGAACTATGAGTTTCGTGGCAGTGGATGGGAGTTCTCCAGAGTTGATGAGGTCAGCAATGGTATCAGAGACAGTTTTCTAACTCCAGAGAGGGATCATCTTCAAGGGGTAGGTATGAGGCAGTGTCGCCCAGCCTCAGCAAGGTAGAGGTCAGAGTGCCACACCACAACAGCACCCACTTTGTCTGCAGGATTGATGGTAAGTTTGGGATTGGGCCTAATTGTTAAATGCTGGTTATTTTTTATGCATGTATGGGATACTTCCATTCTTTTATTTTGGGACTGTGTTCATATGACAGGGATGCATAAGGAGCTAGAAATGCAGGTAACATGTATTTGTGTGGAGGCTGACAACCAAATGTATGTATGTGATCAGATTAAGTTGATCATGAGTTGGTCCATTCACTCAAAAGTCAGCCTAGCTGGCAGGTGGCCAAAGGGAATCGAGCTAACCTGTTCCACTGCTGTTGTGTCCAAGTCTTGCCAGTCGGACATCCTTCAGCTGTGTTCCTTGGCTGTTGCTCTCATCACCCCACAGATCATAGGGATCAAACTCACAGAAATGATCTCAATAATAAGCAAATGTTCAAGGATTACTTCTGCAGCTTGCTACCACCCAAACTGGACACAATACAATTCGCCTACTAACACAACCAATCAACAGATGACACAATAGGCACTACATACCCTCCTTACACATCTGGAGAAGAAGGATGCTTATGTGAGAATGCTGTTCTTGGTCTACAGTTCAACATTCAACACCATAATTCCATCCAGGCTCAACAAGAAGCTCAGAGGTCCCAGCCTTGACCCTGCCTTGTGCAGCTGGATCCTGGACTTCCTGTCAGATCACCGGCAGGTGGTAAGAGTGGGCTCCCTCACCTCCACCCCTCTATCTCTCAACGCAGGAGACCCTCAGGGCTGTGTACTAAGTCCCCTCCTTTAATCCCTGTATATCCATGACCATGTCGCCACCCACAGCTCTAATCTGCTAATTAAATTTGCTGATGACACTATACTGATTGATCTAATGTCAAACAATAACGAGGTGCCTTAAAGGGAAGAAGTCATCTCTCTGACATAATGGTGTCAAGAAAACAACCTCTCCCTCAATGTGGCAAAAAAAACAGAGCTGGTTGTGGATTACAGGAGGAATGGAGACGGGCTAACCCCTATTGACATCAATGGATCTGGGATTGGGAATAAACAGCTTTAAGTTCTTCAGCATCCACATCACCAAGGACTTCACATGGACTGTACATACCAGCTGTGTGGTGAAAAAGACACAACAGCAACTCTTTCACCTCAGACGGTTGAGGAAGTTTGGTATGGGCACCAAAATCCCAAGAACATTCTATAGGGGCACAATTGAGAGCATCCTGACTGACTGCATCACTTCCAGTACGGAAACTGTACCTCCCTTAATCGCAGGATTCTGCAGAGAGTGGTGCGGACAGCCCAGCACATCTGTAGTTGTGAACTTCCCACGATTCAGGACATTTACAAAGACAAGTTTGAAAAAAGGGCCCGAAGGATCACTTTGGCTCACCCCAACCACAGTCTATTCCAGCTGCTATCATCATGAAAACAAAACCACAGCATAAAAGCCAGGACCAAATAGGCTCTGGGACAGCTTCTTCCACCAGGTTCCTTCAGATTGATTAACTCATGCTGATATGACTGTATTTCTATGTTACATTGACTGTTATATTCATTATAAATTATTTCTCAAATATTGATTGGCATCTCCCTAGAGCGAGGGGTTTAGATGGAGTGGAGTTTGTTAGGTGTGTTCAGGAAGGTTTCTTGACACAGTATGTAGATAAGCCTACAAGAAGAGAGGCTCTACTTGATCTGGTATTGGGAAATGAACCTGGTCAGGTGTCAGCTCACTCAGTGGGAGAGCATTTGGAGAAAGTGATCACAATTCTATCACCTTTACCAAAGCATTGGAGAGAGATAGAAACAGACAAGTTAGGGAAACATTTAATTAGAGTAAGGGGAAATATGAGGCTATCAGGCAGGAACTTGGAAGCATAAATTGGAAACAGATGTTCTCAGGGAAACGTACAGAAGAAATGTGGCAAATGTTCAGGGGTTATTTGCATAGAGTTCTGCATAGGTACGTTCCAATGAGACACGGAAAGGATGGTAGGGTACAGGAACTGTGGTGTACAAAGGCTGTTGTAAATCTAGTCAAGAAGCAAATAAGAGCTTATGAAGGGTTCAAAAAAACTAGGTAATGATAGAGAGGAAAGAGCTTAAGAAAGAAATTAGGAGAGCCACAAGGGGTCATGAGAAGGCCTTGGTGGACAGGGTTAAGGAAAACCCCAAGGGCAGTCTACAAGTATGTGAAGAGCAAAAAGATAAGACATGAGAGAATAGGACCAATCAAGTGTGACAGTGGAAAAGTGTATATGGAACCAGTGGATATAGCAGAGGTACTTAATGAATACTTTGCTTGAGTATTCATTACGGAAAAGGATCTTGGCAATTATAGGGATGATTTACAGCAGACTGAAAGTTTTGAGCATGTAAATATTAAGGAAGAGGATGTGCTGGAGCTTTTGGAAAGCATCAAGTTGGATAAGACACCAGGACCAGAGGAGATGTACCCCAGGCTACTGCGGGAGGTGAGGGAGGAGATTGCTGAGCCTCAGATGATGGTGTTAGCATCATCAACGTAAATGGGAGAGGTTACAGAGGATTGGAGGGTTGCAGATGTTGTTCCATTATTCAAGAAAAGGAGTAGAGATAGTCCAGGAAATTATAGGCGAGTGAGTCTTACTTGAGTAGTTGGTAAGTTGATGAAGAAGATCCTGAGAGGCAGGATTTATGAAACATTTGGAGAGGCATAATGTGATTAGAAACATAGAAACTGAAACATAGATCATGTCTGATCATCCAACTCAGAACCCTGTACCTCCTTTCTCTCCATACCCCCGATCCCTTTAGCCGCAAGGGCCATATCTAACTTCCTCTTAAATATAACCAATGAACTTGCCTCAACTGTCTCCTGTGGCAGAGAATTCCACAGATACACCACTCTCTGTGTGAAGAAGTTTTTCCTCATCTTGGTCCTAAAAGGCTTCCCCTTTATCCTTAAACTGTGACCCCTCGTTCTGGACTTCCCCAACATCGGAAACAATCTTCCTGCATCTAGCCTGTCCAATCCCTTTAGAATTTTATACGTTTCAATAAGATACCCCCTCAATCTTCTAAATTCCAGTGAGTATAAGCCCAGTCGATCCAGTCTTTCTTCATATGAAAGTCCTGCCAATCCAGGAATCAACCTGGTGAACCTTCTCTGTACTCCCTCTATGGCAAGAATGTCTTTCCTCAGATTAGGGGACCAAAACTGCACACAATACTCCAGGTGTGGTCTCACCAAGGCCTTGTAGAACTGCAGTAGAACCTCCCTGCTCCTGTACTCAAATCCTTTTGCAATGAATGCCAACATACCATTTGCCTTTTTCACCACCTGCTGTACCTGCATGCCCACCTTCAATGACTGGTGTACAATGACACCCAGGTCTCGTTGCATCTCCCCTTATCCTAATCGGCCACCATTCAGATAATAATCTGTTTCCCTGTTCTTGCAACCAAAGTGGATAACCTCACATTTATCCACATTAAATTGTATCTGCCATGAATTTGCCCACTCACCTAACCTATCCAAGTCATCCTGCATCCTCTTAGCATCCTCCTCACAGCTAACACCGCCACCCAGCTTCGTGTCATCTGCAAACTTGGAGATGCTGCATTTAATTCCCTCATCTAAATCATTAATATATATTGTAAACAACTGGGGTCCCAGCACTGAGCCTTGCAGTACCCCACTAGTCACTGCCTGCCATTCTGAAAAGGTCCCGTTTACTCCCACTCTTTGCTTCCTGTCTGCCAACCAATTCTCTATCCACATCAATACCATGTGCTTTCAGTTTGCACACTAATCTCCTATGTGGGACCTTGTCAAAAGTCTTTTGAAAATCTAAATATACCACATCCACTGGCTCTCTACTCTACTAGTTACATCTTCAAAAAATTCTATAAGATTCGTCAGATGTGATTTTCCTTTCACAAATCCATGCTGACTTTGTCCGATGATTTCACCTCTTTCCAAATGTGCTGTTACCACATCTTTGATAACCAACTCTAGCATTTTCCCCACCACCGATGTCAGACTCACTAGTCTATAGTTCCCTGGTTTTTCTCTCCCTCCTTTTTTTAAAAGTGGAGTTACATTAGCCACCCTCCAATCCTCAGGAACTAATCCAGAATCTAAGGAGTTTTGAAAAATTATCACTAATGCATCCACTGTTTCTTGGGTTACTTCCTTAAGCACTCTGGGATGCAGACCATCTGGCCCTGGGGATTTATCTGCCTTAGGAACAGTCAGCATGGATTTATCAAAAGCAGGTCATGCCTTACGAGCCTGATACAATTTTTTGAGGATGTGACTAAACACATTGATGAAGGTAGAGCAGTAGATGTAGTGTATATGGATTTCAGCAAGGCATTTGATAAGGTACCCCATGCCAGGCCTTGTTGAGAAAGTAAGGAGGCATGGGATCCAAGGGGACATTGCTTTGTGGATCCAGAATTGGCTTGCCCACAGAAGGCAAAGAGTGGTTGCAGACGGGTCATATTCTGCATGGCGGTCGGTGACCAGTGGTGTGCCTTGGGAACCTATTCTGGGATCCCCTACCCTTCCTAATTTTTATAGCTGACCTGGATGAGGAAGCAGAGGGATGGGTTAATAAGTTTGCTGATGACACAAAGGTTGGAGGTGTGGATAGTGTGGAGGGCTGTCAGAGATTACAGCAGGACATTGATAGGATGCAAAACTGGGCTGAGAAGTGGTAGATGGAGTTCAACCTAGATCAGGGGTCGGCAACGTTTACCACTGAAAGAGCCAATATGGACCCATTTCCCACAGAAAAGAAAACACTGGGAGCCACAAAACCCATTTGACATTTAAAATGAAATAACACTGCATACAACGGTTTTTTTTTGCCTTTATGCTATGTATAAACAAACTATAATGTGTTGCATTTATGAAATTGATGAACTCCTGCAGAGAAAACGAAATTACATTTCTGCATGCAACAAAAACATTTTGAACTCCGAAAAAAAGACGTTGGGTTGAAAGTTACTCCATAGTTAGCCTACCTTGGATCGAAGAATTAAAAGAAAGCGCGCACTGGCGGGTGTCAGGCATTGGCAGTGGTGATGTATATTAATAGCGATAAAAAACACGTTGTAGCGGTGTAGCGCTACACGCAGCGCTAAAATAAAGACACTGCAGTCAAAGGTAACTTTATTCAAACTAAACAGCCTTGATTTAAAGCCTCCCTCAACCCGTCCCTGTGGGCGCGGATGCTCCAAAAGACACGTACTCACAAACTCCCGTAGGCTATCTCCCTTAGCCGGAACGGTGGCTAATTGTGAGCTGGTTTGGATGTGCCAGGAAGTGGGGTCTACACAACGTTTTTAGATTGTACAAGATCACCATAATCTTCAAATTTCGAATTACATTTCAAAAACTAACAAACTACGGGGAGCCGCAGCACAGAGATCAAAGAGCCGCGGGTTGCCGACCCTTGACCTAGATAATTGTGAGGTGGTTCATTTTGGTAGGTCAAGTATGATGGCAGAATATAGTATTAGTGATAAGACTTTTGGCAGTGCGGAGGATCAGAGGGATCTTGGGGTCCGAGTCCATAGGACTTGCTGTGCAGATTGACTCTGTGCTTAATAAGGCATACGGTGTACTGGCCTTCATCAATTGTGGGACTGAATTTAGGAGCTGAGAGGTAATGTTGCAGCTATATAGGACCCTGGTCAGACCCCACTTGGAGTACTGTGCTCAGTTCTGGTCGCCTCACTACAGGAAGGATGTGGAAACTATAGAAAGGGTGCAGAGGAGATTTACAAGGATGTTGCCTTATGAGAATAGGTTGAGTGAACTTGGCCTTTTCTCCTTGGAGCGACAGAGGATGAGAGGTGACCTGATAGAGGTGTATAAGATGATGAGAGGCATTGATCATGTGGATAGTCAGAGGGCTGAAATGGCTAGCACAAGAGGGCATAGTTTTAAAGTGCTTGGAAGTTGGTACTTAGGAGGTGTCGGGGTTAAGTTTTTTACTCAGAGAGTGGTGAGTGGATGGAATGGGCTGCCGGCGACGGTGGTGGAGACAGATATGGTAAGAGACTCCTGTATAGGTACATGGAGCTTTAAAAAATAGAGGGCCATGGGTAACCCTAGGTAATTTCTAAGGTCAGGACCTATTTGGCACAGCTTTGTGGGCCGAAGGGCCTGTATTGTACTGTAGGTTTTTCTATGTTTCTAATTATTTTAAATTACTATGATTACAAATTTCACTTTTAGAGGGAGACATTTTTACTCCTCGTGTATGTGAAGGATGTAAGAAATAAGGTCAATTCAATTCATCAACCCTCAGCCGCCTTGCACTGGAAACTCAGGAAGGTACATCCTGTCCCCAGTCACCTGATCATCCCTCCTGACCCCTCTCTGTCCACCACCTAATACTGCTCCTACCTCAAAATTAATGCACCGTCGTCCCAGTCCACAACTCCTACCCCAATACTCCCTTCTCCAGTCCACCTCACACCTCTACCCCGTTCCAACAACCCCCACCACTCTGCTCCACAGCCTAATGAGCATCCTCCACTGGCTCGTTTGCGATCCCTATTCTAACCTGTGCCAAACCTCCGCGTGCATTCTCACACAATGCCAGTTCGACCGCACACAATGACTTGGGCCATTGTCAAAAATGAAAGATTTCTCAGCTCACCTTTTCCAAAGCACTACCATTTTCAAAAATCACATTGACAGTCTCATATAGTTTTGCCTGTTTCAAGGGCCCCAGCTAACCTTCAAGGACGGCAATCTAAATGAGCAATATCCCTCTGTTATTTATGTCATATCATGCAAGCACATGTGACAATGACTTAAGTAAATCCCTACATTAACAGTGTCTTCATTTCCCTCCAAAGAGAAAGATTGTATTCTTTCCATTTGTGGGAGTCCAGCCTGGATTTCTAATACAATATAACCAACCATAACTTGTTATTTATTTATTACACCACTGGTGTTTAGGGCAGCAATGAAAGTTCTCCATCGCTGGCAGTGTTCAGGGCTTCCTTTATTGTGTCAGTAGCTTCCTCTCGGTTTTCACTACGTCTGTCATACAAGTCCCAGGTGGAAACTCTAAAATACAGTTGCACTCAGATGTAGAAGGAATCGGCAATGCTCTTTCCATAACAGTTTTGTTTGACCACTCAGGGTTGTTAGCCCTGAGCTGAACTTTTGAACCCGGAGGACCGGTGGACCACTCTTAGTCTGGCCTCTACCCTTTGACCTGTTTGGCATGGGTGACCCAACCCAGAGCCAAAGTATAAAGCCCTGACTCCAGACAGCACAGCTCTCCAAGTCATTGAGGCACACAAGCCTCCAAACCACGACAAGGTTGTGGTCCACTTGCAGGAAATTCAAAGAAGTTTCCAGGAATGACTGGAATCAGAACTCATTACCACAGGCAGTAGTTGAGTGGAACAGCATTGATTCATGTAAGGAAAGCTGTGTTTGAGAGAGGATGAGAAAGCAGGATTTCTGATAGCTCAGTGACGAGGAGAGACTGGAGAAGGCTCATATGGAACACAAACACTGACCTTCCCTTTCGTATTTTATCAGTGGTACATCTAAAATCAATATCAAAGAATACAGGACCAGGCGGTGATGTTGAAAATCCTGTTTGTAGATGGGGAGAGAATGTGTATCCAAGTTAATTAGAATGGAAGACATTCATCTGAAGCATGAAATCCTTACTTTAAGTAGTCCCGTAATTGGAAAGTCTTCACACTTAGCAATTACTTCTTGAAATGAAAAATATCAATGCCTGATCCACATCTTCAGAAAGCTTCTTCCTCTGGGAAATCAACTTCTCCAACCACTTCTTCAGCCACTCTTACTTCCACACTGACTGAACACCACATCCTACTAGAATCTGCGTAAAGGAGCTCTCTCAAATCTGTCACTGGGCCGCCAAGGACTAGAGTGTGGCTCTGCAAGAAAGGGAAGCAGTAGAGACTTCAGAAAGTAAAGGACTCTGCTGGAGGAGAATGGAAATCAGACTTCGGGGCTAATTCATATCAATAGCTTGATAAGCATGAATTCATTTTATGCAGAAGCAGGCAAAATGCTTGAAATGATAAAATAATCCTCTGCACACACTTGTATAGTTACCTGAGAGATTCACTAGAACCTGCAGGTTAGCCTGCTAGGACATTGATGGTTTCTGACGACAGCTTTTATTGAATAGGATTTCACAAGATCATGGTCTAAAGTATTTAGTCGGAGCTTCTGTTGGACATTAGCGGCTTTGAGATTGTGCCCAGTCGCTGTGGACAGCACATGCAAGTCCAGAACCCCAAGTTAGTTCTGCCTAAACAACCTCCGCAATTCCATTCTCCTATTTCCTGTGTATATCCATTCCCAGTGTATTCACCCAAGTTCCTAATTCCACCTTCCCCAATTAAATACTTTCCCATACTGTCTGGTCCTGTCCTTGTCCAAGTCTATGGGTAAAGGTCAGAGAGTTGTGTTCACTCTTACCGAAATGCTCACCCACTGAGAGATCTGCCACCTGACCAGGTTTATTGCCTAATAACAGATCCAGAATGGTGTCTCCTTTAGTCAGCCTGTCGACAAACTTTGTCAGGAATCCTATCTGGGCACATCTAAAAAATTCTTCCCATTCTAAACCTTTTGCACTAAGGGGGTGCTAATCAATATTAGGGAAGGTGAAGTCACCCATGATAACAACCCTATCATTTCTAAAGTCTTCCTCCTGATCAGAACGTCAGTAGCTCTGTTGCTATGTTGGAGTGGGATGGGATCTGGAGAACACTCCCAATGATGTCATTGCTCCCTGACCATTTCTGACTTCCATCCACACTGAAGCAGGAGACAATTCCTCCATGACATCCTTCTTTCTGCATCTATGAAACTAGCCCTGATTAGAAATGCTACTGCCCGCATCTTTTTTACCTCCTTCCCTGTCCCCTTTCAAACATATAAACTCTGGAACAAATGGCAGCCATTCAGCCCTATAACAGCCACAAAGTCATAGTTCCATGTATTGACCATATTCTAGGTTCATCATCCGTGTTCCTGATACTTAACACATTAAAATTGACACATTTCAGCCCATCCAGCTGAGTGCAATTAAGCCCGTTCCACTGTCTATCCTTCCTCACAGACTCTCTGCACACTAACTTTACACCAACTGCCCCATCGCCTGACCTATCACTCTGGTTCTCATCCCCCGAGGAACCAGTTTAAACCCTTCTCAATAGATCTAGCAAACTGGCCCGCAAGAATGTCGAACCCCCCCCCCCCCCCTCAAGTTCAGGTGTAACCCGTCCCTTTTGTACAGGTCATACCGTTGCCAGAAGAGATCCCGATGATCCACAAGTCTGAAACCCTGCACCAGTTCCTCAGCCTCACATTCACCTGCAAATAATCCTGCTTTAGCCTCAGTGAAGTGAGGCACAAAATCCAATACAAGCAGCCTGACCTCGACAACAAAAATAGATCCTAGCAATATTATGTTGGGGAGCACCCCTTGCTTCTCAGTCAAAAATCTGTTAGATTGGATCCTACTTCCTGCATATGAATTCATTTGAATCTTTAGCAACTGCTCTTGTGCTGATAGAATAAAGGGATCTATAAAAGTCATACAGAAATGTAAAAAAAAGGGGAAAATGGTTTTTACAGAAATCTCAAGTAATACCATGATTTTACTAAAAGTGCCAACAAACATGCATATTGAATTTCAAGATACTAACGCCTAGGCTTCAGACTTCAGATCAAATTCCCACAGACAACATAAAGTTCATAGTCTATCTTACAGCTTCCAGCCTTCTTGAGTGCTTCTGCGATTTGGACTATCTACAGTGGACTATCTTGTGAACTATCCACAAGACATTAGAGAGATACCAGAAACACTGCCTCCACAAATCCGCCAAAACACAAGTGTTAGACAAGTGTCAACTTCCTTCCCCGGGTCAACATCCCCATAAAAGAGGCCCAACTACACCCAACTGACTCATGCCATTTGCACTTCCACCAGATTCCTGAGATAGACACATATATTTAAGTTCTGTTATGGGAGGAGATCCGCAGGTGGACAGAGGAAAAGATTCAAGGATCTGCTCAAGACATATGCCCACCGGCTCCCATCAACATTCGAGGTGAAAAAGGCAAAGTTGTTGTGGTACTAAGAACCTCAAGTTGATGTAACAAGAGCAGGCAAAGGCCTGTGGTAAGCGGTGGAAGGAGCCAACTAACCACTCGCAAATCCTTTCAGATACCTCCAGTCTTCTGTGTGTGAGGTTCTATATTGGCCTGACAGTAACCTCAGATCCCACACCATCCAGGTGGAAGCAGGTTATTCCTGATGCCGAGAGAATGCCAAGAAAAAGACCTCAAGAGCTCTGTGATTTTTATATCTTCTGGAAGAAACTTATATTGTAATAAAACATCATCTCTGATCTTTTTGAAATGATTTGACATTCATGTTAATCAGCTTCACCAGTCTAACAAAGTCAGTATGCCACATTAATGACTCTGTGAACAGTCAGAAAACGTGATTTCCACATGTGCAATAATAATCAGAGCTCAGTAATATACTATAAAGACATTCAACAAAGGAATGCTTGAACCAATTGCCTTCCAAACTAGTATATCCATAGCAAAAGATTAACCTCAGAGTTTTGATCTTGATTATATTTATGATTCTTTCAGGCCAGTATAATATTTAGCACTGACTGAAATAAGAATGGCTTTGAATGGTTAACAGCAATAATTTTTGTAACTATGAGCAGACTGCCATTGTATCACCGAACTGTTTTCCATTAACAGCTTCATATCGTGGGAAAAAACTTGCATGTCATGCAGAAATGCCCCCCCTCAAGCAGTGATAAAACTGATTCATGAGCACAGTCCTGTCAATTACAGCTTTAATTTTTCCGTCTTGTTCTGAGAAATGGTGCTGAAGTAAGATTTTTCTCTTCCCATTGCTTCTCTCAGAAGATGGGGAATTCCATATCAAGGTCTAACCACTGAAATAATAGGAATCACTCCCTGCTAGTGAAGGGTTTGGATTTGGATTGCACTTACTGTATTAGCCGACAGTCCACCAGGGAAGATCCTTGTGGCAGGAAGGACACTTTGACGTTCAGCTGTAGGATGGAGTTCAGAGGGAGGGCAGGAGGGCAGTGGTATACTAATGACCCAGAGGTACTCTACCAACTTTCTGCTTTGTTTTAAGTTATCAAAAGAAAAGCGTATAGAGTTTTCCAGTTAGCTTCACTCTCTCCCACCCAGTTAAAAAGCTGGTACACTTTTTAAAGGTTATAAATACATCTAGATACTGAATTGTGAGGAATTTCCACTGTGTGGAAATGATCTGCCTCTTTGTTTATCACCTGGGACTTATTCATCAAGACTGCTACCACCTGTCATTACCCTCTCCACTTAAGTACATTTCTCAAGCAGCTTCTATTGCCATTACACATTCCCCTGATGGTCCACAACTACGCTCCACATGAGAACACACTGAATCTTCCACTCGCTGCTACACGCTGAAATCTCTGACAGCAGATGATGTGGTTGCTATGTTCATTCATGCATTTCCTAACAAGGAAACAGCTTGCGTTAGATCACACGTACCTAACAGCAGATCTCATTTTCAGGTCACACTGCACCATTTTTATGGGCTCCGATGAATTACATCATCCATTGAATTTCAGAGTGCTGGGATGCCCTTTGGAAATGGTCCTGCATCTGAAAATGGGACGAGAAGAGCTGCCTTGCATAAAAGGCAATGCTGTCCACTAATTTGTCGTCAATCATTAACTGCCTTTGAAAAGGTGGTGGGGAGCCATATTCTTGAACTATTTGTGGTGTGATACTCCCACTGCTGGGTAGAAGACCCCAAGATTTCAGTGCAGCAACAGTGCGAAAGAAATGGCTATAAACTTCCAAGTCGGGATGATCCATGACTGGAGTGAAGTTGAAGGTTCCCATGCTTGCTCCTACAGGACTGAGAGTGCTGGCAAGGAACAAATAACTGGAGCATATGTCATAGAGAAGATGCACTGTGGCTGCTGTGCAATGGAGGGAAATAGTGTATGATGCGGTGGATGGGCTGATGGAAGTTACTGAAGCAAATGGAGAGCATTTCATCGAACGTCTGACCTGGGCTTTATGCCAAGACTTTGGTTAGTTAGGAAATGAATCGTTGACATTAGATGTCAAATGTCTGTCTTTTAATCACAGTTATTCATGTGATGGTTCCATTACATATCTTATTCATAAAAACAGAGAAACATAGAAAACCGACAGCACAATACAGGCCCTTCAGCCCACAAAGCCGTGCTGAGCATGTCCTTACCTAGGCTTATCCATAGCTCTCTATTTTTCTAAGCTCCACGTATCCATCCAGGAGTCTCTTAAAAGATCCTATCGTTTCCACCTCCACCATCGCTGGCAGCCCATTCCATGCACTCACCACTCTGTGAGTAAAAAACTTACCCCTAACATCTCCTCCGTACCTACTTCCAAGCACCTTAAAACTGTGCTCTCTCATGCTAGCTATTTCAGCCCTGGGAAAAAGCCTCTAACTATCCACATGATCAATGCTTCTCATCATCTTGTACATCTCTATCAGATCTGTCACTCCAAGGAGAAAAGGCCGAGTTCACTCAACTTATTCTCATAAGGCATGCTCCCCCATCCAGGCAACATCCTTGTAAATTTCCTCTGCACCTTTTCTATGGTTTCCACATCCTTCCTGTAATGAGGCAACCAGAATTGAGCACTGTACTCCAAGTGGGGTCTGATCAGGGTCCTATATAGCTGCAACATTACCTCTCTGCTCCTAAGGTCAGTCCCACAATTGATGAAGGCCAATGCACCGTATGCCTTCTTAACCACAGAGTCAACCTGCACAGCAGCTTTGAGTGTCCTATGGACTCGGACCCCAAGATCCCTCTGATCCTCCACACTGCCAAGAGACTTGCCATTAATGCTATATTCTGCATCATATTTGACCTACCAAACTGAACCATCTCACACTTAACTGGGTTGAACTCCATTTGCCACTTCTCAGCGCAGTTTTGCATCCTATCAATGTCCTGTTGTAACCTCTGACAGCCCTCCACACTATCCACAACACCCCCAACCTTTGTGTCATCAGCAAATTTACTAACCCACCCCTCCACTTCCTCAACAAGGTTACTTATAAAAATCACAAAGAGCAGGGGTTCCAGAACAGATCTCTGAGACACACCACTGGTCACTGACCTCCATGCAGAATGTTTACAACCACTCTTTGCCTTCTGTAGGCAAGCCAGTTCTGGATCCACAAAGCAATGTCCCCTTGGATCCCATGCCTCCTTACTTTCTCAATAAGCCTTGCATGGGGTTCCTTATCAAATGCCTTGCTGAAATCCATATACACTACATCTACTGTTCTACCTTCATCAATGTGTTTATCCACATCCTAAAAAAATTCAATCAGACTCGTAATGCACGACCTGCCTTTGACAAAGCCATGCTGACCGTTCCTAATCATATTATGCCTCTCCAAATTTTCATAAATCC
The DNA here is from genome assembly GCF_030144855.1 of Hypanus sabinus. Taxonomy (NCBI): domain Eukaryota; kingdom Metazoa; phylum Chordata; class Chondrichthyes; order Myliobatiformes; family Dasyatidae; genus Hypanus; species Hypanus sabinus. The sequence goes on from NC_082720.1 coordinate 18,946,237, forward strand.
TGCTTCTCAGGATCTTCTCCATCGACTTATCAACCACTGAAGTAAGACTCACTGGTCTACAGTTTCCTGGGCTATCTCTACTGCCTTTCTTGAATAAGGGAACAACATCCACAACCCTCCAATCCTCGGGAACCTCTCCCATCCTCATTGATGATGCAAAGATCATCGCCAGAGGCTCAGCAATCTCCTCCCTCACCTCCCACAGTAGCCTGGGGTACATCTCATCTGGTCCTGATGACTTATCCAACTTGATGCTTTCTTTCCAAAACCTCCAGCACATCCTCTTTCTTAATATCTACATGCTCAAGCTTTTCAGTCTGCTGCAAGTCATCCCTACAATCGCCAAGATCCTTTTCTGTGGGGATTCAATTACATTGCTACAATGAGGATGGGAAGCCACTTGGTGACAGAATTCCTTTTAATGTTCACAATAGTTAACTAGATTTTTATAAGTTATCATTTTTATTTGCCACGTATCATTCCATGCCTGAATATTGTCTTCATTTTCTGATTAATCAAACACCATGCAATCCTAAGTGAATATCCCCACTTATAATGGAAAGATGAATAGTCAAACCACAAGTCAGAAATAAGATGCAGTGCCGTGCGCTTTACTAACAGAGCAGGTCCAAAACCACACAAGAATTTTCCAGGCAAAGCCGCCCATTTGGCTTGATCCCACCCACGAAAGTAAATGTACTTTCCCACTGTCACCAGCACAGCAAGGGCCACCTAGAAAATGCATGCCTGTGAGACGAAATTATTTTTTGCAACGTCTCCTGGTCCTGCAGTCACTGCTCCCAAAAGGATGTGTGTAGCAGGTGCAAGGAGTGGTTTTCCATCAAACCATTTATCCTCCAGAGCAGGACATACCTCACCATTCTTTCATCAACAGTGGATTAGTGGATGAAGAAATACCAGCCACTGGATGCTGCAAGATGGCTGTGCTTTAAGGTCACAATTTCAAGCTGGCAAGGATGGGATTCCAGCTGATGAGATGGTAGCAATGGGTTTGGGCACTCCAGTCTGTCACTGATGGTCTGCAGGAGACAGAATGTCAATGAGTTCTGGTGCCATACCTACGACATATGTCCACATGATTGGTATTTGTAAAGTGTGTCAGTCAGTTATAGAGTCCTGGGTTTAATAGAAATCTGTACCCACATAGGAATCAGGATGAATTTCTTGGAAGCTTGGATTGATTCAGCATGCAACCATAAACTTTGACAAACTTATATAGATGCACAGTGGAGAGTATCCTCAATGGTTACATCACGGCCACTAAGCATCTTGTGTAACTGCATCTGTATCATTGGGTGATAACTCTTGATGCCGACCTCTGGTTGTTGCTTAGATTTTTGTCGGGAGAGCTTCTTGGGAAGTTGTGGGTGGAATTCCTCTCTAGGTCATTCACCCATGCTCCCTCAGAGTTTAAAAAAAAACATAGACTGGTTGTTCTCAGTATTCTTCTACCATTTTGTCAAATGTCCAAAACCTCTGGAGTGACTTCCACCACCGCCAGTGACAGGTAATGAACAGCAGTGGCCTTTCAATTCCACCCTGCACTTTGTACGTAGAGACTGGGCGAAGAGCACAACTGAAGCCACTTCCTACAACGTACATACATATGTCAATTAAATAAGGTACAAAAACAACAATTAAACTAGGAAGTTCATAAGAAAGGTTTTACCGCAGAACGCTATTATCGAAGAATATTTTCTGCATTTGGAAACATGGCGACACAGCTGACATCTATTCATGCCACACTCCACATACACATTAAATTCATCGACAAATACAAGGAGAAAGAACCTTGTTCCAGATAAAAACCTGTTATCAAGCGAGAGATGGTTTAATGAAGAGATTACCTGCAGCAGCAACCTATCAATACTCCCCTCAGATTGTGAACATTCTGGGTAATCTCAGCATTTTCCCCTATCCCTCCCCTCTTCTTCTATTCCCCACTCTGCCGTCTTACCTCTGCTCACCTCTCTCCTGGGTCCTCTCCTCCTTCCCTTTCTCCTGTGATCCACTCTCCTCTCCTATCAGATTCCTTCCAATCCAGCCCTTTATCTTTCCTACCCACCTGCTTCACTTTTCACCTTCTAGCCTTCTTGTTCCCCTCCCCACATCTTTTTATTCTGGCGTCTTAACCCTTCCATTCCAGTCCCGAAGAAGGGTCTCGACCTGAAATGTCGACTGTTTATTCATTTTCATTAAAGCTGCCTAGCTTGCTGAGCTCCTCCAGCAGTTTGTGTGTGTTGCTTTGGATTTCCAGCATCTGCAGAATTTCTTGTGTTTATAATGTCAGTGTTTTTTTTTCAGATTTCTAGTAGTTCCCATATTTCACTTCAATCACTCTGACATGCCTGGCTAGGGTCTGGGGATAGCTCAGAGGAAAGAGTGTGTCACATTGTATAACAAATAATGTCAGTAGTAAAGTCATGAGTGAATTGTAAATATTTTACTCATAATTGGATTAATATGGATATTCCGCAATCCCACCAATTTTTATTTATTCAAAAACAAAGAGATGTTGCAGTTTCAACATAAATTCTGATTATTTGCTGTTGAAATTGCCTTTTACTTCCGAAGTATAAACTGGCATCAGCTTAAAAACCAGTTCAGCATCAATCAGACTAATTTTTTAAGCTCCCCTTCTTTCTGCGACACATTCCTAGAAGTAACGGAGATTTTGGAAATAAAATACACAAGAAGGCAATTTCTCAGTGTTAATGAGTTTTATTTGGATTCCAGATAGTTATCTTTTCCAAATTCCTCACATACTAAGCCAGTTATTGAATTGATAAATAGTAAGTTGTATGAAATGTATTATGAAGGTTATATAAAGCATGCTGATATACTATATAATTGCCAGTGTCTTTTTAAAATAAGCCAGCAGATGTTGAGACACAGCCAAACTGTAGTCAATGAAGGTCACAGATTCTAGTCATTACTAAACTACTTTTTTAATGGTGTTGCTGAACCAGAGGGAGACTAGAGCTGAATTGATAGTAAGTGACCATTTGTTCAGAGAGAAGCTGTAAGTGTGTTCTCCAGCTGAAGAAAATAAGTTGAAATCTCTGCCGCCCTGAAGTTTGTGGAATGGAAATGAATTCCAAAAATATTCTGAATAATGTCACATCATTCAATAAAAGTAAAGATGAGTACAGAATGTTCTGGTATCTTTGTATATTCTATTGCATGTTAGTCATTTATCTCAACTCTTCCGTTTTCTCCTGACTAATCTTTTATTTACTCTCATTCGGTCTCTCTCTCTTTCTCAATACAGCAAAAATCACATTTAATTCTAAGCTCCTTGTATGAAATAATCTGTCCAAGTGTGTCAGCACGGCAACACAGCAATCTTTTTTGTTTAACTCTTCCAGCAGATCTCCAGATGCTCAGCAGATACACCGGATCGTAGAGATTCACTTAACGAGCGGGATTATCTGCCCCGGCTTGCCTCAGGTAACTGAAAGAGGATCTGATCATCGAGTTGCTGTACCTAGAGCAGGTAAGGAGATGGAGAATGTGGGTGAGAGAAGAGGCAAATGGTGGGTGGGGGAGGGCGAGTGTAAAGGTTGATGCTTGGCTCCTCTCCAGTGAAATACCAAACGGCTGAGTGTATATTGGAGCCTCTATATATACAGGCTATGTAGTATTTCTAATTCAGATAATTCCAATTGGTCCACCGATATAAAACTACAGGGCTCCTTGTTTAGTTAAAGCTTCTGAGGGCAGCTCCGATGGCAGCATTGTCATTTCTGGTCAGCCCCTTTGCTTCTGTGGCTCCTGTCATCTTTCTAGTGGCTGCCTGCATCTATCTGTGGCAGCTTCAATGGAATCTGAGACGAGACAGGGATTGGAAGCTCCCTCTGCCCCCAGGATCTATGGGACTTCCATTTGTTGGTGAAACCTTCCACTGGTTCCTACAGGTATGTCTGACAGGTGATTGAACAATGACGTGCAGGGAAAGTAAACTGGTAGGTGGAGTTAGTGTTTATATTACTTCTGACATTTTGACCTTGTTTCCACTTGTGTCATTTTACCCTTGGGATAAACTCCTGGAAAACTTGTATATCAGAATTCTGTGTAAAAACATCCAAAAGAGACAATTTACTGTATTCTGGAGACTATGAGACATAAAGAGTGGAATTCGGCCATTCACCCATCAATTTTGCTCCACCATTATCCCTCTCAACCCTACTCACATTCCTTCTGCCTGTAACCTTTGATGCCGATACGGATAAAGAACCTATCAATCTCTGTTTTAAATATACTCAAATACTTGGCCTCCACAGCTGTCTATGGCAATGAATTATACAGATTCACCAACCCCTGCCTAAAGAAATTCCTCCTCATCCTGCTTAAAGGGACACACTTCTACTCTGAGGCTGTGTCCTCTGATCTTCGACTCCCCCACTATAGGGAACATCCTCTCCGCATCCACTCTATCTAAGCCTTTCAATATTTGATAGGTTCAATGCTCCCCCATGAAATTCATAGCTTTTATGTTAAAAAATTGCTTATGCATGACATTAATCAACCTTTGGATTTCTTGAAGTGTTTTGCAATTATTGTGTAAGATAGAAAAGCTGGCAGTCACTGTGCTCACAGCAGGCTCCACAAACAGCATTTGATAATAACTAGATGTAGTGTTGATTGGGGGGAGAAAGTTGGCCAGAAGATTTGGGGATTATTCTTGTGCCTATCTCCTTTGAACTAGGTGTCATCGAACCACTTAAGAGCATCTGAGGGGGCAGACAGATGCTGACTTACTGTAACACTTTATCTGAAAGGCAATGCACTGTAGAGCTGAAGGAGAGAGCTGGTTTTAACTTTGTGCTTCTGTCTTTGCAAGATTTTAGTGCATTTTCCAAATTCTGAATATTTAAGTGCTTTCCAGCCAACTAATCATGCTCATTTTTGTAAGTGAAAGTATGACAGCTGACTTATATACAAGTTCCCAACATACAGTGAGACCGGCGTGGTACTGTACTGGTTGGCACAGCGCTTTACAGTACCAGCGACTCAGGTTCAAGTCCCGCCACTGCCTGTACGGAGTTTGTACATTCTCCCCATGACCACGTGGGTTTCCTCCCACAGTCCAAAAGAGTACCAGGACTGTAAATTGCCTGGGCTAGGATTAAATTGGAGGATTGCTGGGCAGTCAGGCTCGCAGTGCTGGAAGGGCCAATTCTGCACTATATCTCAATAAATTAAAAAAGCAGACAAATCTAAAAACTCCTGCTGCTCTTCCAAGTATGACTAAGGTACTTTTCATCAACTTGGTGTGACAAAGACATCAGCACTGGCAAGTGTATAGAGTAGTGACTGATCTTTGTAAACCTTTTCCAGACCTTGGAGTAAAAGAATCTAACCTCCTTGTAAAAGTATCTACAGACAAATTTCCAACCCAACATCTCAGAGCACAAGCACTAGCTAGATGCAAGACCGGAACAGCAGCTCAGATCCTGGGTTCGAGTCTCGGTGGCTGAGACCTTCATACTTTATTTTCATTTATTTATTTTGCAGTACAGCACAGTAACAGGCCCGACGTGCTACCCAGTTACACCCATGTGACCAATTAACCTACCAACCTGTACTGACATGGACAACTATTCCTGTTAAGACAGCAGATGATGTATTGTCACATTGGACACACAGACTCCGGTATGGCAGACAGATGCTTCATGGTTTCAATTGTCCAGGGTTCCTGAGCAACAGCAAAAATCATCTAAAGCACGCAAATAGGAAAGACAGGCTCGTGCATGCAGGGCCTCTCTCAATTTCAAAGCAATACTTTTCTGGTGAGGACATCTGGGATATCTGGTGAAGATTTAGGCACGGCTGCAGGTAAATATTTTGCTCAGCTTAAGTTTGAAGATCTCTGGAAGATCTGTTCAATGGGTCTGTAATCTCTCCCCATCTTACAAAGTGCTTCACCTTTCTATCTCGCTCCCTCTTTCTTGTTCTGTGCTTCTCTGCCTTTCCCTCAGTTCGCTAGATGATCCTCTTCCCTATCGTGACTCTGGTCTGGATTACCTCCAAGTGCAAGTCTTTTCGTTCAGTGGTTTCCACAGCAAGAGTCAATCTTCAGAAGCTGAAATCTGGGTCCCAGGAAAGACAGTAAGGGATAGCAGGAGGTTATCAGATGAACATTGACGGTCAGAGAATCATTCATATAGACTTTGCTCTGCTTCTCTTCAAAACCACATTAGGCAGGGCCTGGCCAAGCACTGTGAGGGACAGTATAATCACTTTGAGGCAAGGTGGTTCTTGGAGAGTGAGGGCAGTGAGGATTTGAATGGTAACTGGATGAGAAGGCTTATGATTTTGTGTATGTGTGAATTAAAGTGCAAACTAACTAATTGCCATCTCGAGGAGAATTTCCCGACATGGCAATTTTTATTTTTTTAACAGTAAATATTGTACAGGAAAATAGAACTGTGGATTAGAAAGAAAAGCAAGGCACCTCCATATCAAGTACTTTCTAAGGCACAGTTTGAGTCTGACCTCCGCCTTTTACAGGGCTCCAAGTTCCACGCCTCCAGAAGGAAGCGATATGGAAACGTGTTCAAGACGCACTTGCTCGGACGACCGGTGGTGCGTGTGACAGGCGCCGAATATCTACGCCCTCTGCTGATGGAAGAGCATAGTTTGGTTGGTGTCAGCTGGCCTCGCAGTGCCCAAGACATGCTGGGGCCCAGCAGCTTGGCAAACTCCATCGGAGAAATCCACATCCACCGACGCAAGGTACCCACCCTGCTAGGGAATGCCAAACCTGAAACTGGTCTCTTACCGCGGGGCAGCAAAGTGCCAGTGATGCTTGGAGGCTAAGAGTTAAATTGGTGAAGAGGTCTTGAGCCCAATTGAATTCATACTCCAAAGTCAAATGATGTGTAACTGAACCTTTAACTGTCTCTACCTTAATACTCATAAGAATTCAGAATTGATTGAGGTCCCGTATCAGGTTTAACATCACTGGCATATGTTGTGAAATGTGTTAGCTTTGCAGCAGCAGTACAATGCAATACATGATAATAGAGAAAAAATGTGAATTGCAGTAAGTATATATTAAATAGATAAATTAAACACGTAGTGCAAAAACAGAAATAAAAGTAGTAGTGAGGTAGTGTTCATGGGTTTAATGGCCATTCAGAAGTCAGATGGCAGAGGGGAAGAAGCTGGTCCTGAATCAATGAGTGTGTGCCTTCAGGCTTCTGTATCTCCTTCCTGATGGTAGCAATGAGAAAAGGGCATGCCCTGGGTGATGGGGGTCCTTGATGATGGACCTTTTTGAGGCATCGCTCCTTGAAGATATCCTGGATACTATGGGAGTATTGCTCATGATGGGGCTGACTAGGTTTACAACTCTCTGTAGCTTATTTTGATCCTCTCCCCCATATCAGACGGTGATGCAGCCAGTTAGAATGCTGTAGAAATTTGTGCGTCTTTGAGCCCAAGTTTCGTCAGGCTCCTAATGAAATATAGCCACTGTCATGCCTTCGTCGTGTCTGCTTTGATTTGTTGGGTTCAGGATATCCTTGAAAATGCTATACTGGAGTCGGAGGAGGTAACGGAAGTACCTAATGAATACTTTGCTTCAGTATTCACCAGGAAAAACGACCTTGGCAATAGTGGGGATGACTTACAGTGGACCGAAATGCGTCAGCATATAAACATTAAGAAAGAGGATGTGCTGGAGCTTTTGAAAAGTATTAAGTTAGATAAGTCACTGGGAGCAGATAAGATGTACTCCAGGCTTCTGTGGGAAGCAAGGGAGGAGATTGCTGAGCTTCTTGCGATGACCTTTGCATTATCAATGCGGACGGGAGGATTGGAGGGTTGCGAGTGTTGTTCTCTTTGTTTGGGAAAGGGAGTAGAGATAACCCGGGAAATTGGACAGGCTAGGTGAGTGGGCAAATGTACGGCAGATGCAGTTTAATGTGCATAAGTGTGAGGTTATCAACTTTGGCGGAAAGAACAGGAAGGCAGATTACTATCTAAATGGAGTCAAGTTAGGAAAAGCGGAAGTACAACTAGATCTAGGTGTTCTTGTAGATCAGTCAATGGAAGTAAGCATGCAGGTACAGCAGGCAGTGAAGAAAGCTAATGGCATGCTGGCCTTTATAACAAGAGGAATTGAGTATATGAGTAAAGAGGTCCTTCTGCAGCTGTACAGGGCCCTGATGAGACCCCACCTGGAGTATTGTGTGCAGTTTTGGTCTCCAAATTTGAGGAAGGACATTCTTGCTATTGAGGGTGTGCAGCGTAGGTTCACAAGGTTAGTTCCCGGATTGGCGGGACTGTCATATGTTGAAAGATTGGAGTGACTGGGCTTGTATACTCTGGAATTTAGAAGAATGAGAGGGGATCTGATTGAAACATATAAGATTATTAAGGGATTGGACACACTGGAGGCAGGAAGCATGTTCCCGCTGATGGGTGAGTCCAGAACTAGAGGCCACAGTTTGAGAATAAGGGGTAGGCCATTTAGAACAGAGAAGCAGAAAAACTTTTTCACCCAGAGAGTGGTGGATATGTAGGATGCTCTGCCCCAGAAGGCAGTGGAGGCCAAGTCTCTGGATGCTTTCAAGAGAGAGTTAGATAGAGCTCTTATAGATAGCGGGGTCAAGGGATATGGGGAGAGGGCAGGAACGGGGTATTGATTGTGTATGATCAGCCATGATCACAGTGAATGGCGGTGCTGGCTAGAAGGGCCGAATGGCCTACTCCTGCACCTACTGCCTATTGTCTATTGAAATTATAGACCAGTGAATCTGACTTCAGAGGTGGGCAAATTGTTGGAGAAGATCCTGAGAGGTAGGATTTATGAACGTTTGGGGAAACATAATCTGATTAGGGATAGTCAGCATGGCTTTGTCAAGGGCAGGTTATGTCTTACGAGCCTGATTGAATTCTCTGAGGATGTAACAAAACACATTGATGAAGGTAGAGCTGTGGATGTAGTGTATATGGATTTCAGTAAAGCAGTTGATAAGGTTCCCTATGCAAAGCTCCTTCAGAAAGTAAGGAGGCATGGGATCCAAGGAGACTTTGCTTTGTGGATCCAGAACTGGCTTGCCCACAGAAGGCAAAGGGTGGTTGTAGATGGTTCATATTCTGCATGGAGGTCGGTGACCAGTGGTGTTCCACAGGGATCTGTTTTGGGACCCCTACTCTTTGTGATTTTTATAAATGACCTGGTAAAGAAGGAGGTGCAACACACACACAGAATGCTGGTGGAACACAGCAGGCCTGGCAGCATTTATAGGGAGAAGCAGTGTCGACATTTCGGGCCGAGACCCTTCGTCAGGACTAACTGAAAGGGAAGACAGTAAGAGAATTGAAAGTAGGAGGGGGAGGGGAAAATGCAAAATGATAGAAGAAGACTGGAGGGGGTGGGAAGAAGCTAAGAGCTGGAAAGGTGTTTGGTAAAAGGGATACAGAGCTGGAGAAGGAAAAGGATCATGGGACGAGAGGCCTAGGGAGAAAGAAAGGGGGAGGGGAGCACCAGAGGGAGATGGAGAACAGGCAGAGTGATAGGCAGAGAGAGAAAAAAAACAACTAAATATATCAGGGATGGGGTAAGAAGGGGAGGAGGGGCATTAACGGAAGTTAGAGAAGTCAATGTTCATGCCATCAGGTTGGAGGCTACCCAGCCAGTATATAAGGTGTTGTTCCTCCAACCTGAGTGTGGTTTCATCTTGACCGTAGAGGAGGCCATGGATAGACATATCAGAATGGGAATGGGACGTGGAATTAAAATGTGTGGCCACTGGGAGATCCTGCTTTTTCCGGCGGACCGAGCGTAGGTGTTCAGTGAAATAGTCTCCCAGTCTGCGTCGGGTCTCACTAACATATAAAAGGTCACACTGGGAGCACTGGATGCAGTATACCACACCAGGAAGGAGGTGGATGGGTTAGTAAGGTTGGGGGTGTTGTGGGTAGTCTGGAGGGCTGTCAGAGGTTACAGCAGGACATTGATAGGATGCAGAACTGGGCTGAGGAGTGGCAGATGGAGTTCAACCCAAATAAGTGTGAAGTGGTTCATTTTGGTAGGTCAAATATGAATATAACTTGAAAGACTCTTGGCAGTGTGGAGGATCTGAGAGATCTTGCGGTCGGTGTTGATAGGACACTCAAAGCTGCTGCGCAGGTTAACAGTGTTGCAAGAGTATTGCTGCTAGTTCTACTACCCTCTCAGTATCTTAGAGCTGTCATCACTTTGTCGGTTAAGCACTGTATTAATTCCTTATTGAAGTCCAGCAGGGTACCTGCTTTCACCATTCAGCCCATCACCAGACGCCTGCTGCATTAAAAAATGTTTTTGCTGTTAGATCCATGAAAAAATCCTTGAAGATACATGGTGCTAATATATTCCAGACTCCTCATCTGTGAGGTAAGCACATGTTGTGACTAATTAATGAGACCAGGAAAATCCCAGATTCCTCCAGTTGTATACAGAAGGGCAGAACAGTAATTGATGTAATTTGCCTCAGGGTCAATCAGCTGATTTTTTTTGCTCTTGATCATTATCATGAGGGGAATGGAAATAGAATCAGATTCCTGCGTCCAGTCCTCTTGAACAACGGCAAAAATGAATCATTTAGAAACCACCTCCAGCCGGAAGTGCTGTACACTTCAGTAGTTCAAGAGTGCCATTTAATATCCGAGGATGTATACATTATACAGGCATCCACGAAAACAGCAGAGTGCCACAAAGAATGAGTGACAGTGAAAATGTTAGAACCCCAACCCCCCCCATTTGCCCCCTCCCATGCACAGTCAGCAGCAAAGCAATGACCCCCCCATTTCCTACTTGCTCCACAAAAAATAGCATCAGCACCCTCCTCCCACCAAGCAAACAATCGTAAGGCCCCCAGAGAGGCAATGATGTGGAGTAGAGTAAAAGCTAATCATTCACCTGGCAATCTGATGTACCACAGGCTGTCTCTCTCTTACACTCTCTCTCTCGCTCTCTCTATCACTCCCTCTCTCTCTCACTCTCTCTCTCTCTCACTCTCTATCTCTCTCTCTCACTATCTCTCCCTCCCTCCCTCCCTCCCCCTGATAAAGGGGCAGAGAGGTGTCACCCTTTCACAGTGACAGGGACGACCAACAAAAACAAACTACTGGCTGATTTACGGTCCTAAAGTCTGCCGCAACGTTTTTTTCTCTAAGTTCTCCAACTTGAGAATCAGCAACAAACTCTCCCCCACCAACCAGAGAAAGAGAGAGTGTGAGATCTGAGTACAGAACCCCCGAATGCCAATCCGCTGTTACCGATGCTCCACTTTCTCCAGCGCCACTTCACTTGGTGGCACCAGCACAGAATCGGTTCATCCCCAGGGCCACAGAGCCTCAGAACCCTGAAGGCACACTCGTCCTCTATCACAGTCGGACGTGAGTCCTCGGGAGTGGGTCCCACTACTACAAAGAACCAAAGTTTAAATGTAACTCTCTGTCAGGGTCTTCGACAGAACCCCAGCCACCTTGAAAAGGAAAAAGAGAGACATGAAAAGTAGAAATTAAGATGTTTCCACTGATGAGCTCAAAGAAGTCATTGTCGAGCGCCATCGTAGCTCTGTCGCGATGAGCCATGCTGTCTTTCTCCGTCACATGAGATGCTCCTCAGGCAGTTCAATTCAATCCATGTGAAGCAGATGAGATCACTGGGTATGATGAAGTCTTTGAGAGCAGTAACATCCAAGCTACTGTAATGAAAACCTGTGCTTTAGAATAAACCACAGTTCTAGTTTAACTGTAACAATACCACCCTCCCACCTGACACTGAGGAGATTTTCTCGCAGGAAATGTCCGATCCACAAAAAGCAAGACAATCCAATCCAACCAGTTACCACTCAATTAGTTCACTCTCAGTCATCAGCCGGATGATGTAAGTTAGTTTTGTCACACAACCAGTAAACAGTTCATGAATGCCCAGTTTGGGTTTCTCCAGGAACCCCCTGCTCCAGATCTCATCACAACCCTGGTGTGAACCGAAAGAAATAATTCAATTCCAGAGCCCAAGTGACCCATGGCATCAGAGCAGCGTTACCTAGCAACAGGGAGAACTGGTAAAAGAGCATTTAATGGAAGAGTCTCTGTCACCGGATTCATGCCTCACACAGAGTAAGGTGGTGTGCTTGTTGGAGGGCAGTTGATAAAATATCTAAATAACTGGGCATGACTCTTATGACTCAAGCATAATTTATTTTATTTGTGCACGAGGAGAACAACATGGCCCCAATACCAGTCCCAGGACATCAGTACAGGTGTTTGTCAGGGCAATGTCCAACGCCCAAGGTGGCATGTAGTGTAGTGGTTAGCACTACACTTTACAGTACTGGTGACCCAGGTTTGATTCCTGCTGCTACCTGCAAGGAGTTTGTATGCTCTCCCTATGGCCACTGTTATGCCTGTGCCCCAACTCTGAGGGGCCGAAGGGTACAAAGTAGCGCCCTCCTTTTTGAGAATCGCAAGATCGCTATTAATTCAGGTCAGGAGACCCAGGAAATGAGAGAAAGACACGCAGAATCCACAAGGGGTTTGGAATGTCCTGGGACACGGGAAACGGTCATTGTCTCTTGGAGATGGAGTTGTGTATTGAGCACTGTGCTATTCATCGAAGCCCTCAAGGAATGAAGAATTGACATCTGAGACCCTGTGAGTCAGGATAAAAGAGGGTCTGGGGAACAGCCCCTTTAGATGCACCAGGAGAAACTCTAGAAATCCCGTGACAGCGTAATAGCGACAGCCGGTGGAAAGCCCACGTGCGTCCTTTTCCATTTGCCTCGAAATTGGTGGGCCTGACCACGGAAGACGGCTTAGCTAAATAGCAAAAGGAGCAGGTCCTTGACCCGTGACCAGCCACACCAACGGAACTCTCGAAGGATCGACATCATGAAAAGGAAAACGGGCAAGTTCTAAGAAAAATCCGTCTCTCTCTCTCTCTCTCTCTCTCCAACAAAAGGCTGCAGCCTGCATGAACTTGAGTGACTTTTATATTTCCATCGGACAATACATTATCCCCTAGACAACGATAGAGCTATTTCTTAGTGATTATTATTATACCTGCACTTTTAGATTTAGTATTGATGATGTATATTATCTGTATGTTTGCATTGATATTATTTTTGTGTATTTTTATCAATAAATACTGTTAGAAATAGTACCATCAGACTTCAACAGACCTCTCTATCTTTGCTGGTAAGTGACCCAGTTACGGGGTACGTAACCCCACAGAGTTTCCTCCGGGTGCTCTGGTTACCTCTCACGGTCCAAAGACATACCGGTTGGTAGGTTAATTGGTCGCTGTAAATTGTCCCATGATTAGGCTTAGGATTAGATCGAGGGAATAAGGGCTCTGTTTGAATAAGGGCCTATTCCACGTCGTATCTCAACAAATAAATAAATAAATAAACTGTCTTCAGTTGCTTCATCATTGACCTTCCTTCAATTGATGGTTATTAATGACTGAACAATGTTCATTTCATGACCTTCCTTCAACCACGAGGTCTGAAGTGGGGAAGTGGGGTTATTGACGACTGAACAATATTCATTTTGTGTTGCAACTCCTCAGACAATGAAGTGACCTGTCTGTTCACAGCAAGGCCTAGGCAACAATAATAAGCAAGTGGCTGCAGCTAACATTCACACAACTGAGGTGCCAGACAAAGACCACTTCCAACAAGGGAGAGTCCAACCCTCCACCCTTGACCTGTGAAATGCCACTGCAAAGCAATTTGGAGGATCTAATACATTGGCACACAGGTACAAGTAGTTAGGAAGGCCAGTGGAAATGTTGGTCGTTATTGCACAGGGTATGACATACAAAACTGATGAAGCTTTAATGCTATTTTACCGGATCAGTACCCAGACTACTGCTGACAGATGAGGTCTCTATCTTTTAAGGAAAGCTGTTTTGGTATTGGATGCAGTGCAGAGAAGGTTCATTGTTTGATTCCATGAATGGAGGGGTTGACATGTAAAAAAAGTTGAGTAGATTGGGCCTTTGCAGTTTGGAAGAATAAGAGGTGATCTATTGAAACATATAAGATCCTGAGGCCATTGACGGGACAAATGCTGACAACATGCCTCCTCTAATGGAGCTATCTAAGACTCAGGGAAAAAAGTTTCAGAGTAAGGGACCACAAACTTCAAGTAGGCTTGAAGAAGAATTTCTTCTCTCAGATGGCAGTGAATCTTTGAAATTCGAGTGCTGAGGAGAAGTCATTGAAAATATTTAAGGCAGAAACAAACAGGGAAGCCAAGAGAACAGCATGGGAACGTGATATTGGCTTCACCACGATCTTACTGAATGAAGAAGACTGTTTGTGCACCTGCTCCTGATGGAGTCAAACAGCATGAAAAAACAGACCTTCAGAATCAGGTTTATTATCACCGGCATGTGACATGAAATTTGTTAACTTAGCAGCTGCAGTTCAATACAATACATAATCTAACAGGCAGAAAATAATAATAAGAATGGATAAACAGGTAAATCAATTACGTATATTGAATAGATTTTTTAAAACGTGCAAAAACAGAAATACTGTATATTTAAAAATGAGGTAGTATCCAAAGATTCAACGTCCATTTAGGAATCAGATGCCAGTGGGGATGAAGCTGTTCCTGAATCGCTGAGTGTGTGCCTTCAAGCTTCTGTATCTCCTACCTGATGGTAACAGTGAGAAAAGGGCATGCCCTGGGTGCTGGAGGTCCTTAATAATGGACGCTGACTTTCTGAGACACCGCTCCCTAAAGATGTCCTGGGTACTTTGCAGGCTAGTGCCCAAGACAGAACTGACTAGATTTACAATCCTCTGTAGCTTCTTTCGGTCCTGGGCGGTAGCCCCTCCATACCTGACAATGATGCAGCCTGTCAGAATGCTCTCCATGGTACAACTACAGAAGTTTTTGAGTGTATTTGTTGACATGCCAAATCTCTTCAATCTCCTAATAAAGTATAGCCGCTGTTTTGCCTTCTTTATGACTACATCAATATATTGGCATCAGGTTAGATCCTCAGAGATCTTGACACCCAGGAACTTGAAGCTGCTCACTCTCTTCATTTCTGATCCCTCGATGAGGATTGGTATGTGTTCCTTCGTCTTACCCTTCCTGAAGTCCACAATCAGCTCTTTCGTCTTACTGACGTTGAGTGCCAGGTTGTTGCTGTGGCACCACTCCACTAGTTGTCATATCTCACTCCTGTACGCCCTCTCATCACCACCTGAGATTCCACCAACAATGGTTGTATCAACAGCAAATTTATAGATTTATTCAGCCCACCAAGTCAACAATGATCAATAAGGAGCCATTGACACCAGTTCCTTTTATGCTCCTCAGAGTCCCTTTGATTCACCAGATTCTACCAAGCACCTCCTATAGGGGCAAATTAATCAGGTGGTTGGGATATGGGAAGAAACGATAGTACATGAGGGGGAAATCATGCAGTCACAGTGAGAGGGTACAGAGAGCACCACAGGTGATGATTGAAGGCGAGTCACATGAGTTGTGAGGCACTGCAGTACTTGATGTGCCACTGTGCCTCCTGCATATCCTTCTTCCGATTTTCCTTCTTTGCTGTGAACAATTTTTGTTTTCAGTTTTTCACCGTCACAGGATATTACTCGCTTAGATTCTAAGCTCAACCATTTTCCTTCCGCCTCCCTCTCCTTTAATACATTTCCTAAGGCTTCACTTCCCCAAGGTTTGATTTCACTGTTTCCTGAGGTGATTGTTTATGCTTCTGCAAATACTTTTGAACATTTTCCTCCCCCAGATCTTTGTATTTCTTTTTCCCAAGGGCCAGTGGGAAAGAAAGTCTGAATTTTTTTTTAAGCGGAGGTAGACAGCGTGGGGATGGGCGACAGCAATACGAAAATGAGGTTACAATCGGTACTGGCCCGAAACGCTGCTACTAATCCATATGTTTGGATTTATGCATGATGTTCATCATTATCCTTTACTAGCAACATCCTGGGTTTTATTGTTGGAGAAAAAAAATTAACAGGATCAATTGCAAAGCAAGATCGCAAAAGGGGCAAAGTTTCTCTCTGAGCTCAGAAAGCCCGTCCACCATCTAGAAGTCATTCCTCAGAAGTGTGTTGGAGCCCTTGCACTTGCCCGGATGAGAGCAGTTCCAGTAACATTATCCGAGATGAAGCCATCTCCTCCACCACTCCACAGAGCCACTGGCTCAATCTGCTTGGCATCATTGCTGCACCGTGCACATTCTGTGAATAAACTCAACAATTCCACCATCTTCACCATCTTGAGGGACGTGACCGGCAGGCACGTGGTAGTACCAACACCTATGGTTTCTCCTCCTGGTCACAGTGAAAGATGGCGCTTCGTTGACGCTGTATCTGAATCCTGGAACTCCTTCAACAGCATCTTCAGCGGGAGGGCTTCATTAACTCAAGCTGATATCTTCCCAAAGACTGGCAGGACACTGCCAGCAAGTCCACATCCCACAAATAATCCTTTGCTTGCATCTTCCGAAACAGCTCTATTTCCATCTTTAATTTTTCCCCTTCAGGGTTCTTTTGAGGACCCTGACCTGGAGTTACACGCAGACGTCGGTTCTTTGCGGGAATGGGAACTGCTCTCAGGGTTCCACAACTGGCCATTGTTCGGTATGCCAAAGGCTCGGCCTAAGAGTCCGGCTTGAAATCGGAAGCCTAGGATCTCGGGGCCCTGGAGACGGGCGGATCGAGGGTCAGTGTTACGGCAGGAGACCCGTGTGCCGTCGGGGGAGTCGGGATATCAGCTGTGTGCCCGCAGACCCAGGATCTTTGAGATCTTTGGGAACAGAGCTCGAAAAAAGCGACATAATAGACTTTTAACATTGTAAACCAGTGAGTTGTTTGTTATTCTCCCCGCTCGCTGGGAGAATGAAGACACCTCTTTCTCCCTTATTAGGGAGAGAGAGAACCTGCGGTACATTGAATACCAGGTGAACAATGTAGTCTTCGGGGTAACTGCAAGTCTGTGTCTTTGCTATTGCTTTGCTCACACTTCAGTGCTTGGTGGTGGTGCTAATGCTTGTGTTTTTTTGCTGGTGGTGGGGGGGATTGTTGCTTGCTGTCGCTTATGTGCAGGAAGAGGGAACTGGGGAGTGTACTTTGGGGTTCTAACATTTAACTATAGTTCATTCTTTGGGACACTCCTCTGTTTTCCTGGATGTTTGTGAAGAAAAAGGATTTCAGAAATGTATATTGTATACATTTCTATGACATTAAATTGTACCTTTGAACCTTAAATACATTTGAAATATGGGAGTAGAATCCAAATCTCCTGCTTACGTACCTCAAGGTCTTCTTAGGAATGTAGAGCTAACACCCGAGCAAGATTGGCTGAACAAAATGCGGAGACTGGAACCTGTTTGCTGAATCTTGGTATCTTGCATCCTGGGCATGTTATCATATCTCCTGGCTTACTATTCCAATTATTTCATGACGACCGAACTGTATACAGCTGAGTCAGGGAGAGGAGAACATTGAAGACCGTTGATCAAAATGTCTGAAAACCAGTAAAGCAACAACATCAAAACGGAACCAGAACAAATCTTACTGATTGCCCACCCCCCACCAATTTTGATTCTGATTTTCTCAAGCAAAGCTAACTAAACCACTTTATCGAAATGTAAACGATAAGCACAGACTGGAGATCGATCTTGTCCAATATTTATGAGAAGATATCCAGAAATATTTATATTTATAATAGTTACATAATAATATTCATGAGTAGATATTCATAAATATTTATATTTATAATCACTATATAATATTTATGAGCAGATAACTATGATTAATAAATCCATGTTCTGATATTTTCTTACAGCAGGAGGTCATTCCGCCTATTGCAGTGATGGTCACACGGGAGTACTGGGTTTTTTTACAAACTACTAACTAGCTTTATTTCCTTGTGCACATTGAATCACTGGAAGGACCAATACAGAATGGAGATATTAGGGAGAGATTACCTGTTGAACAACACGCTTCTTATGCATGGATACAGATATTGCCACAAAAGAATACTTATTCCCTTTTCTTTCCCTCTCAAACATCTGATATTCCAAAGAATATTTATCCATATGACGGGGGAGAAAATTCAAACTCTGCATAACTGGTTGCTAATGTGAAAATGTCTCATTCTGCAGCACTTTAAATGTTGAAGTTTTATACAGAAATTGGACTTCTGAATTAGTATCTTGTTATTCGATTTTATAATAAATATTACCCTCCACCCTCCTGAATTTTCTTTACACTTCAAACCTATCTCCATGACATCATTCTATTTTGCTACAGGTCTATGCAAGAATTTTCAGCCACTCTGCATTAGAGAGTTACTTGCCACAGATTAGGAAGCTGGTGGGTGAGACAGTAAGCGACTGGTGTACCAGGCATCAGGCAGTCACGGTGCACCCAGAAACCAAACAGCTCACATTCCGAATAGCTGTGGCAGTTCTACTCGGATCCTTGCCGGCCAAGGAGGAACTAACCGATCTCTTCAGCACTTTTGAGCAACTCACCAGGAATATTTTCTCACTGCCCTTTGACATTGCAGGCAGTGGCTACAGAAAGGTATGCTTAAATCGTGCCTCTAACTCTCTCATAACCAGATCTAATACCTCGGGTCAGCTTTCTGGGGTTACTGCAAAACTGGTGTTCCAGTGGATCTTTGCACTACCATGTCTTCTTTATTGCAGGGTACTGATAGGTTAATTGGCACCTTCCTTGGAACTATCAGTGAATATTACCATTCTGCTATGCAATCTGTTGGAACTATAACTCGCTCTGTCATTCGAACTTTGTAAGGCTGAAACCTGAACTTCCCTTCCTTAATCTCCACCTTCCAACCTCTCACTTTCCTCCTTTGAGACTCTTAAAACCCTCTCCTTTGACCGAGTTTGGACTACTTTGTCCTACTCTTGGCTTTGTCTGACTTAGTGCCAAATACTGTCTGACAAATTGCCAATGTCACTAAGATTGGCAATTACTCTGTTACTGTTACTCCATCTTCTGGTTGACTGCAGGTCCAGACTCCAAGATCTTGAAGTGGATGTTGGTGCGAAAACGTCACTCTCCTTTCTGTGGTTGATTTCAGTACAGACATCAGCCATGGCGTTTGCTCACAGAGGGTGATGCTTTTGTCTGCCAGGCTTTGTTTTCAAAAACCAGTATGTGGAAAGGAAACTTCCCAAGCTTTCTGAGCTTCTTACCCTCCATTAAACAGTCCTGACACTCTCACGAATCAAAATCTGGATTTTTAATATTTTGTTAAGAAGCCAGCATCAAAGTTGTTTCTCAATACTTCTCTAATGAGACTTTATTACACTTATGGTGCTGTATAAGCTCAAGTGCAGTTACTAACAACTAAAATTTACTTATATCCACTTTTTAAAATATTCCCTGACTCTTTCCACACTTACTTGAATTGTCAATGCTGTTTGAGCCCATAGGTAAATCTGCTCCAAACTGCGAGCTTGTACTTCTCCCCTCCCCCACCTCACCTTCCGGTTTCTTTCCCCATTTCCAGTGCTGATGAATAGTCTCAGCCCGGAACATCGACTGTTTATTCCTCTCCACTGATGCTGCCTGACCCGCTGAGTTCCTCCAGCACTGTGTTACTCTGGATTCCAGCATCTGCAGAATTTTGTGTGTCTATTACTACCAGACGAGAATATGGTTCTTCTTAAAAAGCATATTTAAAACAGCATTAAAGTCCAGTCTATCTCTAAAATTCCAGCAATGAACCCTTGGAGAGTGAAATCTGGGTTCAAACTTCAACATCGCCTTTATCGACAGAAGACTGAATATAACAAGAGATTTTATATTGTAGAAAGTAAGATATCTGTCGACATAAGAGCAGAAGATAACAATTGGAATAGGCTACTCAGTCCCTCAACTTGCCTCATCATTCAATACGATCATAGCTAATCTGCCCCAGGTTTCATCTTTGATTTTGTCCAGGTTGCCAACACCCTCAATTCCTATATTTGTCAACTATTCATCCACTTCTGCTTTGAATATCCCTAGTGATCCAGCCCTCACAACCGTCCAGAGTAGAGAATTCCAGAGATTCGCCAACATCAGCGAGTAAAGGGTTCCTACTCACCATAGCCTTAAGTAACTGCCCCTGACCTTGCAACAAAACCCTGGTTTGAGATTCTCTCTCTAATGGAAACATTTCAACATCTACCACGGTATACCCCCAATGATCTTATACATTTTAGTGAGATTGCAGTGTGGTCTATATATTAAAAATCAGGGAGATGAAAAATAGGTGGAGAAGTTATGCTTTGCTCTCTTATTCCAGGGTATTCAAGCTCGGGACAAGCTCCATCTATACTTTGAAAAGGCCATAGAGAATATACGCGAGTCCAGTGCCTGTGAGGAAAATTCCAGTGCCCTGAGCATTTTGATAAAGAGCAGCAAAGACCACAGGATGAAGATGAGCACACAGGAATTGAAGGTAAGATTGCACAGCCAGTGAGCTAGTGCCCTGGTAACAGGGCATCTACTGACATCAGATATCAACATGGCAAAAGTGAAGCTTGTATTGCAACATCAGAACCGCTCCCCTCTGATGGTGAAGTGTTGCTGTTTGACTGCAGGAAGCAGCGGTGGAGCTGATGTTTGCTGCCTACGCCACCACAGCCAGTGCCTGCACCTCTCTCGTCCTCCAGCTGCTGAAGAACCCAGCTGTCTTTGCCAAGCTGAAAGGAGATCTCCAGATCAGGGGAATCACTGGCAGGGAGGACACTTTACATCATGCTGCTATCGCCCACCTGCACTACCTGGACTGCGTGGTGAAAGAGGTGCTGAGGGTGCTCCCACCTGTGTCGGGGGGATATCGAGTGGCCCAGCGGACTTTCGAGCTGGCTGTGAGTTGACTCGCTTTAAGATTAAGTTTTCTTCTTCCTGACTTTGTCATGGTTTTTAATCCCCCACAAACGACCAGGAGATGCAGAGGATTCTTCAAGAAGTATTAAACTTTAATTTGCAAATCAAAGCTGAGACAGTCATTGAGCTAGTCGCTGATTGCCCACCGATCCTTGTACATAGCATTTTTTATAGCAATCTCCTGGTTTAGTTGCATTAGCATATCCAATCGGTCTATAGTTGCGTATCACAAGTACATCCGCCACTATTGTTTCTACCCATTGACTTAATCATGTTCTAATCTACACCTCTTAGCTACCTCTCATTAACCCACCATTGTCTTCTACATTCCTAAGATTTCATTCTCTAGCAAATAGCAAGTTGCAACTTTTATACTCCAATATATCCCCCGTTTGAGGGTCTCACACAGAGAAAGAAGACTAAGAGTCTGCACACAAAAGCCCCAATAAACTCAAGCACTTATTCCCAAATCTCAGGTTAAACTATAATTTTCTGCGCCAAGACCTCAAAGTATTCTCTCCCTGTTACCCTGGGCCGCTGAGCCAAAAACCTGTCCCTTTGTACCTGAGACAGGGAAAAAAAACTCAGAAGCCCTTACAATCTACTCCCACATTGTCGTTTTGCTCTTGTTCATCCTGCAGGTGTTGTAGGCTGTAACAATACATTTTCGGTGTTTCTTTCTCCACTAAGCTTGCTTCAGTAATTGCCACGAGCATTGGAAATTGTTTGGTTGCAGCACGCACTACGAGAGACTTGAGACAAGGAAGAAAACAGCACAGCACAAGCGCACAGCTCAACAATACAATACTGACAGTTATTGCCATTTTAGTCAGCCATGCTCCCCATCCTCCGAGTCTACTTTCTAACCAGTCAAATAACTGATGTCCGGACCCTGCATTCTGCTTAACTTCCTTTCTTAGACTTTTCAACTTATACATTGCCTTAGTAAACGATCCTTCTGGACTAGTGTTATTTGCTATAAAAGTACAGCACTTCTCGTCAAACATCACACAATGACAGCTGATGTATACCCAGACGCTTTTCTGGCTGCCTCGTCTGCAATTTGATTTCCCTTTGTTATTACATCATTTCCCTTTTTATGTGCCTGGCATTTTACTATAGCCAATGCTTTAGGTTTCATCATGGCTTTTATTAAGTCTAGAATTCGCTGACAATGTTGTATGGGATCTCCACTGCTTTTTTTAAAACCTCTGTGTTTCCACACTGCCCCGAACAAATAGCATACTCCATGAGCATATGCCGAATCAGTATAGATGTCTACTTTCTCACCTTCCATCATTTCACACGCAGCTGTCAGGGCTTTGATTTCCGCTAGTTGGGTGGAACACAGTTGGGGACAGGACTCCATCCTAATAATCTTATAGCTCGACTGATCCTGCTGCACTACTGAGAACCCTGCATGATTTCCATCATAATCCCTATAACAAGAGCCATCTACAAACAGAACCTTTTTATCTGCATCCTCTAGTGGTTCTGACCGTAAATCTGCTCTCAATTTGGCAAATGCCATCGTCTTCCCTACACAATCATGGGGTTCTCCTTCATAGCCCAAAGGGACAAAATCAGCTATATTACTGGTAGTGCATCTCTGTATAGTTATGTCTGGAAATGTCAATAGCATCTGATACGCTGCTATCCTGGCTGGCATCAGCACAAATTTCCCTCTTTCCAGCAATTCTGCTACTTTGTGGTGTGTGTACAGAGTAACAGGATAGCCCAGGGTTACAAATGATGCCTTTTCATATGCATAGTACAGTGCCGCCAATCCCTGATAACAGGGTGGATACCCCTGAGCCACCTCATCTAGTTTCGTACTGTAGTATGCTATTGGCTGCTTTCCTTTTCCTGTGCCTGTTTCTTGTGTTTGAACCGCTGTGACATAACCCTCCTGTCGGTTGGATACATACAAATGAAAAACCTTCTCATAGTCAGACAAAGCTAATGCTGGTGCTGACTGCAATTCCCGCTTAATAGTATTGAAAGCTATCTCCACCTCTTCATTCCACTGTGAGCCGTTCTTCAAATTTGTATGTCCTGCTTCTTTCATTATCTTTCTCAAAGGTGCCACAATCTCAGCATATTCTCCTATCCAATCTGAGCTGTACCCTGCCATTCCCAAAAACGTCATCATCTGCCCTACAGTCTGGGGTTTTGGGGCCTTAGTTATTGCCTCAATCTGATCTGGTGCTATCGCCTTCACTCCCTTGGATATTACCCTGCCTAAGTATTCCACTTGCTGCGTGCAAAATTGCAGTTTCTTTTTGGATACTTTATGTCCTCCATGCACCAGCTTCTCTAACAGAGTTATAGTGTCCTGCTCACACTGTTCCTTACTGTGGGAGCAAATCAACAGGTCATCCACGTACTGTAACAATGTACTTTCCAATGGTACACCCTCTAGGTTAAAAACATGCGGTGAATGTTTAAACCCTTGCGGCATTCTGGTATAGGTATACTGAGCACCTCTGTAAGTAAATGCAAACAAATACTGACACTGGTCGGCTAGAGAAATGCTGAAGGAAGCCGAACACAAATCAATCACTGAAAAGTAACTTGCTTCTAGTGGAACATTAGTCAAAAGTGTGTGTGGGTTGGGGACTACCGCTGGCCAGTCCTCTACCACATCATTTACCGCTCCCAAATCATGCACCAATCTCCACTTAGATTTATCTGCTTTTAAGACCGGCAGCAATGGGGTATTGCATGGACTGTTTGTTCTTTTAAGCACTCCTATTTCAAGCAATCCCTGCACTGTCGATGCTATTCCCTCTTCTGCTTCTGGTCTTAGAGGGTATTGTGGTCTCCTGGGTGGAATTGCTCCCCTTTTCAGCCTTATTTCCACCGGACTACCTGTTTTTATTTTCCCTATGTCCATGTCATGCTGTGACCACAGAATAGATGGCAACTCATCTGACCTTCTATCTTTCTGCTTGCCTCTTTCCTTTCCCAGCAATGGCATGTGTGGTTGGGGAGCTATTTCGACCTCTCTCACTGTCCCTACCATATCTACACTTACCATTATTTTAATGTAATTGTTGTCTTCTGATATCCACACCTCTGGCGTGATTTTCCTCCACACTGTTACGGTTTCAGCACTCTTAACTAAGTCTTTAGACTGATATCCCTTGTTAACCAACAATGTTCCGTGGGGCGCAGCCTCCGGTATCCTGTACCATTTTTCTAAAAAGGTGTTCCACTTAACTTGTAAAGCTGCCCCTTGCTTTCCAATTATCACAGCCTCCCCTTCCAGGTGCTGTTGGCTACATGCCTCCAGGTGCCATCTCTCCTCTAACTCCCTGTTCTGAGTCTCGTCAAAAATCACTGTACAATGTAGCTCAGATTTGGGCATTACAGCCCTGGGTAATATAACCTGCACGCCCTTTTTCCATTTTTCCCAGGTTTCCTGAATCTGATCTGCGATGTCTCCTATCCAAAAGACATTAGCCTTCTTGTCTTCTCGCACTATCAATTGAGCCCCTGCTCTTTCCACACTCAGCCCATTTCTGGTGCATTCTAATTTTAATTCCAGTTTCAATAAGGCATCTCTGCCTAACAAATTAATCGGAATTCCTTTAAATACTAGCAGTGGCAAAACAATTCCTTTATTTCCCATTCTCAACCGCACTGGAGCCGTGCACTGTGTCAACTGTGTTTTCCCCGAGAACCCTGCTGTCTTAATGAACTTTCCTGACATGGGAAGGTGAAGGGCATACTGTGGCTGTACACAAGTGTACGTGGCTCCAGTATCTATCATCATTGGTGTCAGTTGCCCTTCTATCACAACCTGAACAATAGGTTCCTCCTCCACCTCCCTTGTTATCATTGGGTAATGTCCCTTCCCACTCGAGTTCTCGGGGCACCCCTAATACCTCGCATAGGTGTTCACAGGTCTGCTTGGGCCTGTGGGGGCTGGTCCTTGGCTAAACTTTAGTTCCCTTCTTATCAGTTCCTGCTGGTGTGTGACCGGCCAAGGGGTAAACGGACAATCTCTTCTCATGTGACCTGGCTGATTACATCCCCAGCACAATCTCTCTACCTCTCTTTCCCCCTGTTTCCTCACTGGTCCCCTCTGCCCATAGCTCCTCTGTCCCCCTCCTTGGGACTTCCAGTCCTGTCTGGGCTGTTTGAATTTAGTCTGTTCCTGATAGGGCATTTGTGGGAATGCTCCTCCGAAGACGTTGATTATTGGCATGGGGTTTTCCGGCCCTTGTCTTACAGTATGATCGGTTCCTCCATATAGCGGTGCTTCATCCAGTTCGATGGCTGTACTTGGACCGGTGGTTGCTGGCAGAATCTTTTTGCTTTTCTCTTTTTCCTTCTTTTTGAGTTCTTCGAGCTGCATTTGTATTAACTTTCTTTGCACCTCTTCCTGCTGCTCAGTTGACCTTCATTTGGCTTTCCAGTATTTCTCAACCACATGGACTACGTGGTCTCTAAATTCTTGTGGGGTCATTGACGTCAGCCCAACCACTTCCTCCAGTTTGGATTTTACTTGCGGAGGCATTGCATCCAAAATGCTATGTCGGAACAGTGTTGTGATAAATAAGCTATTTTCCACCTCTTGCTCAGTCTCCAGTCTCCACCTTTCCAACTGGTTTTCTACGTAGGCTGCTGGGTTTTCAGTGTCTCCCAGTGGATCCCCCTTTAAGGCTTTGGGGTCCACTTTGGGTGGATAAAGGTTCCTGAGGGCCTGCCATACCCTCTGCCTCACTCTGTCAAATCCGTCTCCATCAGTTCTCGGGTCGTTCGAGTTTACTATGCCAGCCATTTCCATTAGTTTGTTAAATTTGGAGGTTCCCAGCAACCTTATCAATAGTGACTTCAAATCTCCCATAGTCAATAATCGTCCCGCCGTTTCTTCTTTAAAGGCTCTAATCCATTTCCCTGCTCCTTCATGTAGATTGGGCAGAGTGTTTTTCAGCTCTTCTAGGTCCTGGGATCCCCAAGGGATGTACTGCACTTGTCCTGATCCTTTAACTAACAACGGCATCATTCTTCCTCCTTCTTCCCACCTGCCCTGGCTCTCCTCCTCGCCTGACTCCCCATCCGTCTCAGGGTACGTCTTTACTGCCTCCCACACAAATGTCTCCGGGGTCCTCTTCTTCCCTCGGTCTCCCTGTGGAGTCCTTCCTTTCTGTCTTGATTCAATACTTGGTTGGCCCCTGGAGTATTTTTCGCATCTCCTCTGGCAATCCCCTCTCAGTAACTTATCTAGCTCTCTCTCTCTCTCTCTCTACTTCCGCAAGTCTCCCCGACCACCTCCTTCTGCTCTTCTAGGCTTCTGCCTCCTACCTCTTCCCCACAAATTCTCGCATCCTCTGTCTCTCCACTTAACTCTTGCTCCTCCAATGAGTCACCTTCTCTTTCTTCCTGTCTGTGTCTGTACACCTGTGGCAGGGACTCCTCATGATCCTTACTCATGCTTGATTTCCTTCTCTCTTGTGTTTCTCCAAGACTCATCTCCTATCTTTTTTCCACTTCCTCTTGAATGCCTCATCTCTTCCTGCCCTGATGAGCCACTTTCTTTTCTAGTCTGTTTATTTCTATCGTATAACCGATACTCCTCATACTCCTTTATCTCTCTCAAGTATTTCATCTGTTCAATCTCTTCTTCCATTTCTCTCTTTGCCTGTTCCACCTTTATCCTTTCTGCCTGTATCTCCTTCCATATCGCCGCTTTTCCCTTCTCGTATTGTCTTCTTTCCTCCTCATTATCCCAAACTTGTACTTCTCCCTGCATGTTTACTGTTCCCGTCAGCAGGGGGCATTGCTTAGGGGTTCTTTCCTCATTATAGGGAGGGGGCTTTTCTGTTTCTTTCGCATCCGGGTAGAGAGCTGAAGCCAGCTTCTCACTGTACCTTCCTCTCTCTCTAACAGGCTGTTTCTCCAGCACCTTAGTGTCTTCCTCGCTTGTAATCAATATTCTACCTGTCCTCCTCAGCCTTTCTCCCTCCGTTCTGAAGAGTTTTAGCACTTCCATTTCTCATTCTCTTTTTTGCCCTCTTCTTAGATTTATCTTTTGGTTTGTAATTTTTAATTAGTCCCTCCATTTCTTCACACAAGCTTACATCAAACGTTCCTTCTCTTGGCCATTTTGTGACCAGGTTTTTGGTTCTCTTTTCCCATTTTTCTGAAGTTTTTGTGATCTCATATTTATTTACCGGGATTTTTTTGCTCAGAATCTCTACTGCCGTTCCTTTACCTGTCATGTTGTTCTCTCTTTTTAAGGTATTTCAGAGATTCACAGTTCGTTTACTGGATAATATTATTTACTCTAATTCTATGCCTAGTATATCGTCTATCTACCAGCGCTTTAAACTATATATTGGACTGTCCTTGTTCCTTATTCTGTTCTGCCCGTACAGACCTCTATTCAGAGCGGTACCCACAGAACTTTCTCTTTGCACCTTGTCTATTCGGACCCATCTCTTAATGCGGTATCCACGAGGATTTCCACATTTTTCCTTTCCCTGCCTGTTCAGACCTTCGTTTCATACGAAGCAGTATCCACAGGGATTTTCTCTATTTTCCCTTTCCCTGCCCGTTTTGACCTTCGTTTTATACGAAGCGGTATCCACAGGGATTTTCTCTATTTTCCCTTTCCCTGCCCGTTTTGACCTTTGTTTTATACGAAGCGGTGTCCATAGGGACTTACCAACACCACGTGGAATTTTTCTTCACTTAACTTCTTATTAACTTATTTGTACTTTCCCTCACTGCAGAGTTCTTGATCAATCCTCTGAGCCTCCTGTTAACCCCCAATTCTGCCAGATTCTTTGGACCGGAGAGACCCTTCGGCAGTGGTTCCACACTTCTGAGACTCCAAGACCTCCCCAAAACCAACAGAATTCTTAGTCCAAATTGTCGCAAAAAGCGCTTACCTTTTGTTTGGGTGCACCCTTAATTCTGTTAGCCTTGTGGGGGTCACTAGAGGACTGGGAAGCGACCCCAATCTGCCGTTTCCTTTCCGCGGGTCTCTTTCCAGTCCTGTCACGATCGCCAATTTTGTCGTGGTTTCTCGTGCCTCACAAATGACCAGGAGATGCAGAAGATTCTTCAAGAAGGGTTAAACTTTAATTTGCAAATCAAAGCTGAGACAGACATTGAGCTAGTCGCTGATTGCCCACCAATCCTTGTACATAGCATTTTTTATAGCAATCTCCTGGTTTAGTTGTATTAGCATATCCAATCGGTCTATAGTTGCGTATCACAAGTACATCCGTCTCTATTGTTTCTACCCATTGACTTAATCATGTTCTAATCTACATCTCTTAGCTACCTCTCATTAACACACATTCTACATTCTTAAGATTTCATTCTCCTACTAAATTGGATACATGCATAGCAAATAGCAAGCTCAGACTACATAATCCACATCTCTTAGCTTCCTCTTATTAACACACCATTGTCTTCTACATTCCTAAGATTTCATTCTCTAGCAAATAGCAAGTTGCAACTTTTACACTCCAATAACATCTCTCCATAACTGCACTGATCGACACATTTGTGTTCCTGTGGAAAAGCTTGAAGTGTCTCTAAATATATTTGATGCTGTTAGTTTTGTAGGGTAGCTTAACCTAAAGAAGATTTAAAACATTCAGATCCATGTACATTAGTTCTTCACAGCGATTAAGGCAAATTGTTACATTTTATTCTTTAGGTACAATGACACGCTTATCCCAGTACTAGTTCCTAGTCACAGCAGACCTGTTGATTCTCTGCTTCTGTCCCACAACTTAATCTCTCTTACACATGCCTCTTAGTTTCCCCTTTGATTCTCCCACTCCTTTCATACACTAGGAGGTAATTTACATTAACCTAGCAGCTTGTCTTTGGGATGTGTGAGGAAACCCACATAGTTATGATGAGAACGTACGAATCTCTGACAGGCAGCAGTTGAGATCAAGTGGAGCAAGTGAGATCTGTGAGGTGGCAGTGCTGTAGTGCCACACAAGCCCCTTCTTTGTCTTTTTCCCGTCACTTCTTCAACTGCCAGATCAAAAGCAATTTGTGTGGCATTTGTGAGCTGACCTGAAGTGGTTATTAATTACGTTTAGCACCCAAGGACTTTTTTCTCTGTCAGTTTCTTAAAAATGTATCCAGTTTCCATAGGGAATATCACCTGACACCAAAAAATGCACAAGCACTAGCTGCAGGCCATCCTCAGCCTTCACATACAGCAGGAAAGGTTGAGTGTGCAGCGGGGGTAGCTGGTACCTCCTATGCTCTTGGTACTGGTCTAGAGGCAAATTTCTCTCCATGAGAAATACATCACTATCATAGGGTGGTTAAGAAGGCTTATGGAATGCGTGCTTTTATTAGTCCAGGCATTGAGTTTAAAGGTCAAGAGGTTGTGTTGCAACTTTATAGGACTAGAGTATAAAAGCAAGGATGTAATGTTGAGACTTTATAAAGCACTGATTAGATCTCTCTTGGAGTATTGTGAGTGGTTTTGGGCCCCTTAGAAAGGATGTGTTAAAACCGGAGAGAGTTCAAAGGAGGTTCACAAAAATGAGCAACACACACAAAATGCTGGTGGAACGCAGCAGGCCAGGCAGCATCTACAGGGAGAAGCACTGTCGACGTTTCGGGCCGAGTCCCTTCGTCAAAACTGAATTTCCAGCATCTGCAGATTTCCTCGTGTTTGCTTGTTAAATTCACAAAAATGATTCCAGATTTGAATGGCTTGTCATCTGAAGCGTGTTTGATGGCTCTGGGTCATAATTCACTGAGGGATGAATTCATTGAAACATATTGAATGGTGGAAGGCCTTGATAAAATGGATGGAGAGGATGTTTCCTATGATGGGAGAGTCAAAGACTGGAGGATACAGCGTCAGAATAAAGGGGCATCCTTTTAGAACTGAGGTGAGGAGGTATTTCTTTAGCCAGAGAGTTTTGAATCTGTGGAATTTGTTGCCCCAGGCAGCTCTGAAGGCCAAGTATGTATATTTAAAGCCATTGATATATTCTTGATTGGTCAGGGCATGGAGGAAGATATGGGGAGAAGGCAGAAGATTGGGACTGAGAGGAAAATTGGATCATGATAACACAGTGGAGCAGACTTGATGGGTCAAATGGCCAAATTCTGTCTCATGGTCTAATTCTGTCTAAGCCACATCTAGAGTTTTGCATACGAGTCTGGTTGCCCACTATAGGAAGGATGTTGAAGCACACAGTGGTGGATGTCTGGAATGTGCTGCCTTCTATTGGGGTAGAAGCAAATACATTAGAGTATCTTGGCCCAAAACGTCAACTGGTTACCTTTTCATAGATGTTGCCTGGCCTGCTGAGTTCCTCCAGCATTTTGTATGTATTAATTTAATGTCCAGCATTCACAGACTTTCTCTTAATGGCTTTTAAGAGAGGTTTAGATAGGCACATGAGTGTGAGGAAAAATGGAGAGATATGGGCATTGTGTAGGTAGGAGGGATTAGTTTCTGATTTACTTTTCAGCTGGTTCTGCATTACACTATGTATTAAAATATATCACTGAAGAAGGGTCACGGTCTGAAATGTCAACTATTTATTAATTTCCATAGATGCTGCCTCACCTGCTGAGTTCCTCCAGTTTTGTAGGAGTCACTAAAATAAATGGTCTGTAATGCTCAGAGCTCACGCTCCCTGGGATTATCCCCCATTATCTATGGTAACTGGGAGTAGGAGAAAATACCAGTTGATGGAAGATAATTTAATACTGGACTAATCATACTAGGACTCAGTTTATATAACTGTGGGTGAGACTTGTGATGGAATTCACACCTGGCAGGCTCTGCCAGTGAGTATGTGGACAGATTAGGCAAGGAAGCTGGCACCATAATAAGCCTAATCAGTAGATGAGCAACATCTCTGGTTGTGGTTAAGAAATAGCAGACCATGATCATGATCTGCCCTATCTTTTCACAACTAAGCTCAAGACTTCTCTCAACTAGCCACCAGCGAACTTCTGCTAGACTTTCATGACATGATCACCAGGGAATCTTGGGATTTCTATTTCAGCTATTCCATAATATGTACAGTACCTATAAAAAGTATTCACCCCCCCCCCACCTTGGAAGTTTTCACGTTTTATTGTTTTACAGCATTGAACGACATTGGATTTAATTTAGCTTTTATTGACACTGATAAACAGAAAAAGACTTTTGTGTCAAAGTGAAAAAAGATCCTTACAAAGTGATCTAAACTAATTACAAATATAAAACACGAAATAATTGATTGATAAGTATTCACCCCCTTCAAGTCAGTATTTGGTAGATGCATCTTCGGCAGCAATTACAGCCTTGCGTCTGTGTGGATAGGTCTCCATCAGCTTTGCACATCTGGACACTGCAATTCCTCCCCATTATTCTTTACAAAACCACTCAAGCTCTGTCAGATTGCTTGGGATTGTGAGTGAACAGCCCTTTTTAAGTCCAGCTATAAATTCTCAATCGGATTGAGGTCTGGACTCCACTTGGCCACTCCAGGACATTAACTTTGTTATTTTTAAGCCATTCTTGTGTAGCTTTGGCTTTATACTTGGGGTCATTGTCTTGCTGGAAAACAAATCTTCTCCCAAGTTGCAGTTCTCTTGCAGATGGCATCAGGTTTTCCTCCAGGATTTCCCTGTATTTTGCTGTGTTCATTTTATCCTCAATCCCCACAGCATGATGCAGCCACCACCATGCTTCACGATAGGATAGTGTGTTTTTGATTATGATAATTATGCAGTGTTTGGCTTACGACATAGCGTTTAGTCTGATGGCCAAAATGGTTTCATCAGACCATAGAACCTCCTTTCAGATGACTTCAAGGTCTCCCGTATGCCTTCCAGCAAACTCTAGCCAAGATTTTATTAGTTTTTTTTATCCAACATTGACTTTCTCTTTGCCACTCTCTCAAAAAGCTGTGATTGGTGAGGCACATGGGCAACAGTTGCTATATACGCAGACTCCCCCATCTCAGCCACTGAAGCTTGTAACTCCTTCGGAGTTGTCATCAGTCTCTCAGTGACCTCCGTCACTAGAGTCAGAATCAGGTTCATTATCAGCGGCACGTGTCGTGAAATTTGTTAACTTAGTCCCCTTTTTGCACCACCACTCAGTTTTTGAGGATAGCCTGCTCTAGGCAGATTTACAGTCATATTCTTTCCAATTTTTGACAATTGACTTAACTGTACTCCAAGGGATATTCTTTGACTTGGACATTTCCTTGAACCCATCTCCTGTTTCAATAACCTTTTCGCAGAGTTGCTTGGAATGTTCGTTTGTTCTCACGGTATAGTTTTTACCAGGGTACTGACTCATCAGCAGTTGGATCTTCCAGATACAGGTTTATTTTATTACAATCAATTCAAACACCTTGACTGCACACAGGTCTCCAATAAACATCTGCATTTAGCTAATTCTGTGACTTCTAAAACCAATTGGCTGCACCAGTGATGATTTGATGTGTCATATTGGGGAAGGGAGTAAATACTTATGCAATTATTTTGTTTTATATCTGTAAATATTTAGATCGCTATGTAGAGATCTCTAACTTCTGTTAATGCCCCTCCTCCCCTTCTTAACCCATCCCTGATATATTTAGCTTTTTCTCCCTCCTTTTTTTTTCTCTCTCTGCCTGTTCTCCATCTCCCTCTGGTGCTCCCCTCCCCCTTTCTTTCGCCCTAGGCCTCCAGTCCCATGATCCTTTCCCTTCTCTAGCTCTGTATCCCTTTTGCCAATCACCGTTCCAGCTCTCAGCTTCATCCTACCCCCTCCGGTCTTCTCCTGTCATTTTGCATTTTCCCCTCCCCCTCCTACTTTCAAATCTCTATCTTTCCTTTCAGTTAGTCCTGATGAAGGGTCTCAACCCGAAACGTCAACAGTGCTTCTTCCTATAGATGCTGCCAGACCTGCTGCGTTCCACCAGCATTTTGTATGTGTTGTCTGTTTTCACTTTGACACGAGTCTTTTTTTCTGTTGATCAGTGTCAAAAAAGCCAAATTAAATCCACTGTGATTCAATGCTGCAAAACAATACATGAAAACTTCCAAAGGGGGTGATTACCTTTTATAGGCATTGTAAACATTAATTTTTAAATACATTATTCTCTTGTAAAAGGGTTGCTTAAAAAAAGTAATCATTGCAGTTTCTGATAATGAGATGAATATGTAAACAAGCTGTACTTTGTTTCTTTGACAGGGTTTCCAGATTCCCAAAGGATGGAGTGTATTGTACAGCATTCAGGACACACATTACACTGCTCCCATATTCCAGGATCCTGAAATGTTCAATCCAGATAGATTTGCCAAAAATCAAATGGAAGGCAAGAACATCCGCTTCCATTATCTGCCTTTTGGTGGAGGTGTTAGACGCTGCCTTGGCAAAGAGCTTGCAAAACTAATCCTGAAAGTGTTCGCTATTGAGTTGACTAATGTTAGTCACTGGGAGCTAGCCACCAAGACATTCCCCAAGATGCTGTTGGTACCAATTATGCACCCAGCTGATGGATTAAAAGTGTGGTTCTCCTCGCAGCTTTCCAACGGGAGCTAGGTTTCTGGAGGAAACACTTGCAATGTGATTGAATGTTTAAGAACTCATTATCGTGCTGGTGGTTTGATTTGCTTTCAATTCCAGGTTACAGGGCATAACATTAAAGGGAACCCAAAATCCACTTCTGAAGTATGGCACACTCAGATGTAGAGGCTTCTACGGGGTCAACCAAAGGTGCTTTTTTTTAAGTGATTGCAAGACCCTGCTGGACATTAAGAACTGCAGGTCTACTCTATCATCAAGTTGCACATTGGCAGAGAAATTGAAGGAATTGGACTTGGTGGGGATCGCGCTGCTGCCTGCACCAGAGTCATTGAGAGCTGCAAAGGCGAGTTATTGTCTTAGTTGCTTTTCTTGTGATCGCTAGAAGCTGTTGGACAATGGTGAAGAGGAATGCTGCAAATCCAATCCACTGTATTATTGGCAAATGGCAGGGGAGCCGCGTGGCCTTGGTTGTAGGAAGAACCAGGACTCAGGCTACAGTGTCATTTGTTTGCAGCTGCCTGGGGGAAAGCATTGGAGCCAGGCATTCCACCGGAGTGCCAGAGGCAGTGTGGCATGCCATCTGTGCTGGAGTCAGTATTCTTTCCCTCCTCTCCCTAGTGTTCGCTCAGCACGACACGTTGTGTTCCACTGCAGACTGTTGCAACATTTATGGACTCAGGGACTTGGACTTTTGTTGTGTGTGACTGTATTTTACTGCTATCATATATGCGCCTTCTGCTGTGTATGACTGTTGGTACTGTGTTTTGCACCTTGGCCCCAGAGTAACACTTTTATTTGGCTGTATTCGTGTATGGTTGAATGACAATTGAACTTGAATTCATGGCGTACTGTTCAAGTAAAACCATTAACATCCCTATAAGAACCTTAAACACTATTCTGCGATGCAAGGGGGCGTTCAGACCCAGAGTCCATGTTAAATAGATACAGGTAAAAAGGGTAGAATTTTGACTGCACTTAGCCTAACTTTAAAAGCTCCTTCTGAAGATTGTATAGTGTGATTTTTCAGACTTTTCTGATCAATAACTTGTATGCATTTAAATTGCTTAATTAGTGCATACAGAGCAAACCCTCCTGCTGTGGACCGTGATACAGGGTTGAGCTATTTCAAATTGATTCCACATCAGCATCTAGAAGACAATAGATTTAGGAAGTATCCATACAATTAGTCTGGTGGTACCCAAAACTATCCAAGCCAGTGGTCCCCAACCACCGGGCCACAAGAAAACGATATGATTGGCGATATGAAACAATATGAGTCAGCTGCACCTTTCCTCATTCCCTGTCACACCCACTGTTGAACTTGAATGCATGCGAGGTCATTACCCATGAGGTCCATGTCAGCGCAGGAAGATCAACTCCTCAAGCCTGCAAATGACGGTGGGCTGAAAAGTATGTTTGACATAACATCTCTGCCGACTTTCTGGACCAAAGTCAAGGCTGAATATCCTGAGACAGCCACGAAAGCACCGAAAACATTTTCCAACATCATATCTCTGCAAAGCGGGGTTTTCTGCAATGAATGCAACGAAAACTAAATTGCAGAATAGACTGGACGTATAAGGAACCCCCTTTGAGTATCGCTGTCCCCCATCACCCCTCAATGGGACCATCTTGTTGCAGGGAAACAAGCCCAGGGCTCACACTGATTCACCAATATTGGTTTGTTGCAATGATTTTATATGTTCATACAAGGAAACTACACACTGTGTGTTTAATAGCCAAACTTTACTTAAAATGTTATGGTGCTATTGCCTTATAAGTGTCTTATAACCGACTTATCACTTTTTTCATGCGAGGAAAATATGCGCTGTGTTTAATATTAAATTCGTTAGATAAACCCTTTTAGAAGCAAAATTGAGTGTATTAGCCACTTATAAGTGACTTATAGTTGAGTTATCACCTATATACTGGTCGTGATTAACTCCACTCCCCCACCCCTCCCCGTTGGCCAGTCTGCAAGAACATAGTCAATATTAAACCGTTCCGCAATGAAAAAAATGTTGGTGACCCCCTGATCTAAGCCAATTTTATAATCATTTTGAAGAGATGGTTAATGCCCTCCCTACAAGCATTTTATTACAGCACCATGTTTTAATCAATTCAAATGAATTGAGTTGTACCAAAGTTAAGAGTTATTAAAACTTTGCTTCAAATCACATACCAAACTTTGACATTGTACTGTGGTAGTTGAATGTATTTCTTTTGAACACATGTGAATACCTTTGTATGTGATTTAGTTTATATCATAAACATAACTGTGTAGCTTTTAACTGTATATTTTGTCATCAGTTTTAGTTAACATTCACTTATACAAGTACTATCCATTGATTATGAAAACCTTTTAATAAATTTGATGTTTCCATTAAAGCCATTATATGGTTTTCATTAAGTACTCCACAGCCCTTAAAATAAATGTGAAATAAACAGAGTAATGATTTTCCCCCGTTGTGCTCATTTTCCCCATTGTCTCCAGATGTTAAATCTCTTCGATAAAAACACAAAATGTTGGCAGAACTCAGCAGGCCAGACAGCATCTATGGGAGGAGGTAGTGACGTTTCGGTCCGAAACCCTTCATCAGGAGTGAAGTAACATGGGATGGTCGAGGGGGTATAAGAAGTGGGGGGGAGGGATGAAGTGGAGAGCTGGGAAGTGATAGGCTGGAGGGAAATGGGCTTGATGGAAGGCAGAGAATTATGGGAAATAAAAGAGAAAGAAAGGTAGGGCTGGGGGGAGATTATAGTGAGGGGGGAAAAAGAGAGAGAAAGAGAACCAGACTACAATAATAGATGGATGGGGTGGGCAGGGGTATCAACGGAGGTCTGTGAGTTTAATGTTCATGCCGGCAGGTAGGAGGCTACCTAGGCGGGAGATAAGGTATTGCTCCATCGACCTGTGTGTGGCCTCATCTTGACAGTAGAGGAAACCATGGACAGACATATTGGAGTGGGAGTGGTCTGTGGAATTGAAGTGTGTGGCCAGGGAGATCCCGCCACTGCTGGAGGACTAGCCGGTGTTCGGCAAAAAGGTCTCCCAGTCTGCGGCAGGTCTCCCCAATGTATAAATGGCCACATCAGGAACACCGGATACAGTATATCACCCCAGTTGACTTGCAGGTGAAGTGGTGCCTCACCTGAAAGGACTGTTTGGGGCCTAGGATGGTGGTGAGGGAAGAAATGTGGGGGCAGGTGTAGCACTTCTTCCGTTTGCAGGGATAAGTGCCTGGAGAGAGGTCGGTGGGATGAATAGACAAGGGAGTCGTGTAGGGAGCGATCCCTGCGGAAAGCCGAGAGTGGGGGGGAGGGGGGAGATGTGGCTGGTGGTGGGATCCCGTAGGAGGCGGCGGAAGTTACGGTAAATCTCTTTGGCCCATTTTAATCTTTCCTGTGTTGGTGTCAACCTCTTCACCCCATCAATTAACTTGTCAGTGTAGCAAAATCTAGATACTATAAAGCAAAAATAATAAATAGACTATCATGTAAAGTGTTGTCCAAGTGTAATTAACAATAGCTCTGAAAATGATCCCAGGGTTCCAAACCCATAGTGAAACCAGTCAGCCTGTTGTACAGCCTCATTAAGAGTCAGGCTATGTGGTGCTCTTTACCTGATGGTTGTACATGGGACCTTGCTATACAGCAATGTGGTAATAAAAAAATTTGTTTCAAATTGCTTTAAGGAGGAATGGTGGTTGAAGCAATGGGAAGATGTCTTCTGATCTTCAAACCGCATCGTCACGACTTTTTCTGTAAAATGTTTTCACTTTAACTTGTTAGTGATGCATTTTGGGAAGTCAAACAGAGAAGGAAGATATACAATAAGTACAGAATTAGGGGTGCAAAATTGTAGCTCCCCAACAGAGGAGCTACCATTGGCCAGGGTATCGAGTATAAAAGCCAAAAGTCATGTTGTGGTTGTAGAAAACTCTGACTAGGTCATATTGGGGTATTATTACAGTTTGGGCTACCACATTAGAAGCCAGGCTTTGGAGGCTTCAGAGAAGGTGCAGAAGAGGTTCATCAGGATGCTGTCTAATTTGGAAGGTATTAGCTATAAGGAGATTGGACAAACTTGAGAAAGTTTGAGACCCAAGGGCAACCTGATACAAGTGCATAAAATTATGAAAAGAACAGAAAGTAGATAATCAAAAGTCTTTCTCCAGGGTGGGAATGTCAAATACGAGAGGGCATAGCTTTAAGGTGAAAGGGGATAAGTTTAAAGGAAATTTTCTAGACGTTTATTTTCACATACAGTGCCCAAAGCAAAGTGCAGCATTAATGATAGAGCTTTTGGATGATCTTCCTGAAAAGGGAATCCCTATATCCCTATAGATACTTCTTTGAAAAACTCCAAAAAAATCTGTCAGACATAACCTCCCAGGTAAGAAAATAACTCTGGCCAAACATTTTCAAGACTCTAGCATCCCTAAGAGCCCAGATTAATTAATGGATGAGCCTCAATGTGTTGCATTCTCTGGAAAAATGACAGCTTTAACAACATACATCAGAACAACAGAATGGATTACTCACTTGGATTCTGCGTGACATTCAAATTCAGAACAGAACAGTGGAACCAACCTAGTATAGCTGGATCTTTTTTTTTAAGAGCTTTTTCTGCCCCTACATAAAACATGGCCCACATTCTTACTGCTCTATTTGTCAGCAGTTCAGGTTCTGGCGCTTTGATATATTACTAGTTTTAAAACAAATCAAGGAGATGATTCCTTTAACAGCATCTTTCACAATAACTATATAAAAGTTTTTATTGTGTAGTGTTCAGGTGTAACAGGCTCTTCATTCCAGCCAACCCTCTCAACAGCACAATTTTAAACAAACAAAATAAACCAACAATTTCACATTTTATCATTTAAAGCATGTTTTCCAATTAATCCTAGACACATCAAGGTTGAATAAATGTTTAAAGCAAACAATTTTAAACAACACGACAATTAGATATGAAACCAAAGGAAGCCACTTCTTTCACTACCCATTTTTCAATGAGTAACTTGCTGTCCAAGGAAGGATTTCTGCTTATTACAGCATTTACTTGGGCTTTTTATACCTGGGAAGTCCATTTAAGCTAGATGAGCTATCAGTCATTCCCAAGCAGAAATTTTATCTCACCACATGCTGCACAAGGTGTGAGAATGTTCCCGCTAAGGCAGACTGATTCTAGTAATTGGCATGGCAAACATGCACATTAATTCTGAACCCTTGTTTGGAAGGCAAGTGATCTACCAAGGCTTCTTTGTATTGCATTTAGTTCATAACAGATCAAAACCAAGGAACTATGTTTAAGGTTTGAATACAAAACAATATCTGTACTAAAGACCACAGATTTAAACAAGAATACATCACAGTTGTAATTGGCAATGATTTAATACGTCTGAATACTTTAATATACCAACACCATCTCAGAAGTCTACAAGTACACTCTTAGTTCTAGAAGCATGCTTGCTTTAAAAAACGCAAAAGCAAGAATTTGAGTTCAAGTGCTGATGAAAACAAAAACCTGGTTTTGACTCTGGGACAAATTGTAGCTAACATGTCACTTCATATAAATTCAGGACAGCAAGACAGAAATCTCTCATCCTTGACACCATACCAGCTACAAAACACAATAATCCATAGCTTCTGGAGCAGTTCTTTGAAATGTTCATTTTAGCTGTTATGTTCCACACAGAAAGAAAAATATTTGTGCATTAATTTTATATGCACTTTCTAAATACTCCATATAGTATTTAGAAAGTGTGCAATTAATGAAAGAAAAATAAATGTTTGAGGGATTTTTTAATAGTCCAATGCTGTAATACTGTTATTTTGAGCTGTTTTAAGTTTTCATGAAATATTTTTTTCCTTATTAATCCAGAAG
Organism: Hypanus sabinus; assembly: GCF_030144855.1. NCBI lineage: Eukaryota > Metazoa > Chordata > Chondrichthyes > Myliobatiformes > Dasyatidae > Hypanus > Hypanus sabinus. The sequence goes on from NC_082720.1 coordinate 18,985,568, forward strand.
TATCTCAAATAGCCTTAAATATGTTCAAGAATTTACATGCATGACATTTCTGGTGCATAATTAACACAAATATCTAAACTTTGGTTGCATTATACAGGCCTTCAGATAATGTGCAAGGTCTGAAGCAATCATTGCAATACTCGCCTCTTACAACTATCCATTTTGACAGCTTTTACTCGAAATGGATAGAGCACAGACAACAGTGGGAATAAATTTAGCAAGGTAGCCCTATCACTCCATTCCAGATCTTGCAGGCTTTCATGCAGGTATGATCCCAATAGCTAAATTTGTGAAGGCTTTATAGAAGTCCCAGTTTCACCATGCACTCGTGAAATATTTTGCTTCAATATATTTAAGCAAATTATATTATGAGAAGCCAAATAGATTGACCATACCAGAGGTTGTGAACAATATTCCAAGTCTACAGTCTAGAAATATAAATGACAGTATTGGGGACTTTCAAAGTACACATCCTTTTATTACTGTATTGAGAATTAGTTTGTTGGTTCATCCAGATTCACGGAGTTCTCCATGTCATTTTAGGACTCGGCAAGTTCACAGAAACTGCAACACCTCACATACGAATTAAAATAAACACAACTGTAATCTTAAAAAGAAAGCTATTCCACTCATTAAAACCTCTATAATTATGTTTTTTTCCATAACATTTAACCATCATATTAAATGATCACTTGGTCCTAATGAAACTCTACGTGACAGTACTCAGTAAGAAATATGCATTTTCTGGTTTGAAGAAAATCCCAGTAATAAGTAATATAACAAGTAATATTTGGAAAACTCTCAATGTAGTTCTTGAGTGTAATTTGTAACCTAATATACATGAATGAGGTTTTTCAACATTCTTACAAAAACAGAATGGTAAAAAATTTTTGTTTAGGGGAAAAATAGATTTTCGCAAGAATTCATGCTCATCAATGGTAGGAAAGATGATTCAAGGGGGGTGGTGAAATCACCAAATCCAAAAGCACCTCTTGAAGGGTCAGTATCTATGATGGCGTACATGTAAGGGTGACAATATTTGCTATTTAGATGAATATTTTAAGATAACAATTATCAGGTGCCTTTTTCAAATACAGACACATTTAAGGACATCCTTTTTAATAAATGTACTTAGTTTGGATTGAGATGGATGGATTGAAGTGTTGGTCCAGTGTATCACAGATCCAAATTATGAAATCTCTACTTATATTTGAAACATAACAGAACTCCAATTTCAATTTTAACCAACAAGGAACAATGATGGACAAGATTCATTTTCTTTAAACCCTTCATTAATTTTCATTTCACTTTTTAAAATGGATTTCCTTTACTCCATCACTATCAGTTACAATTAGTTTGATAAAACATGACCAGCGATGAGTAGTTAAAATGTTCATCTCCCCACAAATCTCAGCGGTTTAAACAATGCTTCAAAATTTTGATGGACCAGGCTACTTTCGCAGTTAAGTACACTCTTCAAAAAGATTTTGAACTTTTATATTACTATCATTGAATGCATCGTCATTGCTTTAGTGTGGAAGTTTACTGATTTGAAACAGAACTCAGTAAAAAATATGTTCAAAATACTAACAGAAGATGGGAAAAAGCTACTGGTAACTGGATTTCAGAATAGATAGCCTGCTGCAAGTGGGGATACATTTAATAAAGCTTTAAAACTAAAAATGAACATGAAAAAATTGACATACCATTAATGTTTCAAAGCGCTTTTGTAGCTTTAAGTTTTTTTAACATCAGACTCACTTAAACATTTCCAGTTTTAAATTAGTAAAAGATCATGTCCTCAGGGTTAAGGTTCAATATCTTCAGTAATACTGGAAATATGTTTCTCATTGGTTGGAAGGTTCTTGCTGTCACTCTGGAATGATTTGTTGCTGTTTTCCTTTCCAGTATTCTATAGCTTGTTTGTCCAGTACTTTCTTTAAAAATGCAAAGTAAATATGTGTTAACAGTAAAGTGGCCTTTGCCACAAACAAAAGTCAACTTTTTTCTGAGTGGCACCAAAAGCAGGCTAACTCTGCAATGACAAATAGTGTCAGTGGGAAGTGGGAGGATTGGGAAGCTTTTTTAAAAAAACAATAGAAGGCAACTGAAAAAGCAATAAGAGGAAAGATGAAATATGAAGGTAAGGTAGCAATAATGTAAAAATGGAGAAACATCAAGTTTTTTTCCAGATATATTGAGTAAAAGAGAGGCAAGAGTGGATACCAGATTGCTGGAAAATGATGCTGGAGAGATAGTAATGAGGGACAATTAAATGGTGGACAAAGTTGATAAGTATTTTGTGTCAGTCTTGTGTGGAAGACACTAGCAATGTGCCAAAACTTGAGTGTTAAGGGGTAGAGGTGAATGTAGTTGCTATTACTAAGGAGAAGTGGCTTGGAAAGCTGAAAGGTATGAAAGCAGATACAGTGCCTTGAAGTAGTATACAGATCTCACAACTTCACTGTTGATTTTCTAAATTTTAAACATGTTTTTGAGCTAATCTACAACTCATTGTGCATGTCAAATCAAAAAAAAATTCTAAAACCTGTCAACAATATACAAAAAGAATTAAAAACCAAAATTGTGAGGTTGAAAAAGTATTCACCCCCTTTGTAATTTTTTTTGTAAGATATGCTAAGTTTCCTCAGTGACTATAAATACACTGTAAATACCCCCTCTCTCTGTAAGGTAGATTTTCAACAGACCAAACCCAAATGAAGACAAAAATGCATTCAAGAAAGGGAAATGATATACAGAAGCACAAATCTGGGGAAGTGTACAAGACTATCTCAAAGTCACTGAAGATACCAGTGCAGTCCATCATGAAAAAGTGGGAAAAATATGAAATTACAGCTGTACTGCCTAGGTCAGGCTGCCTCTCTATACTTAGCCGCCAGAGAAGAATGGCACATGTAAGAGTGACACAGTCACTCTGAGTGAGCTGCAGATGTCGGTGGCTGCAACTGGAAATGAAGCTCATGACTGTAAGTTCTCAGGCCTTGCATAAAAAGGGTACTTATGGAAGAGAGGCAAGAAGCAGCTGAAAAATAAAAGCATACCCTTGCCCACAAAGCATCACTTAGAAGATACTGTATAGATGTGGAAGAAAGCTTTGAGACTGGATGAGACTAAAGTGGAACTTTCTGGCTTCAACACTGAGCAGTACACATGGTGTGAATCTAATACTGCACATCAGCCAGGTAACACCATCCCTACTATGAAGTATGATGGAGGTAGTATCATACTATGGGGATGCTTTTCAGCAGCAGGGACTGGAATTCGGATCAGGATTGATGGGAAGATGTATGCTGCTAAATAGAGAGAGATCCTGGACAAAAACCTGCTAGCCTCTGCCAGAAAGCTTAAACTGGGGGGGAAGTTCATCTTTCAGCAGGACAAGGACCTAAAGCACATTACCAAGACAACTACAGGATGGCTTCAAATGAAGAAAACGGGTGTCCTGGACTGGCCCAATCCTGACCGTAACCTGATCAAACATCTCTGGCAAGACCTCAAGACTGTTGTCCACTGCTGCTCCCCAAATAACCTGGCAGAGCTTGAGCAATTTAGCTAAGAGAATTGGGTAAATCCTGCTCCATCATGTTGTGCAAAGCTAATAGGTACATATCCAAAAGACTAAAGACTATAATAGCAGCGAGAAGTGGTTCAACTAAGTGCCGAGCAAGGGGAATACTTTTGAACTATTACAGTTTTTGGATTTTTAGATTTTCATGATTTACAATTTTCCCCAGTTTTTTTTTTTGGCCTGTACTGTGAAAAAGGAGCAAATGATTCACAGATAAAACTTCAATTACATTTTAAAATCCATGGTTGTATTAGTCATTTTTCAAAGCATTACGTGTCTCCTGGACTAGATAGACTACACCCAGGGTTTCCAACGAAGGAAGCTTAAGAGATTGTGGAGACATTAAAAGTTACCTTTCAAGAATCACTATATTCTGTAATGGTTCCTTAGGACCAAAAAACTGCAAATGTCACTCCACTCTTTTTTTTGGGGGGGGAGGAAAATGAAAGGAAGTTATAGTAGTGGTTAGGGAAATGTTGGAACCCTATATTAAGCATGAGGTTTCAAGGAACTTGCAGCCACATGAAAAAATAGGCCACAGTCAGCATGGATTCCTTAAGGGAAAATCTTGCTCAGCAAATCTGTTCAAATTCTGAGAAAATAGTAGAATAGACTAAGAAGAGTTAGTGGATGCTGTTCATATGGATTTTCAGAATGCCTTTGACAAGGAGCCATACATGACACTGCTAAACAAGATAAAAGCTCATGGTATTACTGGATAGTAGCATGTATAGGAGATTAGCTGATTTGCAGGAGGTAAAGAGTGGGAAAAAGGGGCCTTTTCTGGTTGACTGCTGGTCACTAGTGGTGTTCCATGGGGGGTCAGTGTTGGGACCATTTTTTTTCATGTTATACAATATATTAATGATTTTGAAGATGAAACTGATGGCTCTGTGGCCAATTTTACAAACAATACGAAGATAGGTGGGAGAATCAGAGGTGTGGAGGAAGCAGGGAATCTGAAGAAAGACTCAGATAGATTTGGAGAATGGGCTAAAAGAAGTGACAGATGGAATAGTGCGTGGTCATGCACTTTGGTAGAAGGAATAAAAGTGTAAGACTATTTTCTAAATGGGGGGATGGGCAGGGGAGGAATTCAGAAATCAGGTGCAAAGGGAGTTCGGAGTCCTCATGCAGAATTCCCTGAATGTTAACTTGCAGATTGAGCTGATGGCAAGGATGTAATGCCAAGGCTTTATACGACATTGGTCAGGTGGCACTTGGGAGTACTGAGAGCAGTTTTGGACCCACTATTTATGAAAAGATGTGCTAGCATTGGAGAGGGTCTAGAGGAGATTCACAAAAATTATTCCAAGAATTAAAGGGTTAATGCACAATGAACATTTGATGACTCTGGGCCTGTACTTGTTGGAGGTTTAGAAAAATAAGGGGGGGAATCTCATAAAACCTATAGAATATTTAAAGGTCTAGATAGAATGGACGTGGAGAGGATGTTTCCAATAGTGGCGGAGGCTAGGATCAGAGGGCAGAGCCTTATAATAAAGGGGTGTTCATTTACAACAGAGATGAGGAGCAATTTCTTTAGTCAGAGGGTAGTGAGTGAATCTGTGGAATTCAGTGTCACAGACAGCTGTTGGGACCAAGTAATTGGGTATATTTAAAACTGAGTTTGATAGGTTCTTTATTAGTAAGGGTGTCAAAGGTTATGGGGAAAGGCAAGAGAATGGGGTTGAGCGGGATAGTAAGTGAGTCATGATGGAATGGCAGAGCAGACTTGATGGGCCAAACAGCTTAAGGACACACTACTTAGTAACATTTTAGGTAATTTGAACACAATTTTAAATGCAAGCAATGAGATATTGCTTTTTGTTTTAAAAATTCCATTTTTATTGGTGATATTGGTGAAGCTATGGAACTCAATGCCTGTGGTAGAAGCAAGACTTTTAAAAGGAAAAGAACTTGAGAGAAAGTCATTTACAACGCTACAGGAAGGAGCAAAGAAATGGAGCTGATTGGATTTCACTCCTCGGTGTTGACATGGATGTGATAAAGAGAATGCTCCCCTGAATTTTATTCAGATTGCATAAAATCAAGTAAACCATTGTGTCCCACAAGATGTTTCAATGACACAATGAGATAACAAATGAATCAATTTTTTTTTTCACAGCACAGGATAAGGACTGATAATTTCAAGCAGTCAATTTATCCTTTGGTGAACTCAAGCAGCAGTGTAGGCTCTAAAACAATATTGAACAACGACCAGCAACTAAGTGGCACTTTCAGTTTTCAAACAATGTCATCCTTCATATACAAAGGTTGTGTCTTATTTTTGGTGAAATTTAACTGTCCCCTTTCTGCAGTTACTGACTTATGCTGACTGATGGACTCTCAAGAATATCAGTAGGATCAAAGGAGGCAGTGCTTCATATCCTGAGATACTCCTAAGTTGTATGACTGTGAACACAAACTGGTTAATATTCCATGCTTTATATCCATATCCCAGTGTGAATACTTACTATGCAAAACAACACTTTTTTGAAAAAGTGACAAAAGTGTAGAATGGTAGCAAAAACAAAAGCAAACTTACCTTAAGTCTCTGATAATGTTCAATAGTGCCACAATGAGTTTGCTTTGCTGTTTCCTCACTGGTGTAGAAGAGACAGCAGAGTTTGCAGTAGAAGCCTGTTTTTGGAACCACATAATCTAATCCTGAAAGAAAGCAAAGTGTGTCAGTCTTTTTGATCCTGCAGTTTCTATCACTACTTGACCATGATTACTGCGTTGTATGATATGTGTGATCATGGTCCCATGACCATCATTATTTGACCATGATTACTTTTGGCATTTTTTTCCTGCAGAAGTGGTCTGCCATTGCCTTCTTCTGGACAGTGTCTTTACAAGATGGGTTACCGCAGCCATTATCAATACTCTTCAGATTGTCTGCCTCGCGTCAGTAGTTGTATAACCAGGACATGATATGCACCAGCTGCTCGTATGACCATCCACCACCTACTCCCATCACTTCACCTGACCCTTATTGGGGGCTAAACAGGTGCTACACCTTGTCAAGCGTTGACCTTTGGGCTAATTCAGGGAAGTGGTGCCTTACACCTTCTTTGGTATGGATGTATTTTTGTCCCACCATCCAACGAGTACAAAACATTTAAATTAAATATCTGGTGCCTTGTAAGAAAAGAATATGTAAAATTAAAGAATTTATGGTGTCTATCCAATCACAATTATTGTCTTGCACATGGTGGGCAAAAATAGTCACCATATTCATAAGATGATAAATATAGAAAGTTGTGTATCATTGCACACAAAGCACTTGCTCAAAATTGCCAATACTAATGGAATATTAAATTAGAAAGTTAATAGATTGAGCAAAACTGTGGTAAACGAAGTTCAATATAGGCAAATCTGAGTTAAGTCATTTTGGACTAAATGATGCAGTCCAAATAAAAAGATATGGTCCATCAACATTGATCATCAATGTATCTAAAGGTATAGAAAAATAAACATTTAAAGGAACCTTAATAACCTGAACAAAACCTTAATATCTGGAGGGCCAAACACAAGCTGATGCTGCAGATCTAAAGTCCTGGTTTACACAACACCTGGAGTAACAAGCAATTTTACGTCAGTCAGAATACCCAATGTCAGGAAGAATATACAGCCTTAGAGGAGAAAATAGATTTAACAAAACAACACCCATTTCAAATACTACAAGGGAAAAATCATTTTATTCCTTCAAAGATAGAACATTTTGAAATGTGTCAACCAGTTTATAAACTATCAGGAAAACTATTAGAGTAGACAAAGAGGAAGTACTTCTGTTGGTTGAGGAATCTAGTATTTGGACAGTGCCTAAAACTGGATCTAAACCTTTCAGGTGTGAAATCAGGGACGTCTACACACGTGGTTTAAGTCTAAAATTCCCTTCTACCAACAGCAATTCTTGCTTCATTAAAAAAAAACTCTTCTTGGTTAGTGCCAGTGGAACAAAGATGGATGAAGTACATGTAACTAGGTCCCAGAAGTCCCATAGGCTTGTGGGATTAAATGACCAATCTCTTTTGTTGTCAGAAGATCTAGAACAATACTGTCTGTTAAGCTATATTAAACCTAATCTGAGGAAACCCACAAAATGGCATTTGGCTTGGATAGAATTAGAATGCAGATGAATCAAAATGATACTTCAGAAATCTTTTTAGAAATGTTTTATCATCTTACCTACAGGATTGTTGGGCTTATATGGCCCAAGCTTGTATTCATCTGGTATAGGAGAGAGTGTTTTAATCTGTTCAGTTGATGGTTCTGCATTTGTGGTACTGTTCATCAGTCCATCATCACCTTGAGCATCAACTTCAGTGTTTTTATCCACAATGTATCTTGCATCATAACTTTGACCTTTGGCATCTTGCTCATCTTTGATAAAATTAGCATCTACTTTGTCACCTGGCACAGATCTCACTTTCTTCAAAAGAACAGCACTTGAATCATCCATCTCATTTAGGGCACAGAATTCCTCCACATATTCTGGGCAATTAATGCCTTCTGATCTCTGAAGGAAATAATCACAAGACTGTTCATGAAATCCTAATGTTTCGTAAGGTAGAAGTTACAGTTATGTATATGTAGCCATTTAAAAAAAATAAGACAACAAGATATTGGATGTAATAGTGCAGACAGTTAAGATATGATCTCCTGTCAGGTGGGAGGGTTGAATAAAATTTAGAGCTTGTTCAAATACAGATATATACTGCATATTCCAGAAAAGCTTGAACACTAATGGCCAGTGGGAAACTGGGAAAGAAGCTTTTTGATGTAACTGCATTTCAGATTGAACCCAACCATCAAAAGTAATCTAAAGGTATCCTATAAAGATGCAATTGTCTATAGTTTCTGCACATAATTATTTACTGGAATTAGATTTCAGTCTTTTTAAAAAAGGGAATAAATTATTTCTCCCCAGAGTACATGATTCAAAACAGTGACCATAAAGAACAATTTTTTCTGAACAGAAAAAGCTTGTTTTATCATCCTCCAAAAGATGAAGTATCATTATGAAAAGATACAGCGATTTCAGCATCGGTTGTACTTCCCTAAGGAGCTTGGGAGCAGCTGTTCATTTCAGAATCTTCAGCTGCCAGTAGCATTGTAAAAGATGGTGAAGAGCTGAAATTTTTTTTAAATAAAGATTTATAAGCATAGTGTTATACAACATTAAAAAGTCTTTAACAGATTTATTTCATGTAAAATGTGACTCTGGATCATTTCCTACTATAAAAATACCAGATTTCCACTTGATTCTCTTCCCAAATGCACATTTCATCATGCAAATCAGAGAAGGCTTGAGGTCACATTCATTGCATGTGATGACCTTCTCCATCTACAGGACTCAAGAACAAATTCACCAGCAGAGCATTGATGCACTGGACAGAGGGCCCTGATGCTAGTAGTAGATGTTATGTATAGCACAGTGTATTCATTTAAATGGGATCACCATCATATTTTTGTAATTACTTTATCTCATTGTGGGTTGATTAATCTTCTGGGCTTAAATGATTTTTAAAAAACTACTTTTAAAAAGAGTATTCAAACCTACTTGGTGTTTTTGAACGTCTCCAATATCAGAGAAATGAGAACACCAAGCAGTCTCAACACAGAAGCATGATCTCCAGATTCATTGCCCAAGATCTAGTTGCTGTTTGCAACACACTTTTATTCACGAAGATGACTTTAGGCTTTGTTTCTAGATCACATCAGTACAGGGTAGGCATCACAAGTATGACTGTAGGTAGCAACTCGGATATCGGTACCCATTACAAAATATTCCCAACATTACCTATACACTAGAAATTAAAAGCAGTGAAATTGAAATGAAAAAAGATCATGACTTCATAAACCACTCATATTTATATATTTGTTACGATAGTGAATTACAAATGAGGTATTTTAATAGTTGCTGCAATTGTTGCTAAAATGACAAGAATCCAACCCTTTCAAAGTTTGAATGCCTACCTTTTCAGGTAATTGTGTTGCAGTCTGAAAGCTTGATTCTGCATCACTAGCTTCGTCTTCATTGAAATGCCCAATTTCTATTTCTCCTTCCAATTCCACCTCCATATCACCCTCTCTACCGCTAAGTTCAGATTCAGTGTTCATTGACTCATGATAGGGCAACAGAATGTCTGCTGACCCATCAGGTTCCTCACAGTTCTCCGTGTCTGTGGAAGGGCCATCTAGTGATTTTATTTTTGCAACATTCACACCTTCCACCTGCTTTTGATCCGTCCCTTCTTCAACTGAAGGAGAACCTGTCTCTGAATTGTCATGATCAGTTGTCTTTGAATTTTTCAATTTTTCTTGAGCTTTTCTCTTAATGCTAGGAGACCGTGCTCTTTTAGAAGGAGGGCTGTGAGAACGACCCCTTTTTCTGAAATAAAACCGGAAAAAAAGTAATTTTTTTTTTGGGATATTTATAGGCATTCTACATCATTTGTGTATTCTTAAAGAAAAAGATCAGAGCGCTAACACAATTAACTCCAGAACAGTATAATGTTTGCTCTTAACAGTGGTAGCTTTCAATCACAGAATTTTGATTTTAGGGTCTAGAATGGAGAGACTTAGCAAGAGAGATTTAATGAATCGTAATGTGAAAATGAAATAGGAGCAGGAATAGATCAATTTTTGGATATGGTCATAATAATCGTGTTTGATAAATTTCCTTTTGTTCTTTAACATAACAGGATTGAGGATAATATTAGTGTTAATAGGTAATAACTAACATTAAACAGAATAGTTAAATAGTTCATTGTTAATTAACAACTCTATTAGAGTTGATAGTGTAACAATTATTAGAGTTGATTAAAAAAAGATGAATATACAAAATTAGGTGGGTGAACAAGTTATGGTGACAAAAAGTCTGCAAAGATACTGATAGGTTTAAAGTTTGGATAAGTTGGCAAAGGAGTATAAAGTAAGAAAATGGAGATTAACCACATTGAAAGAAAGAATGAAAATCAAAGCATAATTTAAATGGAGTGAACTATGAAACATTTTAGTACAAGAACTTGGGGTCCCAGTACATGAAACATAAAAAGTTACCATGGACATACAGCAAACAATTAGGGAGGCTAATGAAATGTCAATACTTACTGCAAAAGATATCAAATCGAGAAATGTTGATATGTTTACAAGATGTTATTTGAAATATTGCATATAGTTTTGGTCTTCACATTTAGGACCAATGTGCTTATATTAATGGGCTTTGCAGAGAAGATTCATAACTGATTCTTGGGACCAGGTGGTTAACTTACAACAAAAGATCAAGCAAGCTGTGCCCACATTTATTTGAATTTAGGAAAAAATGTTATTGCATTGAAACATATGGGAGGGATAGTAGGATTTTTCCTCTGGTATGCTTATCTAGACCAGGGAGCAGGATTTCAGAGCAAACAGCTGCCCATTTCAGACTGAGATAACTACTTCTCAGGGTAATGTAAAACTTTGAAACACTCTACCCTGGGCAGCTGTGGAAGCAGAATTATTGACTACATTCAAGGTGGTGACTGACAAGGAGTTGAGGAATATGAGGGGCACACTGGATAGTGGTGCTGAGGCTATGCCTGGATCAGCATGGAGGAGGATCAAGGAACTGAATGGTTTATTCTGCTTTCTTACATAATTATTCAAATGGAATTCCATTACAGGTTATAAATCCTAAAATAATACTTCAACAGAAAAGAGGCAATGTGTTTATCCTTACTAATTCTACTTCTATGACAAGTACTGTATTTGCAAGTCTTTTAAAAAGATAGCAGAAATCAAGAGCAAAAACAACTGTAACAACTTTGACCTTGGTAGACTCACCTTAATTCAAGATCAGATTCAAGCAAAACAATTGGGAATTGACAGAAAAGGCTGCATGTTCTATCTGTTTTAAATGTCATTTTAAAGCAACAAACTTGCCTCCTAAGTGAATATTTCAAATTGAAGGAGAGAGTTTATTTCCAATGTCCAGTCTGACATGTTTGTGTGTTTGTGATGCTCACATTGGCTTCTATATTTTTTTAATTGTACTTTCAAAATAACTTAAATGGCTGCAATGTTATGAAAAGCACCATATGATTGCAAATTTGTCCTTTTATGTGTTTCTGGAAATAGTTAAAGAGCTGCTGGTTAACTGCTTGCACTAACACACTAAACTAAACTGATATTTCAAAAAGTCACAACACAAATCATCAACTGATGCCACTGCTTACATTTCTAAATGGCTATTTTTGTCATTTTGTCATTGAAATTGCAGCCTTGTGGCTGAATCTTCAAATAAAAAGTAGATCTCAATCAACCAAACAGCTTTCAGTTTTTACGATTTTAAGTACACAACTTACCGGTTTTCTCGCTCTCTGGTTCCAAGCAACTCGTCAACACCCCGACTTTGTTTCTGAAATGAATCAAAATCATTAAGTTCCTTTTTGAAGCATACAAATTATTTTGCGTCATAATTCATATTTAAATGGAAACATCCTCGCCACGCAGTTCATGTTATTTGCTCGTCAAGAGAATAACATCCCACATCAAACAGCTTTCATTTTTTGACAAAAGGCAAGAACTAGTCAATGTGGATGCACTAATTGTACAAAACATACTGTAAATATAGCCAAAACCATTCAGCTAAATTACCAGTCAGTACTTCATCAGCTTCTCGTGGAACAATACTAATTCTATTCAGGATGTAGCTAAATACATTTTCGTAAAGACAATAATGTCAGAATATAGACACAAATTAAAACTTATTTTTAGACGTCCAAGCACAGTGTGAGTATTGTCTGGGCTGTCTTCTTATGACTACTTAACGTTAATCACATTACTTACTCTCAACACAAGATTCTTGTACTTTTGCGACAAATATACTTTCAGTTCTCTGCCATGGAACATTAGAGGCACTTTCTTAAACTTCTCAATCATGGCCATTGCTATATGGTGTGTTTCCATTTCTAGGAAAGCCTGCAATTGATACAAGAATCATAATTATGGCCGATTCAATAAGTGAGTTCTTCAACTCACCAGAAATCCAGAAGGTACAAGAATAACAAGCTATTAAAGAAAAGCATAAACAGGACCAGATACTCAGCTTCTCATGTCTGCTCTACTACAGCACAATATCAGAGAGCCGATTTTCCACTCAATGGCATTATTCTGTCCTATACTTATATGTTAGCTTATTATCCAGAAATCTGTGTTGATTGCAAACAATGTAGATTTTTAGCCCTGGCTTTAGTCAGATTTTAGCCATCGACCCCATAATCTACACCGCTAAGCATTCTACTTCTTTTCACATGTTAACAAGATTAACTCTCAAACTGTTAAATTCTGTAGAATGGAGACAACCTACTTAATATCTCCTCATATGACAAATCTGCCACCTCAGGAACCAGTCTTTGCCATTCTCTCTCCAGAGTGCATCATTATTTCCAATAGAGAGCAAAAATTATGCACAATTCTCCACATGCAGCCTCATCAAGGTCCTACATAATCAGATGGAAATGTTTTTACTCATTATCAAGTACCCCCCCCCCCCCCGGCATTTTCTCTCATTCTGGTGGCTCTCTCATCCCTTTTCTTTCTCTTCCTTGCACACATGACCATCACCACCTCCTGGTTCCTCACCGCCTTTCCTTTATTCCACAGTTTATTGTCCACTCCTATCAAATTCCTTCTTCAGCACTTTATCTCTACCACTTATCAGCTCCTATCACCTTTATTTCCCCCCCTCCATCAACCTACTCTTCCGGTCACCTGCATTCAACTATCACCAGCTGGTTTGCATTCCTTACCCCCCCCCCCCACCCTTTAGTTCTGGCTTTTGCTCCCTTCGTCTTTTATGCCCTGATGAATCTCAGCCCATAACCAACTGTTTGTTTCCTTTCATAGATGCTGCTTGACTAGCTGAGTTTGTGTGTTGAAAAATAAGACAAAGTATATTTTATAGACATCCTTGATATTGGCAAGAAAACAACAAAAACAATCCGTTATAAAAGTCTAGACAATCATAACAAAAATGAGGTATATAAATATACAGATCACTTAACGGTCATTTATTATTTAGCTATTTGATAGCTTTCTCTGCAGCATCTTCTTTCCAAATAGTGAGATCTATAAGAATATCTCATCTAATTCCCTTTTCAAACTTCAACTTAGTTTGACTTATCTCAAACGAGAAAATCTGCAGATGTTGGAAATCCAAGCAACACATACAAAATGCTGGAGGAACTCAGCAGGCCAGGCAGCATCTATGGAAAAAAAGTACAGGTGATGTTTTGAGCTAAAACCCTTCGGCAGTCCTACTGAGTTCCTCCAGTACTTTGTGTGTGCGTTATTTTGACTTATTATTATTACATCATAGACTGCAATTCTTTGAGGTGGCAGCCACCATCACCTGAAAGGCAACGGAAGTCAACTTTGCAAGTGTTGACTATTTCTAAAAACAAAACAAAATAATCTTAGATGACAGCCAAGAGCAGTGGACACCAAATTTGCAATTAAAATGCACCTTGTAAATAATAAGTCATTTCATCTCGAGACCTGAAACAGCAATTTAAAACTGAATGAAACTAAATGTCATTGTAAATAGAAAAATTGTCATCTGAATGATTCAAACCTAATCAATGTAAATAAAATGAAGGAGCAAAACCAAGAAATATACAACATGGCAAATGCTCTTTTGCAGGGAGTTTGTAAGAGAAAGCTTTTTATGTTTCTTGTGGAAACTATATAACAGTAGGGAAATAAAAATTTTCTCTCACTTAATGCCACTAATATTTCTTTGCATGTTAATATGCTGCACATTGAAACTACTTATTGGTGAAATACTTTAGTTGTTGCTAACATTTTAAATACTTCAGTACCTGATTTTTAACTCTCATCAGTAAGTAGTTGGTCACTTTGCCAAAGGGGGTACCAAGGCGCACAATTTCTGAGTCAGAGTAGCCAACAGAAGGCAAGTTACTGATGTGGACCACTCGGCTGCGTTCTTCACTTTCTTTGCCCTACAAGTAAATGAAGGGAAACTATATAAAACACCTCATCCCCAATATGTAAGTTCTGGGAAATTCAAGTTGAAGTTAACACAAAAACACTCCATTTTTTATTATTTAAAACATTGTACCGTAAATGTGTGGTTGATCAAACATTCAAGTTTAAGAACTAAAAATGTAATCTGTGATGTTGAACACCATCACTACAAATTATGTTACAAGACAAACATCCCACCAGCATTTAACACATTGCCAGTGATAAATTTCTAAGTGGGAATACTTAAGGAGCAAGTGTCAATCATATAGCAATATTTTAAAACTCCTTTTAAAGTTCTGTAATGTTCAGAATTTGCTGACACAAAAATAACTGACTGGTTAAAATATGTTTTCCAGTTAGTGATGTATTTGCATACTTTACACTATTTCAAGTAGCTACATTAGAGACTAAAAAGAGACAAATGTTCAGAGGGACAGAAAGAATTACCTTCAAAGGAAGAAATCATCACAACAAGAAATCCTTCTTGTTGTTTACGAATTATAAGTGTTTTGTCTGTAACATTCCCGTACACTCCAAAATTAAGCCTTTACCTAAAAATGCCAGAAACCTTGAATTCATTCATTAACTTAGGTTTTGCCTTATTGCTAAAGCATATCTCAAGCTTTCTTTGGGACACTTTCAAGACAATCAACTTGTTCTGTTAAAAATGACAGATAGCTCCTGAACCTTGCTCTGCTGAATATGTTCCCTTTGAAATTGAAAGAATCTTAATTCATTGAAGCAAAGCCTTGAAATAGACCAAATACTTTCATAAAAAATGTCAACATTCTTACTCTATGGATCTTCTGCCACATGAAAGCACCAGAATAATTAGCCAAATTTGATCAGGTGCCACCAAGTGACACAACATTAATTTTGTCTGTATTCATTAAATCTTTGAAGCTGTACACAGGCTGAATATGGCATTGAACAAATGCCAGGAGACCTTTGTCACCAAGATCTAATTTTTCATTATGCATTTGAATACTGTTCCACAGCTATCCAAAGTATTTGTCTTCAGACCTGTCAAAGAACTTTGTACAATTATTTCACGTTTCACTGCCAATATCCTACTTCCCAAAAATGATACAAGACATTCAAAAGACTTGACTTAAATAATAAATTATGCCTGTAAGAATGAAGGGAACATTTTTAAACACCTTGGCTGTTTACTATTATTTGAAGTACAAAATGTTCACAGATTTGCCAATTTTTGCATCCCTAAGAGTCTAGTTTCTATCAATGCATTCTGATGACCAGACTTTTATTTTGTTGAATTATTCCTTTTTATTTCTCTTACTTATCTCTAACATGTCAATATTTAGAGTAAACAACTTTGGGTTGTATCCAATCAAACATACTCTGTTTTCTACAATCACTTATCCTTTTTGTAATTTAAAACAGAATGTTCTCTCACTTCTCCAGTTCTGACAAAGGTATTTCACCTAAAATCATTAACTCTGATTCTCCTTCAACGGATGCTGCCTGATTTTCTGCATTCTGCTAGCATTTTCTGTTTGCTTTAAATTTCCAAAAGCTGCAATATTTTTGTTCCAAGCATATAACTGGTATTGACTGGTATTATCCACCATTTTAAACATTCACTCCCTCAGCCACTGGCACACCAAGCAGTATCCACATCACAAAATACACAATTACTTGCCTATATTATCTTGACAGCCCCTCCCTAAATATGACCTCAACTACCCAAGAACAAGGGCAATCCGTGAATTAATAAACGATATATTCAATCAATATGTAGTAAAAGCATATTGTCAACTCTCAATAAAAATATAATTCAATTACAAGGCAATTAATGTCATGAAAAATAGTGAGGTTTTTACATCAGTAGTTCGCAGCCCACAGGCCATTTTATTACACTATTGGTTCCCTTCTCAAGCTATTGAAGTGCAGCCTGTTTCTTTATTTCTCTATTTTTTACTGATGTTCTGAAATCTATCAAATAAAAGTATATTCAGTGTAAAGGAGACCTGTACGAATACCTTAAATGTCAACTTTTTATATTTCTGAGACAGTTCTGCTCTAATGATATTGCCATCCACAAAGGTAGGTTTCATCTGGTAAAACTTCACCATGGCTTGAGCTGCTTCAGGATAGGCCAACTCCACAAATCCCTGAAATTAAAAGCATAAACAATGATGGCAAATCAATGATCTTAATCATCCTTTTTTAGTATGACTAGGTCAAATTTAATGACAAAGTATCATGCAGATAGGAAAAATGGGAAATCACAATCAGTGGACTGGAATTAGCACAGGTGTTTCTGAAAGAGATTGTAATGCTGACACAATTTGGAGAAACAATCTTATACACAAAATAATATTCCTACTAGAACTGTTGAGAGAATCATTGAAGTTATGCTGAGGGTGAGAGGTCCAAGCTTTGCTGAGCTGAAAAACTTTTTCTCCCCAACTTGTTATCACACTGGGTCTTAATAATCAAATTTCTTAAGATGAATTGCTCTTTTCACTTAGCTTGTAATATAAATTTAATACACATTAATGTGGAATAATTATTACATTCTTGTTAAATGTAATACAGGTTGAGAATCCCTTACCCAAAAACCTCCATAAACCATTTTTTTTTAGTGCTGACATGACATCACAAATAGAAAATTCCACAAGACCCTGGAAAGGTTCCCAGGCGATGTGCAGGTCTCAGCACACCTGACAGTTCTGAGAAATTACCTCATATATGTAATGAGCAGAAGTTAATGAAAAATACAGAAACATTGCATAAAGCAAAAAATGAATATCTCAATCAGTGGAGTCAACATATGCCACTTAACAGTATGCAGATCATGAAACAAGCAAGTATCTATCACTGTGTTGCCCTTAAGGCATTCGTTTAGTTTATTATATTTTCGCTTTAGTAATTCGTTTGTAATTGTTTTCTAGTTAAAGTTACAGTTGTTGAAAGTAAATTCATTAGCTGTAAGGTATTGCGGCATGTGATGATGTCACACCTGGTTTTGCTGCGTCTTGTGGGAAAACACTTTGGAGAAACGAGAAGGCGGGGGCTTGTGTGTGCAGGATCAGCGCGAGAAAAGTTTCATTCTACGCACTAAGAAACATCATAGAAGCAACGCTGTAAGTTCATAAGATAATGGAAATGTTGAAGTAAAAATGTTAACGCTGATTCTGTTAAAAGTAATGATGGCTGATAAAGTTTATGTTCTTTGTTATTTAAAGAGTTGTGGATAGTTTGTGTTGAAGTATTTAAAGTTAGTTGATGGCGTAGGTAGATTCTGACTGTATGTTGTATTTTAATGTAATATAGTTTGTTGTAGTTTTACTTTTACAAGTATTTACGATGTAAATGCTATGCCAAGAAGGAAACAAATACTGTATATATTTTGTATTGTTTTATCAACGGTTTTCACCATACGTTAATGTGGAAGAGTGAACAGTAAACGGTTAATCTTACTGGGATCCTGCTCATTGACTCCGGTTTATATTTGGTGTTTAGTTCAGAGTTTTTACACCTGTGTGAGAACACTACAGTGAAAAGGCGGCATTACCAGGTGTTTTGACGAGTGGTACGATGGCACGCGCTCAAGTGTCAAATCCTTGCCATCCAGCGCCAGGAGCAGTAGGGCATCAACAAATAAGACTGCCCACGCAACAGCTAAAGCAGAAATCTCCAAGGTCCGAGCGTCATACGCTAAACAGGAAGCAAAGCTGAAAATGGAAAAGGCTGCCAGAGAAGTCGAAAACCAGTTGGAAAAGGTAAGGATAGAGTCAGAGTTAAAAGTGCTGACGCTACACCAAGAAGCCGAAGCTGCCAGGGTAAAAGCAGAAATATTAGAAAACGCTGAAGAAATGCACGTTCTAGATGAAGTAAAATCTACTTCAGAAAGGACCAGATTGGAATGCACTAGCGAGTATGTCCAATCTCAAATGGACCTTAAGACTCGTTCTTCCTCTCCATACTTATCCGTTAATGTCCCATTTCATGAGGAGTCAAAGTCCAATTGCATCACATCCATCTGAGGAAAACAATTTACCCTTGCAACTTTGCGACGAACTCAAGAATGAAAGAGCTGATGACAAATACTTCTCGACACCAAACTTACCAGATTTGGCGAGAGGAGAGGTAATGGCTGAATTCAGAACAGCAAATCCCATAACAAACGTACACTGTCAGTCACATATCTGTCGACATATTCCCCCAGCCAGTGTGCCACTTGCGGTTGAACCCATGGCACAGTATTTAGCACGACGAGATCTCGTCACTTCAGGACTGTATCAGTGTAAAGGGGGGTTTCTTCTTTTTCTTTGTTATTGCGTATGTTAATCAAAATGGCTTTTGTTTTTGTTAAAAGTAGGAATGCTTCTTTGTTGCAAGAGAGTGCTGGAAGTTTCTTTGGGTTAAAATTTACTGATAACGAGAATTGTATTCCTTTGTAAACCAATTGGGATTAATGTTGTTCTTTCTTCTGAGTCTGTAAGCTATTGTTGGCGGGCTTTTGGGGAGATCAGCGCGAGGGGTTGAGAGAGAGGACGCGATGCTGTAAACTGGGCAAGGAACGAATCCCAAGCGGGGGTCCAAGGCCAGGAGGTACCCCGAGGAGAGGAGACGAAGATAGATGTGCTTGGTTGACCACTTCGGGTGGTCCTGAGCTGCGAGTCGAGGAGTTCGGAGGGGATTGAATGGTGGCCAGAAGACTTCAGTAACTGAGCTCCAACGGTTGTGCACTAAGTGGTTTGGACTTTGATAAGTTTGGTGCCTTTTCTTTATTTTCTTTTCCTTCAGGTATACTGTATCGTTATTAATTACTTAGTTACAGTAATCTTTATAAACTGTAATCATTTAATCGCATATGGTGTCCTGTTTGTTCTTTGGCGAGGCGGGGACATCACACAGCATCCACGCAAGCTGATTACCCAGTTTGGCGGGGCCAAAGGCTGCTCCCCCAGATAAGAATGAGCTGAGCAAGCCTGAGGCGACCCAGGGGGTTACACTGTCGGGTGCTCGTCCGGGATTGATTTCTGTGCAAGCTGTGTGATTGCCCTCTTTAAATTATGTCTGCGGCGAAGAGCTGGTGTGCCTTTGCAGGTGTGCGAATGCTGGTTATCTCTGCATGTGTGTTGGGTGGGGTGGCTGTTGGAGGGCGTTGTTCGAATTCCGACGCGTTGACGAAATGGTGGTGGGGCCATGGGCTGTCCATGCTGTTAAGAGAGCAGGGAAGGACTGGTGGGTAAGTTCCAGCTATGGTGGACTCCGCCCGGTTGTTGGAATAATGTCCAGCCCTAAAGGGGCGGAACGGACCTCTCAGTTGTTGGGTGAGTGGCAGTGCTTGGCCGAGGGAAAGCAACAGGGATTGGTTGAAGGTTTGAGTAAACGGGCTGGTGACGTTAGAACTGACGGGTGCAATTACCTCAAAGTGACAGCTGCCGGTTCTGGGAAAGTGTGGGAAAATGCGTTTGGTTCGACTGGAAGTCAAATGCCGCAGCTGGGGGGCTTACCATATCCGTGGCAGGAGATTGGTGGAAAGTTTTTAAGGGTATCCCTTTTGGCTAGGGGGGCAGATAAATTGCTTGCGGTGCCAGGGGATCTGTGAAGAGGATCAGCTCCTCCCTCAGTTGTGCCGAGAGGTGTCGGGAAACTTAAGAGGAGGCCCAGTGGGGGAATGGCTTGGGGTCTTTGGGGGAGCATGTTCTCAGCAATGTACCAAGGAACTCCCGAAAGGAACAGACCCTATTCCTGAAGGCTTAGAGGGACCACGCACTCAGGTGTCGTTACGGATGGATGGAAGCCAAGTTAAAGCCATCCTCGACACCGGGGCGCCACTTAAGTTGCTATACAGTTTGTATTATAACCGCTATTGGAAGCATTTACCCTTGACGACATTGAGGGCACTGGAGATTTGGGGTTCCAGTGCCGGTGATTATCTAGGTGATGGTCGTTGGTCAGTGAAAATGGAGTTCTTAAGAGGCAAATGTGGGGGTGACTGAGGTTTGTGAATTTTTAATGCTGATGTGTCCGGACACTGTTGAGAAGGGAAGTGTTTCAGTTCCAGAGAGAACCAATACCTTGCTGGTGCGCTTGGGGGCCTGCCCGGAGGAGGTGGGTGAGCATTGTTTGGAGACATTGTCGATGCACCCAGAGTTTCGAGCTGCTTGTGCGGACGTGTGTAGCAGCATTGGGCTGGTACCAAATTCAACTAAGAGCTGGTGGTGGTACAGCCTGGGGGAAGTATCTGAGGGTGAGACCCACTTAGTGGATGCTGCGAAATACCACGAGGGAGGGGAGTTGACCACTGAAGACACCTCGGTGAGAGAGAGGTTGCGGCAACTGGCCCCTAGAGCCGTGGAAGATGTAGGCAGCGTCTGTGTGGATTATATTGCGCTGAAGAGGCGCACTGTCAGTGACCAGAATATGGTGCTCGTGTATTTGCAATGAGTATGTAAAGGGGGGGGGGTTCTTCTTTATCTTTATTACTGAGTATGTTAATCAACATGTCTTCTCTGTTAAAAGTAGGAATGCTTCTTTGTTGTGAGAGAGTGCTGGAAGCTTGTTTGGGTTAAAATTTACTGATAAGGAGAATTGTATTCCTGTGTAAACCAATTGGGATTAGTGTTGTTCTTTCTTCTGAGTCTGTAAGCTATTGTTGGCGGGCATTTTGGGGAGATCGGCGCGAGGGGGTGAGAGAGAGAGAGGATGTGATGCTGTAAAGTGGGCGAGGAACGGACCCCAAGTGGAGGTCCGAGGCCAGGAAGTACCCCAAGGAGAAGAGACGAAGATAGATGTGCTTGGTTGACCACTTCGGGTGGTCCTGAGCTGCGAGTCAAGGAGTTCAGAGGGGATCGAATGGTGCCCAGAAGACTTCAGTAACTGAGCTCCAAAGGTTGTGCACGAAGTGGTTTGGACTTTGATAAGTTTGGCACCTTTTCTTTATTTTCTTTTCCTTTATGTATACTGTATCATTATTAATTACTTAGTTATAGTAATCTTTATAAACTGTAATCATTTAATCGCATATGGTGTTCTCTTTGTTCTTTGGCGAGGCGGGGACATCACACAGCATCCACACAAGCTGATTACCCATTTTGGTGGGGCCGAAGGCTGCTCCCCCTAGACGAGAATGAGCTGAGCAAGCCTGAGGCGACCTGGGGGGTTATATCAGTTTGACGATAAGCCTGAAAATTATCGTGCATGGTACTCCTCATTGGCTAACGCTATTGGTGGAATCCAGCTCGAAGCAACCCAAGAGTTGGATCTTATGACAAAATGGCTGGGAAAAGAATCATGCGAACAGGTGATGTACACGTTCAGTGTACATCAACAACCCCAAGCTAGCCTTACGCAAAGCATGGAGAGACTTCGGGAGTGCTATGCGGCCCCTGAAATTATTGAAACAGCACTATTTTGAAAATTTTCCTAGGGTGTCAGCCAAGGACCACACTAAATTAAGAGAGCTCAGAGATCTACTCAAGGAGATTGAAGGCGCTAAAGAAGACGGCTATTTAACTGGCCTGTCATATTTAGATACTTCATACAGAATTAGACCAATCGTGGACAAACTTCCATTTGGGCTGGAGGAAAGGTGGGTGTCTGTTGGCTCAGAGCACAAGGAAGAGAACGGTGGTCGATTTCCTCCCTTTAAGTATTTCACTAGGTTTCTGTGGAAGGAGGCGAAGAAGTGAAACGATCCTAGCTTCATGAGTCAAGGTAGCAGTACAATTCACACCAAGCCAGTCAAATCCACTTCGAATAATTTTAACATCAATTAACCTGTCTCGGTGCATAAAACTGAAGTCTCTACAACTAACAATGACCCTAGCAAGAATTGTCCATTGCACAACAAACCCCACCCCCTCGAAAAATGCAGAACATTTAGGAAAAAAAACCTTTGATGAGAGAATGGCCCTTCTTAAGGAGAAAAAAAATGTTTTAGATGTTGTTCCTCTATCTCTCACCTCGCTAGAGAGTGTACAATCCCCGTGAAGTGCTTGGAATGCAACAGCACTAATCATGTAGGGGCCATACATTCCAGCTGGTCACCGCAAACCGATAAAGCTCCTTTCACCCTCACAAGAGGAAGGCGAGGAGGCAGAGGATCACCCCAAGACAACTGTTGTCAGCTCGAGCTGCACAGAAGTTTGCGGTCAAGGTCAGTCAAGCTGTTCTTGTTCAAAGATCTGCCTCACTAAGGTATACCTAAGGGAGCCAAAGACAAGGCCATCAAAGCCTATGTAATTCTGGATGACCAGAGCAATCGCTCACTAGTCAGACTAGATAGAGTTCTTTGACTTGTTCAACACAGGAAGTATTCAGTTCCCATACTACCTTAGAACTTGCTCAGGCATAGAAACATATGGTAGGAAGGCAGAAGGCTTCCAGCTCGAGTCGCTGGAAGGTAAGGTTGTCATCTGTCTCCCTCCACTCTAGTGCAATGAAATTTTGAATAATTGCACGAAGATCCCCACGTCAAGTGCAGTGCGACACCAGCCGCATCTCCACCACTTTGCCAAGCACATCCCAGAACTGGATCCAAAAGCAGAAATACTCCTACTACTTGGAAGACACGTTCTCCAGGTGCACAAGGTCAGGCAGCAGGTCAATGGACCACACGACGCCCCCTTTGCCCAATGCCTGGATCTGGGCTGGGTAGTGAGAGGAGAGGTGTGCCTTGGCAATGTACACAAACTGACAGTCAACACACTCAAGACCAACTTGCTAGAGAATGGCCGCCATTCAATTTTTCAACCCTACACAAGCTTCATGTGTATCAAGGAAGCACGACAAGGCTTTAACAAGTGTGGTAAAGTAACCGACAAGACAGTGGGAAGTTCAGTCTTCACTCAAACTGAGCATGATAATAAACTTGCTCCATCAGCACAACATGCCATCTTCTTAAAAATAATGGCCACCAAGGTCTTCAGAGACGAAGCAAATAACTGGGTTGCCCCATTACCTTTTAGAGAACCACGCCAGCGCTTGTCAAACAACAAAGAGCAGGCAGTCAAGTGGTTCACGTCTTTGCAACAAACCTTGAAAAGGAAACCCGAGATGCAGCAACAATATGTAGCATTTATGGAGATCTTCGCTAATGGACATCCTGAAGTAGCACCACCACTCAGCTTCATATCCCATGTAGGTACACTGCGACCTCACTCACCGAGGCAGCGCACAGAGTGTTTTTTCGGATGCATCAACCAAGGCCATCGGTGCTGTGGCTTACTTGAAAGTAGTTGGGAAGGATGGTTAAGTTGAATTAGGATTTGTAACTGGTAAGGCGATGCTCACTCCTCAGTCCGAGCCAACAATTCCGAGGCTTGAACTGTGCGCAGCTGTCCTGGCTGTAGAAATGGCGGATCTTATCCGGGACGAGCTAGACCTAGAGCTGGATGACACCAAGTTCTACACGAGTAGCAAAGTGCTTGGTTATATTTATAATGAATCAAAACGTTTCTATGTGTACGTTCATAATAGAGTTCAACGTGTCCGCTTGTCATCAAAGCCTGAACAATGGCATTATGTACGTATAGAGGATAACCCTGAAGACCATGCATCGAGATCCTTACCTGCATCCCATCTGATTCAGACATCCTGGTTCACCGGACACCCCTTCCTGTATCAGCCACCAATGGAAAAAACTCAAATGAGCGAGACACTTGAGCTGATTGAACCCGAAAGAGACTTGGAAGTTCGGCCGCAAATACAAACAGGAGTCACCTACCTGGAAGAATCAATACGAACCACCGAATGTTTTCAGCGGTTCTCCACTTTGAATTCCTTAGTGAGAGGACTTGCGTTCCTCATTTACATGGCCAGATCCCACAACCACTCATCCCGAAATAGTAAATGCAAGGGATGGCACAAATGTAACTTACCTTGCACTGAGGATGAATTGGCCCAGGCAAAGGACGTCATCCTTAGAGCAACTCAAAGAGCAGCCTTTACAAGGGAGTTTTCGGCCCTCCAAGCTAATAAACCCATACCAAAGGACAGCCCTTTGAGAAAACTCAACCCAATCCTGAAGAACAATCTCATCTGCATTGGAGGCCGGTTAATACACTCTCACCTTTCAGCTGCAGAAAAGAGCCCAGTAATCCTGCCCAAAGACAGCCATGTGTCCTTACTGTTTACTCGCTATCACCATGAACAGGTAAGGCATCAGGGCTGTCACCTGACAGAGGGAGCAATCAGGGTAGCAGAACTGTGGATCTTGGGAGGCAAAACACTGATCAATTCAGTACTTCACAGATGTGTAACCTACCGGAAACTGGACATTCAACGTATGGCGGACCTCCCACCAGAACACCTCAATGCCTGCCCTCCTTTTACATATGTGGGGCTCGATGTATTTGGTCCCTGCACTATCATCACTAGACGTACCAGAGGAGGACAAGCAGAGAGCAAACAGTGGCCAAATCATGTTCAGCTGCACGAGTTCGAGAGCGGTACACATTGAAGTCATCGAATCTTTGGATACATCCAGCTGCATTAACGCTCTCAGGCGCTTCTTTGCACTAAGAGGCCCTGCAAAACAGTTAAGGTCTGATTGCGGCACAAACTTTGTTCGAGTGTCCAAGGAGCTCAGGATGGACAAGACGGTGCAAAGGTACATCAGTGAGCAGGGATGCAACTGGGAGTTCAACACACCACACGCCTCTCACATGGGAGGCTCATGGGAGCGGATGATTGGTATCACCAGAAGGATCCTTGATTCAATGTTTCTACAGCAACACACCCGACTGACCCACGAGGTACTGTGCACACTAATGGCAGAGGTCACAGCCATTATAAATGCACGACCACTCCTACCTGTCTCTTCTGACCTGGAAAGCCCCTTCATACTCTCGCCATCAATGCTCCTTACGCAGAAGGCAGGAGCTCCCCCTCCACCTGGGGACTCCTCCGATAAGGATTTGTACACAAAGCAATGGAGACAGGTTCAGGCTCTCACAAATCGGCTCTGGTCCCATTGCAGACATTAATATCTAACTTTGTTGCAACATAGACAAAAGTAGACAGAACCTCACAGGAATCTTCACGTTGGAGATTTAGTCCTACTCAGGGACAAGCAGATCGCCAATGGCCAGAATCACTGCCATATTCCCTGGTAGGGATGGACACGTCAGGAAGAGTAAGTTGAAAACTTCTGACCAAGGTGACGTGAAAACTTCAAAGGCCAATAGCAGAAGTCGTTCTACTTCTACCTAAAGACTGATTTAGAGACTGAAGTTCTGTATTATGTTCATAGTGACCTTACGGGGAGTGTGTTGCCCTTAAGACTTTTGTTTAGTTTATTATATTTTTGCTTTAGTAATTCATTTGTGATCATTTTCTAGTTAAAGTTACGGTTGTTGAAAGTAAATTCATTAGCTGTAAGGTATCGCGGCAAGTGATGACGTCACACCCGGTTTCGCCGCATCTTGTGGGAAAACACCGGTTTGGAGAAACAGGAAGGCGGGGGCTTGTGTGTGCAGGATCAGCACGAGAAAAGTTTCTTTCTATGCACTAAGAAACATCATAGAAGCAACGCCGTAAGTCCATAAGATAATGGAAATGTTGAAGTAAAAATGTTAACGCTGATTCTGTTAAAAGTAATGACGGTTGATAAAGTTTATGCTCTTTGTTATTTAGAGTTGCAGATAGTTTGTGTTGAAGTATTTAAAGTTAGTTGATGGTGTAGGTAGATTCTGACTATGTCGTATTTTAATGTAATATAGCTGTAGTTTTACTTTTACAAGAACTTATGATGTAAATACTATGCCAAGAAGGAAACAAATACTGTACATATTTTGTACTGTTTTATCAACAGTTTTCACCATACGTTAATGTGGAAGAGTGAACAGTAAACGGTTAATCTTACTGGGATCCTGCTCATTGACTATGGTTTATACTTGGTGTTTAGTTCAGTTTTTACACCTGTGCGAGAACACTACAATCACGACAAACTGAAAATTGAAGGTAATCATGAAGGCTTGTTGCAGAAATTTAAGAAAAAGCAGAACATTAATTTATTAAAGATTTGTGGTGATAAAGCTGATCATGAAGCAGCAAATTGATGTGCTTGCAAAGATGATCACTGATGAAAATCTAACAAGCTGAGCGGCTGGATTAGTATATACGTGTGATGAACAAGGGTAAGACAAAGACTGCTTACTGGTAACACATAAAATTCAGAATGGGAAATTATAGCAATCCAAGCTATCTGATTATACATTCCAAAATCCAAAAAATCTGAAGCACTTCAAACCCCAAGCATTTTGGATAAGGGGTATTCAACCTGTATAATGCAAATAAAATAACATACTCACAATTTGTACTTACCTCACCCTTTGACTTTATCAACAAATAGTTGGTAACCTTTCCAAATGGTTCAGCCAGTTTGATTAAGTCACGATTCATACATCTACCTCGCTGCAACTCACTAATGTGAACCACTCGCCCAGGCTCATCATTTACATTCTAAGGTCAAAAAAAAAATCAGCAAAACATATTAAGTACAAACTATCACTGATAAAGACAGTAAGTACATTTTCAATTAGGACAGGCAACTGTGACCTTTTTTCTTAAATTTGAAACCAGTCAGTTCAATATTGTCAAAATGTAATTCTAGTTTCTAGACTTAAGATTTTAATAAAATTTGTATTTATTCACTTTGACAAGAAAACATTTAATACAAAATCTGTAGTTAAAAGCCTTTTTACATTGTAAGTTTTAAATATCCTTGGTGATAATCCTGGCCACTTGAGCTATTAAATAAATTAATCTCTTTCCTGGACCTCTTAACATTTATAATAAATGGAACACTGTAATCTACTGGCTTCTTGCTGATGTTCAGAAGGACATTATAAAAGCCTTCAACTAAATTATCTGAGTTTGTAAAGTGTATATATATATATTTTACCTACAAATTTACAAAACGAACAAGCATACTAATAATGTTTCCAGAACCTTAGCGTGAAATAGACATTAAGCTTTACGTTTGGGAAGAATTTATAATCTTCCCGCAAAATGTGTCCACTGTTAAAAGTGAAGAATGCAGTGAAGGTGGCAGTACCCTAACTTTCCACTTCTTAATATTTTTTCAGTTAGAATGCACAATTGCAGGAAGGAGACAGTACAGGACCTACGAGTGACATTTTTTTTTGCTCAGATGATCCTATAAATATCCATAAATAAGTACTTGTCAGTAGCTTGACTACTAACCTCTAATCTTCTTTTATCCCAATCTTCTGCTCAAAGGCCTCACTACATTTTTTTTTTCAGTATCAAAGGCTTAACCCAGGTCCAAGGCAACCTTATAACTCCAACATATTCTGTATCTATATGCCATGAATGCTGTGGTGAAAATTAACTACCAGATCTTTTGATTCCTCCACTGCTCAAGTAGCAAGACAACCAGCACCAGAGAAGCAAAATTTCTTGCAATTAGTTATAACGATGAGCTTTCAGCTTTGCATCCATTCTCTCCATCCCATCCCCCTCAGACTAACTTCACTTCCTAGCAAAGCTGACAGTTTGATAGCATGTTACGTGTTGTGGAAAACCTCTAAACATATGTCCGTGTCATCACTAATCCACTTACTTCCACAGCAGTAAAGCTGCTCAACATTGCCCATGTTTCATCATTACACTATTAGATCCTTCCATGCATATGTTACTTTTTTGACCACTCCAATACATTGTTGATCAGGTACTCTTCTTAAACTCTCAATAAGCTTCAGCTTATTCAAATCTCTGTTAATGTTAAATTAGCTTGACCATTACCCTGGAGTTCATATTCTATAACATTGCATCGGCAAACAGTGTGCCCCTACAGCAGAACCTATATCCATCTCTGACCCACTGCAACCTTAAAAATGTATACTCATTCAATCCTGACTGCTCATGTAGGCTGAATTTTTAAAATGTTTCAACACCAGGGACCACATCCTTAACTCTAGAATCCCTATGTAAACCTCCCTGCTTCACTACTTCAGCAATAAATCACTTTAGGTTTTTGGACATCTTTCCCAGTAACTTCTTGCAACATCTTGGGTGAAGTACCTTTGAACACCTTATCGTTTATCTACATAAATGCAAGTCAATATTGCTGATAACAGTAGATATTTCATTTACACCAACTTTGTCAAACTCCATGCAATACTGTAAAAAGATTGCAATTTTGCTCATCTATTATATGATTAGTTCAGGCCTGTGGAAAATTAAACGTTATAATGTTAAAACAGATTGACAAGAATATGAAACACTAACCATTCGGAGGGGCTTCTTTATTCTCTGAATGTTGTTCCCTTGCTTGTTATCCATAGGACCTTTCCTATTGGATGCTGAAACAGAAAGAATCACCTAATAGACAGCTCCTCTATTTATTACTCAATTTTTCAAATATTTTTACTCTTGAAATAACATAACCAAATGTAGAAAGCTTTGATGAAGAGTATGTCAGGCTTCGCATTTCAAATGACAGAAATAAACAGCAACAACTGCATAGTTTGAACATTTATGCAACAGTTTTGATGATTGGTAAAGCAGGGTATTGATGGCAGGAGATAAAACATGTCATTAACTGCTCAAGAGATTATATATTTTGCTTTCCCCTGACAGCAGTGTGGCATAGATCTGACTTGTTACTGATCAGACCAAACTGGAATGAATTCCAGTGTGTTGGCATTATCTCAGCCATTGCAAATAGATCTGAACACTACGTAATTCACATAGTTATCAGCAGGCAATCAACTTGACCACATAATAGAGAAAAGAGAACTGATGAATTTTGATTACGACAAATGGGTATAGATCATTCCTGTTCTATAATGATGACAGAGCAGAGGTGGCTGAAGTTTCTGGAAATAGTTCAGAAGGTGCAGTAGAGGTATGTCCCACAGAAGTAGTTCTCAAATGGCAGGGGTAGTCAACTGTGGCTGAAAAGGGAAGTTAAGGACTGCATAAAGGTCAAGGAAAGGGCATATAACATAGCAAAAGTGAGTGGGAAGTTATATAATTGGGAAGCTTTGAAAATCCATCAAAAGGCAACCAATAAAGCTGTAAGGCGACAAAAAATGAAATATGAGGGCAAAATTTCAATTATGTAAAAGGGGGGGATGAGAGTTGATATTGGATCACTGGAAAATGATGCTGGTGTGGTAGTAAGGAGCCACAAAGAAATGGTAGGTTAACTTGATGAGTACTTTGCATCAGTCTTCAATGTGAAAGACTCTAGCAGTGTGCCAAAGGTCCATGAGTGACAATAGACAATAGGTGCAGAAGTAGACCATTCGGCCCCTCGAGTCTGCACCGCCATTCTGAGATCATGGCTGATCATTCACTATCAATACCCAGTCCCTGCCTTGTCCCCATATCCCTTGATTCCCCTATCCATCAGATATCTATCTAACTCCTTCTTGAAAGCATCCAGAGAATTGGCCTCCACCGTCTTCCAAGGCAGTGCATTCCACACCTCCACAACTCTCTGGGAGAAGAAGCTCTTCCTCAACTCTGTTTTAAATAACTGACCTCTTATTCTCAATCCATGCCCTCTGGTACTGGACTCTCCCAACATCTGGAACATATTTCCTGCCTCAATCCTATCAATTCCTTTAATTATCTTAAACGTTTCAATCAGATCCCCTCTCAATCTCCTCAATTCCAGCGTGTACAAGCCCAATCTCTCTGCGTAAGACAGCCCTGCCATCCCAGGAATCAACCTAGTGAATCTACGCTGCACTTCCTCAATTGCCAGAATGTCCTTCCTTAAACCTGGAGACCAAAACTGTACACAATATTCCAGGTGTGGTCTCACCAGGGCCCTGTACAAATGCAAAAGGACATCCTTGCTCTTGTACTCAATTCCCCTTGTAATAAAGGCCAACATTCCATTTGCCCTCTTCACTGCCTGTTGCACTTGCTCATTCACCTTCATTGACTGATGAACTAGGACTCCTAGGTCTCTTTGCATTTCTCCCTTACCTAACTCTACACCGTTCAGACAATACTCTGCCCTCTTGTTCCTGCTTCCAAAGTGGATAACTTCACATTTATTCACATTGAATGACATCTGCCAAGTATCTGCCCACTCACCCAGCCTATCCAAGTCTCCCTGTATTCTCCTAACGTCCTCTTCGCATGTCACACTGCCACCCAGTTTAGTATCGTCAGCAAACTTGCTGATATAGTTTTCAATGCCCTCATCTAAATCGTTGACATAAATCGTAAAGAGCTGTGGTCCCAATACAGAGCCCTGTGGTACCCCACTAGTCACCTCCAGCCAGTCCGAGAAACACCCATTCACTGCTACCCTTTGCCTTCTATCTGCCAACCAGTTTTCTATCCATGTTGAAACCCTGCCCCCAATGCCATGAGCTCTGATTTTACTCACCAATCTCCTATGTGGCACCTTATCGAATGCCTTCTGAAAATCTAGGTACACAACATCCACTGGCTAGTGCTTGGCCAACTTAAGGCGGATAAGTCACCTGGACCAGATGGACTACATCCCAGAGTCCTGAGAGAGTTTACTGAAGAAGTAACAGATGCATTTTACATCATCTTTCAAGAATTATTTGATTCTGGCATAGTCTCAGAGGACTGGAAGATGAAGCTGCAATCAGTATGAAGGGAGGAAGGCAAAAGAAAGTAAATTATAGGCCAGTTAGCCTCACCTCAGTGGCTGGCATTATTAAGGATGAGGTTTTGGAATACTTGGAAACTAATGGCAAGTCAAAGTCAGCATGGTGTCTGTAAAGGGAAATCTTTCCTAACAAATCTGTTAAGAGTTCTTCGAGGAAGTAACAAGCAGGTTGGACAAAGGAGAGGCAGTGGATGTCACTTACTTGGATTTCCAGAAGGCATTTGACAAGGTGCCACACATGAGGCTGCTTAACAAGGTAAAATCCTATGGTGTCTGTTACAGGAAGGACAAAGGAATGGCTGACAGGCAGGAGGCAGCGAGTGGGAATAAACGGGGTCTTTTCTGGTTGGCTGCCAGTGACTAGCAGTATTCCTCAGGGGTCAGTATTGGGACCACTACTTTTCACATTGTTTGTCAATGATTTAAATAGTGGAATTGATGGCTATGTGGCAAAGTTTGCGGATGATTCAAAAATAGGTGGAGGAGTAGGTAGTGATGAGGAAGCAATGCGTTTGCAGCAGAACTTTAGACATATTGGAAGAATGGGCAAAAATGTGGCAGATGGAATGCAGTGCTGGGAAATGCATAATACATTTTGGGAAAAAGAACAATAGAGTGGACAATGATCTAAATGAGGAGACGGTTCAAATACTAGAAGTGCAGAGGGACTTAAAAGTCCTTGTGCAAGACTCGCAGGTTAATTTACAGGTTGAGTCTGTGGTAAAAAAGGTAAACGCACTGTTATCATTTATTTCAAGGAGAATAGAATATAAAAGCAAGGAGATAATGCCGAACCTTTAACTGACAAGACACTAGTCAGGCTGCACTTGGAAGTATTGTCAACAGATTTGGGCCCCATACTCAGAAAGGATGTGTTGTCATTGGATAAAATCCAAAGGAGGTTCACGAGGATAAATGCGGAAATGAAGGGGCTAACACATGACTGTTTGGTAGTTTTGGGTCTGTACTCACTGGAATTTAGAAAAATTCTGAGGGCTCTCATTGAAACCTACCAAATGTTGAAAAGACTAGATAAGGTGGATTTGGAAATGATGTTTCCTATGGTGGGGGGGTATCCAGAACTAAAGGGCACAGCCTCAAAATGGAGGGGCGGCCAGTGAGTAGTGAATCTGGAATGCTCTGCCACAGACTGCTGTGGAAGACAAGTATGTTGGTATATTTAAAGCAGAAGTTGATTGTTTCGTGATTGGTCAAGGCATCAAAGAATATGCCGAAAAGGCAGGTGTATGGGGTTGAGTGGGATTCATGATAGGTCATGAGGAATGGCAGAAACTTGATGGGCTGAATGGCATAATTCCACTTCTATGACTTACGGGCATCATGGGACAGAGATGTCTGTGCTCCAGTATAAGCTATTTTCCTAACAAGTCAGACAAGCTGTATATAGTAAAATCAATACAGGAGAGTCAAACATAAAAATGAAGAAAGGGTCTCCCTCCCTTTATATATTTAAATAAACTGCATCACTGTAGCAAGACTAATAAGATCAAACTGAGTTTGGGACTGATACAATGAGATTTAGCTAATGAAAGGTGAATGTATTTGTCTTGTTAATTTCTTGGTTCCTCAAAAAGCATCCAAAAAATTGCAACTACTTTCTGTCAACTAAAAACTGATTTTGTTTATTATGTAACTTCACATTAATTTGTTATGAAGTCAATAGGAAGTTAAATTTACCTAGAAGCAGTGGTAGATTCTGAATAATCAGTATTCTCCTCTGCAAGACCAATAAAATTCTACAATAATGGGTCCATCAATTAAATAAATTCCTAGATTGGTTAATTTCAAATTGCGTATCTAGTTGAATTTTATCAAGAGAAAATCCTGGTATTCGTATTCATTTCCCCCTTTCGCAGTTTCAAAATTTCCATTTATTTTTCTACAAATGAAGCTAATACAGTCGGCCCTCCTTATCCGCAAGGGATCGGTTCTGGGACCCCTCGTGGATACCAAAATTCACAGATGCTCAAGCCCTTTATTTAACCTGTCTCAATGCGGTGGATCTTAGGACCCAGCGGAACCCAAGACCTTATTTAACCTGTCTCAGTGTGGTAGACATTAGGACCTGGCGGCAGAGATTGGAATCTGCAGTGTTTCTGTTCACAAAAATAATCACAACCACGATTGAAAATAAAGTGGAAATAATAAAGTGATCAGAAACTGGTGAAAAGCCATCGATCATTGGAAAAGCATTAGGCTATGTTGCTCAACAATTGGAACAATTTTAAAGGATAAAGTGAGAAAGGCTCTGCCCGATGAAAGCTATAATTATTACTAAGCAACGCAGTGATTTAATTATTGAGTTTTGGGTTTTTGACCCTCCACATCAATCCGGCCCGGTGGAGAGCGCACTCAAAAGTGGTCTGTCACTGGATTGAACTCGGGAACTTCTGTTCCCAAGCCTGGCGCTGAAACAAATGTTCTTAAGTGTTTTATATGCATAGAAAGGTAAAATATATACTATATACTAAGGCAAACGTTTGGCTAACTGACACTAAATAATACTGGATGTACCTGTTCTGACTTACTTAGTAAGAGAACTTCAGATTTTTTTTATCCCGATCCACGATAACCCATGCACATCCTCCCGTATACTTTAAATCATCTCTAGATTACTTATAATATCTAATACAATGTAAATGCTATGTAAAATGGTTGTTATACTGCATTGTTTAGGGAATAGTGACAAGAAAAAAAGCCTGCACACACTCGAACAACAAGTGATGGAACAGCACTTCCTGGTTTTCGTGATTCGCGGTTGGTTGAATTCGCGCATGTGGAATTCACGGATAAGGAGGGCCGACTGTATTCCACAGTTGTAGTAATATATTTAAGAACTGGATATAACAGAGGACAAGTTTCCAGCAAAGCATGTGATATTAAAAAATTTAAATGACAAAATATATTTTAAGAGCCAAAGATCATTACCCCCATGTGTTTCCATTCCTCCTAGCCCTCTGTTGGATGCAAGTAAGGATCCAGATGGTGGAGGCCCCAAAATACCAGGAGCCAGATTTGTTGACTGCAGAACAAGCGGATCGCCCCTAGAAACAATACGGAGGGCTTTACACAAAGATCGCACAAAAATCAGGAAGAAATTTCAACTAAAAAGACATCCCAATATTCAAATACTAAAACAAGTAGTTATAATGGAAAAAAAATGGACCTTACGCAACATAATGTCTGAACTTTTTAAACTGGGTGTATAGAAAAAATGAAGTGGGACTAGTGGTTGGTTAAGGCAGATATTAATTAAAAATTCACCTAGATTTGCATCCCTATTTTTTTAATGGAAAAAAGCATTAGCTCCAAACACACTTCAGTCAACAAAACAGAGAACTTAAAAATCTAACATAAGCAACGTAAATACCAGAAACACTCAGATTTAGCTGGCTCCTTAAGGTTGTTATAGCTAGGGGTGGTAATGGAAGCAATGCTCCCAATGATGTGCACCTCAAGGAGCCTCTGAAAACCAAGTCCAGCTCCTGGACGTGTGGCTTAGTTACTAAGTCCAACAGAACTGTTTCTACTGACAGGAGAAGAGGCAAAAGCAAGTTACTGGCGCCTTAAAATCAGTTGCTTCGGGCCAAATGGGGCTTGTTTGCCGTAGCTAGCAACTCGTCTAGGAGAAGGAAAACTCTGATCTCAAACCTCCACTGCCTTGCAGCTATACCCACTCATGAGGGAGGCTTCAGGAGTAAACCCCAGGGGTAAAATCTGGAGCAGGAGTCCCTAATGGCAGTCCTACATTGAGTTCAATGTTGACTGGCAACTCATGCAACGCTGCTGTGTCTCTGCCGTTCATCAGATGGGTAGAGATGGGAGCTTTTCACATGGGCAACAGCTTGCTCTCCATATAATGCCCAGGACTGCTAATCTAGACAGCGAGGACACAATATCCATGGTCAACTCTGACCAATGAAGGCCCTCACCTTATCTCAGATTTTGCTGCAAAATAAATTCTGCAAACAGGTCTAAAAGCAATTTCACAAATAACTGATAAATATTAAATGCATACTATTTTAAATTCCTTTTTAAATATGCTGTTCACAAACAACACTAACTTATGCAAAATGCACTATTGCAAAAGCCATCTGAAACCAATAATACTGAGGTAGCACCGGCTATTCAAAAATTTGCAACTATTTGGTATATTACAACAGGTTGATATTGTTGTGGACAGTGTAGAAGGTTATGAAGGGTTACAATGGGACATTGATAAGATACAGAGCTGAGCAGAGAAGCAGCAGATGGAATTCAACCTGCGAAATGGTTCATTTTGGAAGGTTGAATTTGAAAGCAGAATACAGGGTTAATGGCAGGATTCTTTTCATGGAGGAACAAAGGGATCTTGGGAGTTACTCAAAGTTGCCACACAAATTGATAGGATTGTAATAAGGCTTTCATTTGTTAGGGGCCGCGAGGTAATGTTGCAGCCTTATGTTGATCTCAGAGCAAGTTACAAGACTGTCACAACTTCGTGGCCCGATGGGTCCGTTTTCAAAAGAATGATGTAGATTATGGTACCTATCAAACATTTTTATTTGTCAGTCTCCAAAAAATAATAATCATTCAATTAACACTTATCATGTCAAGTGCCTGGCCCTTTGGGCATGCTCATGTCAAAAATAAACAATAATGTAGTTAGCTTATGATCCTTCAAACCTTCCACATCTTAACCAATGAAGAAGTGAATGCATGTGCAAAACAAAGGTTATTTTTCATATTTAGCTTTTATTACAAATGATGTGAGGAGCTTATCTTCAATCCACTACATAGAGCATTACATATGCAATTGTTTACATTAGTTTTTCTGCATCTTACTTTAACAAGGATTTTCCCAAACTTGCTTGGTTTACACTGCAAGAGTCCTATATATAAAATAGATCAGATGTTTTTAACCATGAGTTAGGACCTGCCTTTAATTGGCACAAAAGCAATAGTGGATATTGTGGGTAAGATTTTCTAGAGCAACTCAGCAAATAGGAATTACAGAATGCTCAAAGGATGAAAATTTAAGTCTTCGCAATGATATTATGCTGAGTATGCCAGATAATGAGCACCTGCACTTTAAAACCATTTTTAACATGGAAGTTTAAACATCCTGGACATGGAAAGATCGCTCTGCTGACAGACCAGTGCTCAAAAACAACAGTGCCTTGCAACAGAAATTATCTCAATAGGCATGCTTTGTAAAGACAGCTTATCCCAACCATTCTGAACCCCAGATAACTTGTATGAAATGCTCATATCATTTTAAGATCACCAATAGAAAAAAATTATGGAAGGGTTATAATCCACGATAGATTAAAAAACACCCTTCCCTCAATACTTTCAAAACCATAGAATAACTGGGCTGAACTCATACTAAGTAATACCTGTGAGTACAAGGAACAAATACTTACAACTGAGGTTGGAAAGCATCTGGATTCCATTCTGGGTATCTAGAAATAAGGATATAATCACAGAACAAAACTCTCAATTGTTACTGAAATAAAACATTTAACCAGAAATGCAGAGCTGATACTTAAATACAGATGACGTGCAACCAACCTTGAACACTGAAATATTATAAACAGATATCACAAATATAAAACAACACCTTCAACTGTGTAACTTCCACTTCACTTTACATTTTTACAATTTAAATTATACATGGTTTCTTATTTACTAATCACCCAGTGGAAGTTATGTGAATAAATGCATAATTTAATAAACATAATGTATAGCAGCAGTAACAATCTAAAGAAACTCCATACATTTCCACAAGTAGATCACAAAGCCGTCTGTGTGTTGAACTGTTGATGTGCTGGTTCCAATCCTAAAAGGAGAAAAGATAACATGAATAAACACACTATTAATATAATTAAAACTTCTATGTGAATACTAATTTATCAGCTCAATAACCACAAACAGTAAGTGCTACTAGCTAAATGAAATGCATAATTACAAGAAGATATTAAAAATAGTAAATTGTTTTTTTTCCTATATTCTTTACAATTCAGATATGATTATACTTCACAGTAGAGAGGTCAAAGAAAACAATCTAGTTACAAACAAATTATATTTCTTACTCAAATCAAATTTCCTATCTTCTATCAGGACTGCTGGTTACAGTTATACTTTCACTATCAGAACAAGATAAAGCAAAGATTTAAGTCGCCACTGAATACTTCAAATTCTACTTTTGGGATAGAGAGCTCAATATTTTCACCAATGTCCTGAAGAAGGTATTTCAATAATGCACGCTGTGCCATACAGAGTAGACCTGAAAGACAACATAAAGACAGAAACTAAAACAGCATCTATTTTCTTAACTCCTTCATGTGTCACTACATATAAACTTGTTGACCAAAACCATACTTCATATGTTATTTGCATTTAATATTCTGTGATAATACTTGTGGATCTAAAAATTAAGAGCAAAGACATAACAGAGTTTAATTGACTGCTGTAAATTTTTAACTCTGTAAATGCTGGCACGCATGTATATAATAGATTGTGTTGGAGGGAGGCTGTGTGGGATTGATAATCGAAGTTGCTGTGAAAGGTTGTGGAAATAGGTGACACAGCTCCCTTTAAAAACAGTTTTTAAAACTTTCTTGAACCGTCTGGTACACTTGTGTTAGATCATTTAACATTAGACTATCAACATGACTTAAAAGCCAAATTACCTAACATCACTCAAGCTTATATAGCAGAAAGAAAACATTAAAATCTTATATCTATTCCTATACAGCACATACCACACACTATTGAGGAATGCGCATTCTAAAATATAAACAAAACTTGTGAAAAAGGATCTAATGCTTTCGCGAAGGGTATGACAAATAAGCTCTTCTCGGGGCTTCCAGCTGGGTACAGGCATCGATTTTAACTGACATTTCGATTACAAACTCTGCCATCTTCACCAGGGATTATGCGTGGGCATGTCTAGTCCAGTGGTATGTATACCCATGTCACATGTCCTTCCTGATTGGTTAGTCCTCATCCATTCAGGTATTCATTGTGCAACCTTGTTTACAATCCAATTCCAGTTCTTTCTTACAGCAGGGCCTTGGCCTTTGTGAAAATTCTTTTTCTCTAGTTTTATTTCAATGGCTTCCTTCACCAGGCAGTCCCAAAAGCCACTGGCAAAGCAGTCTTGTACTGTTGAAGTCAATCCTATGGTCATCACGAATGCGATGTTCTGCTACCGTCAATTTCTCCAGGTAACCCAACCAAATACATCTCCTGTGCTCCTTGATGCAGATATCCACCATATGCCCCGATATATACATCAATATTCACAGGGAATCCTGTAAATACCAGCGGTCCTGAGTCCCAAATCATCAACCTGGGATAACCTGTCAGCTGTGATTGTGCTTCCTTACAGGTTTGCAGATGGTACTAACCCAATATTTCTTCAGAATCCTGGTGATCCTTTCAGAAACCATGAAAATATAAGAAGACAGGCAGTAGTGACAGATTCCTTCTCGTTGTTAGGTTTCCTGTATTCTTAATACTATCTTCAAATGCTCGTTATAAGGAGTTAGAAAGTGCTGGGTAGCTATTGAGTGCATTCTTTATGACAGTTAATTTCAGAGTGTAAATTTCAGATCCCCATTCCTCCTTAATGAAAGATTAACAGTGAGCCTGCTAGCTCTTTTTTTGGAATCTGATATAGCTATAAGATAAAAATCTCATGGTGATACACCAATCCTCCAAACACAAATGTTTGCTTCCTCAGGTGATTAGACATTCTCACAATACTGGGGCTACTGACCAATGTCCAACTTAAACTACTTGTGGGATATTATGTGTACAGCAGGCATAGCAAGAGTGCTTAGTGAAACCAGGAGTACATGCCCTGAGTTATCCCATTTCAAGCACTGCATCAATTAAATAATGGGGTTGTCCAAGTGGCACCATGGCGTTCTCTCTTACCATCTGCTGCCACTACGTAGCAATTAAAAAGAGTTGCAGATGCAAGAAATCTGAAAGACAGAAACCAATGGAAGCACTCAGCTGCCCATGCTGCATCTGTGGAAGAAGGCTGCAGACTCCACATTAAAAGGGTGAGTATAGATTTTAAACAACCTTTATTCCTTCTTTAAGTCACAGCAATTCATAGTTTCTCCACTCCTACCAGGAAATGAAGAGCCTAAGAAACCAAGCATCATCCACATTCCAAAGAGGATATGCTTGTTGCACAAAACTCTTCATGCAGGAGCTCAGTTGAGAGAAAATGAGTTGACAGGTATAAGGTTGCTTCATACAAACATAGAAATTGTTACTTACAGTTTGATTGCCATATCATCGACAAAATCTGCAGTGTTTCTCATAAAATTAGGAAGAGATTTCTTTCCTCCATGAAAGGCATTATCAGAAGAAGGGAAAGATGGGGCAAGAAACACCATTATGAATTTGGTGTGAATAGGCAAAGTAATAGAGAAAAGCTTAATTAAGATGAGGTAAGGCCAGCCAGAAATATAAAACAAATAGTAAGATTCTCTGATGATATTCATCAAGAGTTAAAGTAAGAGCTGTTTCTACAGTGTGCAAGTCTGGTGAACTGGCAAAGGAAAACAAGGACATGGCAGAGGAATTAAATTAATATTCTGTATCTGATGTAAATAATATCTCAAAATAGCTGTAGATCAAGAACTGGATCAAGAAAGTCAGGAAAATTCCAATCATTATGCATTATACTAAGGACACTGTTAGAATTGTGGATTGATAAGTTTCCAGGTGCAGTCAGATTTAGTTCAAAATGTCATTCTGTTGTGACAGTTGATGTACTGGGTTCAATAGGCTCTCCTTAATTGAAAAATAGCAAATGGAACCCTTTTATTCAAACAAAAAATGACAGAATACAAGAAACCAAGAGGCCAGTTTGTTGAAACTGTCTTTCAATAAATCTAGTCATTTATGTTCTTTGTTATATTTCAAAATTTACTTAATTGAGTTTCTTAAGGATTCAAAGCAACTGTTAAAAGCTTAAAAATATCTCAAACATTGCTTGAAAAAAGTTTCATAGATATATCAATCCTTCCTAAGGATTATACTCATTATACTCATGCTGTAACCTAACTAGCAACTTACACAATTCTAGCAATAATTTCCCTACTCGTGTACTCTATTCCCTCCAGGTAAATCAACTATTCTTTCTTTTTACCTTCATCACCACATTTACCTTGTTGCTTACAGGGTCTGAGAATATAAACTCCAAAGATGTATGTCCCTCAGTACTTCTCAACATCTTACCAACATATGGGCAAGACATTCCATGAGGTGGCCACTCAACGTATAGAGTTAAGCAGTCGATGAAAACATAGAAGAACCAGATTGTTGGTGGAACACCCTAACAGATACTTACTTCTGAATACCAGAGGAGACAATAACAAGGGTATATTATCAAACCTAATTTGCTACTTTCCTTTGAATCTGAATTTTTAATTTCTTGTTCAAATTGCCATGATAATGTAGATGACGTCAAATACACAGTCCTCCAACACAGACCTCAAAATTAAATCCTGTAGGACAGAGCCTTCATTTACAAATCAAACTGATTATCCTTAATTAACCAGTAGTCTTTGAACAGTGATTCATGCTGCTCTTTGGTTTTTTCCCCCTATACATTTTCCATCATCTATGTTAGGCTGGCCTTGAGGAGGAGAGGCTATTTGGCCCTTCAAGTCAAGGTTGCTTTTAACACAATCATTGCTAACCAGCTGGCTTAATTCCACACTTCTACTCTCCAATCTCCATAATGTTTCATGTTAAGAAATTTATCCAGCTCCTTAAACATCCTCAGCAGCTTGGCATCCATTGTACTTCACAGCAGCAAATTAAACTATGAAGAAATTTATGACCAAGTTCAAAATCTCTCACCCTGTAAACTCTTGCTCCAGATACCCCAGCTAAGAGAAACATCCACCCCACATTAACCACGGTCCAGAATTTTGATTGGTTCAATCTCCCTTTATACAGTAGCCATACCATTCAATGCATCAGTCTGATGAAACTACACTTCAATCTTTCCAAAGAATTCATTGTATTTCTTAGGCAAGGCACACATACAAACTGCTGGAGGAACTCAACAGTTCAGACAGCATCAATGTACAGGAATAAACAGTCGACATTTTGGGCTGAGATCCTTCATCAGGATTGGAAAGGAATGGGTAAGAAGCTAGGATAACGTGTTGGTGGGAAAGAGGAAGAACTACAAGCTGGCAGGTGATAGATGGGAAGGTGGATAATTGCGGGGAGGGGCTAAGAGGTGATAGGTGAAAGAAGGGTTGAAGAAGGAATCTGATAGGAGAGGACAGTGGATCATGGGAGAAAGGGAAGAAAGGGCAGATAGAGGTGATGGCCATGTAAGGGGAAAGGGTATTTATTGTGATATAGCACAGAATAAGCCCTTCCTGCCCTTTGAGCTACACCGCCAGCAATCCCCCGATTTAATCCTAGCCTAATCACAGGATAAATTACAATGACCAGCTAACCTACCAACCAGTACTTCTCTGCAAAATCTCTTATGCTTATGAACATAATACTATTCCATGTGGTTTCACCAAGGCACTGTTAAATTGTATGAAGACACCCTGCTCCTGAACTCAATTCTTGCTGTTCTGGCTAATGTATCGATGTAACATTTGCAGTCTTATTGCCTACTGTACCTGTATGTTTGCTTTCGGTATCTAATACATAAGGAGACCCATGTCTACTTATACATTAATACTTACTAACTAAACACTATTTAAATATTAAATGTTCCTTTTCTGTTTTACCAACCAAAGTGAATGTCACATGATACTGCATCTGATGTTTCACCCACTCCCTCAATCTTGTCTAAATTACCTGAGGCCTGCTTCCTCCACCCAATTCTGTCAATGGCAAACTTCCAAATGCTACTAATTCACTGGCATTTATTATGAATAGCTGAGGCCCAGCCATGAATCCATGTACCATCCAACTAATTCCTGCCACCAGTTATTCTTACCCTGTTTTCAGAACATTAAACAATATTCAACCCATGCCAACACTCCCAATATCATGCTTTAACTTCATGTGGCACTTTTGTCAAAATTTTTCTAAAAATTCAGGAGCACAAGATCTACTCATTCCACTGTACATCCTGGTAAAATTGTCAAATACACAACTTACAATCTATGTTGAATTTATCATTTCTGAAGTGTCCTGTTATATCATTATTTATTACACCTCTAGCATTTTCCCCACAAGTAATGATAGGCTAATTGGTCTGTACTCCTGTCCTCCCATTCTTAAATATTGGAGTTATATTATCACTATCTGACGTGCTAAAAATAATTCACAATCTACAAAATTCCGGCAGTCAATTCATAATGGGAAATAGAGAAGTGGAAAAAGGATTAATGATCTGATACTAGGGATGACATTTGATAAAGACTGGATTCTTTAGACTTATATTCAGTGGAGCAGACAAGAATGCAAAGGGATCTCATTAACAGGACTTCAAGATTCCAACAAATCTAGACATACCAAGTACAGGAAGTGAAAAATCAACAAAAACTGCAAATGCTGTAAATCTGAAATAACAACAAAAAATGATAGAAAAACTCAGCTACGAACTCTGATGTTTTTCTTTCCAGAAATGTTACTTGATCTGAAGCAATTTTCCAGCATTTTAAATTTAATTTTTAAGTAGAAAAATTATGCTCACAATAGCTGGAGAGACTACAACCTAAAATACAGGGTACCAAGATCAGAAGCTATGTCTTCACCCAGGTGGTGGTGAAGATGAGAAATTCTGAGGACTGGAGAAAGCAGCGGAGGCTAAATTATTAAAATACATTCAAGAAGGATATTTCACAATGGTCAAATGATATGAGGAAAAGGCAGGAACAGGGCAGTAAGTGGATAAGTACCCATGAATGTGTTGAGTGATGGTCTAGCAGTCAGCAAAATCCAAATTTTTTTTTTAGAACACTTTTAAGTCTCAATGCCTTCATTATTTCCACAGCTTGCTGCTCCATTACTGAGATAGCTATAGGGGTTTATCAACTTAGGGTATCATTGGTTTCTCCAACACCATTTCTATTCTAATACCCCTTTACTTCCTCACCTTCTACTCCCCAACATTGCTTGCAGTTTACTTCTGTGCTCTCTGCGAAAACAGAGTAAATAGTGATTTAATTTCTCTGAATTCATTATAAATTCTCCTGCTTCTGATTGTACAAGACCTGCACTCATCGTTTCATTTTCAGACAACTTTAAAAGAGTTGTAATTTGCCCGTATGTTCCCAGCTAGCACGTACAAAGTAGGACAAAGAAAATCAAGTTTCTTTGTCCTACTTTGTCCAGTGACCACATCTTCTCAACTTTCGGGATATCTACAGATAAGGATAGGTATGGTCCTTGTGGGAGAGTTTTAAATTGGAGTAGGCCGAAATAGGAGAACATTTGGCAGAAACTAGTAAGTGTTAATTAAGAACACCTTTTCTCTAGCAAGTTGACATCAAATATGTGTTTTAAGATCAATTGCAGAGTACAGTAAATGCATGCTCCTGATAGAAGGAAGGATGGGGATGGAAAAATAAAGAGAACATTAGATGTCCAGAGAGGTGAGGAATTTAGTCAAGAAGGGGAAGTATGCAAAACTTCAGAAGTCAGGATCAAACTAACCTCAAGGAGTTTAAGGAAGC
This sequence comes from Hypanus sabinus, assembly GCF_030144855.1. NCBI lineage: Eukaryota > Metazoa > Chordata > Chondrichthyes > Myliobatiformes > Dasyatidae > Hypanus > Hypanus sabinus. The sequence goes on from NC_082720.1 coordinate 19,029,495, forward strand.
CAGAAAAGAACTCAATAAGGGAATTAGGAAAGCTAAGAGGGGCATGAACTGTCCTTGGCAGGTAGGATTAAGGTGAATCCCAAGGCATTCTGTACATACATCAAGAGCAAGAGGATAACTAGGTAGGACCACTTAAGGATAAAGGGAGAACAATTGTTTGGATGCAGATAATGTAAGTGAGGTATTTAGTGAGTCTTTGCTTCAAAATTTACCAATAAATAAAAAGATAGGGAGGACCAGTAGGTCAGTGTTGAGTGTATAAATATGTTGGGGCAAGATTGGTAGAGTTGCAGAGAAATGGCAAATGAAGTTTAATCCAGATAAATGTGAGATGTTGCACCTTGGTAGGCAAATGCAAGGAAACAGTACACTGTAAAGGGCAAGATCTTTAACAGTGTTCTGAGCAGACAGATCTTGGCGTCTGATGTCATAGCTCATTGAAAGTGGCTACACAGGTTGATAAGGTGGTAAAGGAGGCTTATGAAATGCTTGCTTTTATTAGTTGAAGCACTATTCCAAAGTTAAGAGGTTATTTTGCAACTTTATAAAACTCTGGTTAGGCAACATCTGAAGTACTGCATACAGTTTTAGTCACCGTAGTATAGGAAGGATGATAAGGCTTTGGAGAGGGTGCAGATGAGATTTACCAGGATGCTGCCTGGTTTAGAGGTCATGTGCTATCATGCAAGTCTGGATAAACTTGAGTCGTTTTCTCTGGAGCACCGGAATCTGAGGATAGAAGCTTTTAAGAGTATGAGAGGCATAGACAGGAATGTATCTGCTTCCCAAGGTTGAAATGTCTAAAACCAGGTGTCATGCATTTAAGGTTAGAGGGGTGTAGGGTCAAGAGTGATGTGACAGTAAGTTTTTTTTAACTCAGTCACGAGATGCCTGGAATGCATTGCCTGATAAGGTGGTAAAGGCAAATACATTAGAAGCCTTTAAGGAACATTTGGATAAGCACATGGATGTAAGGAAGATGGAGGAATATGGAGATGGTGCAGGTAGGCAGGATTAGTGTTTGGGGGTTTTTGATTTGCTTTTTAGCTAGTTCGGCTCAACACTGTAGTTGGAATGGCCTGTTCTTGCGCTGTACCCTTCTATGTACTTTGATGATATCGAAACTACTCCCAATCCTAGGTTTGCTACTTTCTTTGAGATTCTATCAGGTTTCTCTTTGGATTTAATACTCTCCTTAATTTCCCATCACACTGGTAGCTGGATTCTGAGGAGTTGGGCTAGTGAGGCCTCTGATGGCTTTATGCTTGCCTTCAACATGAGCCCTCAATACTTATGTCATGTGGATGCTCAATGAATTCTGTAAAAAAAACATTAATTTATTATGACATGAATATTGAGTTGCTCCCACATGATAGACTGATTAGTTATTTTCATTAACGAGCAAGTGGCCACTGAGTGCAGAACACAGGACTCTGCTACCTGAATTTAATCACTTCCTTCATATGAAATAAATGAAAATTAAAATTTGATGCTCAGAAAGATAAGGAATGCAACGTCAAAAAATTCAGCCGAAATACATATAATCCTTATGTCATTTAGATGAAACTAAAATGGGAAACTGCAATATCCCTGTAATTAATAAGCTCACAAAAGTTTTGAGTAGAGTGGTAAAATAATGACATTAAGTTAACATCAATTAAGTTAAACCAAATTACCTGCAAGAAAGCCAAGTCACTGGAAGTAATCAAGGCCCAGTTCGTATTTTAATATTCGCAAATATTCAAAAGTAAATTTGAAATAATGACATAAAATATTTATGTTTAGGGTAGTTGTCAAACTATGGTTTGTTAAAATTATAAACTCAAAAATGTATTAATACTTCCTTCATAGTTTAGATTTTCTTATCAACCAGATTTTAACATTTCTCTTATGTTACTTTGCTATAACACGGGCATATTCTTTCCCTAAAACCTGCTGGCCTACAACAGCAAATAACAAGCTGCTGCAGTTTGCCTGATAAAAATCATTGTGAGAAGCAAATTCTAAAGCAAGACCAAAACAACACTACAAATATATTGAACACTTCAGTAGTTCAATGCAATGAAAGTTTTACAAGACTGGATGGTCAGTAATAAAGGCCTCAAAGACTGAAGCTGCACCTATGGACAAGAGAAAAATAAATCCAAATCTAAATGTCACATGAAATATCAAAGAAAGAATGCATGTTATCTTCACAAACAAAATCAAAAACAGCTCCAACTACAAAAGATTCATGAAAAATCAATGATAATTTTTCTTATTGGCAGACTACAAAGAACTAAGCCAAATGAGGAAATAACTGTAGGTGAAAGCACATCTCCATAATACTGAACTGAATTAATTGTTATAAAACATCCTGTCTCAAGTAAAATGAAATAAATCCAATGACTATTTAAAAACAACACATACAAAATGCTGTGGGGAAAAATCAGATCAGATCAATAGAGGACTAAATAGTTGATATCTTGGGCTAAGATTCTTGCCCTACTGAACTCAAATCAATATACCTCGATTTTGTTTTATCCCTCTCGATTCAGTCTCTTGCCACCTACATTTGTGACATTTCACATGCTCTTGATCTGCTCTACAGCCTTTAATCCTTGGCCCTGATCACCTAAGTTTTCACCAGGGATGTCTGGTCCCTATATACAACTATTTCCCCATCAAGAAGGCGTTAAAGCTCTCTGCTTCTTTCTCGATAACAGACCCAACCAATTTCTCTCCCACCACCCTCTTTCATCTGGTGAAACTGGTCGTCACCCTCAAGAGATTTTATTTCAACTCCTCCCGCTTTCTCCAAACTCAAGGTGTTGCCATGGGTACCAGCATGGGCCTCAGCAATGGAGTGGCTGCCTTTTCGTTGACTAAGTGGATCTGTCTATGTTCCCAGCCTTCCCTGATAATGCTCCCCAATTCCTTCTGTGCTACATTGATAATTACATTGGTGCTGCTTCATGCATTGATGCTGAGCTCATCAATTTCATTAACTCTGCCTCCAACCTCCACCCTGCCCTTAAATACACTTGGTTCACTGTCCATTTTTGACACTTCTCTCCTCTTTCTTGATCTCTCTGCCTCCAAGCCTGGAGACAAACTACCTACCAATATCTTTGTCTTATATTTATGTTTCATCAAAACTTTCCTCCTCTTATACTCTATGTCCCAGCTAATTGAGTTGAGCAAACTTTACACCATCATTACTCAACTGTACAACCACCGTCAGGCATGTTTGGTCCCCTTTGTTCCTCAATATCACTTAGAACCCCATCATTCACGGTGCACATGCCGCCCTCATAAAACCTCCCAAAATGTACTACCTCACATTTATTAGGATTAAGTTCTGTCTGCCATCACTGTGCCTAATTTATCAGATTGCTCTATTACATAGGATTACCCTTCTGCTATCAACACCACTACCAATTTTCATGTTATCTGCAAACTTGCTAACTGTATCTCCGAATTTCATATCCAAATCATTGATGTAGCACTGACCCCTGTGATGCAGCTCTGGTCTCAGAGTTCCAAGCATAAAAGTAACCCTTCACCATCACCTTTAGTCTCAAGAGGGTTGATTATTAAGACAATTGCCATTTTGCCTTCATTCCCATTGGCTCAAATACTGGACCACAACTCTCAAATGATACCTTGTCAAAGCCCTTACTGGTGTGTACTGCTCTCATCAGCAGTTTGTTACATAGAAAATCTACAGCATATTACAGCCCCTTTGGCCAACAATGTTACGCTGACCATGTAACCTACTCTAGAAACTGCCTAGAATTTCCCTAAGGAATAGCCCTCTGTATTTCTAAGCTCCATGTACCTAAGAGTCTCTTAAGATCCTGTTGTATCCACCTCTACTATCTTCACTGCCAATGCATTCTATGCACCCACCACTCTGTGTGAAAAGCTTACCTCTGACATCCCCCTTGTACCTACTTCCAAGCACCTTAAAACTATATCCCCTCATGTTAGCCATTTCAGCCCTGGGAAAAAACTTCTGGTTATCCACATGATCAATGCCTTGCATCATCTTATACACCTCTATCAAGTCACCTCTCATCCTCTGTCACTCCAGAGAGAAAAGGCCAAGTTCACTCAACTTATTCTCATATGGCATACTCTCTAATCCAGGCAACATCCTTGTAAATCTCCTCTTCACTCTCTCTATAGTATCCACATCCTTCCTGTAGTGAGGTGACCAGAACTGAACACAGTACTCCAAGTGGGGTCTAACTAAGGTCTTATATAGCTGTAACATTACCTCACGGCTCTTGAATTCAATCCCACAGTTGACTATATGCCTTCTTAACAACATTGTTAACCTGTGCAGCAGCTTTGAGTGTCCTGCGGACATGGGCCTCAAGATCTTACTGATGCTCCACAATGCCAAGAGTCTTACATTTATAAAAATAAAACTCAAACAGTATCTCCCATCATCAAAACCCTGATCAAGCTCCATCTTTCTAGATGCAGGTTAATCCAATCCCTTAAAACATTTTGCAATAATGTCCCTATCACTGATAGAACTAGAACTAGGAAACATAGTCTAAAGATTCAGGGGAGTAGATTTTGGAAAGAGATGAGGAGGAACTGCTTTTCCCAGAGGGTGGTGAATCTGTGGAATTCTCTGCCCAGTGAAGCAGTGGAGGCTACCTCAGTAAATACATTTAAGACAAGGTTGGATAGATTTTCACACAGTAGGGGAATTAAGGGTTATAGGGAAAAGGCAGGTAGTGCGAGATGTGTCCATGGCCAGATCAGTCATGATCTTATTGAATGGCGGAGCAAGCTCGACGGGCCTAAAGCCTTACTCCTGCTCCTATTTCTTATGTTAGATTTATAATTATTAAACTCATTCCGGCTGCTCTTCTTGAATAAAGGTACAACTGATATCCTACAGTCATTTCAAGGGCTATAGTATTAACTGGAATGAGCTGAGTGTGGAATGCAGCTGGGCAAGTTGAGTGTTACTGGGTGAGCAATTTGGGGACAGTTTATAAATAAGCATAATTGTAAGCAGGGAATTAGAGCTTAATGGGAACTGGAGGGGCAATGTGTGAATGGAATACAGATGTGTGCTCCACACAGGGTGCTAATGTGGATGAGATCTTAACTAAACTGAGAGCAACTGTATCAAAGCAGCATTTAATCAAATATGACACCATTGTCTAAACTGGAGTCAATGGAAATCAGAGAAAAACCCTCCACTGATTGGAATCATAGCTAGCACAAGGGAAGATGATTGTGGTGAGTGAAGGTCACTTAGCTCAGCCACAGGATCATTAAGCCCGCGTCCTATACACAAACATCTTCAGCAACAACTGTCCTTCATTCCAAGATCAGAAGTAGGAATGTGTTTATGAGTTGCATGTGTTTATGTTCAAAAAGCAGTGATATTTGGTGAGAAATAAGCAGGAAGACAATTCAGAACTGTTTTGCTCACTGCTCCTTCAAGCATTCAGGCTTGGAGAAGTCCGAAATTTCTGGGAGTGAAAATGGAATGATTTCACGACTACAATATGTAGGAACTACGAAGAACTTGAAGGTAGAAACAATCATTTTGAATGTTGAATGAAAATGAAGATTTGGAGGATGCAATCGTCGAAAGAATTGTATATAGGCAGTTCATTATATGCACTAGGCAGGTGTCTGTGCTGATTTTCTTCAATTATAATCAAACACTGAATGAATTACTCCATTAACTTTTGGAAAGTAATACAGTTTTATAGTACTGTGGCAGTGTTCTACTTTGTTCTGTATTTAAGTACACAATTTGTTACTCAATTAAATGGTAAGTTCATCTTTTTAATTATTTCTATGAAACTTCAGCCATAATGTACTAGTATTCACTGTGATGCCATTTTTTCAACATTACTGGGTTAAAATCCTGTCACTTTCTCCCTAACAGCAGTGTAGGTATACCCAAACCTCAAAGGCTACAACCATTCAAGCAGAGAGCACACCACCAATTTTGCAATGACAATTAGGGAAAGAAAATTAAGTAACAACACACACACAAAATGCTGGTGGAACACAGCAGGCTGGCTCAGCCTGTGAAATCAACACCCATTGAATGAATACAAAAATATTAACACAGAGATGCAGAGATTTCTGTTACCTCTAATATGACCACTCAGAAGGTTCCAAAATTCTGTGTAAGATTGGTTTTTCAGAAATAATTCAGACTGTGAATCTGGCTTCTCATAAACAAAATGCTGTGCGTCTTTGCATTATCTCTATATCGTGCCCTCAATTCAAAACTATCCAGTCTGAAGAAGCCATTCTTAAAATTCTTCTCAGAATAGCTCAGACTCAGCAGAAAGCAGCTGATTGGACAATCAAGGTCAGGTGACCAAGCAGTTTGAAAAGCTCAAACAAATAAATAGAGGGGTAGCTCAAGCGGAGCAGCCTGTGAGTGAGTGGGCCAGTGAAGGAGTGGAGATTTGAGGCTTTGACTTCAGAGGCTTCGACGAGAAGAGGCGGAGGACGAGCTTGTTCCCAGTTAGTCTTTACAATCCCTCTCCTGTGAGATGTGACCGTCTTGGGGGAACTCCCCTCTCCCACAGAGTCACGTCTGTCAGAAGTGCTTGCGGCTGGGCGATCTGGAAGACCGTGTGAGGAATCTGGAGCAGCAGCTGGATGACCTTCGACTCATAAGGGAGAATGAGGCTGTCATAGATGAGAGCTACAGGGAGGTAGTCACATCTAGGCTGCCGGAAGCAGGTCGTTGGGTGACAGACCAAGGGGGGGAAGCGAAGGAGAGTAGACAGGTAGTGCAGAGCACCCCTGTAGCCATTCCCCTGAATAATAAGTTTACCGTCCTGGATGCTGTTGGCGAGGATAACCGACCAGGTGTGAGCCACGGTGGCAGGGCCTCTGACACTGAGTCTGACCCTGGGATGCAGAAGGGTGGGACGGAGAAGAGGAGAGCTGTCATCATTGGAGACTCTATAGTCAGGGGAGCAGACAGGAGATTTTGTGGATGTGAGAAGGACACCCGCATGGTTTATTGCCTCCAGGGTGCCAGGGTCCAGGATGTCTCTGACCGGGTGCATGACATCCTGGTACGAGAGGGAAAGCAACCAGAAGTTGTGATACATGTTGGTACCAACGACATAGGCAGGAAGAGGGATGAGGTCCTGATGTGTGAGTTTCGGGAACTAGGCAGACGGCTGAAGAACAGGACCTCAAGGGTGGTGTTCCTCAGGATTGCTGCCAGTGCTACGTGATAGTGATGGTAAGAATTGGAGGAGATGGCAGTTGAATGCGTGGCTGAGGAGTTGGTGCAGGGAGCAGGGTTTTAGATTTTTGGATAATTGGGATCTCTTCTGGGGAAGGTGGGACCTGTACAGATTGGATGGGTTGCACCTGAACTCGAGGGGGAGCAATATCCTTGCAGGTAGGTTTGCTAGCATGGTTCGGGAGGGTTTAAACTGATTTGCAAGGGGGATGGTACCCGGAGCGATAGAGCAGTGAAAGAAGTGCATGGAGTAAAGTCAGATCTAACATATAGAGAGGCTTCGGGGAAAGGGAAGCAGAATAAAGGGTGTAAAGGTAGTAAGGTAGAAGGGCTAAAGTGCGTGTACTTCAATGCAAGAAGCATCAGGAACAAAGGTGATGAACTGAGAACTTGGATACATACATGGAATTATGATGTAGTGGCCATTACGGAGACTTGATTGGCACCAGGGCAGGAATGGATTCTCAATATTCCTGGATTTCAGTGCTTTAAAAGGGATAGAGAGGGGGGAAAAGAGGAGGAGGGGTGGCATTACTGGTTAGGGATACTATTACAGCTGCAGAAAGGGTGGGTAATGTAGCAGGATCCTCTTGAGTCAGTATGGGTGGAAGTCAGGAACAGGAAGGGAGCAGTTACTCTACTGGGAGTATTTTATAGGCCCCCTGGCAGCAGCAGAGGAGCAGATTGGGAGGCAGATTTTGGAAAGGTGCAAAAATAACAGGGTTGTTATCATGGGTGACTTTAACTTCCCTAATATTGATTGGCCCTTGATAAGTTCCAAGGGTTTAGATGGGGCAGAGCTTGTTAAGTGTGTCCAGGATGGATTCCTGTCACAGTATGTTGACAGGCCGACTAGGAGGAATGCCATACTAGATCTAGTATTAGGTAACGAACCAGGTCAGGTCACAGATCTGTCAGTGGGTGAGCATCTGGGGGACAGTGATCACCACTCCCTGGCTTTTAGCATTATCATGGAAAAGGATAGAATCAGAGAGGACAGGAAAATTTTTAATTGGGGAAGGGCAATTCACACTTGCGGGTGTGAATTGGGATGATGTTTTTGCAGGGAAGTGTACTATGGACATGTGGTCAATGTTTAAGGATCTCTTGCAGGATGTTAGGGATAAATTTGTCCCAGTGAGGAAGATGGTAGGGTGAAGGAACCATGCGTGACAAATGAAGTGGAAAATCTAGTCAGATGGAAGAAGGCAGCATACATGAGGTTTGGGAAGCAAGGATCAGATGGGTCTATTGAGGAATATAGGGTAGCAAGAAAGGAGCTTAAGAAGGGGCTGAGAAGAGCAAGAAGGGGGCATGAGAAGTCCTTGGCAAGTAGGGTAAAGGAAAACCCCAAGGCATTCTTCAATTATGTGAAGAACAAAAGGATGACAGGAGTGAAGGTAAGACCGATTAGAGATAAAAGTGGGAAGATGTGCCTGGAGGCTGTGGAAGTGAGCAAGGTCCTCAATGAATACTTCTCCGGTATTCACCACTGAGAGGGAACTTGATGACAGTGAGGACAATATGAGTGAGGTTGATATTCTGGAGCATGTTGATATTAAGGGAGAGGAGGTGTTGGATTTGTTAAAATACATTGGGACAGATAAGTCCCCGGGGCCTAACGGAATATTCCCCAGGCTGCTCCACGAGGCGAGGGAAGAGATTGCTGAACCTCTGTCTAGGATCTTTATGTCCTCATTGTCCACGGGAATGGTACCAGAGGATTGGAGGGAGGCGAGTACTGTCCCCTTGTCCAAAAAAGATAGTAGGGATAGGGCAGGTAATTATAGTGAGCCTTACGTCTGTGGTGGGAAAGCTGTTGGAAAAGATAGGATAGGATAGGATCTACGGGCACTTAGACAATCGTGGTCTGATTAGGGACAGTCAGCATGGCTTTGTGAAGGGCAGATCGTGCCTAACAAGCCTGGTAGAGTTCTTTGAGGAGGTGACCAGGCATATAGATAAGGGTAGTGCAGTGGATGTGACCTACATGGATTTTGGTAAGGCATTTGACAAGGTTCCACATGGTAGGCTTATTCAGAAAGTCAGAAGGCATGGGATCCAGGGAAGTTTGGCCAGGTGGATTCAGAATTGGCTTGCCTGCAGAAGGCAGAGGGTTGCGGTGGAGGGAGTACATTCAGATTGGAGGGTTGTGACTAGTGGTGTCCCACAAGGATCTGTTCTGGGACCTCTACTTTTCGTGATTTTTATTAACGACCTGGATGTGGGGGTAGAAGGGTGGGTTGGCAAGTTTGTAGATAACACAAAGGTTGGTGGTGTTGTAGATAATGTAGAGGATTGTCGAAGATTGCAAAGAGTCATTGATAGGATGCAGAAGTGGGCTGAGAAGTGGCAGATGGAGTTCAACCCGAAGAAATGTGAGGTGGTACACTTTGGAAGGACAAACTCCAAGGCAGAGTACAAAGTAGATGGTAGGATACTTGGGAGTGTGGAGGAGCAGAGGGATCTGGGGGTACATGTCCACAAATCCCTGAAAGTTGCCTCACAGGTAGATAGGGTAGTTAAGAAAGCTTATGGGGTGTTAGCTTTCATAAGTCGAGGGATAGAGTTTAAGAGACACGATGTAATGATGCATCTCTATAAAACTCTAGTTAAGCCACACTTGGGAGTACTGTGTCCAGTTCTGGTCACCTCACTATAGGAAGGATGTGGAAGCATTGGAAAGGTTACAGAGGAGATTTACCAGGATGCTGCCTGGTTTAGAGAGTATGCATTATGATCAGAGATTAAGGGAGTTAGGGCTTTACTCTTTGGAGAGAAGGAGGATGAGAGGAGACGTGATAGAGGTGTAACAAGATATTAAGAGGAATAGACAGAGTGGACAGCCAGCGCCTGTTCCCCAGGGCACCACAGCTCAGTACAAGAGGACATGGCTTTAAGGTAAGGGGAGGGAAGTTCAAGGGGGATATTAGAGGAAGATTTTTCACTCAGAGTGGTTGGTGCGTGGAATGCACTGCCTGAGCGAGTGGTGGAGGCAGATACACTAGTGAAGTTTAAGGGACTACTAGACAGGTATATGGAGGAATTTAAGGTGGGGGGTTATATGGGAGGCAGGGTTTGAGGGTCATCACAACATTGTGGGCCGAAGGGCCTGTAATGTGCTGTGCTATTCTATGTTCTAATTTGACACCTCTCATTCTGTCAAAGTGTACAGCAGTCTTAATTCCTTGACATAGAAAATGTCCCTCATCATAAGAATCAACTGAGTAAATGTATGCTTCACTAACTCCCAAGCTATTGTATTTCAACATACAGGTGTCCCCCGCTTTACGAATGTTCGCTTTAAAGTTTGAATGTTTCCTTCATTAGTAACCTGTTTTCGCATTACAAAGAGGATTTTCATTTTTAAGAAAATTTTTCCCATATAAATTAATGGTTCTTCGCTTTACACCATTTCGGCTTAAGAAAGGTTTTGCAGGAACACTCTACCTTTGTGTGTGTGTGTGGGGGGGGGGGGGGGGGGAACACCTGTACTTGTAATAAGAACTAAAATATCAACTGATTTCCTAACTGCTTATTGTATTTACATACTTACTACAGCATCAACCTATCAACATCTGATCCTTGCAGAAATTTTGACCACTTATAAACAACAACCTTTTCCTGATTGTGTGACTGTATTATCCTAGATCATTGTCACATTAAAACATGTGATAAATTTTGAACAAGACAATATTCTTATGGGTTGTTCAATTAGTAGAATGTAGCTTTGGCAAAAAGATTTACAGCTTAGTACAATGCAGTTAGTTCCATGTTGTTTACATTATTTTTAAGTAAACACTATAATCACTCACCTTCATTGATAGATTCAGTTCTACCTTTTTTTTAATGAACAAGTATATTAAATGGCTGTCATTATTACTGGCTCCTCTCCAATCCATAGCATTTGGTGCTTAACATTTAATATTAGAAGTCAAAGGCTCACAAATATACTTAAAATTTCAAGAGAAAATTCAACTGAATTTATATTGTCCATATTAATGTGAAAATAGGAATCATATATTGAAACCAGAAAAGCAAAATTACATTCACTTTAAATTTATAAACAACAATACATGAAATTTGTGCAAAGAAGTCCAGTCATCAGCTGAGAACTTTACCATCCTTTTTAATACGACTCTTGGCAAACCTTTGATTGATTAAATAACATATGCCCAAGGTTTTTTTTTATGAATTTGCTGGTTAAAACAATGAAAACCTCACACACAGTTTTGTGGAGTTGGAACTAAAATACTTAGCAAGCAACTACACCTATGCTAAGGAGCACAGGGAGGAAACACCATCATAGGAGATGGAAGATTGATGGGAATTAAAGACAGAAAATAGGAGAAAGAGAATGAACAGAAAAATACTATTAGAAGTTAAATTATAATATTAGACTTTTATTTCTAAGGCAAATTTCAGATGCTGTTGGTTTGGAAAACAGTTTTTGCTGCCATATATTAGAGACAGAAAAAGAGAAAAAGGTTTTAATGTGCTATGCCATGACCCCTTGTTTGATGGAAATAAAGTCATTCAGTAAATCTGGTAAAAATATATCCACTCAACAAAAGCAAAATCAAATCTTAAAATAGATCAAAAGTATAGACTTAGAAAACTTCATATGGCTTTTTGAATTTCTAACCTGAAGCAAATGATTTGAATTTAAAACTAAGTGAAGTTCAAGTATGTAGCCAGGAGAGTGCAGAGGCTAAACACAATAATGACTTCAAAGTAAGGACATATTTGTATGAATACCTCTCCACTCAAAGAAAAGAATGTGTAGAAAAGTAGATTCAATTGTATTATACTTTTTGAAAATGGCAAACAATAGATCAGAAGCAAAGGTTACCAGAAAGTCATCTGAGACCTTAAAACCAAATGATGTTTTCCAAGTCCAAGAAGAGCAGCAGCTGTTAGTTATATCTTTTTTCTAATGTAACTCTTAAAGAATTTAGAGGTCACTCACCTGCATAGAATGAACAGTTAGATCACACAGCGAGCACAAGTAGGGGAAGACTGCTGGCAAAAAACCATGGTAATCATTTATGTTGTTCAATGAAGGAGATCCTCGTTTTCTCTCAAAAAGAGACCTTTCATGAGTACGAGGAGAAGGAAGACGAGCAGCTCTTCCATAATCAGAATCAAATTTATTGAAATTGTGCGAGGACTCAGAGAGGTGCATTTCCTCTCTGGAAAAGTCATCACTGCCTCTTAATCGTTCACGTTCATAATCCTTCCGGTCATATCTAGAACTTGACTCTCGAGAATGACCGTGGCTATATTCAACCACTGAGTCAAGACTGGAGTCACGACTTCCATAATTATGTTTCCTAAAATGTCTTTCATCCTCCCAGTCATCGTGAGAGGCTCTGTAGGGACGGTCATGTCGTAGAGAACCATCACCTCTGCTGTATTTTGAAGATGTTCCTTCAGCAGCTCTTCTTCTTTTAATCTCCATAAGAATTTCTGGCAAGGATTCAGGTGTAAGTTTATCTTCAGGATAGTGGCTCAATTCATCCAAATCCCTGGATGAAAGGCCAAATGCAGCTAAAATATTACTTGCCCTGTCTGCATCAATTTGTTTCTGAACAGCGTGAGATTGTTGATTCTGATTTCTAACTCCAAACAAAGAGGGCAAACTATTGCTAGCAGTATCGTTGTATCGTGATGGCCCACCAGCTGATGACATCAAACTTTTAGCTCTTTGTCCCACACCTTGAGGGCCATAATTCTGACCCTGTCCCACACCTTGCGGACCAAAGTTCTGACCTGGTCCCACACTCTGCGGGCCATAATTCTGACCCTGTCCTGTACCATGTAGGCCGTAACTCTGACCCTGTCCAGAATTTATTAAGCCAGCCAAGTGTGGATTCTGACACAATGTCCCAAAGGCTGCTTGGATATTCAGAGGTGGACCTGCAGCTTGACCTCCAGCGTCTGCATCATGAAAACGACTCTTCCTCTTAGTACGCATCTGATTGCTCTGGCCCCTGCCAAAACTTGCCATTTTGGCACAAGAAAGTGTATATTCCAATTACGATAAAAGCAGGCTAAGTTCTTTCTTGGTTAGTGGAAGGTCTAAAGAGTTGTTTCACTCTCTAACTTGCTCTAAAAGTTGGCCGATTTCATAAACTACAGGGATGTAATTTCTCCAAGAATTTTGTGTCAGGCTGAAAGTTAAAAGAAAAACATTAGACCCAAGAATTATGAAAGAATCGCAAGGAAAGAGATTAGAATCAGATTCAGATTCTGAAATTCAAAAATGTAGAATGTAGCTTAAAATAGGATTCAGAGTTATATATACTTAGCAGTTGGATGAAAAGTATGTGCAACCCAAACTCTAAAAATAACTCTATAAAACTTACCTCAAAAAAAATCGTACAAAAGTTTTCAAGGACAGAGCAGTATGAACAAAGTTTTGAAATGTGCATTTAATAAATGGTTATAAGCACCATTAATACATTAAATGCCATTCTCAATTTCTACCTGTAGAAATTAAAGCTTCAAAAATGGCAGCTCAGATGAACGAAGATGACAGAATTTTATATTTTGATGCTTTTTTGAATCACATTAACCACAGAAGAAACAATCTTCTGAAAGCTAACACTGTTGACCTATAATGCTGGTCATCAAGTATGTGAAATGCATAAAAATCACTGGAGACAATATTTGGTGTAGGAAGGTTTGCCCTTAACTCATTAAACACTGTACCAAATTGCAGCTGATTAAAAACATGAATAAGCACCATAAAAGTTCTCAATAGCATATACAATGTAAACAAATTTTGATGCCCCTACAGAATAATCATTGTAAAATGTGCAAGCCTAAGCTGTTCAGAAAAAAGTTCAAAATGTCCAACTTTTCTCACAACATTCAGCTGTTGCTGGTTTTGATCTGGTTTTCAAAGGGAAAGGTAGATAACATAACTTGTTAAAGAGAAAAGGTGTATCTAATATGTAAACAGATTGCTGCAACCTCCAAAAAAGTGAAATCCCCACGTAAGACCAGCTATACAACCAGCTGAATTTTGATCCTAAAATTAACTGGTGTTTAATTTCACATAAACAGGTGACAAGCAAGAGTAAGAGATTTAGTTTGGTTCAGAAACAAAATTTTACTTATGTTGTGGAAACATGACAGAAATAGCATTCAAGTATGAAAATGCCCAAAGGATTGAAAGGTTGAATAGTGTTCATGATACAGAGGAGTCAGTGTAAAATTATCTACTTCCTTATATTTACACTAGTGCAAATTTGAAAAATATTTTGCACAAGTTTAGTAACCTTACATTCAAAGGGACATTGGTATATGGTAATAAGGATGATTTTAGGACACAGATTTTTAGAGAAATAACAATTATTTTAAAAGAAACATGCATATAGCACTTCCTCAAATGCATAGATGTTATGCAAATAGGATCATAAATTGTGCCTAATGGTCAGAAAACTGGAGATCAAACTTTTTACTCTGCATGTCTGGAAATGAAGAAAATCTATTTCCAGAAGTTAATTTGCCAACGACAATGTAAGAAATACATGTTATGGATTCCTGCTGTCCCATGCCTTTTAATTTTACATAATCATTGATGTATTGTTAAAACCTCTTTTGCACTGGGATGTTTTGGTGACAAAGGAAGAGCAGCATGCAAGGTTGCTCTGTAAGCCTACGTTCCGAAGTTCAATGGCATTATGACAAAAATCTCCTGCAATTCAAGCCAAAATTATGGTGCCTGTCCAGTGGAAAAAGTTTCTCATAATAAACCGTATTCCATGTGATGGCATCTCCAAAGGCTGTCAATTAGCTGTATTTAATCATATTTACGACAAACTGAAGGGGCAAAAAGAGAAAAGAATTGTATAATTTTCACAACCTCTGGATTTTCTAAATCAGCTATTAACCAAGAACTTCCGAAGAGTGGTCACTGATATATTAAGGAAACCCAAGGGACATTGATTGAATAATCCTTCAAATGCAGAGTAATTGAAGAGATCATTTCAATTTTGTATGATCCTGCAAAATGCAAAGTATACCGAATAGATGTTTTTGACTTAGTTTGAGATGTAAATATGACTTACCATTCTTTGGAAAAGAACAGTCTTTCACTTACAGTCTTTTACTTTCACTTGAGAGGACTTCCCAATAAAAAATTTGATACCTCCGATGCTACCTTGCTAACGATTTGGTTCGGTTTTGTCCTGAAGTTTGTGTTCAAATATGTTGTTATACCAGCAATCTATTGAGACAGGCTGGCAAATACAGCTTCTGTGACATGACAGGATCCTGACCTCAGGTTTAATGTTTAATATTATTCATGTGACCATGTTAGTTTCTCCTCCAAAACTGTTAAGAGATTAAGTTGCAAGGTTACAAGAAAATACGAGGGGAAACAGGACCAGAGGAATTGCTGTCTGGACCAAATGGGAAGAATGGCCTACTATGTTATAAAGAGTTAAAATAATTTTAATGCAACACTGCATTTCTTTCAATAGTTTCCATTTTTTATATCTGACATGAAAATAATTACATGCCATATTCCAGTAATTGCATAGCAAACAAAATCTGCAAAATATAAAACAGAAATAGAATAGTTGTTTAAGTTAAATTTATCCAAAGTGGCTTTTGATATAAGGTTTGGATTTGTTTTTTGGTAGCAGAGTTGCTGAGAAAATTAATTACAAACTATTTACTACTTTTAACTCTGAAGAGTTTAAAACTGCCCTTGAACTCAGTGATCCCCATTTACCAACTGTAGAATGAAGTGAATTAATTTGAGTTTTCTCAACCCAACATGAAAGGACAGAAGATTAAAAAAAAAGGGTAGTCAGTGACTTGCAAGGATTTTGCATTCACAATGTGACTGGAAGTGATTTGCGTCTCTCACCTGACAAGCGCAGATTTTTGCAATTTTGAACAGCAATTGCTTCAATGGAATAAAAGTTGGAGTCACATTCAACCCAGTATAATGGAAACAACACTCAATAATTTACTTAAAAACTGCAAAAGATGTTATGATCAAATCAAAGCTTGACAGAACTAGGGGTCTAGCAAAAAAAAGAGTAAATCCATTCAAGTTGTGCAATTCATGACTCTCAATTTGAATTAAGTAATACCTAAAAAGATTTTTTAAAAAGGCAGAATACTCCATGTACTGATGTCTGAAAGAAAACTGAAACACAGCAGGTCAATCTCATCCATGGAGATAACAGATATATTTCAGGTCTGTACCTTCTTCTGAACTGAAAAAGAAGATTGACAGGAATATTAATATGGTGACTGAAGGGGAAGAATATAAATATATAAAATAACATAAATACAGAGAGGAAGCAGAATGGAATGATATTTCTAGCTTATGTCAAGTATAGGCTAAACTACAAAAACATAGAGAAATACATGTAAATGCAATGGAAGTGAGAGGGAAGTGCAAGAAAATGGAAGATTTGTAAAACTCAGAAGGCAGATATAAATTACAGTTGGTCTGACAATCAGAATATGAATAACATCTTAAGATAATGAAATCATTGTTCAGACCAGAGACTAGAATAAAACAATTTTCCCAAATATATTTTTGCACAAGGACATAGGCCGATAAGAGGTCAAATGCAAATGGCATTTGCTTGCCCAATGTGAAAGGACAAATACTATCCTGAATGTCATAATACCTCAAATGGAAGGAGTGAAAGGGGCCATGACCAACAATATGGAAAATGACAAAAAGGCAGGGGAAAAAGCAGAAAATTTCCAGGGGTACTAGTACTGCCTGGAAAGCAGACATAGGAAATGGATTTCGTGCAAGACCTATTTAAAGAAACAAGAACTCACCAAATTGGCTTTTATCTGTGCCATAAAATAATACTTCTATGTCGTGAGTGACAGAAATAATGATGATATGCTGGAAAATGCAAAGACTTTTAGGATAAAAGTTGAGCATTAGTGACTGTCACTTAGTCGTGAGAGAACTGGAAGCAGAAGAACACAGAATGGAACTATCCAGTGCAGAAGGGATTGTTTATTTTAATAGGAATTGCCAAAGTAGATTTAACTGAAACAGAGAGAGATGAAATGTTTACAGAAGGAAAGACAGAAAGCGTCAGATTCCACATAGCTGTGGGAGTGGGTGTGGCTGTGATACATATTTAGGGAAAGCTCACTGCCACAGATAAGGTCCAGAAAAGATAGAAACTATGTAAGAGGTGGACCATGAAAATGAGGGGCGTTCAGAAATTGGAAATAAGTGAACAATATTCTCACGATCAAAGAGAGCAAGAAACAACAATGAGCCAGTCATCACCATAATGAAAAGGAGATCCAGTAATGGGCCTGAGAAGAGTTTCAGCACAACTTACAAGAAGAGCTAAAATGCCAATCCCACAACTATATCTTTTATTTGGTAGTAACTAACTAAGAAAATGTTCTGCCACATGGGAGGTGGTGGATGAGGACTTGCTGGGCTACTATAAAGGATCCCTACAGGCATTCTGATAAAAGAAAACGCACAATGATCATATTTCACACTGAATATGATAGGGGCTGAAAAGTACGACGTCAAAATATCAGAGGACAAAATTATCATGAATGCAAGGAAAAAGAAACAGCATCTCTTCAAAAAGCATTGAAAAATGATCCCCACCTGTAACAACACGTGCACATGAACAAAACTGCACATGGATTAATTTGCTAATGGAAATCACTTTTTATTATGCTATAATAACCACCTGAGTTGCATCCTATGTATATTGCTGTGGCAGAATTAGAGGTAAAAATCTAAATGGATTAATGCAGTCTTCAACTAAGTCAGACAATCAAATTATGAGCAATATGCAAGTTACATTAATGGTGACAGTGCAAGAAGAATTTCAATATCCCCCCCCTCACCAATTGAATGAAAATCTATGCATTTAGTAATCAGACTTTATGAAGTAGCTTATAACAGCGATTCTTATCATTACATTTGTGTTTATCAGAGAATTAACAAACTTTTGGAGTTTACTGATGGGTGACTTTACTTCCAATTGACTTAACAGTACCATCAGAAATGCATTATTTTAAAGATTGCATTTTAGTTGCCTGTTTTTCTGCCGGTTTTTGGTTTTGATCCATTCCAATATACAGATTTTCACCTCTCATCTGCTGGAAAGGGGTAGACTAAAATTTGCCAGAATGTGCATATAATAACAACTGATATTACAAAACCATTCCCTCAGAGAGGAGGAAGAAGGGTCTCTGGAATATTTATAGCTATGGAAAATTGTAAGTCCAAAAACAATTTTACCAGCAATACCACTTAAAGAACCACCTAAAGTGATTTCTCATTAACAATATTAAAGTATCAGAAATATTTATTTGTATTTTACCTCATGAGAACCATGGATGTCTACCAAGATCCCAAGCCATTTCAGCAGCATGCATGACAAGCTGTACACAAGCTTTTGAGAAAGGCAGTGCCTATGGATGTCATGTTCGTTAGCCACTGGCATTCTCTGGTCTCATGTTTTCCTTGCATTGTCACTGGGCACTATTTCAATTGCTGAGACCCTGCACACTCGAATTGCTTCCCAAAACTCTCAATCTCTTTCTCCGCACTTCCAACCCTAATGAAAACTCCTGGACCAACATTTTTATAGTTTCTAATATCTGCCTTGATCCCACTTTTGTCTATGCCTCTGAAGCACAGTGGAAAATTTTTCTACATTAAAGATGTATATAAATGCAAGTTGTTCTTGCAATCCAATTCCAATAAGATTATTGCATCCCTCCGAACTTTTGAGTTTGATAAAATCTTGATAAAATATTGCTACAACATTTTTCCTCCACGTTTTTTACTTAGCTCACTCCTTAGAATTAATGACATCTCTAAGTCATGAAAAACAGGTTCCATGCTTAAATATCTCATAAATATTTTTCAATTTGTCGATAAAACTTCCAAATTAATCAATTAAGAAGATTGGTTTATTTGCAGGATTTGCTAATTGTTTTATCCAAAACTTATTTGTTGTTATCTAGAGTATTTTTATCGCTCTGTAGAAACTTTGCTCAAAGAAAACTGATTCTTTGTCAGTACTTTCATTTACAAAGTGCTTGCAGCCCAATGTAGATTTTTGGTCCAAGATTACCAAGTTGGACATGGTGAAAAATTATAACATACTGCCCTTGCAAAAACTTTCATTTTTAGTATTGGTCCCAATATTTGGTGCATAACACAATTAATCATTAAAGTATTAGAAGCCCAATTAAGTTACTATTCATATGCAAAAACCTTTAATATGTGGAATACTATTGAATAATTTTCACCAAACCACCTTCAGGAAGATGATGTTCAATTCTTCCAAAAATTAGCCAGGATATTATCTCAATGCATAAAATATGAGATGACAAAATATTACATAACAAGACAGGTCTATTGGAAAAGCAGACTTTTCCAAATCATTATTTTTTATATTTTTCTACAATTTAATTTTATTTTGCTGTAGTTTAGCCTTTTATCTTTCGACTGATTTTGCTTATTTTTCAGAAATATTCATATTATAGCTCTCTGAGATCAAATCTGTTCCCAGTGGCTTATTTTCTGGCTCAGTGTGTTTAAAGCTAAGAGGTGCATTAGGCTTCCCCTACATCTATATGGCATTGCTTTGGGCTGTATTATCGCGCCAGTTTGCTCTCTGACGATGTATTTACATTGCTAGCTCTCTTAAGCTTTTTTTGTGATTCCATGAAAGACATTCATAGCTTTATAGAATTTAAGTTTGATTCCAAGGGAAAACGTCACTTTCAATTGTTGATTCACTTTATATTAGTTTAATGCCATCCTTTGGTCCTGAAGGTTCAGTTCGCCCTTTAGAAGTACTGCCCTACCTCACTTCTGCCTACACTTCACCGATTCACTGCCTTCCCAGCAAACCCCACCACTGCACCCGACGTCTCAATGTTTCCCTGCCTTCCCACAGGCCCACCACTGTTCCCTACAACTGTTTCCCTATGCTCCTACAGATCCATCACTGTTCACAACACCTCAGTCTTTCACTGCGCTTCTGCTGCGGTTTTCCCTTTGATACAAAATGGCGGCGGCTTCTGTCCCCAACGACAAACGGCCATTAAAAACGACAGCCTGTCTCGTTCCCTGACAAAGATCGGGCTTCCCTCACGCACACACAGCCTCGTCCTCTTTTTCATTTTGCTCCACTCGAAGTACAATACTGAACACGGAAAGGTTTTCACCTCTTCGTCTCCCCGCCTCCCCTTAGTAACGCTTTCTTACCTCCAGCTGCCGCTCCGGCGAGTAGAAAAGGCCCCGCAAACTCCCACCATCCTCTGCGCCCCAGCCAGCCAGGAATCCCGTGGTGCGCGGCGCGACTATGCCAGGACTCCCACGATACACCGCGAGCAGTCGCTCTCCTTCCCCTCCGCTCACCTCCACTCCCCAGCTTCCCTCCCCTCTGCACCTTTCCCTTTACGCCTCTTCTCTTCCCCTCCCCTCCTTCGCCACACCCCCATTCCCACCACTTCTCCCCTTCGCTTTCACCCTTTTCCCCCTCCACCTCCCTTGCCCTTCCCCCTCCCTTTCATGCCTTTACCCATCGCTCCCCCTTCCTCTTCCCCATCCCTACTCTCCCCCTCCGCCCTTTGCCCCTTCACTCCCCAACTCTCCTTCCCCTCTCCTCATTACAGACATGTGTTTAAGTTTATCACATTGAGCATTTATTTTGATCACATTACAATACAATAGTGAGCAACAAAATTCAGTACAGAAACATTATTGAGTTGGGTCTCATTAGTAAGACAGACGCTTAAATATCAAAGTAAACTATCTCACTCATGTCACTGGGAGGAGTTCCCAAGAGCCAAGAAAAATTACTCGGATTTTAAATTTGGTTCAGACAACTAACAGAAGCCACAAATTATCTCAAATATCTCAAACAAAATACATGAACAGAATTAACATCAACTTGGTTGAAGAACAATGTAAGAATGGTAAATTTAAAATCCTTACTTCTGAACAACAAATCCAAGAAAAACTTTTATTCTATCTTGAAGTTTATTCATCTGACAAAACTGACTGAAACACTCACAATAAGGGGTGATATGCTTTTGCTATAAGTCACTGGATTTCATCTAGTTCTTCTTGGTTTTAAGAAATGTACTGTATCTGTCCTAAAAGAAAGTGTGTCCTCGAAGATGTCCACTAAATGATCTTCCTGCAATGAAACAATTAAAGCAAATTAAAACAAATAAACATGTTTAAGCCAAAACAATTTTAATACTTGGCCAAAGGTGTGCTTTCATACAATTATATACAGGCAACAGCTGTTTATGGAAATTCATCCTGAAAGTATTCACAAATCATATGAAATTTATATGAAATAAATTTGTTTTCAACCTATTTTCCTTGATGCATGCACAGATGATGCAGCTTCACTTTACAGAAAACTGCAATGAACACCATTTTCTAGCAATGTAGCCTCCCTGTAATGTTTGTATCACCGGCAGAAAGATGTCCTAGGTTAGTTGGTGAAAGCTTACATCCACATGAGGATCAATATAGATTCACCTGGTTACCTTTTATTCATGAGGAGGGCAGAAGGTGTGGTGTTGTTTGGCATAATAAGAACTTATATTATTTTACCAAAGAATACCAACTCTCACCATAACTTACCAGGGGAAGCCAAAGCCACCAGGTCTCTGCCACTGAGACTCGCTCTGTAGCTCAGATGGGAAAGGGGAGAAGAGGGGAGCAGTAGTGATAAGGGATTCAGTAGCTAGGAGAACAGACAGAAGATTCTGTGCACGTGAAAGGGATTCCCAAATGGTATGTTGCCTCCCAGATTCCAGGGATAGGGATGTCTCAGATCGAGCCCACAGCATTCTAAAAGAGCAAGAAGAGCAGCCAGAGGTCATGGTACATATTGGTACCAACAACATAGCTGATAAAAGAGATGAGGTTCTGAACAGAGAATATAGGGAAATAGGAAGGAAGCTAAAAAAAACATGAACTGAAAGGTAGTAATCTCAGGATTACTGCCAGTCAGGCTAGGACTAAGATGAATGTGTGCCTTAGAATTGGTACAGGGTTTCAGATTTATAGATCATTGGGATTTCTTCTGGAAAGGTATGGTCTGTACAAAAGGGATGGGGTACACCTGAACTTGAGAGGGACCAACATCATTCTGGGCAAGTTTGATGCAGCTGTGAGAAGGGTTTAAATAAGGATAGTGGGGGATGGGAACCAAAGAGATCAAATAATGGAGCAAATAATGAAGGATATGCAGTGGGCAGCAAAGAAATGCAGTCAACTGGGTGGTTTGAAATGTGTTTATTGTGAGAAAAATCAGCAGCAAGGGTGATGAACTTAAAGAGTATGGATCAGTACTTGGAACTACAAATGCTGTGGCCCATACAGCTACATGGCTGTCACAAAAGCAGGAATGGTTAGATGTTTCAAAAGGTACATATAGGAAGGTAAGAGTGGTGTTACTAATAAGGGATAATATCACAGGTGCAGAAAAGGAGGTCATCATTGAGGGATTATCTACCAAGTTAGTGTGGGTGTACATCAGAAACAAGAAGGGAACAATCACTCTATTGGGAACTGTCATCCCCCTACCCCCACTCCTATAACAACAGGGACTCCAAGAAGCAGATCATTAAGTAGGTTTTGAAAGGAGCAAAAATAACAGGGTTATTTTTACTTCCTTAATGTCAATTTGCACCATAATAGTACAAGAGGTTTTGATCGGGCAGAAATTGTTATATTTGTCCACAATATGTGGGCAAGCTAACTAGAAGAAAGACATACTATATCGAATACTAGACAATAAACCTGGTCAGGTGACAGATCTCTTGGTGGACGAATATTTCAGAGAAACTGACTACAACTCCCAGACTCTTGGCATAGACTAGGACGAGGATAGGAACAGATGGCATAGTATTTAACTGGGGGAGAACTAATTATCATCAGAGAAAATGCTAAAGTATTCTATATATATGTAAAGAAGAGGATGATGACTAAAGTGAGGGTACAACCAATGGGGGATAAAAAAGGGAAAAGGTGCCTGGAGTAGGAGGAGGTCCATAATGAATACTATCCTTCAGAATTCACCAGTGAGAGAAACCTTGACAAATATGAGGTTAGCATAGAAGAGGCTGATGTGCTGGAACTTGTCGAGATTAAGAAAGAAGCAATATTGCAACTCTTGAACAACATTAGGATAGATAAGTACACAGGACTGGACAGAATATCCCCCCAAGGTTAATATGGGAAGAGAGGGAAAAGACGGAGGAGCCATTGGCAATGTTGGTTGAATCACAATCAGGTTTAATATCTCTGCTATATGTTGTTTTACAACAGTAAAAAAAACCTATAAAATACAGTAAATATGTATATTAAAAATAAATAAGTAATGCAAAAAGAAAGCAAAAATTTGTTGAGGTAGCATTCATAAGTTCATTGTCTATTTAGAAATCTGATGGCAGAGGAAAAGCTATTTCTGAAATGTTGCATGTGTCTTCAGACTCCTGTACCTTCTCCTTGATGGAAGCCATGGGAACAGGGCGTGTCCAAGATGATGGGGTCCTTAATCATGGATGCCACCTTTTTGAGGCATCATCTTCTGAAGTTGCCTCAATGCTGAGGAGGATGTGCCCATGATGGTGCTAGCTGAGTTTGCAACATTCTGCAATAGCCCTTCCACACAGGTTAGAATGCCCTCCATGGTAAATCTGTAGAAATTTGCAGGAGTGTTTGGTAGCATACCAAGCCTCCTCAATTTCCGAATGAAATATAGCTGTTGTTTTGCCACCTTTGTCATTGCGTCAATATGTTGGGCTGAGGATAAATATTCAAAGATGTTGACACCCAGGAACTGGAAACTACTCACTCTTTCCACTGCTGATTCCCCAGATAAGGATGTGTGTATTCCCTCAACTTCTCCTTCCTGACATCCACAATCAATTCCTTGGTCTTACTGACATTGAGTGCAAGGCTGTTGTTATTGCAACACCACTCAATCCAGCTGATCTATCTCACTCCTGTATATTTCCTCATCAACATCTGAAATTCTGCCAGCAACAGTGTGTCATCGGCAAATTTATAGATGGTGCTTGAGCTATGCCTAGCCGTACAGCTGTGGGTGTAGACAGAGCAGAGCAACGGGCTAAGCATGCATCCGTTATTATCAGTGAGGAGGAGATGTTATTTCCAATCTGCACAGACTGGAAATTCAAGAATCCAGTTGCAGAGGGAGGTACACAGGCCTGGATTTGGAGCTTGTTGATTAGGGCTGAGGGTACGATGGTGTTGAACACTGTGCTGTAATCAACAAACAGCAGCGGGATGTCGGTATTGCCATTGTCAAGGTGATCCAAGGCTGAATGGAGAACCTGTGACAATACAAGCACTGTAGACCTATTATGGCAAGAAGCAAATTGGAACAGGTCTATGTCTTTGCTTAGACAGGAGTTGATTCAGGCCAAGAGCAACCTCTCAAAGCACTTCATCACAGTAAGTGTGAGTGCAACCGGACAAAAGTCATTGAGTCAGCTCATCGTACTCTTCTGGGCACTGGTACGATTGTTGCTCTTTTAAGGCAGGTGGGAACCTTCCACTGCAGCAGTGAGAGATAAAGATGTCTTTGAACATCCTGCCAATTGGTTGGCACAGGTTTTCAGTGCTTTACTAGGTACACCATCAGGGCCTGACACCCTCCAAGGGTTCACGCTCTTGAAAGATGTTCTGACGTCGGCCTCTGAGACTGAGATCACAAGGTCACCAGATGCTACATAGATTCACACAGGTGTAGTTTTATTCTCCCTTTCAAAGCATGCATTGAGCTCATCTGGGAGTGAAACATCAGAGCAATTCATGATATTAGGTTTTGTTTTGTAGGAACTAACGAGCTGCAAACCCTGCCAAAGCATTAGATTCCACCTCCAACTTCAATCAGGATTGTTTTTACACTCTTAGAACAGCTATCCCCCAGCAGACTACAAACCTCCTGGTTCATCTTTTGGTTTGGCTATGTCCGGTATGTTCCCAAAGACACACATTCATCCTCAAAGGTCCTGATGAAGTCTGTGACAATGAAGCATATTCATTTAGTTTCAAGATGAGTCCCTGAATAATGTCCACGCCACCGATTCAAAGCAATCCTGTAAACACTTCTCTGCCTCCCTTGACTATACCTTCTCGGTCCTCACCACTGGTGCTGCGTCTTTAATCTCTGCCTATATGCTGGGAATAGAAGTACAGCCAGTTGATTGGATTTTTCAAAGTGTCAGATGGTACGGTAAGTGTTTTTGATGGTGGTATAACAGTGGTGAAGTGTGTTGACTCCTCTCGTTCCACAGGTGATATGTTGGTGGTAGTTTTTCAGAGGCTTCTTCAAGCTGACTTTGTTGAAATCCCCCACTTTGATAGGAAAGGCACAGGGTGCGCTGTTTTGTGACTGCTGATTACAGTACTCATTTCTTCCAGTGTCTGCCTGACGTTGGCCTGAGGTGGAATGTACACTGCTGGTAGGATGATGGCAGAAAACTCCCTCGGTAGATAACATGGGTGACATTTGACCACTAGACATTCCAGTTCATGTGAGCAGGACTGAAACAGAATCTCCTTGTCTCTGAACCA
Source organism: Hypanus sabinus (assembly GCF_030144855.1). NCBI lineage: Eukaryota > Metazoa > Chordata > Chondrichthyes > Myliobatiformes > Dasyatidae > Hypanus > Hypanus sabinus. The sequence goes on from NC_082720.1 coordinate 19,055,354, forward strand.
CAATGAGTTAATCAGAAAGCATATTTCACCTCCTCTACCTTTGAAAGACTGAGCTGTCCTGTCTTTGTGGGGAATGCTGAAACCATTGGGCAGCAGCGCTGAGTTTGAAATGGTGGAGGTTAGCCACGTTTCTGTGAAGTAAAGCATTCAGCAGTCCACGATGTCCATCTGGCACTGCATTCTTGCTCTGAGATCTACAATTTTATTTTCCAGAGACTGTACGTTCACCATCAGGAAAGTTGAGATTGGCGGGGAGGGGGTCTAAAGCCTCTGAGTGCTTAGGACAGAAATGTGGAGAAATGTCTTTCTTCAGTGAGTTTGTAAATCTTTGTAAATTCACTACCCTAGATTGTGGGTGCTGAGCTAGTACATGTAGTCAAGGCTGAGATCAATAGGTTGCTAATAACAGGAGAATTATGGGATATGGGGATTTGACAGGAGGGCAGACAAGGTACTAGATTAAATTATTCTCCCTGATTACCATAGCAACCTCATAAATTGAAGTTCCTTTTGTTTTTTTACTTCTTTAATTTAATAAAAATATAATTTTAATTATTATTAATTACATGATTAAAACAGTTTCTGACTATATTTCAAAGTCTGTGACAAAGATCTCAACTTAGATAACCTGGAATTACCTTATTACAGTGCTTCAGATAGAACGGTTGTTACTTGAACACCCTGAATATGTAAGAACAATATCCAAGGCTTTTCTGCCAATTCCTTCCTCTTCTAGAACATGGAAGAGTACAGCATAGCAACAAGATCTTTGGTCCGCAATATTAGTACCAAACTAATGAAATGAATAATTAAATGCCCACTGAAGGGTGTCACTGTAGCATAGGGATTAGCGCAACACTATTACAGCTCAGGGCGTTCTGGAATTCAATTTGGATACCGTTTTATAAGTTGTCTCTGTGCATCCTCGCTGTTGTTGGCCAGGAAGAATGACAATCAGTGAACAGGAATGGAGGTGGCCATTTTGTGAGACTGTCCTTGCAGCCCCCATTTTGTGAACTGTTTAAACTGATTTCTTGCTTTCGAATAATTTAGTCAAAGCAATGGAATGTGACTTGCTAAACCTGAGAACATTCTGAGACAAGTAGCTAGTTATTATGTACGGTGGCAGGCTTGCAGGAGTAGACTCAGTGTCTGAGTCACCTGGTTTGTTTGGTTTAACCCAGTCAGAGTTGAAAAGAACGAAAGGCACAAGGCTGAGGGCAAAGGCCATAGAACAATACTGGTTGTAGCCCTGGACCACAGCTAATAAGATGGAAATGCCAGATTTAAACTGATAAGAAGTGTTTAAAAGTAAGGAGCTTCACATGCAAGGGAGTGACAGCTCTCCGGAAATCAACCATCACAGATGTGGAGGACCTTCATATCGGACACATGGAGATTACATCGGGAGCACGAGGAATACTGGCCTGTGTAGACTCCTTTCCCAGGTATTTTTTCTATTCTTTGACTGTTCATGGGAGATCAGGGCAACTTAGTAGGTGTGCACACAGGTACTTGGTTGTGTAAATTCACTGCTTGTGAACTGAGCCAATAAAGGTACTTGTCATTAAATATAGATTCTTTGTGACTAACTGACCATTATCACTAAGGAGTAATCCTTGTAACACCATTCAATGCGAGATTTCCCTCACAGTCCAAAGATATACCAAGAAGGTTAATTGGACATTGTAAAATTGTCCCATGATTAGGTCAGGGTTAATAGAAGTTGTGAGGTTGCTGGGGTAGTTTGGATTGATGAGCCTACTCTGTGTTGTATAACTAAATAAATAAATAACCCCTTCTACCTACAAAATGTCCATATCCTTCCATTTCATGGAAATGGAGATAGAAAAGGCATGTAAAAAGGGCAATGTTACAATGGTCATGGAGGGGATTTAAATATGCAGGGAGATTGAGAAAATCACATTGGTATTTGATCTCAGCAGAAGAAAATTGTAAAAAATGCCTATATAATGAGTTTTTAGAAGATTTTGTGGCCATGAACCAGATTTTATTACTGAGCTAAGATAAAGGAATCTTTAGGAGGCAGTGATCATAACGTGGTAGAAAAAACCCCTGGAGTTGAGAGGGAGAAGCTAAAATCAAATGTATCGATATCATAGTTGAGTAAATGTAACTAAAGAAGAATGAGAGAGGAACTGGCTGAAGTTGATTGGAAGGAGGGAGGACAGTACATCAGCAATGGCTGGAGTTTCTGACAGTAATTTGGAAGATGAAGGATTAATTTATATCAAAGTAGAAGATTCTAAAGGAAAGACGAGGCAACAGTAGGCCTGAGGCATCTCAGGCGTAATGAAGATTCTGGACTAGACTGGAATCAAGAAGGGATGCTTGACAGCTGTGGCAGGGTTTGAATGCCATAACCCTCTACAAAGTTAAATCTTGTGACATTAGAGACAGCAGAGCCTCGCTTGGAAAGAGCTTAATACCTTCTATGCAAGTTTTGAATGCCAGAACAGGGAGGAACCATCGTGCACCCTCTCCTGATGATCCTTTGGTCTTGGTATGTGAAGATAACGTGACAGCTGTCTTCAAGAGAGTGAATCCAAGGAAAGCACCTGGTCCGGACAGAGTAACTAGCCGAGTACTGATGACCTGTGCTGACCAACTGGCTGGTGTTTTCATAGATATCTTCAAGCTCTCACTCCAGCAGTGTGCGGTATCCACCTGCTTCAAGCAGGCTCCAATCATACTGGTACCCAAGAAGAGTGTGGTTACCTGTAAATGACTATCAGCCAGTGGCACTTACATCCACAGTGATGAAGTGTTTTCTGCGGCTGGTGTTGAAGCATATCAGCTCCTGTCTGAATGGTGACTTGGATCTGCTCCAATTCACCCAATGAAGCAACTGATCTACAGCAGATGCCATCTCACTGGCATCTGGAACAACCCTGGAACATCAGGACAACGAAGATGTATACATCAGGATGCTCTTTATCAATTACAACTTGGCATTTAACACTATCATCCCCTCTAAACTCACCAGCTAACTCCAAGACCTGGGCCTCAAGACCCTCTTGTGCAACTGGATCCCAGATTTCTTCACTTATAGACCCCAGTCAGTTTGAATTAGCAAAAACTTCTCCTCCACAATCTCCATCAGCACAGGAGCACTGCAGGGATGTGTACACAGCCCCCTGCTCTACTTGCTTTAGACCTATGACTGTGCAGCTGTGTACAGCTCCAATACCATATACAAGTTTGCTAATTAAACCACTGTAGTGGGCTGTATCAAAGACGGTGATGAATCGGCATACAGGAGTGAGATTGACAATTTGGCTGAGTGGTATAATAACAAGAACTTCTCACTGAATGTCAATAAGACCAAGGAACTGATAGTAGACTTCAGGAGAAGGAAGCTAGAGGTCCATGAGCCAGTACTCATCGGAGGATCAGAGGTGAAGAGGGTCAGTATCTTTAAATTCCTGTGTGCCACCACCTTAGAGGACCTATCCTGGACTCATCATATAAATATAATCGCAAAGAAAGCATGACAGCACCTCTACTTCAAGAGACGGCGGAACTTCGGCATGTCATAAAAAACCTTGGGAAATGTATAATGTGCGGTGGAAAGTGTGCTGACCGGCTGCATTACAACCTGGTATGGGAACACCAATGCCTTTGGTGACATCATGAAGACCCTGGAGAGACTTGTTCTAGAGCAGCTCCGGCCTCACTTAGACCCCCTCCAGTTCGCCTACCAGACCCGACTAGGAGTTGAGGATGCCATCGTCTACCTGCTGAACCACGTCTACGCCCACCTGGACAAGCCGGCGAGCACTGTGAGGGTCATGTTTTTTGACTTCTCCAGTGTGTTCAACACCATCTGCCCTGCTCTGCTGCGTGAGAAGCTGACGGTGATGCAGGTGGATGCTTCCCTGGTGTCATGGATTATTGATTACCTGACTGGCAGACCACAGTACGTGCGCTTGCAACACTGTGTGTCAGACAGAGTGGTCAGCAGCACTGGGGCTCCACAGGGGACAGTCCTGTCTCCCTTTCTCTTCACCATCTACACCTCGGACTTCAACTACTGCACAGAGTCTTGCCATCTTCAGGAGTTTTCTGATGACTCTGCCATAGTTGGATGCATCAGCAAGGGAGATGAGGCGGAGTACAGAGCTACGGTGGGAAACTTTGTCATATGGTGCGAGCAGAATCATCTGCAGCTTGATGTGAAAAAGATTAAGAAGCTGGTGGTGGACCTGAGGAGGGCTAAGGCACCGGTGACCCCTGTTTCCATGTCAGTGTGGACATGGTGGAGGATTACCAATACCTGGGGATACGAATTGACAATAAACTGGACTGATCAAAGAACATTGAGGCTGTCTATAAGAAGGGTCAGAGCTGTCTCTATTTCCTGAGGAGACTGAGGTCCTTTAACATCTGCCAGATGATGCTGAGGATGTTCTACGCGGCTGTGGTGGCCAGTGCTATCATGTTTGCTGTTGTGTGCTGGGGCAGCAGGCTGAGGGTAGCAGACACCAACAGAATCAACAAACTTATTCGTAAGGCCAGTGATGTTGTGGGGGTGGAACTGGACTCTCTGATGGTGGTGTCTGAAAAGAGGATGCTGTCCAAGTTGTATGCTGTCTTGGACAATGTCTCCCATCTACTCCATAATGTACTGGTTAGGCACAGGTGTACATTCAGCCAGAGACTCATTCCACCGGGATGTAACACTGAGTGTCATAGGAAGTCATTCCTACCTGTGGCCATCAAACTTTACAACTCCTCCCTCGGAGTGCCAGACACCCTGAGCCAATAGGATGGTCCTGGACTTATTTCCACTTGGCATGATTAACTTATTATTTAATTATTTATGGTTTTATTCTGTCTGTCTGCTTTTGAGTTGAAAATCCTACAAAAGGTAAATCATGAGTAAAACCATTGGGCACGTCTACATGAAACACTGCCGTGGAAAAGCAGCATCCATCATCAGAGATCCTCACCACCCAGGCCATGCTTTTTTCTAGCTGCTGCCATCAGGTAGAAGGTACAAGAGCCTCAAGACTCGCACCACCAGGTTCAAGAACAATTACTACCCCTCAACCATTAGGCTTTTGAACAAAAGGGGATAACTACACTCATTTAAGGACCCCTATCTTGTTACTTCATGCTCGTTATTTATTGCTATTCACTTATATCTGCATTTGCACAGTTTGTTATCCATTGTTTAAAGTTACTGTTCTATAGATTTGATAAATATGCCCGCAGGAAAAGAATCTCAGGGTTGTATGTATTCTGACAATAAATTTTACTTTAAACTTATTAAACTTTGAAAAGAGGGGGCGTAAAATATATCAAAAGTTAGTGGGAAACTCAAGGAGTGTAGTGGCTGTTACTAAGAAAGTTCTTGGGAAGCTGAAAGGTCTGAAGTCACCTCGACCGATGAGCTACACCTTAGGGTTCTGAAAGAAGTAGCTGAAGAGCTCCTGAAGGCATTAGTTTTTTATATCTTTCTAGAATCACTAGATTCTGGAATGGATCAGGAGGCTCAAAAAATCACAAATATCACTCCATTCTTTATCAAGGGAGGGAGGGAGGCAAAAGACACAGGCCAGTTTGCCTGACTTCAGTGGTTGGTAAGATGTTGGAATCCAGTATTAAGGATAAGGTTTCAGGGTACTTGGAGATACATAATAAAATAGGCCAAAATCAGCATGGTTTTCTAAAGGGGAAATTTTATCCGACAAATCTGTTGTAATTTTTTTGAGTAAGTAACAGACATGATAAAGGAGGGTCAGTAGATGTTGGTTATTTGGATACTCAGAAAGCCTTTGACAAGATCCAGCACGAGGTTATTAAATAAAAGCCCATGGTATTACAAAAAGGATGCTAACATGTTTAGAAGTTTGTCTGACAGGCAGTGGCAAAGAATGAGAATAAACGGGGCCTTTTCTAGTCGGCTGCTGGTGACTAATCATGTTGTTCAGGGGATGGTGCTCGGTATACTGCTTTGCACGTTATATGTTAATGATCTGAATGATGGAATTTATGGCTTTGTGGCCAAGTTTGTATTTGAAACAAAAATAGGCAGAGGGGCAGGAAGTGTTGAACAAACAGGGTTTGCAAGAGGATTTGGGCAGGTTAGGAGAATGTGAAAAGAAGCAGTAGATAGAATACAGTGCAGGGAACTATATGGTCATGCTTTTTGGTAGTAGATACAAAGACATAGACAAATTTCTGAACGGGAGTGAATTCAGAAACTAGGGAAACTGGAGGTGCAGAGAGACTTGGGAGTCCTAGTGTAGGATTCCCTAAAGGTTAACTTGCAGGTTGAGTTAGTAGTAAAGAAGGCAAATGCAAAGTTAGCATTCACTTCAGGAGGACCAGAATATAAAAGCAAGAATGTACTGCTGAGGCTTGATATGACATTGGTCTGACAACATTTGGAGTATTGTAAGCAGTTTTGGTCCTCATATCTAAGGAAGGATATGCTGGCATTAGAAGGTCCAGAGGAAGTTTACAAGAAAAATCCTGGGAATGAAATAATTAGCATATAAGGAGCATTTGATGACTCTGAGCTTGTGCTCACTGAAGAAGGGAATCTCAATGAAACCTATTGAATATTGAAAAGCCTGGGTAGTTGGACATGGAAAGGATATTTCCAATAGTGGGAGAGTAGGACCAGAGGACACAGCTTCAGAAAAGAAGTATGTCTCTTTAAAACAGAGAAGAAGAGGAATTTTGTTAGCCAGAGGGTGGTGAATCCGTGGAATTAATTGCTACAGCCGGTTTTGGAGGCCAGGTCCTTAGATATATTTAAAAAGCATTCTGATAGGTTTTTGATTAATGGTTATGGGGAAAAGGCAGAGGAATGGAGTTGAGAGAGAAAATAAATCAGCCATAATCCAATGAAAAAGCAGACTTGATAAACGGAATGGTCTAATTCAGCTCCTATGTGTTATAGTCTTATGGTCATGCACATTCACGAGATTGTCTACAAGCATTTTGAATTCCTCTGTCGTGTCTACTTCTACCGCCATCACAGGCACTCTCCGGTCTGCATATACAACTTGCCCTCAACACCTCCCCTGAACTTAACTCCTCCTCATTTATACGTATGCCCTTTGGTATTAGACATTTCAACCATGGAAAAAAGATACTGGTTGTCTATTCTATCTGTACCTCTCTAATCAGTTTCCATCACTTCAGACAAAAAAAAAACCCCAGTTTATGCAAGCTCTACTTTTTGCACAAGCTCTCTAACCCAGGCAGCACCCTGGTAAACCTGTTCTGCAGCCCAAAACTTCCCAAAACTTCTAAATATGGCACCACCAGACCTGAATGCAATATTCCAGATGCGGTCTAACTAGAGTTTTATAAAGCTGCAGCATGACCTCCCAAATCTTGAACTTATTTCCATGTCTAATAAAGGCAAGCATGCCATAACCCTTCTTTACCACTCTAACAACCTGTGTAACCACTTACGAGGAGATATAAACCTGGACCCCAAGGTCCCTCTGCTCATCGACACTATTAAGGGTCTTGCTATTAACAGTGTACTGTTTCTTTACATTTCTACTCTCTCTTCTACTAAGAGTTTGCCTTGCAGTGAATATGCTTGATTCCTAAAGGAACTTACTGAGTATCTGGGAAGAACATATCAGTGTAAAGCCTTACAGTCAGCAGTTTCAATGCCATTCACTCTAGACTTGTAACCAGTATAAAGTAACCAAGAAAGAATTTGCAGGTTATTAATAATTCTTTAAAATCATCTGATGGGGAGTCCTTGGATGCTGCTCCTTCCATCTACAGCAATACAAAGCCAAGACAGACTAGAATGAGGTGATTGAAAATGCAGTGCTGGCAGCAAAGAAGTGCTGTTCATGCAGTAATCTGATATGCCAGCCTGCATTTCTATTACAGCTAAGGGTTAATTTTAACCGTGTGTTCAAAAATGACTAAATTGTAATAAATTATATTAACTAAAAATCTATACTTCCACAACTCCAAGATGGTAATATTTACACCTAACTTTATATAAAAATATAGCACTTTTTAAATGTAAATATACTGCATATTTATACATATTTTTCAACCATCTTTAATGATTTAACTATGATCTTGTAATTTTCTTCGCAGTTCAACAGTTAAAAATCACTTAACCAAAATACTTGTCTTAAATTATCCTATTATACACTGTTAGAGGAGCTGAATTTTCAGCTGATGCATTAAATAATCTGCTTTCATTACTAAAACCGATGGCTGATGCATCTCACCTATAGTGTTTCTACTATCAAGTATATAAGACACTTTCAACCTCTAAATAAAAAGCTCCTTGAGCAAAAATTGTTTAATCTGTTATATTCTTGTGTGCAATTACAAATGACAGCATTGGATCGATTTCCTGCTTTGGAAACTGGAACTCTGAAAAGATTTAGTGCATTCTTGGGCAAGGTCAGGGAGAAGATTGAATCCTACGGGACTGAGCTACAAAACTTGCAACAATTAGAAATTAGGATACTGCCACTGGAGCCAGTCTATATATCTATCAACTCCAATAGATATGCAGGCTGACTGATCAGATTACTGTATGAATCCGCATTGATTTGCAGTCTGAAAATGCTTCTATTCCCCACTAGTTAATTTGCTCCTTTTTGATCTTCTATAAACAAAATTGACTTACCGCGGCCTCTGAATGACTTTGAATTACGATAATAGGGTTGTTGCCACCTCTGCTGTTTCTGGAAAACTTTTTTCTTCTTGTATACGTTGATGGGTGGTATTTTCGTTGCTGGTGGTAGGGTAGTCACACGCTTCAAAACCTCAGCTTTCTTTTGTATTTGTTCCACAAGTTCAGCACCCAGTAGGTCAGATGATGTCATATTTGGATAGTTCTGTGGTTTTATAGAATTCTTGCCAAATTTGAATAACTGCAACAAATTCTCGGTCCGAAGGCCAGTCAGCCAGCAGTGAGTCTGTCCAGCCCATACTATCGACTGATGACACGAAATTATTGTTGTCTGTAGTCTCTCTATTAATTGTTCAGAAGTTAGAGTATCTAATTTTCCAGACAAATCATCCAATTCATGATTCTGTATGGCAAGCATAAGTGGGCCTATAATTTCTGCTACTTTTGACTGTGCCTTGCAAAACACTCTCTCTGGTTCACCGAGCAGCATCTCCAGATCCTCACGTGAACTTACAACTTTCTTACCCATCAGGAGTTGAAGAAATGCTTCATCTATCTTTGGTGTGTCTAGCTCAAACAGATCAGGAGTCCCAGTAAAACTCTGTAGGTATTGTTCATGAGTTTCTAACATTGGAATTTTGAAAGCATATGGTAAGAATCTGAAACAGTCCAGTTCTTTTCCTTCAAAAGTCTGTGGATTCCACCTCTTACCTTTAGTCGGCATGTTACCCTCAACTGGTACATTGGCCCACCTCAGAAGTTGTGCTGAATATTTAGCTCTGAGCTCAGCTAAAGTTGGTGTGCTTGTTGGTGCTAAGATGTCTTCTTCAGGCCCAGGTTTACCTTGAGGGGCACCAAACTGCTTTCGCTGAAATGCTCCAAAGGAAGACACAAAACCACCAGTTGGTTTTGTCCCAGGAAACTGCAATAGAAAATGAATATAAAAATTATCATCAATCATTCACTGTGATGCGCTTTCTTTCCATTTGATTTCTCATACTTCGAAACATAATAAGGAATGGTTGTTTCAACAGAACATCAAATCTTCATTTAAGAGTACTCCCTATCTTGTTAATTTTTTTGTCAACAAAAACATTGGATTGTAGTATTGTAGTAATGTTCAAGCTTCTGTGACAAGGTGAGTGCCAAAATTCCACTGTTCCTTTCTGTGCACTGTGGTGCATTGGGCTGCAACTTGCCGTTTCTTTAGCATTTTTGTCTGTTTTTTTTCACAAGGCCAATTAGCTAGCTCAATGTTCAACCCAGCAGTAATGGAAAGTGTGCAGGGAGCTGTCCAGATTCAAAACTGGGACCACTCGTCTCAAAGTTGGGTGTGTACATAATTACACCACCAGACAGCTAAAATTCCATTGTTCTGTCAATAATGTGTTAAAGCTGAAAAAGGCAATGATTCATTATGCCTTTGATATAAAAAAGAACCTTAGTCTCTCTCTCCCCATGACTAAAAAATGGAAATGTCAACCAACCAATTACATAAATTTGCAGACAGAATTTCAACAGGTTAATTCCTGGGATTAGGAATTAAATTCCAAGAATGACGGCAATTAGAGGAGGAATACTGGCAGTTTCTTTGTTATGTGTGGAGGTGCACTCTGCTTCTCCTGGTTGCAAGGTAGTTTTTTCAAGTTACCTTTGTCTTTATTTTGGCTGGCTTCTCCTTTGAAGCAGGCATCACTGGCAATATCAATTGCGAATGCCCAATGCATAACAGTGGATTGATTTTGTAATATATTAACCTCACCCCAGACTTTCGCATGCTTGTAGTGAGAATATCAATTACAAGACATGCAGAACATCAGAAGTGAGCATTGCATTCTCTTGCTTTTAACAATTACATTAACATTGATTTTGGGTATAAAGGGCTATTCTTGGTATTTCACAACAGTCTCTGTTGCCTGTGACACTAAGAGTGTCATTCTGGCATCAAATTCAGCAGCGGGAGCAGCACAGAGAGGAGGCTTCTCGCAGGTCGGCAGTTTAAAAGGAGAGCTTTGCGGATGCTCAATGGCAGGAGCAATGCAGAGAGGAGTAAATAAAAGTACAGAAAGGACAAGCAGAGCGGCCTTTGTCGGGAGTTGGCCGGGGGGGGGGGGGGGGGGAGAGTAGGCCTATCAGGCTTTGGCTCAAAGGAAGCTTCAGCTCGTAAGAGACATTGGCTCTGGGTAAGTTGTCGGGTAAGTTTCTGCTAAGTTTCCCTTTTTTTCTCCCTGTGTCAGGGATACTTAGTGTGGTTTAAATGGCTGTTGTATGTTCTTCATGCCAAATGTGGGAGTCCTGGGAGACCCAGAATCTCTCAGGGAACTACGTCTGCATGAAGTGCATCTGGCTGCAGCTCCTTGAAGACCACGTTAGAGATCTGGAGCAGCAGTAGGATGACCTTCAGCTTTTATGGGAGAGTGAGGAGATCAACGATTGGAAGTAGTCACCTCTAATTTGCAGGAGGTGGGTAGCTGGGTGACTGTCAGCAGAAGGAATGGGACAGTGAATAAACAGTTTGAGCAGAGCACCCCGTGGCCATTCCCCTCAATAGTAAGTATACCATTTTGGATACTGTTGTAGGGGATGACCTCCCAGGGGAATGCCATGGAGACCAGGTTACTGGCACTGAGCATGGGTCTGTGGTGCAGAAGGGAAAAGGGGAGAAGAGGGGAGCGGTAGTGATAAGGGGCTCAATAGTCAGAGGAACAGACAGGAGATTCTGTGGACATAAACGTGACGCCAGCATGGTATGTTGCCTCCCATGTGCCAGGGTCAGGGATGTCTCAGATTACGTCCACAGCATTTTGGAGGGGGAGGGGGAGCAGCCAGAGGCCTTGATACATATTAGTATTGTAGGGCTCTCAGTAACATTAACTGTAGTGTTAACTGTTCAGGCTAACAAAATGGCTTCTCTGAATTGTTATAATGAAATGGCTTCTCTGTAATGTTACTTAATGCTGTAATGAGTTTCTGTGTCTGGTATGTTTGGGTTATAACTGCCGATAAGGGGGGAACTAACCAATGGAGAATTGTTAAGCTATCTTGTATGTGTGAGCTGAGCGGGAGTTCACAGTCTTTTTCGGGAGGCGAGCAAGGAGGACGGACGTGTGAGGAGAGGACAGCGGTTCCAGAGCGGCGGATACTGAACGTTGGTGGTTCGGACAGTGACCGAAGGCTCAGAAGGTCGTTGTGGATGGAACTGGAGGCGTGAGCTCGAATGTATTAAAATATTATGTGCACAAATTGATATATTTATTTGGCGCCTTCAGGTTATCTGTTTCTACTAACCCATCACCAAGAGATAACTATAAAGTTGCAATTATTTACCCGCCTTTGGTGTATTATCTGATATTTGTGTTGCGAGCGTGTACGGGGGGGGGGGGGGGGCGGCATTACACCGTACTTACACCGAAGTATTGAACTACTGGCGGGGCAACGGTGGTTCACCCTAGGCGAATGGGGGAAAATTGGATGCTACAGTATCAATGACATAGGAAGGAAAAGCAAAGAGGTCCTGAAGAGATAATTGAGAGAGCTAGGCGGAAAGCTGAGAAGCAGGACCTCCCGGGTAGTAATTTCTGGATTGATACCTGTGAGGGTAAAATAAGGATGATTTGAAAGATAAATGCGTGGCTGACAAGCTGGTGCAGGGGGCAGGGCTTCAGGTTCTTGGATCATTGGGTAAGTGTGACTGTACAAAAGTGACCGGTTGCACCTGAACCCAAGGGGGACCAATATTCTCACAGGCAGGCTTGTTAGAGCTGTTGAGGAGGCTATAAACTAATTTGGTAGGGGGGTGGGAAGTGAAATGAAGGGACTCAGGATAGGACAGATGGTAAAAAAGCAGAGATAGCATGCAGTCAGACTGTCAGGAAGGCAGGCAGATGATAGGACAAAATTGCAGTCAGCAGGACGATTATTAGTACATTAGGGATGCAGAATCAAGAAGGGTAGCAAATATAGTACTCAGTGTTTTCTTAATGCACAGAGTATAAGAAATATGAAGGATGATCTTATAGCACTTTTACAGATTGTCAGGTATGATGTTGTGGCCATCACTGAAACGTAGCTGGAGCATGGTTGTAGTTGGGAGCTGAATGTCCACTGTTACACATTGTATCGGAAGGATAGGAAGGTAGGCAGAGGGAGCGGAATGGCTCTGTAGGTAAAGAGTGGCATCAAATCATTAGAAGGATGTGACATAGGATCAGAGGAGGTTAGATGTCTGTGGGTTGATTATATGCAGTTATATATATACACAGGCCTCTGAATATTAGCTGGCATATGGACTACACAATACAATGGAAAATAGAAAAGGCGAGTCAAAAGGGCAATGTTATGATAATCATGGGAAATTTTAACATATAGGTAGATTGGGAAAATCAGGCTGGCAATGGTACTCAAGAGAGTGAATTTGTTGAAGGCCAACAAGATGGCTTTTTAGAGCAGTTTGTCGTTGAGCCTACTAAGGGATCAGCTATACTGGATTGGGTGTTATGTAATGAACCGGAGGCGATTAGGGAGCTTAAAGTAAAAGAACCCTTGGGAGGCAGTGATAACAATATGATTGAGTTCAACTTAAAATTTGGTAGGGAGAAAGTAAAGTCTGATGTAGCAGTATTTCAGTGGAGTAAGGGAAATTACAGTGGTATGAGAGAGGAGTTGGCCAAAGTAAATTGGAAGGAGCTGCTGACAGGGATATCAGCAGAGCACCAACTCCGTAAGTTTCTGGGAAAAATGAGGAAGGTGCAGGATAGATGTATTACAAAAATAAAGAAATACTCAAATGTGAGATAGTGCAACCATGGCTAACCAGTTAGCCTGACCTCAGTGGTTAGGAAGATGTTGGAGTCAATTATTAAAGATGAGATTATGGAGTACTTGGTGACACAGGACAAGATAAGACAAAGTCAGCATGGTTTCCTTGAGGGAAAATCTTGCCTGACGAATCTGTTCGAATTCTTTGAGGTGATTACAAGTAGGGCAGATAAAGGGGTTTCAGTGGATTGTATATTTGGACTTTCAGAAGGCCTTTGACAAGGTGCCACAGACGCTGCTTACCAAGTTAAGAGCCCATGGTATTACAGGAAAGTTGCTAGCATGGTTAGAGTATTAGCCGATTGGTAGGAGGCAGTGAGTGGGAGTAAAAGGATCCTTTTCTGGTTAGTTGCCAGTGACAGGTGGTGTTCCACAGAGGTTGTTGTTTAGCACCACTTCTTTTTATGCTGTATATCAATGATTTAGATGATGGAATAGATGCCTTTGTTGCCAAGTTTGCAGATGATATGATAATTGATGGAGGGGCAGGTAGTGTTGAGGAAACAGGAAGGCTGCAGAAGGACTTAGGCAGATTTGGAGAATTGGCAAGAAAGTGGCAAATGAAATACATTGTTGGAAAATACATGGTTATGCACTTTGTTAGTAGAATTAAATGTGCAGACTATTTTCTAAACAAGGAGAAAATCTAAGGTGCAAAGAGGCTTGCGAGTCCTCGTGCAGAACAACCTAAAGATTAACTTGCAGCTAGAGTCCGTGGTGAGGAATGCAAATGCAATATTAGCATTCATTTCAAGAGGTCTAGTATATAAGAACAGGGATGTGATGCTGAGGCTTTATAAGGCACTGGTGAGGTCTTGCCGTGAGTGTTGTGAACAGTTTTGGGCTCCTCATTTAAGGAAAGATCTGCTGGCATTGGAGAGGGTTCAGAGGAGGTTCACAAGGATGATTCCGGTAATGAAAGGGTTATCATATGAGGAACATTTGATGTCTCTGGGCCTGTACTCAAAGGAATTGAGAAGGATGGGGGTGGGATCTCATGAATGTTGAAAGGCTTAGACAGAATGGATGCGGAAAGGATTTTTTCCATGATGGGGGAATCTAGGACAAGACAGCACAGCCTCAGGATACAGGGGTGTCCACTTAGGACAGAGGTACGGAGAAATTTCTTTAGCCAGAGGGTTGTGAACTTGTGGAACTTATTTACCACCGGCAGCTCTGGAGGCCAGGTCGTTGAGTCTATTTAAGGCAGAGATTGATAGGTTCTTGATTGGCCTCAAAGGTTACTGTGCGAAGGCTGAGGAGTGGGGCTGAGGAGGGGAGAAAGGGATCAGCCATGATTGAATGGCGGAGCAGACTCGATGGGCCAAATAGCCTAATTCTGCTCCCATGTCTCATGGTCTAGTTAACACAGACTCGATGGTACAGTTTGTGTTTAAAATACCTTCAAATGCAACTTCTTATATTTCTGGCTCAATTCCACTTTGATGATGTTGCCTTGAATAACAGGTGGTTTTGCTCTGTAACACCTCACCATGGCTTGAGCATCTGCACTGTTGTGCATCTCCACAAATCCCTTAAAGCAGATGATCAATACACTCAGGTAAATATCAGGAAATTGTCTAATACGGAGTTAATGTCTGGAACTTTTTTTATCATTTTACATCTCCAAATACAAGCAGCAATAACAAATGTAACTTAAGCGAAGACATTCACAACATGCTGTATGACTGCCTACTCTTAGACAGTAGGCTTACAAGCTGTGGCATTGACACCAAAATGATGATGATGGAAGAAATAAGTTACATTTGCATGGCCAATTTATTTCAAACTTCTAAACCGAATGACCAGCATGGAAATGCTAAATCATGCTAACTTATTACTTCTGAATTGAATCAACACTGGAGCCTACAGCCATTTCCAAAACTTGTAGATTCAAGGCAGAAAAAGGCCACCTCCAAAATTACAAGATGCTTATTTCTTTTGTTGGAATGTTACCATCTGATGAAGGAGCAAGAACTAAACTAAAAAAAAGCACAGTCCAAATCGACAGTTTTCTTTGAAGTTCAGAGGACATTATCAAAATGGATCAAGGTTGCCCTCCAGACACATTGCAACTGAAAACTAACAGATGACATGAAAAGAAATGGCTGTCAAGGACCAAGGAGGCAAGTGCAATATCATTTAGTGATCATATCACATTTCTTCTGAAAAATAAACTATGTAGAATGCAAAAATCACAATGTGAACTACTCCAAATGAGTGGTTTAATAAGACAATGGAGAAGTATACTTAGACAGGTTCATTTCAAGAGTCATTGTCATAGGACATGATTTTGATTATCATTACTGTCACTTCTTTTATGATAGTTTTCAATGTGTAACATTACAGTGTCAATGAATTACGTTCCCCTTTAGTCACCTGATCAAGATGTCAAGATGTTGCCATCATTAAGCAAAGCCACATCTCCCTTACCAAAAATTGTAGCACCGAATTAAGCTAATATGATCAAAGTAATACAAGTATGAAAATCAATCTTTTTCCTAAAACAGATAGCCTTAGGATGACACAACGTGTTTCAAGCTAGAAATATTTATATATAACGTTTATATGACAAATAAAATTTAATTATTTAAGCAACATTTTTTGCTCAATTTATTCTATTAGATCCCCAGCCATTCTGGAAAATGTCTTGCCATAATTATCTCTTTTTTATTTACTCATGTGATGGGCACACCACAAGCAAATCTACATTTATTCCCTATCTTTAGAATGTGATATGCTGCCTTCTTGAAGGAATGCAGTTCTTGTGATGGGGTGTTACTGAGTGGAGAGTTGCAGGATTTAGTCTCTGTGACAAAGAAGATACAGTTATACGTTTTCAAGTCAGAAAGAAGTATAGCCTATGGAGAATTACTGCTGATTACCCTGCTGCTCTCACACACATTGGAGGTACTGTGGAATTCACTTTTCCTTTGTTATCTGTAGCTGGTGCACAATGCAGTTAGGAGGGATTGGTGGATGCAGATTGCACAGGTTGGCCAGGCTGCTTTATCCTGGATGCTGTTATTACGATGGAGCTGCTCTCTTTTAGGCACACGTAGACAAATTGTGGGCAATGAAAAGGATTTACATAACCACAGCATTCGACTATTTCAGCTGCTAAACCTAAAAGTCATCTTTTCTTGTAGATGTGTGCTGGTCTTTGTCCTTCAACAAACCTTTAAATGAGTTTGAATACAAATCTGAGATAAACTTTCACTAATTTATTAATCCTTCTCTAACTATGCAAGAGTGAGAGGGAGACATAGAGGGTACTGCAGAATGCCATTGTTGTGTCTTATTTCTATAAATCATGTCACCACAAGGTTTACTGCACATACCGAGTTATCCCTTACTGAGTGGCCTGCTTGACCACTTCAGAGATGCAGCATATTAGTCAGGCAGACTGAGTAACAGTAGCAGATTTCCTTCCCAAAAGGACATCAATAAACTAGAACAGTTTTTAAGGCAATCTTGTTTCACAGCCACCACCACTTGCGATTCCACATTAAATTAAGCAAATCTAATTCCCCAGCTGCTATGGGTAGATATGAACTTATTTCCCTGAATGATTGTGCATGCCTCTCTCTGTAACATTCAGCAATATACCACAGTGTGACCATATGCAACAGATGTAGAGTTTCCCATTTTCTAAGTTTAGGAGAGTATTCCAGACATTATAGCAAGTTTGTTATAGCCTTTGTTAAAGTGAAATTATTTGAAATAAAATTCATTAGCACTTAATAGTCCAAATCACAATCGTAAAGCTTGACTTAAATCAACAAAGTTACACAAGTTGCATAACTTACAATGTAAATCTACAACAGTTGATTTTTTTGACTCGAGTATCTTCAGTTAGCTAGATATCAGATGGTAAACTTCCAGCTTACTATTCTATCTAAATTTCTAAACTGCATTTCTGCACTATGTTTCGCTGTTAACAAAAGCTTAGTTTCAGTGTGTAGACTGAAAAAATGGACATTGTGCTTTTATGCAATGATACAATAGATTTAATTCCAGGTTAGTCAAAGCTTGTGCTTACCTCACCCTTCCCTTTGATTAGCAAAATATTACTGATCTTCCCAAAGAGTTTAGCTAGATGAATTAAATCAGCATTCGTACATCGGCCTGGTACCAAGTCACCAACATAGACCACACATCCAGGTTCTCCAGTTTTATTCTGGGACCAAAAAAAATGCTCAGTCAGAATGATACTTGTAATAATGCATGCTCTACTGAATCTGTGTAATATTCATCACTTATAGTACAGTACTCACAGTGCATTAAAGGTCAGTTCTATAGTCAGTTCACACTGCACTACATAAGGACAATATACTTAAAATATTAGCATTCATTGATACTTTTTATACTTAAATACCTTCTCAGAAATTTTCAGTTAATGCATGAATCTTACCAGTATATAACATCTTTGCAGCTAACCATGCATTTTACTACCCGCCCATCCCAATCCTGTCCACTGCTTTACAGGTGCTGAGACATACAGTTAGGGGAACTTATAAAATATTATTTTTAATAGTTCACTAGGCACATAAATAATGGATCACATTTATAGAAAAGAAATTTGTTTTTATTAAACAAATGTATAATGTGAGGACTTATGTTGTCACTACTGTGCCTTTTTCACATGTTTGTATTATACAGTTGGCCCTCATTCGTGAGGGATTGGTTCCGGGACCCGTCACGGATACCACAAAACACGGATGCTCAAGCCCCTTATTCAACCTGTCTCAATACGGTGGACCTTAGGACCCAGCAGAACCCAAGACCTTATCTAACCTGTCTCAGTGCGGTGGACATTAGGACCCGGCGTCAGAGATCTGAATCCGCAGTGTTTCTGTTCATGAAAATAATCGCAATCACGATTGAAAATAAAGTGGAAATAATAAAGTGATTGGAAATAGGTGAAACGCCATCGGTCATTGGAAAAGCGTGAGGCTACATCGGTCAACGATCAGAACAATTTTAAAGGATAAAGTGAGACAGGCCCTGCCCCAATGAAAGCTACAATTATTACAAAGCAATGCAGTGGTTTAATTATTAGGTTTTGGGGTTTTGAGTTTTTGATCCTCCACATCAACCCGGCCAGAAGGAGAGCGCACTTGAAAGCAGTCTGTCACTGGATCGCACTCACGAACTTCCGTTCCCAAGCCTGGCGCTGAAACATACGTTAAGTGTTTTATATGCACAGAAAGGTAAAATATATACTATATACTAAGACAAACATTTGACTGACGCTAAATAATACCATATGTACCTGTTCCAACTTACTTAGTAAGAGAACTCACGATTTTTTCGATCCCGATCCACCGTAACCTACGCACATCCTCCCATGTACTTTAAATCAACTCTAGATTACTTATAATACCTAATACAACATAAATGCTATGTAAAATAGTTATTATACTGCATTGTTAAGGGAATAATGACAAGAAAAAGAAGTCTGTACATGCTCAAACAACAAGTGCTAGAAGAGCACTTCCGGGTTTTCTCGATTCGCAGTTGGTTGAATTCACGGATGCAGTACTCATGGATAAGGAGGGCCGACTGTACTTGCAGCAACAAAAACATTGATACTATCATAAAATACTTTTTGTATTATTGAAAATATGATAAAGTTCCAGAGGTGACTAGTAGGGGTGGTGGGGGGGAGGGGGTGCTAAAGATGGAAGTATGCCAGTGATTTTATTCATTCTCCCAAACACATCAGTGTGGATTGTATAGTGAGTACATTTGACAAAATTAGATATATTTTAATGACAATTTTTGATGTCTTGACCCAGCAAAATGAATAGCAACTGCCTTGCATTACACAAATGCACACTAAGGCCATGAGTTTTCAACTAAGATGGTCTGCAGAGAATACCCGCCACCTGTACATACTTTGCATTAAAAGCTAGTTATCTGTTAAACAATTAATTTCCCTGTTTAGAGGGAAATACTATTAAATAGTTCAGAAAATCATTGGCTGAATAATGATGTTATAGCCATAATATTTTATCACATCATATTATCATAAACTATACAATTCAATTAGGTAATTACAAAAGCTGATAATATCCTGTAGCTCAACGTACAAAGATGAAAGTCAAGATGATATAAAGTAGCATAAAGTCTAATATAAAGTCTAATTTGAATATTCAGAATGTTTAATTAAGTCTAATACTTGGCGAAAAAGAGTCCATCCAAGACCCCTTCTTCTACCTCTCCACTGAAGTTATGTGCAAAATTCCAATATTATAACAACTGCTATAGACAGGAACACAAAGTTAAACAAATTAGATTCACATATAGATTCAAATGATTTTGTTCATTTACAGTCTATCAAAACAACATGGCAGCACACACTGGATTAATTCCTCTGTTAATATCTATTAAGAACTAATACAGGTGTCCCCCGCTTTACGAATGTTTGCTTTACACTGCTTCACTTTTACAAAAGACCTACATTAGTAACCACACAAACACAAAGTACACTGCAGATGCTGTGGTCAAATCAACACGTACAAAAGTTGGATGGACTCAGCAGGTTGGGCAGCATCCGTTGAAATGAGCAGACAACGTTTCCAGCAGAGACCCTTCGTCAGGACTGAAGAAGGAGGGGGCAGGGGCCCTATAAAGAAGGTGGGGGAGGGTGGAAGGTGCCAGGTGAAAAACCAATCAGAGGAAAGATCAAGGGGTGGAGGAGGGGGAAGCAGGGAGGGGATAGGCAGGAAAAGTGAAGAAGGAATGTAAGGGGAAAGCACTATGGGTAGTAGAAGAAGGCAGAATCATGAGAGAGGTGATAGGCAGCTGGAAGAGGAGGCAGAGTGAAAGTGGGATGGTGGAAGGGAGAGGGAGGGAAAGACCAGAAGTTGGAGAATTCAATGTTCATACCAAGGGGCTGGAGACTACCCAGACGGTATATAAGGTGTTGCTCCTCCGACTTGAGTTTGGCTTCATCATGGCAGTAAAGGAGGCCATGTATGGACATATCCGAATGGGAATGTGAAGCAGAGTTGAAGTGGGTGTGTGTTAAACTATGTATACCTGTCTGGACACGCCCCTCTGCTGACTGCTCCTGTGGCTCCTCCCACAGACCCCTGTATAAAGGCGATTGGGGCACTGCTCCACCCCTCAGACTTCAACATGTCGTGCTCCCTTTCGCTGCTGATAAAAGCCTATTGTTCACTTCCAGTTTCCTAGAGTTATTGATGGTGCATCAGGGTGGCAACCAGGAGGTCCTGTCTGTTGTGGCGGACGGAGCGGAGGTGCTCAATGAAGCAGTCCCCCAATCTGCATCAGGTCTCGCCGATGTAGAGGAGGCCGCACCGGTTGCAAAAGATTACCCGAATAGGCTCACAAGTGAAGTGTTGCCTCACCTAGAAGGACTGTCTGGGGCCCTGAATGGTGGATAGAGAGGAGGTATAGGGACAGGTGTAGCACTTACGCTTGCAGGGATAAGTACCAGGTGGGAGATCTGTGGGGAGGGATGTGTGGACCAGGCAGTCATGGAGGGAATAATCCCTGCAAAAAGCAGAGAGGGGTAGAGAGGGAAAGATATGCTTAGTGGTGGGGTCTCCACAACTTCCGCCACCTTCTGTCTCTTTGGCCTGTTCTGTTATTTACATTGAGCTAGTATTAGAGTATAGAAGTTGCATTGTTTGCTGTGCAACCAAAACTATGTAGTCAGCTTTGATGTGCATTATGTAGTCTGAGTTTGCTATTTGCTATGCATGTATCCAATTTAGTAGGAGAATGAAATCTTAAGAATGTAGAAGACAATGGTGTGTTAATGAGAGGCGAGCTAAGAGAGGTAGATTAGAACATGATTAAATCAATAGGTAGAAACAATAGTAGCAGATGTACTTGTGATACGCAACTATAGACCGATTGGATATGCTAATACAACTAAACCAGGAGATTGCTATAAAAAATGCTATGTACAAGGATCGGTGGGCAATCAGCGACTAGCTCAATGTCTGTCTCAGCTTTGATTTGCAAATTAAAGTTTAACCCTTCTTGAAGAATCTTCTGCGTCTCCTGGTCATTTGTGGGGCACGAGAAACCACGACAAAATTGGCGACCGCGGCAGGACCGGAAAGAGACCCGCGGAAAGGAAACGGCAGATTGGGGACACTTCCCAGTCCTCTAGGGACCCCCACAAGGCTAACAGAATTAAGGGTGCACCCAAACAAAAGGTAAGCGCTTTATGCGACAATTTGGACTAAGAATTCTGTTGGTTTTGGGGAGGTCTTGGAGTCTCAGAAGTGTGGAACCACTGCCGAAGGGTCTCTCCGGTCCAAAGAATCTGGCAGAATTGGGGGTTAACAGGAGGCTCAGAGGATTGATCAAGAACACTGCAGTGAGGGTAAGTACAAATAAGCTAATAAGAAGTTAAGTGAAGAAAAATTCCACATGGTGTTGGTAAGTCCCTGTGGATACCGCTTCGTATAAAACAAAGGTCTGAACGGGCAGGGAAAGGGAAAATAGAGAAAATCCTCGTGGATACCACCTTAAGAAATAAGGGTCTGAATAGACGAGGTGCAAAGAGAAAGTTCTGTGGATACCACTCTGAATAGAGGTCTGTATGGGCAGAACGGAATAGGAAACAAGGACAATCCAATATATAGTTTAAAACGCTGGTAGATAGACGATAGACTAGGCATAGAATTAGAGTAAATAATATTATCCAGTAAATGAACTGTGAATCTCTGAAATACCTTAAAGAGAACAACATGACAGCTAAAGGAATGGCAGTAGAGATTCTGAGCAAAAAAGATCCCGGTAAATAAATATGAGATCACAAAAACTTCAGAAAAATGGGAAAAGAGAACCAAAAACCTGGTCACAAAATGGCCAAGAGAAGGAACGTTTGATGTAAGCTTGTGTGAAGAAATGGAGGCACTAATTAAAAATTACAAACCAAAAGATAAATCTAAGAAAAGAGGGCAAAAAAGAGAACGAGAAATGGAAGTGCTAAAACTCTTCAGAACGGAGGGAGAGAGGCTGAGGAGGACAGGCAGAATATTGATTACAAGCGAGAAAGACACTAAGGTGCTGGAGAAACAGCCTGTTAGAGAGAGAGAGGAAGGTACAGTGAGAAGCTGGCTTCAGCTCCGTACCCGGATGTGAAAGAAACAGCAAAGCCCCCTCCCTATAATGAGGAAGGAACCCCTAAGCAATGCCCCCTGCTGACGGGGACAGTAAACATGCAGGGAGAAGTACAAGTTTGGGATAATGAGGAGGAAAAAAAACAATACGAGAAGGAAAAAGCAGCGATATGGAAGAAGATACAGGCAGAAAGGATAAAGGTGGAACTGGCAAAGAGAGAAATGAAAGAAGAGATTGAACAGATGAAATACTTGAGAGAGGAAAAGGAGTATGAGGAGTATCGGTTATACCATAGAAATAAACAGACTAGAAAAGAAAGTGGCTCATCAGGGCAGGAAGAGATGAGGCATTCAAGAGGAAGTGGAAAAAAGATAGGAGATGAGTCTTGGAGAAACACAAGAGAGAAGGAAATCAAGCACGAGTAAGGATCATGAGGAGTCCCTGCCACAGGTGTACAGACACGGACAGGAAGAAAGAGAAGGTGACTCATTGGAGGAGCAAGAGTTAAGTGGAGAGACAGAGGATGCGAGAATTTGTGGGGAAGAGGTAGGAGGCAGAAGCCTAGAAGAGCAGAAGGAGGTGGTAGGGGAGCGACTTGCGGAAGTAGAGAGAGAGAGAGAGAGCTAGATAAGTTACTGAGAGGGGATTGCCAGAGGAGATGCGAAAAATACTCCAGGGGCCAACCAAGTATTGAATCAAGACAGAAAGGAAGGACTCCACAGGGAGACCGAGGGAAGAAGAGGACCCCAGAGACATTTGTGTGGGAGGCAGTAAAGACGTACCCTGAGACAGATGGGGAGTCAGGTGAGGAGGAGAGCCAGGGCAGGTGGGAAGAAGGAGGAAGAATTATGCAATTGTTAGTTAAAGGATCAAGACAAGTGCAGTATATCCCTTGGGGATCCCAGGACCTAGAAGGGCTGAAAAACACTCTGCCCAATCTACATGAAGGAGCAGGGAAATGGATTAGAGCCTTTAAAGAAGAAACGGCGGGACGATTATTGACTATGGGAGATTTTAAGGCACTATTGATAAGGTTGATGGGAACCTCCAAATTTAACGAACTAATGGAAATGGCTGGCATAGTAAACTCAAACGACCCGAGAACTGATGGAGACGGATTTGACAGAGTGAGGCAGAGGGTATGGCAGGCCCTCAGGAACCTTTATCCACCCAAAGTGGACCCCAAAGCCTTAAAAGGGGATCCACTGGGAGACACTGAAAACCCAGCAGCCTACGTAGAAAACCAGTTGAAAAGGTGGAGACTGGAGACTGAGCAAGAGGTGGAAAATAGCTTATTTATCACAACACTGTTCCGACATAGCATTTTGGATGCAATGCCCCCGCAAGTAAAATCCAAACTGGAGGAAGTGGTTGGGCTGACGTCAATGACCCCACAAGAATTTAGAGACCACGTAGTCCATGTGGTTGAGAAATACCGGAAAGACAAACAAAGGTTGGCTGAGCAGCAGGAAGAGGTGCAAAGAAAGTTGATACAAATGCAGCTCGAAGAACTCAAAAAGAAGGAAAAAGAGAAAAGCAAAAAGATGCTGCCAGCAACCACCGGTCCGAGTACAGCCATTGAACTGGATGAAGTACCGCTATATGGAGGAACCGATCATACTGTAAGACAAGGGCCAGAAAACCCCATGCCAATAATCAACGTCTTTGGAGGAGCATTCCCACAAATGCCCTATCAGGAACAGACTAAATTCAAACAGCCCAGACAGGACTGGAAGTCCCAAGGAGGGGGGACAGAGGAGCTATGGGCAGAGGGGAC
Source organism: Hypanus sabinus (assembly GCF_030144855.1). Classification (NCBI taxonomy): domain Eukaryota; kingdom Metazoa; phylum Chordata; class Chondrichthyes; order Myliobatiformes; family Dasyatidae; genus Hypanus; species Hypanus sabinus. Next base: position 19,079,719 of record NC_082720.1, read on the forward strand.
CAGTGAGGAAACAGGGGGAAAGAGAGGTAGAGAGATTGTGCTGGGGATGTAATCAGCCAGGTCACATGAGAAGAGATTGTCCGTTTACACCATGGCCTGTCACACACCAGCAGGAACTGATAAGAAGGGAACTAAAGTTTAGCCAAGGACCAGCCCCCACAGGCCCAAGCGGACCTGTGAACCCCTAAGCGAGGTATTATGGGTGCCCCGAGAACTCGAGTGGGAAGGGACATTACCCAATGATAACAAGGGAGGCAGACGAGGAACCCATTGTTCAGGTTATGTTAGAAGGGCAACTGACACCAATGATGATAGATACTGGAGCCATGTACACTTGTGTACAGCCACAGTATGCCCTTCACCTTCCCATGTCAGGAAAGTTCATTAAGACGGTAGGTTTCTCAGGGAAAACACAGTTGTCACAGTGCACGGCTCCAGTGCAGTTGAGAATGGGAAATAAAGGAATTGTTTTGCCGGTGCTAGTACTTAAAGGAATTCTGATTAATTTGTTAGGCAGAGATGCCTTATTGAAACTGGAATTAAAATTAGAATGCACCAGAGATGGGCTGAGTGTGGAAAGAGCAGGGGCTCAATTGATAGTGCGAGAAGACAAGAAGGCTAATGTCTTTTGGATAGGAGACATCGCAGATCAGATTCAGGAAACCTGGGAAAAATGGAAAAAGGGCGTGCAGGCTATATTACCCAGGGCTGTAATGCCCAAATCTGAGCTACATTGTACAGTGATTTTTGACGAGACTCAGAACAGGGAGTTAGAGGAGAGATGGCACCTGGAGGCATGTAGCCAACAGCACCTGGAAGGGGAGGCTGTGATAATTGGAAAGCAAGGGGCAGCTTTACAAGTTAAGTGGAACACCTTTTTAGAAAAATGGTACAGGATACCCGAGGCTGTGCCCATGTAACATTGTTGGCAAACAAGGGATATCAGTCTAAAGACTTAGGACTCTTAGATTAGTGTGCGGAAACCATAACAGTGTGGAGGAAAATCACGCCAGAGGTGTGGATATCAGGAGACAACAACTGCATTAAAATAATGGTAATTGTAGATATGATAGGGACAGTGAGGGAGGTTGAAATAACTCCCCAACCACACATGCCATTGCTGGGAAAGGAAAGAGACCAGAGAAAGATAGAAGGTCAGATGAGTTGCCATCTATTCTGTGGTCACAGCCTGACATGGACGTAGGGAAAATAAAAACAGGTAGTCCGGTAGAAATAAGGCTGAAAAGGGGAGCAATTCCACCCAGGAGACCACAATACCCTCTAAGACCAGAAGCAGAAGAGGGAATAGCATCGACAGTGCAGGGGTTGCTTGAAATAGGAGTGCTTAAAAGAGCAAACAGTCCATGCAATACCCTGTTACTGCCGGTCTTAAAAGCAGATAAATCTAAGTGGAGATTGGTGCATGATTTGCGAGCGGTAAATGATGTGGTAGAGGACTGGCCAGCGGTAGTCTCCAACTCACACACGCTTTTGACTAATGTTCCACCAGAAGCAAGTTACTTTTCAGTGATTGATTTGTGTTCGGCTTTCTTCAGCATTCCTCCAGCCGACCAGTGTCAGTAACTGTTTGCATTTACTTACAGAGGTGCTCAGTATACCTATACCAGAATGCCGCAAGGATTTAAACATTCACCACATGTTTTTAATCAGGTGTTGAAGGCAGACCTAGAGGGCATATAATTGGAAAGTACATTGTTACAGTATGTGGATGACCTGTTGATTTGCTCCCACAGTAAAGAACAGTGTGAGCAGGACACTATAACTCTGTTAGAGAAGCTGGCGCATGGAGGACATAAAGTATCCAAAAAGAAACTGCAAATTTGCACGCAGCAAGTGGAATACTTAGGCAGGGTAATATCCAAGGGAGTGAAGGCGATAGCACCAGATCAGATTGAGGCAATAACTAAGGCCCCAAAACCCCAGACTGTAGGGCAGATGATGACATTTTTGGGAATGGCAGGGTACAGCTCAGATTGGATAGGAGAATATGCTGAGATTGTGGCACCTTTGAGAAAGATAATGGAAGAAGCAGGAGATACAAATTTGAAGAACGGCTCACAGTGGAATGGAGAGGCAGAGATAGCTTTCAATACTATTAAGCAGGAATTGCAGTCAGCACCAGCATTAGCTTTGTCTGACTATGAGAAGGTTTTTCATTTGTATGTATCCAACTGACAGGAGGGTTATGTCACAGCGGTTCTAACACAAGAAACAGGCACAGGAAAAGGAAAGCAGCCAATAGCATACTACAGTACGAAACTAGATGAGGTGGCTCAGGGGTATCCACCCTGTTATCAGGGATTGGCGGCACTGTACTATGCATATGAAAAGGCATCATTTGTAACCCTGGGCTATCCTGTTACTCTGTACACACACCACAAAGTAGCAGAATTGCTGGAAAGAGGGAAATTTGTGCTGATGCCAGCCAGGATAGCAGCGTATCAGATGCTATTGACATTTCCAGACATAACTATACAGAGATGCACTACCAGTAATATAGCTGATTTTGTCCCTTTGGGCTATGAAGGAGAACCCCATGATTGTGTAGGGAAGACGATGGCATTTGCCAAATTGAGAGCAGATTTACGGTCAGAACCACTAGAGGATGCAGATAAAAAGGTTCTGTTTGTAGATGGCTCTTGTTATAGGGATTATGATGGAAATCATGCAGGGCTCTCAGTAGTGCAGCAGGATCAGTCGAGCTATAAGATTATTAGGATGGAGTCCTGTCCCCAACCGTGTTCCACCCAACTAGCGGAAATCAAAGCCCTGACAGCTGCATGTGAAACGATGGAAGGTGAGAAAGTAGGCATCTATACTGATTCGGCATATGCTCATGGAGTATGCCATTTGTTCGGGGCAGTGTGGAAACAGAGAGGTTTTTAAAAAAGTAGTGGAGATCCCATACAACATTGTCAGCGAATTCTAGACTTAATAAAAGCCATGATGAAACCTAAAGCATTGGCTATAGTAAAATGCCAGGCACATAAAAAGGGAAATGATGTAATAACAAAGGGAAATCAAGCTGCGGACGAGGCAGCCAGAAAAGCGTCTGGGTGTACATCAGCTGTCACTGCCCCCCAGGTAAGCCTAGCTCCAGAACCTGAGGTAGAGGACCTAATTGAAATACAAGGTAAGGCAACTTTGGCAGAACAGACAATGTGAAGAAAAAGGGGGGCCAAGCAGAACCTAGAAGGCTTGTGGAGCATGGAAGACGGTTTGTTGGTAGCGCCCACCCCTCTACTGACGATTCTGATTTCAGAAGCGCATGGCATTGACCATTGTGCAAGGGGGGATGTGATAAAGAAAATAAAGAAGGATGGTTTTTGGTCACCTTATTTACAGGCTTCAGTGGACTTTGTCTTGGCACAGTGCGAAGTATGCGCACAGAATGCAGGGTTCGGACATCAGTTATTTGACTGGTTAGAAAGTAGACTCGGAGGATGGGGAGCATGGCTGACTAAAATGGCAATAACTGTCAGTATTGTATTGTTGAGCTGTGCGCTTGTGCTGTGCTGTTTTCTTCCTTGTCTCAAATCTCTTGTAGTGCGTGCTGCAACCAAACAATTTCCAATGCTCGTGGCAATTACTGAAGCAAGCTTAGTGGAGAAAGAAACACCGAAAATGTATCGTTACAGCCTTTAACACCTGCAGGATGAACAAGAGCAAAACGACAGCGTGTGAGTAGATTGTAAGGGCTTCTGAGTTTTTTTTCCCTGTCTCAGGTACAAAGGGACAGGTTTTTGGCTCAGCGGCCCAGGGTAACAGGGAGAGAATACTTTGAGGTCTTGGCGCAGAAAATTATAGTTTAACCCGAGATTTGGGAATAAGTGCTTGAGTTTATTGGGGCTTTTGTGCGCGGACTCTTAGTCTTCTTTCTCTGTGTGAGATGGGTCTCAAAGGGGGGATATATTGGAGTATAAAAGTTGCATTGTTTGCTGTGTAACCAAAACTATGTAGTCAGCTTTGATATAGATTATGTAGGGGGTGGAGTTTCAAGATGGCGACGTAGGCATCTGCCTTTTAGGCGCTCTTCATTTTTTCAACTATAATCACTCTTTAATCAAATCTTTTTGAACCTAATCATATGAGTTGATACTTTTAACTTTTTTTTTCCTAAAACAATATTTGATTTAATCTTGTCAAACTTAAAATGGCTACAAGCAAGAAATCGTCTAAGGATCCTTTATCCATCAACGCAATTTCTAATCTTCTGGATGCTAAACTTGCAACTTTGGAAAGCAGGTTAGAAAGTAAATTGGAAAGTAAACTGGCAAGTTTGGAAAATAAGCTTACCATGAAAATATCTGAACTTGAAGGAGTTGTTAGATCGCTTGATACTAAGCTTCAATCGCAGGCATCAGATATTCAGCGGCATGAAGATAAGATTACGACTCTTGAAAAATTAATTTGTGAAAAAGTACGTACAATTGAAGCGCTGGAGAAGAAGGTACATTCGACTGCTAAAACAATAGATCAGTATAAGTTTAAAATTACTGATCTCGAAAACCGATCTCGCAGACAGGATTTGCGAATTATCGGGTTCCCCGAAATAGTTGAGTCTGGTGATTTAACTGAATTTTTCTCTAAATTATTGTGGGAAATTTTCGGTGGTGAAGGTTTGCATACTAAACCTGTTATCGACCGCGCTCACAGAGTTGCGAGGTTTTCGGCTGCGAGTGGCAAACCACGAGCTGTGATTGTTCGCCTTCATTATCCTCGGGAGAAAGAGCTTTTAATTCGATTAGCTCATAAAAAAGGTATGATTTCTCACAATAGCAACACATTTCGAATTGTTGAAGATTATTCATTCGAAGTAATGAGAGCGAGAATCGCTTTTAAACCAGTGATGGCAGAGATTCATTCGATTGGACTTAAACAAGCTTTAAGATATCCAGCGAATCTTAGAATTACGTTGAACGACAACAGTCAGCAATTTTTTAATACTCCGGAAGAAGCGAAGAAAATCGTTGAAGAATATCGATCTTCTAGTGCAAGTTGAACTATGTGTTATGCTGAAGATTTTTTGGAGAGAAGATGCCATTTCATTTTAAGTTTTAACCTATGAAGCTGGGTTATAACTTCTTATCCTGATCTACCGGTCTGGTTTCTTTTTTTTTTACTATCATCATCGTTTATAGATGCTCTTTTAATTTTTTATAATATCTCTTTTTTTTATTATTCTTTTTTCTGTTTCGGATAAACACGTTTATATTTTGTAATAAGGATTTACTTTTTTTAAGATGTCGTTTCTTCTTCCCATAAGACTTTGCTTTCTGTAAGCAATTATTTGTTTGCCTGCACTTGGAAATGGGACAAATGTTTTGGATTTTTTGGTCTTTTTTTTATATATTGTAGTGTCTATTAAATTTTTTTTTAATCTTATTTTGATAACTTTTTTTATTAAATTTTTTAATAGATTGCTGAACTTACATTTATATTTTGTAATATGGCTTTTTCAAAATGTCGTTTCTTCTTCCCATAAGTCTTTGCTTTTGAAACGTCATTTTTCTTGTATTTGAACATGGAATTTTTTTTAAAGGTATATTACACTTTCAAATTTTAATGTTTATACTTTTTTTTATTAATGATCATTTGTTTTATTATATTATTTTTTTCATTCTGATTGATATATATTCTCTCTTTGCAACCCTATATTTAAATCTGGGTGTTATATAGTTTTTTTTAATCTTTTCATGGAGCTGCCATCTTGAAATGGGGGTAATATTAGTGTTAGTTTATACGCCTGCCGCTTGGCTTTCTTTCGAGGGGTGGGGGGAGGGGGTAGGGATCTTTTTTCACACTTTTGCTTTTTATTTTTTTGCTTTTAGTTCATGGGCCGACTTCAAATTATTAATATTGGTGAGGTGTCATGCTCTCCGGTTGCTCCTGTATCATTTTTCCTTCTTCCTGAATTATGGGTTATGTGTTTTTTTTAACCTTTCATGATATATACAATTAATATTAGCATAATGGATAAGTCTATTAATTTTATTTCTTGGAATACTAATGGTTTAAATCATCTGATTAAACGTAAAAAAATATTTAAAGTATTCCATAGACTAAATGCTAATATTATCTTTGTACAGGAGACCCATATTAGGAGGGAGGATAATCAACGCTTTTTTAGGTTCTGGAAGGGTCAACAATTTAATTCAAATTGTACTGCTAAAATTAGGGGTGTGTCTATTTTTATAGACCCCTCAATCTCGTTTATACATCATGAAATTATATCTGATCCACAGGGCAGATTTTTGTTGATTACTGGTTCACTTTTTAACCGAAAAGTGGCTTTAGTTAATATTTACGCTCCAAATTTTGACTGCCCTGATTTTTTTAAACGTTTATTTACTGCCCTTCCTAATCTAAATGAATATATGTTGATAATGGGTGGAGATTTCAATTGTTGTTTGAATCCTTTGATGGATAGATCTAAACCTATTCGAACTCTTCCGAATAGATCAGCTTTACTTATTAACTCTTTTATGGTTGATTTGGGAATTACTGAAATATGGCGGTTTTTGAACCCTAAAGATAAAGAATTTTCGTTTTTTTCACATGTATATCATAGTTATTCTAGAATTGATTATTTTCTTATTGATCATCGTTTATTAGCAGATGTTATTGATTGTAAATATGATTCTATTGCTATTTCGGATCATGCACCTTTGAAGTTATCTATCAAGATTTCGGACTCTTTCATTAATACTAGATCTTGGAGACTCAACGCTACTTTGCTTCAAGATCCAGAATTTATTACCTTCATAAAACAGCAAATTGACTTATTTTTTTCAACAAACTATACCGAAGAGATTGACAGAGGAATACTTTGGGACTCTTTTAAGGCTTTTATTCGTGGACAAATTATCTCATATTCTGCTGGTAAAAGAAAACAAAGATATTTAGATATAGCTTTATTGGTGGATAAAATTAAAGAAATTGATAAGATTTATTCCGTTACTCCTACCAAGGAACTTCATAAGAAGAGAGTTGAACTGCAAATGGAACATAGCTTACTGTTATCTTCTTCAATTGAGAATCAATAAATTAAGACCAGGGCTCAATTTTATATCCATAGTGATCGAACTGGTAAATTGTTAGCTAATCAATTAAAAGCTATTTCGACTAAGCGACAAATTATTAAAATTTGTAAACAAGATGGTAATCTGACTACTGATCATAAAAAAATTAATAATACTTTCCAAGATTTTTATAAATCTTTATATCAATCAGAATTTGATGGTGATCTGTCTATGATGGATAATTTTTTTAACAATGTGAATATTCCCAAACTGACAGATGAAGATCGAAGTTTATTTGATGCTCCTATTTCTATGGCTGAGGTAGGAGAGGCTATTTCATCGATGAATTCAGGGAAAGCTCCTGGTCCTGATGGTTATATTATAGAATTTTTTAAAACTTTTTCTTCTTTGCTTTCCCCTTGGCTATGTAAAATCTTTAATTATGCATTTATTAAGAAGAGACTACCCCAGTCCTTTTATGAAGCTGCTATTTCTTTAATTCTTAAAAAAGATAAAGACCCTACTTTATGTGCATCTTATCGCCCTATATCGTTACTAAGTGTGGACTCTAAGATTCTTACAAAAATTTTAGCTATTAGGTTAGAAAAGGTACTATCACAGATTATTTCAGGAGATCAAACTGGTTTCATTAGGAACCGATACTCCTTTTTTAATGTTAGAAAATTGATTAATATAATTTACACTTCCTCACCCACAACCCCAGAATGTGTTATTTCATTAGATGCTGAAAAAGCTTTTGATAGAGTTGAATGGACATACTTATTTAATGCCTTGAAGAATTTTAATTTTAGTTCTAATTTTATATCATGGATTAAATTAATATATTATAAACCTGTTGCTTCTGTTCTTACGAATAATTATAGATCCTCTTTTTTTCAATTATCTCGTGGTACGAGACAAGGTTGTCCCCTAAGTCCTTTATTATTTAATATTGCATTAGAACCTTTAGCCATTGCTATTCGTGAATCCCCTAATATTTTTGGTATTACCCGTAATGAGAAATTATACAAGTTATCGCTCTATGCTGATGACTTGTTGTTATATATTTCTGATCCTGATAATTCTATTCCCGCTATTCTATCCTTGTTGGTTCAATTTGGTAGCTTTTCTGGTTACAAATTAAATTTGGATAAGAGTGAACTCTTCCCTTTAAATGCACAAACTTTACTGAATGACAGGATATCATTTAAAATTGTTACTGATAATTTATTTAGGTATAAAAATTACCAAGAAATATAAAGATTTATTCAGATTGAATTTTTTACCTATGCTTCATCAAATTCAACAACTGATGATTTTACGAAAATTTTTATATTTATTTCAAGCCTTACCAATTTTTATTCCTAAGTCTTTTTTTGATAGCATTGATTCAAAAATTTCCTCATTTGTGTGGCAAAATAAAAACCCCAGATTAAGTAAAAGACAGTTACAGAAATCTAAAAAAGATGGTGGTTTAGCTTTACCCAATTTTAGATTTTACTATTGGGCGAATAATATTCGGAATTTATTATACTGGAAATTAGATTTAGATTTACCATTGTGCCCACAGTGGGTAAATTTAGAATGTAATGGTACACAAGGATATTCTTTATTTTCTGTTCTTGGCTCTTCTCTCCCTGTTGATTTAGTTAAACTTAATAAACAGATATCTAACCCTATTGTCAAACATACATTACGAATTTGGTTTCAATTTCGTAAATTTTTTACTCTAAAAAACTTCGTTCTTGATAGCCCTATCTTACTTAATTTTTTCTTTAAACCCTCTCTAACAGATCAAGCTTTTAGAATATGGAAAAGGAAAGGTATAATATGTTTTCACGATCTTTTTTCTGAAGGTAGTTTGATGTCTTTTGATCAACTTTCTAACAAATTTAAATTACCTAAATCTAATTTTTTAAGATATTTACAAATTAGAAACTTTTTGTATAAAGTTTTACCATCCTTTCCTAATTCAACTTTGATAGATTTTTCAGATATGATTTTTACTTTAAATCCCTGTCAGAAGAGATTAGTGGCTCTTATTTATAATATGATTATGAAAATACAACCAGAGATATCAGGTAGAATTAAACAGGAATGGGAAAAAGAACTTCAATACAATATTTCAACGGAAAAATGGGAAAAATTTTTACAAATGGTTAATTCTTCTTCTATACGTGCTAAACATGCTTTAATACAATTTAAGGTTGTACATAGAGCTCATATGTCTAAAGATAAGCTTGCTCGGTTTTATTCTCATGTTAATCCTCAATGTGACAGATGTCATTTAGATGTGGCTTCATTGACCCACATGTTTTGGTCATGTCCTACTTTACATAATTATTGGAAGGACATATTTGCTACCATTTCCTCAATTTGGAATATTGATTTACAACCTCATTTTATCACTGCAATTTTTGGTATACCAAATGAAGATGATAGTCGATTCTCCCCTTCAATTAGACGAATGATTGCCTTTGTAACATTAATGGCCAGGAGATCTATATTACAAAATTGGAAAGAAGTAAATCCTCCTACCACATTTCAGTGGTTCTCTCAAACTATTTCTTGTTTAAGTTTAGAAAAAATTAGAAGTACTATTTTTGATTCATTAATTAAATTTGAAGAAACTTGGGGACCGTTCATTCGACACTTTCATATGAATTAATTTGACTTCTTCCAGACCTTTACTCTTATTATTCTTGTTCTGGTATGGAGTTCCGGAGTTTTTGACACTATCGTATACTTATAAACTATTATTACTGCCCATGTTAGTTTAGGTTTATTTTTTTAATTATTTCCTTAAATATACATTTTTTCTTATATTTTACACTTTTTTTTATTTTGATGATTATTTTTAATCTTTTCATGTATAATCAATATAGATTAGATTGACATTGTATGATCCTTTTTCGCTGATAGTTTAATAAGATATTGTTATCTTGTTACTAATTTAATTTCAAATCTATTGTATTTATAACCTATTTAATATAATATTATGTTGTTCTTTTTTTAAAAAAACTAATAAAAAGATTGATGTAGATTATGTAGTCTGAGTTTGCTATTTGCTATGCATGTATCCAATTTAGTAGGAGAATGAAATCTTAAGAATGTAGAAGGCTAGTTAAGAGATGTAGATTATAATGGTGTTAATGAAAGGTAGCTAAGAGATGTAGATTAGAACATGATTAAGTCAATGGGTAGAAACAATAGTGGCGGATGTACGTGTGATACGCAATTGTAGACCGATTGGATATGCTAATGCAACTAAACCAGGAGATTGCTATAAAAAGTGCTATGTACAAGGATCGGTGGGCAATCAGCGACTAGCTCAATGACTGTCTCAGCTTTGATTTGCAAATTAAAGTTTAACCCTTCTTGAAGAATCTTCTGTGTCTCCTGGTCGTTTGTGGGGCACGAGAAACCACGACACTAGCAGGTATAAGAAAGACAGATGAATGCATGACTAAACAGCTGGTGCAGCAGGGAGGGCTTCAGGATTTGGGATCTTTGGGAACATCACATTAAAGTTATTCAGAAAATTGTTAAAGCTGCATTTGGAGCACTGTATACAATTTTAGTCATCATACATTTAATTGAATATAGAATTTAAACAGAGAGCAATATCATTAATATCATTTGTGTCTTTTGTTCCTGAGGGAGGCAGCAGATGCTACCAATATCTTATGGAAGGATCACTCATAATGTTTCCTTTGTGGAACTATCTCAACCTCGCCTGTTACTCAGCAACTGAGGAATAATAATTTTTACTGTACCTGATTCACATGCCTCGGCCCCATACAATGCCCAAATCTAGTATGAAATTTTTCAACAGCAGCATCATTAAAATCTCTAGGAGATTGGTTGTCAAGTAACATCCGATTCTCCTTCTGTTTCTTAATAGAAAGAGTAAGAAAGCATATTAGAATAGATAGAATTATGTTCCAATTTCTGTTTTGCCTGTTTTAAAAACCGTTCAGGTTCTTTCACATGCATATTCAGTAGAGGGCACTCTTCTGTAGTTTTAGTTGCACTATTCCAAAATCAATTGTGGCCCTGTTCCAAGCAACTTCCATGCAACAGATACTGATATGCAGTGGGAAAACAGCAGAGGTGTTGCATGTTCTGGCAATCGTGCTATTGTACATTTGTGAAAATAAAATTGACAAAATATTTAAAAGGTCAAGGTTCAGGATTTGAGGCTAATATGGTTTGATTAGCACATATGATGTATTTGAATTAAGGTTTTTCATACTCTACAGTAATTGTGTTTTGGTGTTAATCAAAATGTGATCAAATGCAATTGCAAAGAAAGCATGACAGCACTCTACTTCCTTAGGAGTCTGCGGAGATTCAACATGACATCAAAAACTTTGACAAGCTTCTACAGATGTGTAGTGGAGAGTGTATTGACTGGCTGCATCATGGCCTGGTATGAGAACACCAATACCTTTGAACAGAAAATCGTATAAAAAGTAGCGGATTCTGCCCTGTACAAAACGGGTAAAGCCCTCCCAACCACTGAGCATATCCACAAGAAATGCTGTCGTAGCATCCGTCCTCAGAGATCCCACCACCAGCTCATGCTCTTTTCTCGCTGCAGCTATCAGTAGAAGGTACAAGAGCCTCAGGACTCACACTACCAGGTTCAAGAACGGTTACTACCCCCTCAACCATCAGGAGGGGTTAACTGCAGGTAATGTTGTCTTGGGAAAACCACATCAAAATCCTCACCACCCAGGCCATGCTCAGCTTCTGCTGCTGCCATCAGGTAGAAGGCACAAGAGCCTCAGGACTCACACCACAAGGTTCAAGAACAGGTCCGTGGTGCAGAGGGAGAGGAGAGGAGGGGAGCAGTAGTGATAGGGGACTCAACAGACAGCAGATTTTGTGGACGTGTACGGGACACCCAGATGGTACGTTGCCTCCCAGGTGCCAGGGTCAGGACGTCTCGGATCTCATCCACAACATTTTGGAGAGGGAGGAAGAGCAGCCAGACTTTTTGGTACATTTTGGTACCAATGACATAGGAAGGAAAAGCAAAGAGGTCCAAAAGAGAGAATTTAGAGAGCTAGGCAGAAAGCTGAGAAGCAGGACCTCCCGGGTAGTAATTTCTGGATTTATGCCTGTGCCACGTGCCAGTGAGGGTAGAAACAGGATTAGGGCTTCAAGTTCTTCAACTATTGGGATCTCTCTTGGGGAGGTATGATCTGTTCAAAAGTGAAAGGTTTCACCTGAACCTGAGGGGGACCAATATTCTTGCGGACAGGTTTGTTAGAGCTGTTGGGTAGGCTATAAACTAATTTGGCAGGGGGATGAGAACTGGAGTGAAGGGAATCAGGATAGGACGGATGATAAAAAAAATCAAAGACAACATGCAGTCAGAAAGGCAGGCAGATGATAGGACAAAAGTGTAGCTAGCAGGGTGAGTATCAGTGCATTGGGGATGCAGATTAAGAAAGGTAGCAGATACAGCACTGTTATATCTCAATGCACAGAGTATAAGAAATAAGGTGGATGATCTTGCTGCACTATTACAGATTGTCAGGTGTGATGTTGTGGGCACCACTGAATTGTGGCTGGAGGAGGGTTGCAGTTGAGAGCTAAATGTTCAAGGTTACATGTAAGAAGGTAGGCAGAGAAAGTGCTGTGGCTCTGCTGGTAGAGAATGGCATTAAATCATTAGAAAGATGTGACACAGAATCAGAAGATGTTAAATCCTTGTGGGTTGATTTAAGAAATTGCAAGGGTAAAAGGACCCTGATGGCAGTTATATACAGGCCTCCCAACAGTAGCTGGTATGTAGATCACAGATTACAACAGGAAATAGAAAAGGTCTGTCAAAAGGACAATGTTATGATAGGCATAGGAGATTTCAACATACAGGTTGATAAGAGAAAATCAGGTTGGAAATGGATCTCAAGAGTTTGTTGAATGCCTATGAGATAGCATTTTAGAGCAGTTTGTCATTGAGTCTACTGGGGAATCAGCTATACTGGATTGGGTGTTATGTAATGAACCAGACGTGATTAGGGTGCTTAAGGTAAAAGAACCCTTGGGAAGGCAGCAGAAAGGAAATTATAGACCAGTTGGCCTGACCTTAGTGGTTGGGAAGATGCTGGAGTCAATTGCTAAGGATGAGGTTATAAAGTATTTGGAGACATAGGACAAGATAGAATAAAGTCAGCATGGTATCCTTCAGGGAAAATCTTGCCTGACAAACCTGTTAGAATTCTTTGAGGAGATTCTATGTAGGATAGATAAAGGGGATGCAGTGGATGTTGCATATCTGGACTTTCAGAAGGCCTTTGACAAGGTGCCACACATGAGGCTCATTACCAAGTTAAGAGCCCGTGGTATTAAAGGAAGGTTATTGGCATGTTAGAACATTGGCCAACTGGTAGGAGGCAGCGAGTGGGAATAAAAGGATCCTTTTCTGGTGGCTGCCACTGAGTAGTGGTGTTCCACAGGGGTCGGTGTTGGGACACCTTTTTATGCTGTATATCAATGATTTAGATGATGGAACAGATGTCTTTGTCACCAAATTTGCAGATGACACAAAGATTGGTGGAGGGGCAGGGAGCGTCGAGGAAACAAGAAGACTGCAGAAGGACTTAGACAGATTAAGAGGATGGGCAAGAGAGTGGCAAATGAAATAGAATATTGGAAAATGAACAGTCATGCACTTTGTTAGAAATAAATGTGTAGACTATTTTCTAAACAAGGAGAAAATCGAAAACTCTGAGATGCAAAGAGGCTTGGGAGTCCTTGTGCAGAACAACCCATAGGTTATCTTGCAGGCAGAGTCAGTGGTGAGGAATGCAAATGCAATTTTTAGCATTCATTTCAAGAGGTCAAGTATATAAGAGCAGGGATGTGGTGCTTAAGCTTTATAAGGCATTGGTGAGGCCTCACCTTGAGTGTTGTGAACAGTTTTGGGCTCCTCATCTAATGTGCTGGCATTGGAGAGGGTTCAGAGGAGGTTCACAAAGACGGTTTCCGGAATGAAAGGGTCATCGTACAAAGATAGCTCTGGGTCTGTACTCGCTGGAACTCAGAAGGATGAGAAGGGATCTCATTGAAACCTTTTGAATGTTGAAAGGCCAAGATATGTGGAAAGGATGCTTTCCATGGTGGGAGAGTCTACCACAAGAGGGCAAAGCCTCAGGATAGAGGGCCATCCATTTAAAACAGAGATGTGGAGGAATTTCTTTAGTCTTTAGAATTTGTGGAATTTACTACCACAGGCAGCTGTGGAGGCGAGGTCATTGGGTGTACTTAAGGCAGAGTTTGATAGGTTCTTGATTGGCCATGGCATCAAACGTTACAGGGAGAAGGCCAGGGAATGGGGCTACGGAGGGGAAGAAAAGGATAAGCCATAACTGAATGGCAGAGCAGAGTCGAATGGCCAAATGGCCTAATTCTGCTCCTATGTTTTATAGTCTTTTATTTACTACCCCTCAACTATTAGGCTCTTAAGAAAAGGGGAAAACTACACTCACTTGCCCTTCTATTGAGATGATCCCAAAACCAATTATCTCACTTTAAGGACTCTTCATCTTGTTGATTCTGTTCTTGTTATTTATTTGCATTTACACAGTTCATTGTCTTCTGCACTCTGGTTGATCTTTCATTGATCCTGTTATAGTTACTATTCTAAAGATTTGCTGAATATGCCCGCAGGAAAATGAATCTCAGGATTGTATGTGGTGATATATACGTACGCTCATAAACTTTACTTTGAATTTTAAACTTTGGTTGCAACACTTCCCTGTTCGCAATGTCATTGGATAGATTCTATAGAAATTTCTACTCTTTTGTGTCTTCTAATCAGCAGTTTTAAACAATGAACAGTTGTAATAACATGCAGCATCCAAGTATGTACATACACTCTGCTTATGGATAATTTTCCAGGAGCAGATGTGAGACTAGATTTATTCTGGTGGATGTTCAAAACATTATTTCTGATGTTAACTCTCCAACGTCTCCTCAGATGAAATAGTGAATGGGACCATATGATCTTGTATTGTCTGGTCATAATGACACACGCATTTTAGGCTATTTCTGATGACTTGTAGATAGATATCTAAATGCCTAGTTTTCAACAATAGAGTACATTCTATTCAATCTTTCATTTCTAACAATACAGTAATAACCATGTAGAACTACAGTAAAATATTAAATCCAGTTGCATTGTTTTATGAAGCCCAAAAAATGAGTAAGAAAATAAGCCAGCATCTACTACCTTCAAAGATATTGGCTGCTGTGTATCCATTTCCACAACAGCTTGACTTTCAACTCCTTTTGTTGCACGCTTGGCTTCATACTGCGTATCCTCTAATTCATCTGATTCATACTCTTCCATTAGATCTTCCAATTCTGAGTCACTCTCCAAAAACGGAATAGGAGTTTCCTCTTGAACCTTCTCTGATTTCCTTTCTACATCATTCTTCAGTTCTGTGTCCTTTATGTCCTTGGAAATATAGCGATTGTAGTTTTCCCATTCTGCACTCTCTATAGTATCATCAGTTCTCCATTCTCTCATCTCAGATCCTTCTCTATCCCCCTTCTTAGTGCCACTTCCCCACTCCCTTCTCTCACTGTTGCCTCCCCTTTCACCCCTTTCACTAGTGCTTACCCACTCCCTTTTATCACTGTTGTTCCCCCATTCAACCCTCTCAACCCCACTTCTCCACTCACCCCTCTCACTGCCTAAACCCCACTCCCTTGTCTCACTACTGATGCTCCACTCCTCTCTCTCTCTGCTGACCTCCCATGCCCCATTCTCACTGCCAACTCCCCATGCCCCCCTCTCATTGCTAACTCCCCATGCCCCCCTCTCACTGCTAACTCCCCATGCCCCCCTCTCACTGCTAACTCCCCATGCACCTTCTACTCTCTCACTAACCCCCCACATGGCTCTCTCACTGCTGCCTCTGTGAACTCTACTGTCACTCTCAGTACTGGCTCTCCATTCCCAAATCTCACCACTGTTGTCCCAGTCTCCTTTTTCACTACTGCTTTTCCATTCATCTCTCTCAACATTACCTCTTTGCTGTGCTCGTTCATGGCTAGTTCTGCACTCTCTCTCACAACCCTCCCACCACTCACTTCTTGCAATATCATCCCTCCACATCACTCCTACAGGATCACCACCCTGCAATCTACTCGTGTGGCTTTGATGCTCCATTATTTCATGACTTTCAGGGTCTCTTTGCTGCATTATCTCATCGGTCCTTGTGCTTTTCCAATCTGTTGCTTCACTGCTTTCATCGGAGCTGTGGGACTCTTCCCTCTCACTACTTTCAGAGCTCTTCCTCTCGCTTTCAGACATCAGATGCTTCTTCAAATTATCAGGTTTATCCTTCAAGATAGGGCCAAGGTAACATTCTTTTGTACTGAAAGTGAAAACAAAACTTTTGCTCCCAAAATAGCACCATGGTTTTTAGATTTTTATTTGCTATCAATTGCCTATCCAAAGAAACACTTTTATAATCATTTCCCAAATACACTCAATTAGTCAGTGCAACTTTGCATTTGACTCAAGAGAGAATAAAAGATTTTCTTTCACAATTGTTTACTCCATCTTTCCCAGGAGCATAAAAGAATGAGGGGAGATTTGATAGAGGTATATGAAATTATGATGGGTATAGATAGAGTGAATGCAAACAGGCTTTTTCCACTGAGGCTAGGGGAGAAAAAAACCAGAGAACATGGGTTAAGGGTGAAGGGGAAAAGTTTAAAGGAAACATTACAGTGGGGGAGGGCTTTTTCACACAGAGAGTGGTGGCAGTGTGGAATAAGCTGCCAGATGAAGTGGTAAACGTGGGCTCACTTTTAACATTTAAGAAAAACTTGGACAGGTACATGGATGAGAGGTGTAAGGAGGGATATGGTCCAGGTGCAGATCAGTGGGACTAGGCAGAAAAATGGTTTGGCACAGCCAAGAAGGGCTGAAGGGCCTATTTCTGTGCTGTAATGTTCTATAGTTCTATGGAGAACTTACAGGCTAAGCCATGCAAACTGTGACTGACATTTCCATAGCGTGCAGCCATTAAGCTGCTCCCAAACAAGTAAACTGCAGAATTATACAGACTCTCTAAGTCCTGCAATTACTGAGTGATAGAAGCCAGCGCATTTCTCATTCAGTGGAGGCCATTCTTGCTGGACTTTTCCAGCATTTCACTCAGGAATCAGTTTTTCCGATCCTGCACCAAGATTAGCAACGCTATTCATTTCGAGGGAATTCTCAGTTTTGAATGGCAAAGATATGTGTTTCTCTTTAGTTCAATATTTTTATTGCTATTGATCAGCAAAATTCTTATTAATGAGCTTTATCTTGTTTAACTTATTAGAAGTAATGTAAATAATTTGAACATAACATTAAGTTGTTTTTAAATCAAGAAGCATTTAA